>NC_136431.1:143907869-144536869 GCF_052849685.1 Lactuca virosa
TCAAGAGAGATCTATATGAACTACAAGAAGGAAGGTGTTTCTTATGATCTTAAGGAGAGAGGAGGCTTTTTGGCTGATGATACTTGAGAGAGAATGCTTGAGTTCACGGCCAGAAGTGAAGAAGTGAAGAATAAATTAGCCAAACACTTATATATAGGAAGAGTGTACGGTCCGAAGAGTTCACGGCCGTGAACCCTCGTTTGCGGTCGTGAACCTCGCATGTAGACGTTTACGGTCCGAAGTGTTCACGGCCCGAAGGCTCGTTCACGGCTCGGATGAAGAATGATGTGAGGTGTTCTCGGTCCCTAGTGTTTCATGTCTTAAACAAACAACACCTTTGGTACAAGGTTTAAACACTTAAAACCCATTAATCTAGCCATATAAGATAATAAAAGAATTGAGTTTGACCTTTACACGATATGTTTGACTTTTGTTGACTTTTACAAGAATAAAAATTTCCGGGTTGTCACATCATCCCCCCGTTAAAGGGAATTTCGTCCCGAAATTTAGTCTAAGGTATACACATGGACTAAAGGAAAAGAGGTGGATACTTATATTTCTGATGATCCTCACGCTCCCAAGTGAATTTGGGTCCTCTCTATGCACTTAAGCGGACCCTTACTATTGTTGGATAAGGTGTCTAAGTCCATAACTATATTTGAGATGTACTTGACCCGACCCGGCATGGTCCATTTGGGTTGCACTTCACCCGAACAATTTATATAAATAATCTTTTGATAATAGTATAAGTTATGATTTATTAATATATTATAAGTTCTAATATATTAATATGAAATCATATTATTTAATTAATATTGATCTAAAATTAATTTAGAATTAATTTTGTGATCAAAAGTGTGACTAATTAAATATGGACTCTTGTATTTATATAGTGTGGGCTAATGCTTATTTAGAATGGGCTAGGCTTGCATGGTAAGTCCATGGATAATCCATGGAGCTTTAACCCATGGATCTCATGGAAATGAAAAGTCATGGGTATTAGGGTTTACATGGATGTAACCCTAATCCACCACACTATATAAAGGAGTCCTTGGCACTTGAAATTACACTAGTTTTTGTGTGAGAACTAAGGGTGGCCGATTTCTAGAAGTGTTCTACTATTCTCTCATGTTTCCAAGGTTTGTGGTGATTTGTGACTTCCATTTGAGGCATCCACATTATTGGTGCTAGGCTCTCAAACTCCAAGCAATCAACCACTACTAAAAGGTATGTAACTCTATTAGCTTATTATGTTTCAAAGTTCCCCATGCCATGCTAGTTAGGTTATGAACCTTGGAAAAGCAAATTTGCATGTATCTTAGTAAAACATAGATCCAAGGTTTCTAGGGTTGCATGTACACCATAGGAGTGTTAGAATGCTCAAAACCCATCAGTGGTATCAAAGCCTAGGCTTGTTTTCTTGATACTTGATGCAAATTGTTGAAAAACTCAAGTTTTCTGCATTCTGTGACATGAACTCGCCGAGTCCATGGGGGGACTCGACGAGTCCATGTGATAATTCATCCTACTCGTCGAGTAGGTTCTTGCACTCGACGAGTAGGAGCCCCTGGATGCAGATTTTCGAGTTTTGCTGCTGGAAATGGACTAGAAACATTACCCTAAACTGTTTTGATCTTATAAGACTTGTTTTAGATGGTGTAATGGTTATGCTAATCCATTTACAATGGCTATTATCAAAATTTCAAGTTTTTTATGTGTTTTAATGGAATCCATAATTTGTCCTCAAGTTATGGATTACCAAAAGTCTCTCTTTTAAAGTCCATTAAAGAAACACATAGGTTACATAAAATGAAAAGTCTCTCATTTTAATAAACCATTAACTCATAAGTTATGAAAGATGAAAAGTTTTGAAAGTTACAAAACTTGCCCTCAAGTTTTGGAACATGTAAAGTCTCACACACTTTGGTAAAACTTTAGTTTTAATCCCTAGAATTTTAAAAGTTAAAATTCAACCCTTATACTTTATAATATTATAAGTTTAATAATTATTATATATGTATAAGAACAAGTCGTTCTACCGTTAGTAGGCCTCATTCACGAAGCCAGACTATAAGGGGGTATAAGGTGGTTTCCTATAAAATGGCAGCTTAATGGGTGTCCACTCTCACCCACCACTTCCTTGACTGGTGGAGGGTTGTTAGCCGAACGGGTAGGACAATGACTTTAATCCTCATTAAAAGTATGATGAATGTAAAGTAACTAAATGTTTTTTATAAATTCCCAATCTTAGTTACTTTAGGAAAATGTGAATAAGGTGCTAACCCATGAAATTACACTTTGCACTTTGATTAAGTCGTTAGTGGAGCGTGTGTGGTTAACTGGCACACTAACCTGGACATAACAAGGTAGGCAAATGGGTGGCTTAAGGTTTATCATAGGTCGGTGGAGCGCGTGTGGTTAACCGGCACATCGATTGAGTGATAAACATTAAGAGTACCAAGTAATTTGCATGGTTACTTCACACCTTGTTTTGTGATCCTCGGCATCCCAGTCACAAAACGTGAAGGGCACACTCGAGATTGAAACATGCCATTGAAAAGTTCAATGAATCTCAAAGAATCTAGGAGTTTCAAAACCAATTAAAACCTAATCATTTATTTCGTTTTTCATGGTGGAAATTGGTGAATCGTCATTCACCTACCTACAAATATTTTATAGCTTAGATTACGGCATCCCTCTTCTAAGTTATAAAATATTGTGTTGGGTCCTAGCCTTAATATTACATTTGGGTGTCTTATTAAGGATTATCTTTATATCTAATCTAAACTTGTCTTTCTTCTTTTCAGATGTCTTCCAACAATGCTGCTTCTGGCTCAAACCCCACAGGCTCTTTCTCTCTCATGAACCTTTATAGGAGAGTCATCTTCGATGGATCCAGCTTTATGGATTGGATTAGGAACATCAGGATGGTCACTCGGTATGAGGACAAAGAATATGTCCTCGACAAGGAGCTTAAGGAATTTTATGAGTCGTCTGCTACTCCTGAGGAGATCGCTGAATACCAAGCACATGAGAGAGAATCCACCAAAATGGCATGTATCATGTTGGCCACAATGACAGCTGAGGTCCAAAAGTCCTATAAGGACTTTTACGCTTTTGATATGCACCGGGACTTGATGGACCGCTACCATCAGAGTGCTCGTCAAGAGCGGTATGAAATCATCTCCTCCATGATAACAACCCGGATGAAGGATGGTAAACCCATCATGGGCCACATGCTGAAAATGCAAAGGTATGTGGACCGTTTGTTGAAACTGAATGTGAACTTCCCAGAGGAGTTGGAAATTGATATCATTTTGCACTCCTTACCTTCTTGTTATGATCAATTCCGAATGACATACCACATGAACAAGGAGGAAGTTACACTCAGCAAGCTTCAAGGACTTTTAAAGATCGCAGAAAAGTGGTCTTAAAGGTAAGTCGGTTGTTACTACTCCTACTCCTACCGCGGCCCCTGTCTTGGCAATCGGGCAAGGCAAAGTAAAGAAGAGGAAGAGCCCTTCGAAGGGTACCAAGGGAAAGTCCCTTGATGGCTCCTCTTCAAGTGGAACCAAGAAACGTTTTGTCACACCTTCTGCTAACCCTAAAGATGCTGAATGCTTCTATTGCCATGAAAAGTCGCACTGGAAGCGAAACTGCCCGAAGTACCTGCAAGATGTTAAGGATGGGAAAGTGAAACCCAACCATGCAGGTATTTACACTATATTGTCTAATAACTCACTCTATTCTAATTCTTAGGTCCTTGATACAGGTTGTGGTATTCACATATGTTCTGATTTGTAGGGACTAAGATGAAGTGAGAATGTGGATCATGGGAAGATAAAGTTGATCATGGGGAATAGGAAAGTTACACATGTCACCAAGATTGGATTTTACTCTTTGTTGTTAAGTAGTGGGTTAACATTAGATTTGAATAAATGTTGTTGCTCGTCTGAAATGGCGAGAAATATTATTTCCTTTCATGGTTTGTACAAACAAGGTTTTACCTTTTTGTTTGATAATGAATGTGGTGGTATTAATGCTTTCTTTAATAATGTTCTTTATTTTAAAGCATTACCTTGTGATGGTGTGTATGAAACTGTGTCGGTTGTCGATAACCTAGGAAATAGTGTATTGTGTATCGATTCTTCCACTAGCTTGGATAAAGCATCCTTATGGCATTGTCGTCTTGGACATGTAAGCAAGAAACGCATAGGCCAACTCCAAAAGGATGGACTCTTGGAGTCATTTGACCTAAAGTCAGATGATAGTTGTGAATCTTGTTTGCTTGGGAAAATGACAAAGTCACCCTTCACGGCTACTTGTGCTAGGGGTGAGGGTTTGTTGGACCTCATAAATACTGATGTGTGTGGACCCTTCAGAACCGCCATAAGCAATGCTAACCGCTTCTATGTGACTTTTACTGATTATTATAGTAGATATGGATATGTCTACGTAATCAAGAATAAGTCAAAAACCTTTGAAACAAGAAGTGGAGAATCAGTTGGGCAGGAACATTAAGATGCTTCGATTCGATCGAGGTCGTGAGTATCTTAGTACAGAGTTCCTTGACTATCTTAAAGAATGTGGGATTGTCTCACAATTGACACCTCCCAGAACACCACAGCTTAATGGTGCGGCTGAGAGGCGCAATCGAACCTTGTTGGATATGGTTCGTTCCATGATGAGTCGAGCTTCGCTACCAATCTCATTCTGGGGGTATGCCTTAGAGACTGCCGCCCATATCCTTAATCTAGTCCCTACCAAAAAGGTTGCCAAAACACCTCACGAGATGTGGGCTGGAAAAGTTCCCAATCTGGACCACATCAAGATTTGGGGTTGCGAGACTTTCGTGAGGCGCGAGACTCACGATAAGCTCGAACCTTGAAGTGAGAGGTGTATTTTCATCGGCTACCGACAGAGATCCTTTGGTTACCTCTTCTACAGACCCAGTGATAATGTGGTCTTTGTAGCAAGGAGAGGAGTCTTTCGCGCGAGAGAATTCATAATCCAAGGAAACAGTGGGAGGCAAATTGACCTTGAAGAAATTCAAGAGTCAAGTGGTGAAGGAACCTCAAACCCTAGCAATCAACTTGAGGAGGAAACTCCTGTTGATCCGACAAATGAGTCTGTACCTCTGAGGCGTTCCAGGAGAGTTAGGAATGCACCTGAGCATTACTATGGTTTCCATATTACTGCGGAAGGTGATACACTTATCAGTGATAGCACACTAGTAAGTCTGGATGAGCCTAACAGCTACACGGAAGCCATGGTAGGCCCTGAGGCTGCTAAATGGAAAGAGGCTATGGACAGTGAGATACATTCCATGTATGACAATCAAGTTTAGAACTTGGTTGACAATGTACCAGGTCGTAAGACAGTTGGGTGCAAATGGATCTTCAAGAAGAAGACCAACATGGATGGTAATGTACACACTTATAAGGCGCGAATGGTTGTAAGGGGCTTTTCTCAAACTCTGGGAGTTGATTATGATGAGACCTTTTAACCAGTAGCGAAGATCAAGTCTATTAGGGTTATGCTAGCCATTGCTGCATTTCATGACTATGAAATATGGCAAATGGATGTCAAAACCGCTTTCCTTAATGGAAAGTTGGCTGAGGATGTTTACATGAGTCAGCTAGAGGGTTTTGTCAGCGCAGAGTACCCTAATAGAGTGTGTAAGCTTGAGAAATCCATCTATGGATTGAACCAAGCACCTCGCAGATGGAATCTTTGTTTCGATGAGAAAGTCAAAGAGTTTGGCTTTTCGAGGAGTGAAGATGAGTCATGTGTATATGTCAAGGCTAGTGGGAGTATAGTTAGCTTTTTGGTATTGTATGTGGATGACATACTACTCATAGGAAATGACATCCCAACTCTGCAGGAAGTGAAGTCCTGGCTTGGGAAGTGTTTCGCTATGAAGGACCTTGGTGAAGCTGCCTATATCCTAGGGATAAGGATTTTGAGAGACAGGAGTAAATGTCTAATTGGACTTAGTCAGAGCACCTATGTGGATAAAGTGTTGAAAAGGTTCAACATGCAGAACTCCAAGAAAGGTGAGTTACCGATCCAGAGTAACACCAGACTGAGTAAGAGTCAGAGCCCGAGTACAGAGGCTGAGATAGCAGAGATGAGTCGAGTTTCGTATGCTTCCACTGTAGGCTCGATCATGTATGCTATGACTTGTACTCATCCTGATGTGGCCTTTTCACTGAGCATGGTCAGCAGATATCAGGGGAACCCTGGAACGGATCACTGGACTGTGGTAAAGAACATTCTCAAGTACCTGCGGAAGACTAAGGACTGGGTCCTTACCCTCGGTGGGAGTGATGACTTGAGAGTAGTAGGGTATAGTGATACTAGCTTCCATATTGATAGGGATAATTTCCGCTCTCAGACAGGCTGGGTCTTTACCTTAAACGGAGGAGCAATTTCTTGGAAAAGTTCCAAGCAGGAGACAGTGGCTGATTCAACTTGCGAATCAGAGTATATAGCGGCAAGCGAGGCAGCAAAGGAGGCTATATGGCTAAAGAACTTCATTGGAGACCTTGGAGTTGTACCAGCTATAAAGGAGCCTATGGAGATTTTCTGTGACAGCAATAGTGCGGTTGCCTTAGCCAAGGAACCGAGAGATCATGGCAGATCCAGACACATTGACAGAAAATATCACTTCATCAGACATCAAATAGAAGAAGGACTCCTCGTGGCAAAGAGGGTATCATCGGATGAGAACCCAGCAGATCCCCTCACAAAGGGACTGAGTAGGGTTAAGAATCTCCAGCATGCGAGGCGAATAGGGCTGAAGGATGATATTAGTTTTAGTAGTTAGATAGCTTTGAAATTTGTAAAGTGTAATTGACATTTGATTATGAATAAAAGTTGTTGTTTATTTATGAGTAAAGTGTTGCTATCTTTTGTCAATCGTTTACTATCATTTCATTCTCCATAGTTGGTCATATGTTGGAAGTAGATATGAATCAAGACTGTCATGAAATTGGTTGTAGATGTCTAAGATGTTGGACATAGCAAAGAGTTGCTACAACACTCATGAGTGCTCATAAGTTCTGAGTATTGGATTCAACCCACGCTCACTTATATCACTTCATGCAATTTATCTCGAGTGATCGTGAGACGGTAATATCATATAAATCTTCAAACCTAGAGATATGAGTTGTTGCCTATGAGTTGGTTATACATTGATTGTACAAAAACGCATTGGTAACTCGATGTTATAAAACGTGCCTTTGTGTATAATTCAACAAGTAGTAGAACAAGCATATGAGTCAAAGTTTATCTGTTCCTTCTTGGATTAGAAGCGATATCTGGGCCCCTCGATGATTTTGTGTTGACCCATGTACCGGGCCCGGTCAGAACTAAATTGATGTGTTCAATTAAGTTCTATGTCAAACAAATCGGAAATCGGGAAACAAACTGCTGGACAATATGTAAGACATTGTTCCATGTATTTGTCCGGCTGATATCTAGAACAGAGGATTATATGATACCTTATCTAAAATGGCGCTTCATAGTTCAACAGAGTTTTAAGAGCTATGATTGTCGGTAGGTTCCTGAAGTCATAATTGCAACTATAGTTATTAGACTTATTCAAGTGGGAGACTGTTGGATAAGGTGTCTAAGTCCATAACTATATTTGAGATATACTTGACCCGACCCGGCATGGTCCATTTGGATTGCACTTCACCCGAACAATTTATATGGATAATCTTTTGAGAATAGTATAAGTTATGATTTATTAATATATTATAAGTTCTAATATATTAATATGAAATAATATTATTTAATTAGTATTGATCTAAAATTAGTTTAAAATTAATTTGGTGATCAAAAGTGTGACTAATTAAATATGGACTCTTGTATTTATATAGTGTGGGCAAATGCTTATTTAGAATGGGCTAGGCTTGGATGGTAAGTCCATGGATAGTCCATGGAGCTTTAACCTATGGATCTCATGGAAATGAAAAGTCATGGGTATTAGAGTTTACATGGATGTAACCCTAATCTACCACACTATATAAAGGAGTCCTTGGCACTTGATATTACACTAGTTTTTGTGTGAGAACTAAGGGTGGCCGATTTCTAGAAGTGTTCTACTATTCTCTCAAGTTTCCAAGGTTTGTGGTGATTTGTGACTTCCATTTGAGGCATCCACATTATTGGTGCTAGGCTCTCAAACTCCAAGCAATCAACCACTACTAAAAGGTATGTAACTCTACTAGCTTATTATGTTTCGAAGTTCCACATGCCATGCTAGTTAGGTTATGAACCTTGGAAAAGCAAATTTGCATGTATCTTAGTAAAACATAGATCCAAGGTTTCTAGGGTTGCATGTACACCATAGGAGTGTTAGAATGCTCAAAACCCATCAACTATCGGGATAGGGATGTGATTAGTCCTATCGACTTCCCTGGCTAGGATTTCTACGGGTTCTTCCACAAAGTTGAGGCTCTCATTTACCTCGATCTAATCGAGTGGGATAACAAAAGTCTCGTCGGACAAACACTTTTCAAGTTAAAGACGTGGAAGGTAGGGTGTATTTTATTGAATTCTCGAGGTAGTCGGGGTCTATAAGCTACTGGATCAAATCTAGTAAGAATCTTGAATGGTCCTATGTACCTTGGATTTAGTATTCCACGCTTTCCGAAGCGTATCATGCCCTTCCAGGGTGAGACCTTCGCATGACGTGGTCACCAACCTGGAATTCCAAGGGTTTTCTCCTATTGAAGTCGTAGCTTTTCTGTCTGACTCTGGAAGCTTTACGTCGCTCCCGGATTCGTACTCTCTTCTCGGTAGTTTCTCGGATGATTTCAGGACCAGCGAAGGTTTTGTCTGGAATTTGACCTCTAGCTAGTTGCGTGTCACCTATTTTAGTCCAGCGTAGAGGGGATTTGCACTTGTGACCAAAGAGGGCTTCAAATGGAGCAACTTTAATGCTAGTATGGTAAGGACTCGACTAGTTGGTAAATGGGTATCCCATGCTTTACCAAAGTCGATCACATATGCTCTCAGCATGACTTCTAATACTTGAATCGTTCTCTCATTCTGTCTGTCGGTTTAAGGATGATAGGTTATGCTCATGACTAGCCTAGTTCGCAGAGATTTCTGAAGTGCCTGACTGAACTGGGAGATGATTCTATTATCTCGAACGGAGATAACAGATACTGGAACATCGTGCAGTCTAACTAATCTCCCAGACACACGTTCTAGTTAGCTTCTCTATTTTTCCTGTTTCCTTCAATTTGCAGGAAGTGTGCGGACTTGGTTAATCTGTCGACGATCACCCAAAATGGTATCAAGTCCACCTGTTTCCTTGGGTAACTTGATTATGAAGCCCACTGCAATCCGCTAGCACTTCCACTCAGGTATCTCCGATTGTTGTAGTAAGCCTGTGGGCTTTTGCTCTGAAGTTCATGATAAGACTCATACTTGGCTAATCCACCATCACCTCGTGTATACAAGTCGTATATAATTAAGATTGACAAAACGTTCGGATGGGTGGCTCTGCCCCAAGTCCACAACCAGACAAGGAACAGGAGATAGGAAGGAATCACACATCCTAAATCTTGTTGAGTCTAAATTATATACCACTCTCACGTATACGCTTAGCAGCGATAGATTAACCTCACGAGTTCTTAGTCTCTACTCTCGAACTTGACTTGCGGTACAATTGGTCTTCCTATGAGATCTATTGGGGATACTTCGGGTGGTTACTGACTTCTGGAACATCTTTGGTGTTTTTCGCTTCAAGGCTATTGACTACTGGGCAGGCTAGAAAAGCGTGGTACCCTTCACATGGGTACTTCTAAAGTTTCGAAGCGAGATATGATATAAGGGTTCGTATTAGGTTTGCCATTATAGATTGAAAGAATTTCATTTGACGGTTGATTAAGGGAAAAGTTCTTTTACACAGCATAGGAATTTTGCATGGTGAGGACCAAGCCAAACCATGTCGGATGATGATTTCGGAACTTCTCGATGTAATAGATATTAAGTTGATTTGGAAGAAGTGATTACTAGGACGATGAACTATCCTACGTACATATGTTCTCAGTACTTTCGTTTTGTCCTTGGTATTATTATCGCGAACTTTTTTCTCCGAAATTAACAAGCACTAACAATACGAGGGTTCTGATAATTTGAAATAATGAACTTTCATGAAATGATCCTTACTAGGTCTCTCTATAACCGCTTTGTGTATACAAGTCATGTATAATTAAGATTGGAAAGACAGTTGACTGAGTGACTCTGCCCTAAACCCACAACCAAACAAGGAACAGGAAATGAGGCTGAATCACTCACTCTATGTCTACAAATCTTAATTATAAATGGCCCTAATGTATACACTAAGCCATCATAGCTTACCTATTAGGGTTCCTAGTTTTATATGAGTGTTGTGGTTTGGTTCGAACGAGAGAGTAAGTATAATTATGATTAATTATTGGGCTTTGGAAGCGTACCAAAAATATAGCAGGGTTCTTTGATGCCTCCCTATGCTCTGGGGTCAAACTCCTCCTGCTCCCCCGTTATTCTTCTCTGTTGGACAGTCCCTCTTGAAATGTCCTATTTCACCACAAAGGTGGCATATGGGACTGATTCCAACATTGGTGGTTGAAGTAAGGTACTCAGTCGGAATCCTACAGAAGCGGGGCGGTGTGCCCCTTCATGTTGCATCTAATGCAATGCGGCACTCGGCAGACTCCATAATGATGGTAGTTGCACTTGCTGCAGTGTGGGAGGTTTCCTAGGTACGGTGTGGTCGGTGTTAGGATAGCAGGGTTGATGGGGGTATTGACTGCCCTAGATTTTTGCCCTTCGGTAGGTCCTTGAGTTGAACAACTCCCTTTCTCGTTCTCGAACTTTCATTTCAGGATATTAGGTTTGAGGTTCGGAGTGTCTTTACAAGTAGGTACCCGTTGCTGAAATTGGTTATCACCATGATCGGGATTGTCGATAACATTTCCACTAACATTTGCGTTGTTAGCATTAAGGTGAGCCATGACAGCTGTTACGGCTGTTGTGACTGCAGCTTGAAACGTAGCCGAATCTATCTGAAGGATTGGTGTTTTGCCGGTGGGTTGGTTACATTTCTTCGGAGGCATGATTCTGCTACACGATGAGAAAACGGGCTCGTGAGCAACGATGGTTGTCTCTAGATGTATTCTAATTATTTATATATACATATAAATTTTTCGTTTTATTATACGGTTCTCAATGTTTCGAACTACATCCCTATGATGCATTCCTGATAAAGAGCAGAAGTAAGTTTTTAGAATGGTTATAAACTGAGTGTCGTCCGAACTAAGTTATCTTTGATTGGTGGATATCTTGTTCCAACTTTCAAAAAGATTTGAAAACAATTCATAACAGATTCTATATGGAATACACTTATGAATTTTTATAAATAATCACTCTCAATTGAGATTTCGTGATCCGATTTACTGTTATTAGTTGTGACGGAAAAAGACGATAAGCTTAATACTTAACGTGGGTAGTATAATCACTAACTCAGTAGGTTGTATTAATTTATTAGTTATTAATGTGACAAAAAGGCACTCAAACACTTCGCATGTAACACGCGTGGTTTTCCTCTGTTCTCCGTTCTACTCTGGGCGGTAATGATTTATTCTCTCCTGGCATCTATATGGTGTCCTTCTTTTCCGTAGGTATATTGAATTAACGTGCCGTCATACTTCAGGTTTTGGCACTGATCCCACATTACTTCATAATGGAGAGTTTGAATCCCGGAAGTTCATGTGAACTTCCCATCGGTGCCCTTAATAAGGTAAAGGCACTTGGTGATTTCTATAGTTTCTTTACTCCTTAACTGTTTCTTTCTAGGAATCCTCCTAACGAATCACTGATGGATCCTCGTTGATTCCCCCGTTGGTTGTTGTGGTGGAGTGGTTACATCTATCTAAGTGTTTTACACGAGAATAGAAAGGTCTAAAGAATCTACGAGATTATTAAAACATTTTCGTTACAAATACATTTTTACGAGGATGATCCATTTCGGTCTTTCTATAATCACATAGTGTGTACTGATTATATATAATCCATATCATATAGACCTTCGAATAAGTGATCCTACTCTAAAACCACAACCAAACAAGGAACAGGAAGTAGAGTGAAAATCACCTATTCTAAGTCTATAAAATCTCAACTACATATAACTTTAACGTATACACTTAGTAATTATAGACCTGTCAGAAAGGGTCTTTTAATTTTCACAAAAGTTATTTATGGTGCCTAAAATACTCCTATAGTATTTTAATTATATGTTTGATTCTAGAACTTCTTGATATAAGAAGTTGATAAGTTTTCAGTTTTGTGGCTATTGCATCATAAATTACTCTTATAGTATTTTAAACTTTATGTTTGGTTCTAGTATTCCTTTATGTAAATGGTTGGTAAGTTTTAAACTCGTTGCAACACCACTATCACTCCCAAACACATGTTGGTCGTATCTCAAATAAATATAGTTGATCAGGCTATATTTATCTTAGATATGACTACATAATTGTCCAGGTTTAACTGTAATGTCCAACCTCCAAATACTTTTGTTTTGTTCTTCTTTTGATACTCGTTCTAGTATATATATATATATATATATATATATATATATATATATATATATATATATATATATATATATATATATATATTTTGCATGTACTTATACTTTTATAAAATAATGTTATATTTTAAAGTATAACTCTTGGTCAGAGTGTTTTTATCCCAATGTGTTTATAGTTGTATATCTTTTATGACTGATATATTGAGTTCACTATAAACAATGCTCTAATACCAATCTGTCACACCCCCAAACCAGAACGGCGGAAACGTCCGGGGGTGGGTGACTTCATGTCAAGTATCACAACACATGCATTATAGTAATCAAAGTACAAACAACCATTGCATTAATAATGTATAAGTTTTTACATAAGTGTTCAAACATGAAAATTTTGACATCTAAAGTAGATAAAGTAAAAGGCAAAAGATGCAGCACGGTACTAAGCTGTCTTCTCAAAAGCTCCGGGAGTGTACCTGTCTACTGGATCCCCTAAGAATACAAGTTATTTTGAAAGAGAGGGTCAACATTTAAGTTGGTGAGATCATAAGTATTAGTTTCATTTATGGTTACCTTAGTTTTAAGAAAATAATAGAATGAGTTCCAACTCTTATTTTCTATTACAACTGAAAAGTAGTTTTAATACCATAAAATCGTTTCGTATATGTGTTATTGTACTTATAACATAGTATAACATAATTTTAACACACCATAAATTATAAGAAGAGTGTTCTCTGTTTTATTTATGGAAAATGATTGATGCAGTAGTATTTCTTAAAAATACACTACTGGTGTAATAACTACCTTATTATTAAGCTGGTTAATTAGGGTTAAAATGTGATATGGTTGTAACCATGCTGATTGACTAGTATGAACACGACGACCTTCCGGCATCGAAAATGATGTGACATTTGTCACCCGTAGACCAACCGGTCCCACTGTAGCTAGCAGCGAGGTGTAGGATTGTCAATCCCGTATAGATCTTTACACACAATGCCCGCTCTCCTCCAGGAGACTATGGTTACAAAACGCGACATAACAAGTATATTTCTATGCTGTGAAGTAGTATCTCACATTTTTGGTTTATCTGGTTTAAGTAAAGATTGAATTATATTTATCTTGACAAAGTAGTTTAAACCTGGTATACTTATCTAGTAAAAATAGATTTCTCGTTTGTTTCATAAATTATACCTCTTATAATTTATATGTTCTATCTGATTAGCATGATCTCTCATGAATGTACCGCTTTGCTCAGTGTGATACAAAGGTAACAATATTGACTGAAGTAACCTTTTATATTCCTATATGTTTAAAATATATAATTAAGAAGGAAATGACCTTCGGACAAATAACTCCACCTTAAGCCCACATCCAAACAAGGAAAAGGAAATAAGGCAATTCATTAGTCCTAAGCCCTTTAAGTCTTATTTATATACCTATATATATATATATAAACATGATTTTGACAAATATAAGTTTAAAGGTTTATAAAACAGTTTAAAAGAGTTTAACAGTGTTTAAAATGAGTTTACATGACTTTAAGTCATTTTGGAAGTATTTGGTAATCTTTTGTTATTAACACAATATTTAAAAGCATAAGAAAGCCTTTTGTGTGATTGTTATCACAGGTAAATATTAACACAAATAAATTGTTTTCAACTTGTATTCCCCCCCTAAAAAGCATTTAAAACCATTAAAAAGGTAGATTATAGGGGTAGGAACTCACCATATGTTGGGGATTCGATTGAAGATTTGGTATAGGACGTTAGTTCCACAAGTGAAGTCTTGCTAACAAAACGAGTTCTAAGCACGATTCATATAATATATAGGTATACTATTAATGAATATACTCATAAGAATGCTAGGAAAACGAACTAATTTGCAAGTTTAACTTACAAATAAGGGTGTTAGAAGCAAAGATGGAGGGTTGCCTATTGTTCACTGCCAGGCTGTGTGTTCACGGCCCAAGAACACTTGGTGTTCTTGAGTTCACGGCCCAATCTGGGTGTTCACGGCCCAATGTTCTTGACAAATGATGATGAATCAAGGTTGAAATCAAGAGAGATCTATATGAACTACAAGAAGGAAGGTGTTTCTTATGATCTTGAGGAGAGAGGAGGGTTTTTGGCTGATGATACTTGAGAGAGAATGCTTGAGTTCACGGCCAGAAGTGAAGAAGTGAGGAATAAATCAGCCAAACACTTATATATATGGAGAGTGTACGGTCCGAAGAGTTCACGGTCGTGAACCCTCGTTTGCGGTCGTGAACCTCGCATGTAGATGTTTACGGTACGAAGTGTTCACGGCCCGCAGGCTCATTTACGGCTCGGATGAAGAATGATGTGAGGTGTTCTTGGTCCCTAGTGTTTCACTTCTTAAACAAACAACACCTTTGGTACAAGGTTTAAACACTTAAAACCCATTAATCTGGCCATATAAGATAATAAAAGAATTGAGTTTGACCTTTACACGATATGTTTGACTTTTATTGACTTTTAAAAGAATAAAAAATTTCGGGTTGTCACATCCCTAAAATAATGTTGTCAATAAAGGAGATAAACCCTAGAAGTTATGGACTTAGTGCCTAATAGATAAACACTTGTAGCTATGAACTTAGTGCTTAATGGATAACACTGGCAGCTATGGACTTCGTTTATATTAGATAAACCCTAGCATCGATGGACTTCGTGCCTATTCCTTAGGACAAATCCTTTGGAATAAATATAGAAGAATACCTACTGACAAGTCTCATGAAGGAATCCCTGAACTAGCACTGTCAGCATAGATGATCCTTAGGGTAGATCCTTAAGAATAAAGAAGATAATGGGGATGGGAAATTAGGTTAATTGTTTGATGATTAAACATAATAATTATATTATTGTCGGTTGAAAACCCTATGTACTCACCAGGTTTTCCAACCTGACTCACTCAGTTTATTGTATCACATGTAGCGATATTAAAGACACATTCTGCTGAGAGATTCAATGACTATTAAGCCACTAGTTTAATTACTGTAAGGCTTGTAATATTTCGTTATGCTTATGTTTTTGTATTGACGATAACATCCCAATGCTTTAATATAAATAAAATACATTCCTTCGGAAATGCTTTGATAATAACATTATCATGTTTTTTGGAACAAATTCCGCAATATTATTCTTCAAAAAAGGATACTCTGATTTTTAAATAAGCATAAACAAATCGGTCTTTTCTGGCCGTGAAATTGGGGATGTCACAGAATTGGTGCCAAGTCAATAGAATATCTCTCGCTGAACAGATTCAAGACACACCCATGATGTACCCTCGAAGCACTCACAGAACAGTCATCAGCAATCTCAACCTCTAGCGGACAATCCAGAGTCCCGGGAGCATCACTAAACTTCTTGTTGAGTGCAAGAGTTACAAAGGATCGGGTAGCACCCGAATCAAACAGAACATGAGCACTCATACCATTGACTAAGAAAGTTCTTATACATGATCACATACAAAATAATCATAAATAAGGAAAGCAATAAAAGATATAATAAAATTACATACCGGTAACCGCATCCGATGCTAATCGACCCTCATTGGTAGTCAACTGAAATGCCCTGCTCTTCACCACAGGTGTCTCCGCCTTGCCTTAGAGGCCATCGGTAATCCTCAATGTGGTTGGTGCAGGTGCCGCCACTACCCCTCCTAACAACCTTGGACAATCAGCCTTTTATGGTCTGCCTGGTTACAGTGAAAACATATCAATTCACTCTGGGGGCAATCCCTACTCATATGACCGGTCTGACCACATCTACTACAACTCAAACCCACTGATCAACATGCCCCACTGTGCGGCTTGACGCACTTGCCGCAGCGACTCTGACCTTTGTTGGCCCCTATAATGAGAATCAGAAGTCGTGGGCCTCTTGGCCTAGCCCACAACTTCCTGTACCTACTCCGGCTTGTGCTTCGTCCGAAGCTCTAACGTAATCTCCCGCTCACGGTCCCTCTCAATCATATCATTCAGGGTCTTGCACCCCGAAAATACCACAAACTCCTTGATTTCATCCCTCAACATTTCATGATATCTCTCGTCTTCTTCATCTCCTCATACGCAGTGTACTTTGGGACCAAAATAGCCCTCTCACGGAACTTGGTGGTGATCTACGCCACGGTCTCAGTAATCTGGCGAAGGTCCTGAAACTCCCTCGCTATTTGTTGCACCTCAATCGTCGGTGCAAACTCCTCCTGGAATCTCCTAACAAGCATTCCCTAAGTCAAGGCCGCTAAAGTTTCCATGGAGTTGATCTTCATTGGAGTTGATCTTCATTTGAATCCCCTGTAATGACCGTTGACAAGTCTTTATGACCTTGTACATATTCATTACAAAAGGGTCAGTGCATACAAGTTTAAAATCTAAACAGATTTCAGTAAATGATAAGAATTTGGAATTCTTACATTCTTCGATAAGGAGTTGGGAGTGTGAAATTAGAATCATTGAAATTATGTTCAATTGGTTTATTTCACAAAGTAAGGATCATAGAAAAACATAGAGTGCATACTTGGTGTATGGCAAAGCTATTGTTTTGAAAAACATAGTGTACTTGCTTGGAGCATGGGACAACTAGTGTTTTTAATTCAAGTATAAAGTTGATGAAACCGAAACAATGAATAATGAGTAATCGGTATGGTGATAAATAAAAGTGTCTTATTTATATTCATAGGTTTTGATACCATATTAGATTCAATTATTCGTGTGTTTCATTTTGCATGTTTTGACTTCCAGAATAAACTAGGTTATTCTTCCCGAATGACTAAGTTATTCAAACTATCCACAGTCGGTCATATGTTGGAAGTAGATATGAATCAAGACTGTCATGGGTTGGCTTGTAGAGGTCTAAGATGTTGGACAAAGTGGTGCTACAACACTCATGAGTGCTCATAAGTTCTGAGTATTGGATTCAACCCACGCTCATTTGAATCACTTCATGGATTTTATCACGAGTGATCATGAGACGATAATATCCTATATTCTTCAAACCTAGAGATATGAGCTGTTACTATGAGTTGGTTATACATTGATTGCACGAAAACGCATTGGTAACTCGATGTTATAAAACGTGCCCTTGTGTATGATTCAACAAGTAGTAGAACAAGCCATATGAGTCGAAGTTTATCCATTCCTTTTACCTTCGGGATAAAAGCGATATCTGTGGGCCCCTCGATGATTTAGCGATGACACATGTGAGTGCTTGGCCAAGCCAGGACTGATTTGATTTGTTCAATCAGTCAGTCATCATGAATCGGAAATCGGGAAACAACAAATGGATAGACAGAATGATTTATAATCCATGTCTCAGTCCATATGATATCTAGAATGGAGGAATATATGATCCCTTATCTAATGGACAAGTCATTGACAAAGGTCAGAGTTCATCGGCAAGGTCAGAGTTCGACATAAGCTTTTGAGAGCTACGATTGCTAGTCAGGGTTTGAAGTCATACTCAATAATAGTTTTAGACTTATCCAAGTGGGAGACTGTTGGATTAATGTCTAAGTCCATAACTATAATTGGTAAGACTTGACCCGACCCGGCATGGTCCATTTGGGTTGCATGGCATCGGGACAATTGGATAGACAAGATGAGAAAAAAAAAGATACTAGTGATTTATATTAATATATTATAAGTTCTAATATATTAATATATAATCATATTATTTAATTAGTATTGATCAAGAATTAATTTATAATTAATTAAGTGATTAAAAGGAACTAATTAAATATGGATTCTTAGATATATATGTGTGATGGGCCAAGTTCATTTAGGTTGGGCTAAGCTTTCATGGATAGTCCATGGAGTGTTGAACCCATGGATCATATGAAATGAAGGGTCATGGGTTTAACCCTAATCTCCACACTATATAAAGGTGTCCTTGGTTGGTGAAATTGGCACTAGTGTGTGTACACAAAAGGGCAAGGCCGATTTCACTAGAGAGAACCAAATTATCCTTATTCTCAAGGTTATTCCAAGTGTTCATGGTGTTGTGTGAACCATTTGAGGTGTCACACTTGGGGCACTAGGCACTCAAGCTTCATGAAGACAAGTTACATCAAAAAAAAAAGGTATGTATTCTATCTATTTTATTACCCAAGTATATGATATTTGTATGCTAGTATAGGGTAATATCTTGGAAACTTCATATTTGCATGTATAATAGAGAAAACATAGATCCAAGGTATTTAGGGTTGTATGTGCACCATAGGATGTTGTAGTATACTAAAACCCAACAGTGGTATCAGAGCCTGGTTGTTTTCTGTTATATTGATGCAATTGTTTTATTTTCAAAGTTGAAAAAAAAAAGAAAAAAAAACATAACGTTTGTCAAATTTTAAGATAATTACTTGTTTTTGTGAAAAACTAATTATTTGTAAAATTTGAATCATTTGCTATATGAGTTGAATTAGGTCAAATTTAGTAAAAGATAAAATGATATGATTAGTTTGTTAGTTTTAAAAGTTTGATCTAAAGAGTTTTTTGAAACCTCCATAAGTTATGGATATGAAAAGGTTTTAAAAAAAATTGATTCAAAGTTTTTTATGGAGTTACAAAACTTGGTCTTAATGTTTTAAAGAATTCCATAACTTGTTCTTAAGTTATGGAACATGAAAAGTTTTTTTGTGTTACCTTGTTTTATGAGTTAATTTAGATTAATGAAAAAAATTGTGTGTTAGTTGTTTTCAATCCAAATTGATCTAGAAATAGTTCATAAAATGTGTTTTTGTAACTTGTCCTCAAGTTATATGAAAAGTCACATTTATGAATCTTAAACCTCATAAAAATTGTCATAGGTTACAAAATGAAGAGTTTTGCCCTCATTAAATGGTTTTATGACTCCATAACTTGTCATCAAGTTGTGGAGGTTCAAGAGTCTCTTCATTAAATAAAATGTTTAACTTTAATTAAACTCATAAGTTATGAAAATCCAAGAGTTTTGAATAGTTTTAAAACTTGCCCTCAAGTTTTGGAATTTGTAAAGTTTTCCCCATGAATACTTTAATTCCAAGTTAGCCCTTAGAATTTTAATAGTTAAAATTCAACCCTTATACTTTATAGTATTATAAGTTAATAATAAATATATGTATAAGAGCAAGTCAGTTTTACCGTTAGTAGGCCTCATTCACGAAGCCGGTCTATAAGGGGGGTATAAGGTTACTGCCTATAAAATGGCAGTTTAATGGGTGTCTACTCTCACCCACCGCTTCCTTGACTGGTGGAGGGTCGTTAGCCGAACGGGTAGGACAAGGACTATAATTCTCCCTTCATTAAAAGTACTAATGATAAATACTAAGTAACTAAACTTTTTATAAATTCCCAATCTTAGTTATATAAGAAAATGTGAATTTGGTGCTAACCCATGAAATTACACTTTGCACTTTGTTTAAACCGTTAGTGGAGCGTGTGTGGTTAACCGGCACACTAACCTGGATTTAACAAGGTAGGCAAAGGGTAACTTAATGTTTATCATAGTATCGGTGGAGCGCGTGTGGTTAACCGGCACATCGATTAATGGGTAAATTATTAAGGGTACCAAGTATATTTGCATGGTTATTCACACCTTGTTTTGTGATCCTCGGCATCCCAGTCACAAAACCTGAAGGGCACACTCGAGATTGAAACATGCCATTGAAAAGTTCAATGAATCTCAAAAGATCTACGAGTTTCAAATCCAATTAAAAGCCTAATAAATTATTTCGTTTTTCATGGTGGAAATTGGTGAATCGTCATTCACCTACCTTCAAATATTTTATAGCCTGGATTACGGCATCCCTCTTCCAAGTTATAAAATAGTGCGTTGGGTCCTAGCCTTAATATTTCATATTGGGTGTTATATTAAGGACTTTGAATCAACTATCTTGAATATCTCCCAAAAGATGTCTAGCTCAGACATCTATGATCTTCCCAAATCTCTTGGAACTTTACTTCCTCCACCTCCTCCAATTATTCTCCCTAACCCACATGTTCAAGGTCACTCAAACCTTATTGGCAAGGCAAGGTCTAGATGTGATCACATTTTGGAGATGAAGTCACATATTGACAAGCCGGGAGAGTTGGGTGTCAAAGTCTTGAGAAAGTTGGTGGTTCAATCACTTTCTAAGTCACATATTGAGTTCCTTTGGGACTCCTATGAAACAGACTATGACAAGACCCTTAATGATCTTATCTATTTGCTTAGTACTGCTGAATCAGCAATGATTTGGAAGGCTAGTAAATCAAATCTGATTAGTAGATCAACTTCCCAAAACCTTCAATGGACATTGACAATGGTAACATTGGATACCCAGAAAAAGCATTCCCTTCCCAATGGAAAGGGATTGGCCATAGTCAACCCGGTTGACCAAATGGTAAAGAGAAAGGCTAAGTCTGAGATAGTCTCATTACCAAAGAGTCCATATGTTTATCTTGCCAAAGGAAGGGGTATTGATTGCGAAGCTACCTATTTACCTGAAAGATCATAAGGTTGATCAAGTCAAGAAGTTTGACTCTTCTTCAGGTAAAAGTCCACTATCTAACTCTGTTAATTTTCTATTATGAGATTCTCATTACATGATGTAACTGGGTCACATGTTGATGCTTTAAGAATCAAAGAAAAGTGAAGAAACTTAAAGGAAGTACATGTTGATTCTGATCACGAAGATGGATTTCGATCACATGGTTTGGTGATCAGAATTTTTGAAGCTGTTACTTAGGAGTTATGATATATTGCTTAGGAATAGATAACAACAAATTTTTCATATGCATTTGCACTGTAAGGATAAGTTTTTTCCGCAAAGTTTTGAAATAAAATAAAAGGTTTTAATTTTATATTTATTTTAAATATCCCTACAAGTGGCATTTATGAAAAATCGTTGTTTATATGATTCCATTGATAGCAATATTAAGGAAAAAAAATGGACTTGATTCTTTCATTTGTGGTAGTGTTTAAATTTACCAAATAAAGAAAGATTCTCATCACCCAAGTTTCAGTTGGATAGAAACTTGGAATCATGCAAGTTGTATAGTATGATAAACGAGAATTTTCATCTTTGGAAAATTAAGACTAATTCCTTGTTCACATGTATATGTGAGTCAAGTGAAGGACTAAAGGGATCGAGTATACATTCTTGTGCAATGGTCATGTCCACCACAAAGCTCGTTAAGACTATTCGTCATGATTTACTAAAGCTTAGTAAATATGGTTATACTTACAAGTTTAAGTATAATTCTGAAACATTGGAAAAGTCTCAATGTATGGCAGAACGAATGGGAAGAATCAACTTAGGCAGAAAGATAAAAGTTTATCAAATCTGAAAAGATGGGAGAGTACTTTAGTATCATGTTTTGTGATCATCTTAATGATTAAAGAACCACATCACAACTGGTCTTCTAAGGACATCTTAGTGCATTCTTATGACTAAGAAGAGGAGTCATGAATTGTTGAAATGGTTAAATCAAGAAGATGATTCATACTTCGTTCCAAAACAAGTCTTAGAGTCATACTCCAAGATTGTAAGTTGAGTGACATATCTTAAAGAAAGGTTTAAAACACTTGTCAAATGTAAGAGTAAAAGTGTCCTACTCTTATACATTTGAAATTGGTAAGTTGTGATGTTTTGGATAAAACAAAGACCAACTTAGGCCAATTGTGGGAAGTGTTTGTCTTGATTAGAATCCACACTATCTCTTGAATATTTGACAAGAAAGTCTTATAGGTCAAGAAGACAGTGGGAGTATAAAAGATCATGAAATAGTTTCAAGAACTAATCAAGAATAAAACCTGTATTTCATCACTAGCACACGACTAGAGGTTTATAACCTATCGTGTTGACATTTCTGTGCCCATTCCAGTTAAAGTTGGCTTTGCATATGAGTTCTGAGAGTTCTCAGTTGGTTGCATAACAACTTGGAAGCAATGGCAGGCCCTTGAGCTGCCAGGTGGTAAGAAATTAAGATTGAGTTCAGTCCATATGTGTTTGGATTTGTCATTATCCTTGTCTTGTGACTATGGTTTTGACGATTCACATGGATAAGAACACATACACCATAAAATCTAAGGGTCATAAGGTTTCTCTCCGATTAATGAAAATGATGGTGAGGAAACACTTCCACCAAGTAGATTTGAAGCAGATGGCAAAAGGTCTAAACAATTGAGACTATGATTACGGCATCCCTTTTCATAGTTCTGAAATTGTTTAGACACACATGCATTCTATCTAAGGAAAGGTGTATGATTTTGATAAAGTCTTATCAAGGCAATCTCGTCTCAGAAATCTGAACTTTGGTAAGAAAGTCAATAAAGTATTGATTTCTAGAAGTCCAGCTGATTTCTGAGTACATGTCAAAGCTAGTGGAAGCATAAGTGTTATGCTAATAATCATCATGTTAGTGGGAGCATGATAATTATGATAAAGGTTGCAAGTTAGCAATGTTAATTATAGAAAACAAAAGTTTCAATTTGTGGAGTTGCAGGGGTTGAAAAGTTGTTTTTGCTATAATTAAGGGAGAGGAAATTATACTTCATTTCAATTCTAAAAGCTTAGATTGAGGTTTTAATCATCTTTAGTCAAGGATATATATGAATTTTGTGTTGGAATGACTCAACATAAGGAAATTCTATATATGGGTCTATTATTTGCGTTCTAAAATTAGATTATGATTACGGCATCCCTTTTCATAATCTGAATTATGAGAACTTGGCAAATAGAAATATTGTAGCAAAAGGATTGGTCTAGTATCATGTCTTTATGTCAGACATCATGAATCGTGTCCCATATGCTTCGGATATAGGATCGATTGCATGTGCTATAATATTCATTCTTTCTAAAATTTTCCAAATGCCTGAGGCATTAAAAAGGGAAAAGGTCTAGAATTGGATATGACTAAAATGATTAAGCAATTGTCGAGGACAATCTGAGGTTTACCAAAGATTGGTTGCTCAGGGACAGTTGGAAGTATAGTGCTAATTTTGGAAGGACCATATTGACATATTCTGAAAAGAGGCATCTCTTATTCAGAAGTGATAGTCAAAATGAGAATATGGAGTTGTCTCCATGGGTGGAAGTTATCTGTGTAAGATTAGAAAACTTAATGCAAGAAGGATATTCAAAGCAATGTTTTTGGAATTAGTTTCCATGGAGTTGATCTTCATTGGAATCCCCTGTAATGACCGTTGACAAGTCTTTATGACCTTGTACATATTCATTACAAAAGGGTCAGTGCATACAAGTTTAAAATCTAAACAGATTTCAGTAAATGATAAGAATTTGGAATTCTTACATTCTTCGATAAGGAGTTGGGAGTGTGAAATTAGAATCATTGAAATTATGTTCAATTGGTTTATTTCACAAAGTAAGGATCATAGAAAAACATAGAGTGCATACTTGGTGTATGGCAAAGCTATTGTTTTGAAAAACATAGTGTACTTGCTTGGAGCATGGGACAACTAGTGTTTTTAATTCAAGTATAAAGTTGATGAAACCGAAACAATGAATAATGAGTAATCGGTATGGTGATAAATAAAAGTGTCTTATTTATATTCATAGGTTTTGATACCATATTAGATTCAATTATTCGTGTGTTTCATTTTGCATGTTTTGACTTCCAGAATAAACTAGGTTATTCTTCCCGAATGACTAAGTTATTCAAACTATCCACAGTCGGTCATATGTTGGAAGTAGATATGAATCAAGACTGTCATGGGTTGGCTTGTAGAGGTCTAAGATGTTGGACAAAGTGGTGCTACAACACTCATGAGTGCTCATAAGTTCTGAGTATTGGATTCAACCCACGCTCATTTGAATCACTTCATGGATTTTATCACGAGTGATCATGAGACGATAATATCCTATATTCTTCAAACCTAGAGATATGAGCTGTTACTATGAGTTGGTTATACATTGATTGCACGAAAACGCATTGGTAACTCGATGTTATAAAACGTGCCCTTGTGTATGATTCAACAAGTAGTAGAACAAGCCATATGAGTCGAAGTTTATCCATTCCTTTTACCTTCGGGATAAAAGCGATATCTGTGGGCCCCTCGATGATTTAGCGATGACACATGTGAGTGCTTGGCCAAGCCAGGACTGATTTGATTTGTTCAATCAGTCAGTCATCATGAATCGGAAATCGGGAAACAACAAATGGATAGACAGAATGATTTATAATCCATGTCTCAGTCCATATGATATCTAGAATGGAGGAATATATGATCCCTTATCTAATGGACAAGTCATTGACAAAGGTCAGAGTTCATCGGCAAGGTCAGAGTTCGACATAAGCTTTTGAGAGCTACGATTGCTAGTCAGGGTTTGAAGTCATACTCAATAATAGTTTTAGACTTATCCAAGTGGGAGACTGTTGGATTAATGTCTAAGTCCATAACTATAATTGGTAAGACTTGACCCGACCCGGCATGGTCCATTTGGGTTGCATGGCATCGGGACAATTGGATAGACAAGATGAGAAAAAAAAAAGGATACTAGTGATTTATATTAATATATTATAAGTTCTAATATATTAATATATAATCATATTATTTAATTAGTATTGATCAAGAATTAATTTATAATTAATTAAGTGATTAAAAGGAACTAATTAAATATGGACTCTTAGATATATATGTGTGATGGGCCAAGTTCATTTAGGTTGGGCTAAGCTTTCATGGATAGTCCATGGAGTGTTGAACCCATGGATCATATGAAATGAAGGGTCATGGGTTTAACCCTAATCTCCACACTATATAAAGATATCCTTGGTTGGTGAAATTGGCACTAGTGTGTGTACACAAAAGGGCAAGGCCGATTTCACTAGAGAGAACCAAATTATCCTTATTCTCCAGGTTATTCCAAGTGTTCATGGTGTTGTGTGAACCATTTGAGGTGTCACACTTGGGGCACTAGGCACTCAAGCTTCATGAAGACAAGTTACATCAAAAAAAAAGGTATGTATTATATCTATTTTATTACCCAAGTATATGATATTTGTATGCTAGTATAGGGTAATATCTTGGAAACTTCATATTTGCATGTATAATAGAGAAAACATAGATCCAAGGTATTTAGGGTTGTATGTGCACCATAGGATGTTGTAGTATACTAAAACCCAACACCAATCTTATGCCATACCACATATAAAATCTATTATGGCCTTACCTAGGCTCTCCTAGGATTTCTCAATTTCACCGCCTCTACAATACAAAGAATCTCAATCAACACTGTCGATTGCTTTATGCATGCAAGTTATACACAAAATGGGATCACATAGACTGTAAAATAATGATTCTACCCTAAGTCCACAACCAAACAAAGAACATGAACTGAAGCTAAATCGATCACTCTAGGGCTATATCATCCAAATCGTATACAACTTTTAAAGCATAGACTTAGCAAACAACTGAGACGATATCAATTCCAAGTAATACATAGCATCCAAATACCCTAGGCTATAAGGCATCACACAAATCAGACAATTCTATCATATAATTCCTGAAGGTATCCTTAGCCTATTCTAGCATGCAATTTAGATATCAGGCATACTAATCATAACACATAGATATGGGTATTTTGGGAATACTTACTTGAGCTCGGATGATTGCACACATCGCATCCCCTTTTAATTGGTGCAAATCTTTGAAAATTTTAATTTTTCATTTGAAAATATTATCATTTCCTCAGTTTGAGTTCTGACACACCCGAAAGTGTGCACGAATCCCTCAACCCAAGGCTCTGATACCAACTTGTAACGTCCCAAAATTCATAAGTAAAAATTCCATTTTTAAGTCAATCAAAATAATCAAATATCCATATCAACCCAACAAAAGTATGTCAATGTGAAATAGTTATCAGAGTACAATCCCAAAAATCATAAAAATGTTGAACAACGGTGGATGTGCTGCCATCAGGTCGAGCCCTTCCCTTTTGATCTGGAAGTACCTGAAACATAAAATTAAACCATAAGCACAAATCTTAGTTAGTTCCCCAAAATACCATACATAACAAACACATAAATATAACAACACGTGGCTATGTCGTGTCCATATCAACCCCCCGATTCCATAATGACTCCGAGCCAAGATTGGCTCAATGCATAATTCATACAATCATATCAGTAATAATCAAATAATCACATACATACTACACATATAAACTAGTGGGTTGGCATTGGTGCCTTTGACCCACTAGTGTGGTGAGAAGATTCACCTCAACTGAAGATATGTGAAACAAACACTCGAGCTACTGCTACTATGGCTCCTCACACTGATCATAACCCAAAATCAATTTTATTTAATAATAGGGATTCTAACCCTATAAAAGAAGGTCCAGTTCATCCTTTAACTTACTAAGAGCAAAAGACCATTTTGCCCTTCCTCAACATGACCCAACAAGACAAGGCCCATAACCCATAACAGCCCATGGCCCAAAGATGGCCCAAAAGGTTTTCTGAGAGTATGAACGTTGTACCCTTTACTACTCCGAGCGTACAGCTCGATCTAGAAAGGTTTATAGGGTCATAGCCCATTACACTCAGCTTATTCAGGAGTACACCCCGTGTAATCCCTGAAGTCTAAACTCTCTTTTAATGTCTTAATGCTTTAATACTCAACATCCAAGCTTCAGATCTAATCCTAATAAACATCTAAAATCATAAAGTCGCAACCTTTATGCCTTTGCACGGCTACAAGGATCCCAAAACCAAAACCCTAACTCATATAAACATATAAAACTCCATAACTCTTACATGGATGAATACCAAGGACCAAGCTTGCATTTTTATGATACTAAACACTCTAAAATGCTTGAAAGGACAGCTCAAATGGTTTGGGGTAGACAATAATCAAGAGGCCAAGGTTTTTGGGACAAAAAGGTGTGACAACCCGAAATTTCTATTCTGTACAACATTTCAATTCAATAGAAGTCAGAACAGTTTCTGCTAAATTTCAAGCTTTTTGGAATAAGTTTGAGAATTTTAGGATTAGCACTTCAGGAGATATGAGGAGAGAGGATGATCTAGGGTGCATTATGCAACAATAATACCCCAAAGCTCCAAAATTTTGGAGTTTACGGCCTAAACAAGGGTGTTTACGGCCGTAAACCCTAAATTTGGGGTATATATATAACACTTAGTCATTTATTACCATTTTTCACAAACTCAAGATCCAAACTCAATTCTCTCTCAAGTATCTTCGACTTTTCTTCTTGATCTTCAACATTGTAAGTGTTTCTACCCCTTTTAAGTTGAGATATTACTTAATCTAGTGTTTTAACACACTTCCATCCTTGAAATCTTTCCAAAAGGTTAGATCTTCAAGTTTCACCAAGAACACCAAGAACACACACTAGTGTTCTTGGACTTTTAGCATCTTTCAAGCTTCTAACTAGTAAGTACTTCTATCCTACAGTATCATAGAGCTTGTTATACTTCTAAACATCAAGAAAACACTCAAGAAACACCAAGATCAAGGTGTTTATGGTCCAAGATGTTCTTGGACCGTAAACCCTAAATAGGGTGCCAAAGTGTGCCCTAGTCCCTTCTAAGCCTTGGAAACTTGTATAGATCCATTCCTTAATGAGTTTAGTACATGAAAACATCAAAAGACCATAAACCATATGGGTTTACGGCCGTAAACCCAAGGAAAAGTGGTCTAAGGACCGTAAACTCCATTTAGGAGTGAAATGGTGCCCTAAACTCTTCCATAGGCTTATACTTCAAGTGGAAATGCTTCTAAGGACTTGTAGAGCTTCAAAACAACATATGGTCAAAGAAGCATGAGTTTACGGCCGTAAACTCATGGGTTTACGACCGTAAACTCAATGAGTTATGGTCATAAAACCGTAAACTCATGTAAGGGGTTCCCTTGAACCCTCAACCCAATAGCAATGCCCTATAACACTTAGATGCAATCCTTAGGACTTATAGCACTTATATAAAGTGTTTTAAATGTCCTAGGATGTCTTAACCTTGTTAATTAGTTGTTTAAAGACTAATTGGATACATATATGTGTTATTATATGTTAACTAGGATCATTGTGTGTGTACAAGTCTTCACTTGACACCTAGCAATCCTATATCATCAGTTCATCCAAACCACTCACTACAGGTGAGTTCATACCCCTTAATTAACCTTTTAAATGTTTTTAAATGCTTTTATGGGGGGAATACAAGTTGAACAATTATAGTTATTATATCAATCACATGTGATTAATAACTACCAAACAAGTGGATTTCTTACTTTTCAAACTGTGTTATCAAACTGTTTTACTTCAAACTGTTTTACAAACCCTTTTACATACCAAATGCTTTTAACAAACTGCTTACAAATCGTTTTACAAACTGACATCAAGTCATCATTTCTTAGTTATTAAACTTTTCAAAGGTTTCACAAAACTTCTTTTATACGTTAAATATTGCCAAATGCATGCCTATATATGTATAGTTATATAAGTAATGTTTAAAGGACTTAGGACGGCTAACTCGCTTTATTTCCTTTTCCTCGTTGGGATGTAGTCTCAGGGCATCAGTTATTCGTCCGAATGTCGTCTAAATATTAGTTATATATCATATATACATATATAGACATAAAAGTTCCATCGGTCCGTTCAATACCTTTGGGTAGCAAAGGTATACACACATGTTCATATACACAAACAACATTACTAGTAAACTATAATAGGTATAGTTTAGGAAGATACTATTACTAGAACAATGAAACATACAAAGAGTCAGTTCATACATGAAACAATACCATACAGAGTAGATAACAAACAATACCATACAAAGAAAGAGATAGCAAACAATACCATACAGAGAGAACATACAGGCTAGACAGAGGGAGAACATACAATACAGCTAGCACATTCATTACATATACATTATTATAGTTATGTGAGCCACCTAACGGGGCATGGCACTACCTGCCATGACCGTTTTTGTATCCAGAATCTCCTTAATTGGGGAGCGTATGAGTTTGTGTATAGATCTATACTGGATTGACTATCCTACACCTTGTTGCTCGCTACAGTGGGACTTGCAAGTCTACGGGTGCCAAATGTCATTTCTTACGACGTCTTACATCGTCGTTTTACTATAGAGTCGGTAGCAGGATACAGGCCGATCACATGGTACTTTAAATAACAATAGGTTTAAAGTAATTAGTACAGCAGTAGATACTTAATACAACACTACAGCACTATTTCATTTTCCCTTTACATTTACTTTGTGATATTCACACAATAAACAATAATGTAAAAACTATATTTTTGGTTAATGATAGTCAGACTTGGGAAAATACACACTCCTACAAGAGACACACACACAGAGATACTAGATGCCTTGGTAGAAGGCTACTTTTAGTAGGAAACATAGGATTTTCTAGGAGAGTTCAAACAATTACAAACTTTTACAAAACTTATACACTACAAGACTTACAAACACTTTCATCACAAATACAGACACTAATATACTTATGATCTCACCAGCTTTAAAGCTGATAAACTCTTTCAAAATAACTTGTATTCTCAGGTCACCAGTAGACAGGTACCGGAGCCAGGTTTTCGAGGAGATGGAGCTAGTTCAATACTCATCTTTATTTTGCTGTATATTACTTTTGGTGTCTATATAACTCAACAGAACACACTTGTATGAAATTATATTATTAATGCAATGGATGATGTTGTTGCTTATTTACTACTTTGCATTGTTGTGATACTGAACATGACGTCCTCCACCCCCGAACGTTTCCGCCGTTCCGGTTTTGGGGTGTAACAGATTGGTATCAGAGCATTGTTTATAGTGAATCGAGTGTATCAACCCATAAAAGATATACGAACTATAAACACAGTGGGATTAAAATACTCTGATAAAGAGTTTATACTTTTAAATAATAAAATATTTAACCAAGTATACATACCTGCATTCATACTAAAATCAATGTCACTAGGACAGAAGAAAAGTATTACGATTGTTGGGCAGCACAAGTAGACTTAGAGACATATGATCAACCCTGGGAAGATGTAGCCTGATCAACTACATTATCCGAGGAGTGATTATCATGTGCCTAAGTGGGGTTGTGAGGTTGCAACAAGTCTAAAAACTTACCAACACTACTACAATGAGAACAGTAGAACAGAGCATAAACTTAAAATACTATAGGAGTATTTTGTGTTACTATAATTACTTATCTGAGAACTAAAGGTCTTCATTATTATGTCAATGGTTGTTTAGTGGATACACTAAGGTTATATGTATCTAGGATGTCATAGACTTAGAATCTGTGAATCTTTGCTTTATTTCCTGTCCTCGTTGGGTTGTGGGCTTAGAGTTAGGGTCACTTATTCGAAGGTCTATCCTGTCCTGAATACATATAACTGGTATGCACTAAACAAGTATTGATGTAACTAATAAAGATCATCTTATAATTATCTAATTAGTACGTCTATTTAGTTATTTCTTATATCCCTTTTCTCGCGTAAACATCATGGCTGGATTCCATCCCCACGGAGACCCGTACTACCCTAACAACGGCAATGCAGGATGGCTGGGAGAAGAGCCAGAAGATGATCACCCAATCCCATTGGATGATCACGAAGCTGAAGGCTTTTCTGATGGTTCTGACTCAGAGCCTGAAGTCAACAACCTACCCCCAGCTGCTCAAGACCCAAACCTGAGCCCTCGTCCAGCATTTCAAGGACCCACTCCTATGTGGGCCACAAACTTGAACAGAGGAGTCAGTAACAGGGTCAACCCACACCCTACAATGGAGACAGAAGCTTCTACAACCTCACCGAGGGAGGTTCAGCTGACAGGGTCCTACCCATAATGTTCCGTAGGATTGCTCGGAACACCGAGCAAGGTCGAGCAGCTATTGACCGAGTCGTAGAGATTGACGCCAACTCTGGCGTTAACACTGTCCGCATTCGTCAACTAGAGTCTGCTCATGAAAGGACTCAGGTCCGCAATGCAGTTCTACAGAGGGAACTTGCTGAAACCCAAGCTGAAGTCAGGGAACTTCGAGCTCAGCAAGCAAGATCTGATAGGCGCGTGAGAGACATAGAACGCCTTCTGTCGGATTCAAGAACTCACTCTAGTAGTTCTCGTCGCCGATAGAGTCTTATCGACTTCTCTTTTGGATATAACGTAGTTATGTTAAAAACTCTAGTCTAATTTCCTATCCTTGTAAATCTTAGACCTGTTAGGTCTTGATTAGGTAGTAGTTCTGTCAGAATTTCTCCATCTTGGTTGATGTAAGACCTACTTCTAGGTCATTTTTCCCGAACTCATTACATCTGTAATTCCAGTGTATTTGACAGATATCTAATCTCATGGAAATTATATCCAAATGCTTTCGTTTACAATCAATCGTATTATTCAATTATGTTGTTGGGCTATGGAGAGTTAGTCCATGCGTCATTCTCATCATTTTCCTATCAAATTCTTATTAATGTCTGTATCTTTCTAAACTTATAGTTGAAAGATGCCTCCACGTCGATCGACAAGACGCGATCCTCCTGCACCAACACCACATGCTCCTCAATTCGACACGGCAGCCCTGAATGCTGCTGTAGCTGCGGCTGTGGCTACAGCCATGGCTCAATATCATTCATCTGGTTCCACTGGAGGAGGAACCCCTGTCCTATCTACTCATGGTGAAATCCATGTGCGCTTGAAAGAGTGCTCTTACAAGGACTTCACCAACTGCAAGCCATTGTCCTTCAAAGGGACTGGCGGAGTCATTGCCCTCTCGCAATGGTTCGAGAAAACCGAATCGTTTTTCGAAATCTGCTCCTGTCCTGAGGAGAGCAAGGTCAAGTTTGCTGCTTGCACCTTTGAAGTAAAAGCCCTAACATGGTGGAATAGCCGTGTTAAGTCACTATCTCTTATAGTGGCTAATGCTATGGGCTGGGAAACTTTGAAAGACCTCATGATTGAGGAGTACTGCCCGAGGGGCGAGATCCAGAAGCTGGAGGAAGAACTGTGGAGCCTAACCATGAAGGGTTCCAACGTAGTCGCCTACACCGCCAGGTTCTGTGAACTGGTGGCCCTCTGTCCCAACATGGTTCATACTGAGGGGAAGAAGATCGAGAGATACATATGGGGGCTGATGCCACCATACCAGGGAAATGTTTTGGCTTCACACCCCACTACATTTGATAGTGCCAAGCGATTGGCACAGCGGCTCATAGACCATGGGGTCCGTACCCTGGCCGCAACAACCACCCTGGCCATCTCAGAACCCGCCAGAACCGCTGATTCCAAGCGGAAATTCTGGGACGACAAGAAGAAGAAGAAGGCTGCCAAAAAGCAGCAGGTCGTGGCCGTTCATGCTGCGATAGCACCTGCCGCTGCTGCTCCGGTCAAGCAGTATTCTAGAAGTTTGCCTAAGTGCAACAAATGCAACTTCCACCACACAGGAGCCTGCCGGGAAATGCAGTGCTCAAACTGCAACAGGAAGGGGCACACCGCCCGTTTCTGTAAAGCTCTGGCGAGACCGCTCAACCAAGTCCCCGGCGCTGGTGTGGGCCAGGCTTGCTACAATTGTGGCGAGGTGGGCCACTACAAGAGGGACTGCCCAAAGGCAGGGAATGCCGGTAGAGTGGGAAGAGTTCTGGCCATAGGCCATGAGGAGGCGGTTGCCGACCCCACAGTGGTCACTGGTACGTTTCTCCTCGATAACTCCTATGCATGCATACTATTTGATAGTGGAGCGGAGAAGAGCTTCGTGAACCAAAAATTTGCTCATTTACTTAAGCAAAAATCACGAGCACTTAAAGAACCGTTCACTGTAGAAATGGCTAATGGAAAGACGGAGAGCACTAGCAGTATATTCATAGGGTGTACTCTAACTTTAGATAGCTATTCATTTTTTATCGATCTCATGCCGGTCTCAATCAAAAATTTCGACGTCATCATCGGCATGGATTGGTTGAGTCTTCATCGTGCCGACATCATGTGTTACGAAAAGGCTGTACGCCTTAATCTGTCGTCTGGCGAAACCCTAGTAGTATATGGCGACAAACCCAGCACAAACCTTCGTATCATCTCGAGCATTCAGGCTCAGAAGTTCTTGTGAAAGGAATGTTGCGCATTCCTTGCTCATGTGGTCGATGTGAGCCAAGAAACGAAAGACATTCAAAACATTCCAGTAGTACGCGACTTTCCCGACATCTTTCCAGAAGAACTTCCAGGATTACCTCCGCAACGTCAAGTCGAGTTCAGAATCGACTTAGTTCTAAGGGCTACCCCCGTAGCAAAATCGCCCTATCGTCTAGCACCTGCAGAGATGCAAGAACTATCCTGTCAACTTAACGAAGTCCTCAGCAAGGGCTTTATAAGACCAAGCTTCTCACCCTGGGGAGCTCCAGTCTTGTTCGTCAAGAAGAAAGACGGATCGTTTCGTATGTGCATCGACTAAAGGGAGCTCAACAAACTGACCGTCAAAAATCGTTATCCGTTGCCTCGTATCGACGATTTATTTGACCAACTTCAAGGGGCGAACTTCTTTTCAAAAATCGACTTAAGATCCGGATATCACCAACTACGAGTGCTAGGGGAGGATGTTCCGAAGACCGCCTTCCGAACTCGTTATGGGCACTACGAATTCGTAGTGATGCCATTCGGATTAACAAACGTGCCCGCAGTATTCATGGACTTAATGAATAGGGTGTGTCGTCCTTACTTGGATCAGTTCGTCATTGTCTTCATCGATGACATACTTATCTACTCTCGTAGTAAGGAGGAACATAGTCAACATCTGCGACAAGTCTTAGAAACACTACGTTCGGAGAAGCTCTATGCGAAGTTCTCGAAATGCGAATTTTGGATCCGACGAGTCGAATTCTTAGGGCACGTGGTTAGCGAAGAGGGAATACACGTGGACCCTTCCAAAGTTAAAGCCATTGAGAGCTGGTCAGCACCGAAGACGCCTACAGAAATTCGTCAATTTCTGGGCCTCGCTGGCTACTATCGCAGGTTCATTCAGAACTTCTCCCACATTGCGAAGCCTCTTACAACTCTGACCCAGAAGGGCGTATCCTTTGACTGGGAAGAGAAGCAGGAGAGAGCGTTCCAAACGCTCAACCGAGCCTTGTGCACCGCACCAATACTATCCCTCCCCGAAGGGATAGAAGACTTCGTTGTCTATTATGATGCGTTGAATCAAGGGCTCGGATGTGTACTGATGCAGCGAGGTAAGGTCATCGCATATGCCTCGAGACAGCTGAAGACACACGAGGTCAACTACACTACCCACGATCTTGAGTTAGGAGCAGTTGTGTTTGCTCTGAAGATCTGGAGACACTACCTGTACGGAACAAAAAGCACTATCTTTACAGACCACAAAAGCCTACAACATATATTCGACCAGAAGGAGCTCAACATGAGACAACGACGGTGGGTCGAGCTACTCAGTGACTACGAATGCGAAATTCGTTATCATCCGGGTAAAGCCAATGTAGTAGCTGACGCCCTAAGTCGGAAAGAATATTCTGGTCTTAGAGTCAAATCATTGACTATGACTATCCATTCACACCTGTCCACACAAATTAAGGAGGCTCAGCTCGACGCTTTGAAACCTGAAAATGTGGCAGGTGAATCCCTAAGAGGAATGGATAAGAACTTGGAGGTTAAGGGTGGCGGAGCTTATTATCTCATGGATCGCATCTGGACCCCGAAACTTGGAGGTTTCAGAGACTTGGTCATGAACGAGGCGCACAACACTCGTTATTCCATCCACCCAGGTTGAGATAAGATGTATTTGGATCTTAAAAAGCTATACTGGTGGCCTAACATGAAAGCAGAGATTGCTACATTCGTGAGTAAATGCCTTACGTGCGCCAAGGTAAAGGTCGAATACCAGAAACCCTCAGGTCTTCTACAACAGCCTGAGATACCGGAGTGGAAGTGGGAGCGAATCACTATGGATTTCATAACCAAGTTGCCCAAGACAACGGGTGGACTTGATACCATATGGGTCATCGTCGACAGATTGACCAAGTCCGCACACTTCCTGCCTATCAAAGAAACAGACAAGATGGAGAAGCTTACAAGAACTTACATTAGGGAGATTGTACGACTGCATGGTGTTCCCATATCCATTATCTCGGACAGAGATAGTAGGTTCACTTCGAGATTCTGGCAGTCGCTACAAAGTTCCCTAGGAACTAGGCTGGACATGAGTACAGCCTACCATCCTCAGACAGACGGACAAAGTGAGAGGACTATTCAAACCTTGGAAGATATACTGCGAGCCAGTGTGATCGACTTTGGGAAAGCATGGGATACTCATTTACCCCTTGTAGAATTTTCCTACAACAACAGTTATCACACGAGCATAAAGGCTGCTCCATTCGAGGCCCCCTATGGCCGAAAGTGCAGATCCCCTCTGTGCTGGGCTGAGGTGGGGGATACCCAGTTAGCTAAAGGACGAGTTCCTGAAAGCACTCTCACAGGTCCGGAGATCATTCGGGAAACGACAGAGAAGATCGTTCAAATTCGTGAACGATTGAAAGCCTCTAGAGACCGACAGAAAAGCTACGCTGATAAATGAAGGAAACCGTTGGAATTCCAGGTGGGCGACCGTGTTCTATTGAAGGTCTCACCCTGGAAGGGCTTGATACGCTTTGGAAAGCGTGGAAAGCTAAATCCAAGGTACATTGGGCCTTTCGAGATTCTCACAAGAATCGGCCCTGTAGCTTACAAACTTAGCTTACCGCGCGAACTCAGTAACGTACATTCTACCTTCCACGTCTCGAACTTGAAAAAGTGCCTGTCGGACGAGACTCTTGTAATCCCACTCGACGAGATCGAGATCAACGAGAGCCTCAACTTCGTGGAAGAACCTGTAGAGATCATGGACCGTGAGGTCAAGCAAACGAAACAAAGCCGTATCCCGATAGTGAAGGTTCGCTGGAACGCCAAGCGAGGACCTGAATTCACTTGGGAGCGAGAGGATCAGATGAAACTGAAATATCCTCTTCTTTTTACTTAGTTATTTGTAACTACTTAATTGCTTAAACTCTAATTTCGGGACGAAATTCCTTCTAAGGGGGGATGATGTGACAACCCAAAATTTCTATTCTGTACAACATTTCAATTCAATAGAACTCAGAACAGTTTCTGCTAAATTTCAAGCTTTTTGGAATAAGTTTGAGAATTTTAGGATTAGCACTTCAGGAGATACGAGGAGAGAGGATGCTCTAGGGTGCATTGTGCAACAATAATACCCCAAAGCTCCAAAAGTTTGGAGTTTACGGCCTAAACAAGGGTGTGTACGGCCGTAAACCCTAAATTGGGGGTATATATATGACACTTAGTCATTTATTACCATTTTTCACAAACTCAAGATCCAAACTCAATTCTCTCTCAAGTATCTTCGACTTTTCTTCTTGATCTTCAACATTGTAAGTGTTTCTAACCCTTTTAAGTTGAGATATTACTTAATCTAGTGTTTTAACACACTTCCATCCTTGAAATCTTTCCAAAAGGTTAGATCTTCCAGTTTCACCAAGAACACACACTAGTGTTCTTGGACTTTTAGCATCTTTCAAGCTTCTAACTAGTAAGTACTTCTATCCTAGAGTATCATAGAGCTTGTTATACTTCTAAACATCAAGAAAACACTCAAGAAACCCCACGATCAAGGTGTTTACGGTCCAAGATGTTCTTGGACCGTAAACCCTAAATAGGGTGCCAAAGTGTGCCCTAGTCCCTTCTAAGCCTTGGAAACTTGTATAGATCCATTCCTTAATGAGTTTAGTACATGAAAACATCAAAATACCATAAACCATATGGGTTTACGGACGTAAACCCAAGGAAAAGTGGTCTAAGGACCGTAAACTCCATTTAGGAGTGAAATGGTGCCCTAAACTCTTCCATAGGCTTATACTTCAAGTGGAAATGCTTCTAAGGACTTGTAGAGCTTCAAAACAACATATGGTCAAAGAAGCATGAGTTTACGGCCGTAAACTCAAGGTTTTATGACCGTAAACTCAATGATTTATGGTCATAAAACCGTAAACTCATGTAAGGGGTTCCCTTGAACCCTAAACCCAATAGCAATGCCCTACAACACTTAGATGCAATCCTTAGGACTTATAGCACTTATATAAAGTGTTTTACATGTCCTAGGATGTCTTAACCTTGTTAATTAGTTGTTTAAAGACTAATTGGATACATATATGTGTTATTATATGTTAACTAGGATCATTGTGTGTGTACAAGTCTTCACTTGACACCTAGCAATCCTATATCATCAGTTCATCCAAACCACTCACTACAGGTGAGTTCATACCCCTTAATTAACCTTTTAAATGTTTTTAAATGTTTTTAAATGCTTTTATGGGGGGGAATACAAGTTGAACAATTATAGTTATTATATCAATCACATGTGATTAATAACTACCAAACAAGTGGATTTCTTACTTTTCAAACTGTGTTATCAAACTGTTTTACTTCAAACTGTTTTACAAACCCTTTTACATACCAAATGCTTTTAACAAACTGCTTACAAATCGTTTTACAAACTGACATCAAGTCATCATTTCTTAGTTATTAAAGTTTTCAAAGGTTTCACAAAACTTCTTTTATACTTTAAATATTGTCAAATGCATGCCTATATATGTATAGTTAATATATAAGTAATGTTTAAAGGACTTAGGACGGCTAGCTCGCTTTATTTCCTTTTCCTCGTTGGGATGTGGTCTCAGGGCATCAGTTATTCGTCTGAATGTCGTCTAAATATTAGTTATATATCATATATACATATATAGACATAAAAGTTCCATCGGTCCGTTCAATACCTTTGGGTAGCAAATGTATACACACATGTTCATATACACAAACAACATTACTAGTAAACTATAATAGGTATAGTTTAGGAAGATACTATTACTAGAACAATGAAACATACAAAGAGTTAGTTCATACATGAAACAATACCATACATAGTAGATAACAAACAATACCATACAGAGTAGATAACAAACAATACCATACAGAGAAAGAGATAGCAAACAATACCATACAGAGAGAACATACAGGCTAGACAGAGGGAGAACATACAATACAGCTAGCACATTCATTACATATACATTATTACAGTTATGTGAGCCACCTAACGGGGCATGGCACTACCAGCCATGACCGTTTTTGTATCCAGAATCTCCTTAATTGGGGAGCGTATGAGTTTGTGTATAGATCTATACTGAATTGACTATCCTACACCTTGCTGCTCGCTACAGTGGGACTTGCAAGTCTACGGGTGTCAAATGTCATTTCTTACGACGTCTTACATCGTCGTTTTACTATAGAGTCGGTAGCAGGATACAGGCCGATCACATGGTACTTTAAATAACAATAGGTTTAAAGTAATTAGTACAGCAGTAGATACTTAATACAACACTACAGTACTATTTTATTTTCCCTTTACATTTACTTTGTGATATTCACACAATAAACAATAATGTAAAAACTATATTTTTGGTTAATGATAGTCAGACTTGGGAAAATACACACTCCTACAAGAGACACACACACAGAGATACTAGATGCCTTGGTAGAAGGCTACTTTTAGTAGGAAACATAGGATTTTCTAGGAGAGTTCAAACAATTACAAACTTTTATAAAACTTATACACTACAAGACTTACAAACACTTTCATAACAAATACAGACACTAATATACTTATGATCTCACCAGCTTTAAAGCTGATAAACTCTTTCAAAATAACTTGTATTCTCAGGTCACCAGTAGACAGGTACCGGAGCCAGGTTTTCGAGGAGATGGAGCTAGTTCAATACTCATCTTTATTTTGCTGTATATTACTTTTAGTGTCTATATAACTCAACAGAACACACTTGTATGAAATTATATTATTAATGCAATGGATGATGTTGTTGCTTATTTACTACTTTGCATTGTTGTGATACTAAACATGACGTCCTCCACCCCCGAACATTTCCGCCGTTCCGGTTTTGGGGTGTGACAAAAGGTCATAACTTGCACCCTAACAAGAGCTAGCAAGGCAAGCATCAAGATTTGAACTTCATACCTCCTGAAGATGCACAAGGATGAGAAGAATCTAAATCCAAAAGCTTAAGTGCAACACCACCTCTTTAAGGATCTTCCTTCACCACCAAGAACACTAAAATAACACTCAAGAGCTTAAAAACGTACACACATGAATTAGGGTTTTGAGATGAGGGCTAAGAGGGATGGAGGCTGGAGGTAAGGAAAGCTTTGAGGCCATAAAGTTCTTTAAATAGGGTCCAACCACTACAAATTACGGTTTGAAATCTTTGTGAGTACACCCGGCGTACTCTTTCGTATGCCCACTATATACAACAACCTCCCCACCATCCACTTAGTGAACTACGTTAGGCGTACCAAAAGCTACGCCCCCACGTCAGGACCATTTTTGCGACTAATTTTATATTTTAAAGTAAAAAATAAAAGATACGTGGAACACGGGTGTTACATAATTAGTTGATATGTTGGATATGAGTCTTTCATTAAATAATTGTTGTGATCTATATTAGCATGCTTAAATCCTTGAATAACTAGATTATTCTAAATGTCCATGGTCATTCATAGTTGTGGGAGCATCTATGAGGTAAGACTAATATGAGTGGATTGGTGATTCTCATTGAAAGGAGAATAGCAAGGGCTGCTACCAACTTCGTAGGTACTTGATAAGGAGAATAAGTATTGGACCTGACTCATATCAAAATCACTTTATGGATCGTAGTCATTATTGATGTTTTGATCAAGGTTATATCTTTGTATTCTTAGACATGCGATATATATATATATATATATATATATATATATATATATATATATATATATATATATATATATATATATATATATATATATTTGACTTGAGGTGTAGGGATTGTTGTGATTTGACATGGTTTAATGTTGTTCCGTAAAAGGAAGTCATAAGGTCCATCGTTGGGTATGACATGAACTAGAATGATGGGCGTATGCAGTCAAGATGAGATTTTCTCTTCTTATTCATTGAGAGTTAGACATCTAACACCTTACTAAAAATTGAACACTAAATGAGATTGATGATGATCCATATCTAATGTTCAACATGATATCTGAGACAAAGGAATAACTGATACCACGCCTTGAGTAATAATTGTCGCTTAGAGCCCTTGGAAGTGGTTGTTTCTAAGATGACCCCCTTCATATGTTGTTAGGGGCAGTAGCTCGTTGCTAGACGCCAACTACTGTCTATGTCAGTCTGTAATTGAATCTTATGCAAGTGGGAGATTGTTGAATCTATATGCCAAAGAATCATTATTGAGTGATATTGCTAATAATATATGATCCTATATGGTCACACCTTTATCAAGTTGGCACATTTCTTATATTTATTATTATTATGATTATTAATAAATAATATCAATTCTTGTATTTAATTAGAAAATAATTATTATTTTGTGAAAATAAAAATTAAAAGAGAGTATAATTAGTTATTATATCATATATTATTATTTAATAAGTTATGTGCAAAGTTTTGGACACTTTGGGATACCATGTCTTAACTAGTTATGTGTAACACTTTTATAAAAGAGGAAGAAGACAAATTTTGTCTTCTTCTTTAGGGCATGACCGAATTCATTCAAGAGGCATGGAGGTTGCTTTTAAACCTCCATACCTTGTCTTTCATGCCTTATTTTCTAGGGTATTAGTTTAGAATAAAAATAAGCAGTATCCTTTTTGCATGCATGGAGTATATAAGAGTCTTATGAAAAAAAAAACTTGCTAGGTTTTTGGTGAATTCTCTTCTTTTCTTCTCCATGGCCATAACTTATTTCTCTCCATCCTCTCTCAATGACTTTTGAAGTAAAGTGAAGAATTAAAGTTTCCTTGAGTTGTCTTCTTTAGTACTTATTTGATTTAAGTGCTTAAAGGCTTAAGACACTCAAGAACACAAGAAGGAACTATGATTTTTCTTTCTTCATCAACACCTAAAACCAAGTAGGTTCAAAGGCTCCAAAGGTTGTCATTCTAAAACACTATTTGGTTGTTTTAAAATCATTCTAACCTATATAAATGGATTCTAGATGGTTTGGTTTGGTTTGGTTATAAACTTTAAAATAAACTTGTTATTTTTATAAGACTTCCGTTGCAGTTTTTATGAAAAACACACTTATATTTTGTATCAAAACTCATCAAAGTCTTTCTTTGAATGTTTGTAAATTTCCATCCATGTCAGACATATTCTTGAAGAGCCACTTATTCCCAACAGTCTTACAATGGGGAGGAAGCTCAACTAAATCCTAGACTTGATTTTCTCTCATGGATTGCATCTTTGTGTTCATGGCTTCAAGCCTCTTTCTAGATTGAGGATCTGTCATTGGATAACAATAGTGGATGGGTTCATCAACATTCATCATCATGACACACTGATCAATGACAAATCCATATTTGTTAGGTTCCTAACGAGTCCTATCGGATCTGCGAATGGCTTGTTTTTTCGTACATTGAAGAAAAACAATTTCTTCATCTTCAATAACCTCTTGTTGAGTACTAGTGCAAACTAGAGTTACATCGGGTTGTGATTCTTGATCTTCTTCAAGTTCCACGCGCCTCCCACCTGCTTCATTCATTAGAAACTTGTTTTCTAAGAATTCAATTTTTTTTAAATAAAGATCTTATTCTCACTATAAACGTAGAAGTAATATCCTAAACAATATTTAGGGTATCCTACCAAGATGCATTTGCTATATCTATGTTCTTGAAGTTTTCTTTCTAACATAAGCTTCGCAACCCTAAACCTTCAAATAATAGAAGGATGGAATATTAAGGACTTTTGGGGGAAAATGACACTAAGTCATTTTATATATTTAATCTTGAGCATTTGTCATCTTACCACACAAACAGGATTCACATATATAAAATGGCTCAGTGTCATTTGCCCCCAAAGGTCCACTCTTTTGGAGTTGGGATATGCACTTCTTGTTTATATGACCAAGGTGACAATGTCATAAATATCTTTGGTTCAAATCTTGTTTGAGCCTTTTAGTGTTAACATGATAAATGGATTTATTGTTTGAAGATTCATCAAGGTTTATTTCAAAATTTTCATTTATTGGTCTAGCCTCAAAAGAGAATACTCCATTAAGAAAAGAATGAATATTGTCATCAACAAATTGTTAATTAAAACCAGATTTTCTTAAACATGAAACTGAAATGATATTTATAGTAATAGAAGTTATCAAAAAAATATTTTCTAACAAGAAATACAAGCCAGATAGTAAACAAAATTCAAAATATCCTATCCCTTGGACCACAACTCGTGCTCCATTGCCAACAGGTAGTACCATATCACCTGCTTTCAACTCCTTACTCTTTTTGAACCCCTGCAATGAATTACATACGTGAGTTCCACAACCAGTATCAAATATCCAAGTGTTAGATGAAAAAAGTAAATAATCTTATTTCAATCATGAAAATGGATATACATGAAGTGCCTTCCCCGTACTTATTGGCTTTCAACCCAACAAGATAAGTTGGAAAATTTCTTTTCTAGTGCCCAATAACTCCACACTCAAAATAGGTGTCATCCTCAGTAACCTTCTCCTTCTTTGGTGGTGCGGCTTGAGCAGATTTCTTCCCTTTGCCTTTGCTAGCTTGTGCCTTACCCTTGAAGTTCTTGCTTTGTTTCTTCTTCTTGACTTGTCCTTCAGGAATCACGAGCACTTGAGGAGTTTTCCTCGGGACATTTTCTCAGTTGTTTTGAGCATCGCGTGCAACTCATAGATAGGCTTGTCTCACCCATTCATGTAGTAGTTCAAAATGAAGGTATCATAAGACTTTGGCAATGAGTTCAGAATTAAATTTGTGGCCAGATCTTGTGGATATGAAGAGCCCAATCTCTCTAGTTGATCCAAATAGCTCTTCATTTTAAGAACACGAGTGCTCATATTTCCAGTCTCCTTCATTTTCATCCATGAAGGGATCGTACAATTTGAAACCTTTCAATTCTGGCTTGTTGACCGAACATTTGTTGGGAAGATAATGAGAAGGATGATTATCCTTTTAAGGAATACTAGCAAAGTTTGTAAAATCCGAACCATTTTCTAGTTAGATGTGGATGAAGACAAGGTTGGTCCATTGTATGACATTGACTCTTGTAGGAATAATATTACAAAAATATACGAATCAAACAATAAACATAAGATGTTGAGGTCTGTGTTTAACACAGTGTCCTTAAAACAAATTTGTCCGCTATCGAGCCTTTGTTTCCCATAATACATCTGCTTGAAGTGGCTCTTCTATCTACCTGAACATATATTAGACCCATATTTTACCTTGGTTGAGAAAGAAAGCACAGTAAACGAGAAGAAGAAAATGAGTTGATTGTGATTTCTCTAGTGTCTCTTATTTGTCACCAAAATGGTATATTTATACACCAAATTTTGTAACCACCATCTAGCATAAATTTTGTAACGGACAAAATTAATTGCAGATATTAATACATGATTAATACAAGTTTGTAACTGAAAATCCTAATTAATTTTCAGTTAAAAGAAATATTTGCACAAAGGTCCTAGAACTTTTTCTAGTCAACCGGCTGTGCACTCTAGCATATTAGTTTGAGTTTTACAAATATTAGAAGTCTTTCTGTTTTTATACCCACTTTTTTTTCATTATACCACCCATGTGGAATGAAATTAAACTATTAAACTCTTTTATTACTTCTTATAACACCTTCACTTTAAGAATTAATTTCTCATTCATATTAAATCCGTTTTAAACGTGTGATATACCAAAACGAATATATCACACAGGAAACAAAAACATATAACCATTTTATCATTTTAATAATGGTTTAGGATTCGAATTTCGTGTTCAAAAAAATAGGAAAATCCATTTTTATAAATTGTTATATCTAATTTTCCAACAATCCCCCACATAAATGAAAATTGATCAAACATTTTCAAGCTATCTAGATAAAATCCATCAGTAAAATCATGTTTTAACGCATTTGGTATTCTCAAATGCTCCTGATAATCTATTAAAATTGTTAAATGCTCAAATCACATTTAATTAGTATTTATCTAAATTAGGAATAATGTCTTTTTACGATAATTTGAATATTTTATTGTTATCTTTATTAGTCTACCTCATAAATTAGAGATTATTTTTTCCATATATTATTACTTTAGTATAATATAAATATGGTATTTTGCATTATTATTTTTATGGTTTGCGATCTAAATGTTAATTAAATAATGTGTGAAAAGTTGTGAAGAACATGTTCTTATTGGTTTTTGTTACGACTTGTTTCGTATTTTCGGCATCATAATAACAAACATTTATGGTATCTATCTTTTAAAAATCATAATAAATCTTTAGATTTTAATGTATCCCAAGAAATCAAGGATACATTATCCTAATTACCTTTTTTAGCTGTATTTTTTTATTTATATTTAATATTTTTTCTATATAATAATTTTAAACATATCACCCGTAGTTTCCACGGGTTATAACCTAGTTAAAGAAAATAATTAAACAAACTAATTTGAAAAATAAATTTAAATAATCTATCTAATAATATAATATATGTAATACAAATTTTATAAATTTATGACACCCGTGATTTAGGTGGCATTAAAAAATTTATTGCAAGAAATGGATGTTACATGGTAGAGCCATGTCACATTTCAAAGTGCAAGAGGAATGGGTTGTTTTGCTAAGATGGTATAGTGCTATGTCACCTTGCAAATCAATTAGAAAGGACCACCATGATGCCCTAACCTTATAGGACTCGATGCACAACGATCATGCTAAATATTTTTAATGGTTATGAAGAAAAGTCATTATGATTTCTAAGACTTCAAATCATAATAATTAGTAAAACACATGTCGACACACCTCTTGGATATTGTTCATATCTTGGTAATAAATATTTTTAAAATCCGACTTGCTATAACAGCCAAAAAAATGAAGAATCCAAATGAAAACAGCAAATCCTCATCACATATTCTTTTCAATCTCAATTCAATTGGGCGATAATAAAATTGCACAGCTGTATAATCGTTCAAACAAAAATGACCCATGCATCATAAAAATAAGAGTAAATATAATAAATGGTTCCTGTGGTTTTGAACAAGTTGCAGGTTTGATCCAAAGATTTCTTTATTTGCACTCCTATTTTGTTTTTTTTGTTGTACATTTGATTTGGTCTTTTTGGTGTAAAATTCACATAAACCACACATTAAAAATTAACAATAAAAACAGATTTTAATAGTATAACTAGAAAATAATATTTCTTTAATATTATATTTTTTTAATTAGCTTAATTATTATAATAAATAAATTATTAATAATAATAGTATTATTTGATTAAATAGGTGATTTTATAATATAAATATGTTGAACATTAAATTTTAAAATCAAATTGAAAATATTATATAACAAGGAAAAAGGCATTAAATTTATTTCAACATTCAAATATAACATAAATATAAACTAGTTGTTTTAGTTAGCATATTTATCCCATAAAATTTCAATTAATGCATTTTAAAGTTTATTATGAACATCCTTATCTTTGATGTTTTGATGCCGATTAAGAAATTCTTAAAATCGCACGTCAACATCAGTGACCATTTCAAGCTCAACAATTGGCATTTAACATTGTTCTTCGATTGTTCCAGTAACATTACGCTCATCTTCAATGATTATATTATACAAGAAGTCATTATATCAATAAATATTTCTTTTCTTCATAAGCCCGTAGTTCCTGCAACTCTTTTCTCCATAAGCCCGCAGGTCCTGCAACAATTGCAAAACATGATTGGAATACTCCAAAAACACGTGCTACATCTTTTCTACATGCTTTTTGATTCATTGTAATCAATTTTTTCTTTCGACTATGTGGATGATGAATAGTCTAAACAAGGGTAGCCTTATTTGTAAAAAAAATCGATTAGCTAACATAGAGAATAGAACAAAATTTTATTTACAAATTTGAATAACAACTCGGGTCCTGAGTTTCGTGAGTATATTCAAAATGAGTAAAAACAGAAAATGAGAAAAAAAACAATCTCCGCAAGATAAACAATGTCAAGAATTTCAATATCGAACATCTTAATACCAGATCAATATCAAGTATCCGAAAAAGATCAAGGAGGAGTTCAAGATCAAGCCCAACAATTTCAAAACTATAACCAATACTTTCAGTACCTTGGCGGAATCGGGAATGATATTCACAATCTCCAAATTTGTATTTTTGTTTATGGTATTCATTCACTATATATGTTATGCTTCTTAAGGTTGAATTATATATATATATATATATATATATATATATATATATATATATATATATATATATATATATATATATATATATATATATATATATCAAATAAGAAGAAAAAATTAGAAAAAAAAGGAAGAAAGTTTATATATATATATATATATATATATATATATATATATATATATATATCATTATCATATATACTTATAAAGCTAGCATTTTTTCTTGAATCTCATGCATTTGAAACCCCCATAAAATTTTGCCAACACCTCGTGCATTTGAAACCCCCACACCCTTTCACCTTCAAAGTAATTAATCACACATAATCTCATTCCAAGAAAATCACACACTCTATAAGTTCAACACCTCATGCATTTGAAACCCCCACACACTTTCACCTTCATTATATATGTAGCTATATTAGTACATTTTTCTTACAAAAAGTCGTCATTTGGTTGAAGATATTATGATTCAAAAGTTTTCATATAGTTGAAGCATTCACGATCCAAATATGATGATTTGAAGAAATGGGTTATGTCGCATCGATGGTAATTGTAATCATACATACTTATAAAGCTAGCATTTTTTTCTTGAATCTCATGCATTTGAAACCCCCTTTTTTAACTTTCTCAAATCACATTCATTTTAAACCCTCTTTTTTAACTAATGCAACTCAGAAGTTTTCTTAATTATGATTTAACACTCAAAAGTTTTATAACTTATATTATGTTTAATTAGCATTTAGTGAAAAGTTTACTATAAAAAAGCCAATCTTTTGTGTCTTTTGTATTATATAAAATCTTACATGTAAGAAGGATATCATAAAAAAATGAAAAGAAAAATTTTCAATAAGCACAATTCTTTTAGAACGTATTTGCAGTGATGGAATCCTTAAAAGAGCTCTACAAGTCAAGGTGGTGGATGAATGTATCATTTTCTACTCATAGTTTGATCGTGTTATATTTTTTTCCAGTAATATAAATAAGACCATTCAAAATCATATGTTTAGAGATATTTTATTTTCTCAAACCATACCATTCAAAATCATATGTTTAGAGATATTTTGTTTTCTCAAACCATATTGATTTGAAGCCTACATAACTTTTTATATTCCTTTATTAAAACCATTTATAGTATTTATAAATTTCCAATAATTTTTTTTTGCTTTCTCTTATTATATATGTAGTTATATTAGTACATTTTTCTTACAAAAAGTCGTCATTTGGTTGAAGATATTGCGATTCAAAAGTTTTCATATAGTTGAAGCATTCACGATCCAAATATGATGATTTGAAGAAATGGGTTATGTCGCATTGATGATAATTTTAATATGATTTTTTCTTTCAACCAAAACAAATGAAGCTTTTCTATTCTTTCTTTATATTCAGTTTCTCATTTAATCTTTATATGTGATTTGTGTGTATTACTCAATCTTGAATGCGACTCTCCAAACATCAATGTTTTGTTTGAAATATCTTTCTGATTCTTCTTTCTCAAGAAAAATATTTTGATTGCAGGTTAGTGAAGAATTGTCATCAAGTTTGTATGGTTGAATGGTATTAAATGAAGAAAGAAGATTCATAAAACGGATATAGGTTTTTTTGTTTGAGCAAAGTTGACGAATGTTAGTTTTTTCTTTTGATTTAAATGTATGTTTATGTAACATCTTTATTTATATATTCAACCACTCAATGCTCTTATTTATTTGATTGTAGTTTTTCTATTTTGATTATGTTTATTTTCTAATTATTTTTTGTTGGGTTATCCTACACAACACATTTAAAAGACAATATTTAAAAGATAACATAATTTTTAACATTTGATATGTAATTATGGTAGACTTATCATGATATGTTCTTCATATGAAAGTAATTTATCCATATTACTACGACAAGAATTACATATGACATGTACGAAAATATATATATTATATGTGATTTGTTTAACATGTATATGTACCTATGTATGTTATAAATTTATAATTAAATATCTTTATGTTTATTAATTGAAGGGATTAAAATGATGCATCAAAACCAATTATTTAGACAAATATAATAATAATAATAATAATAATAATAATAATAATAATAATAATAATAAATACACATTTCCAAGTACCGCATTCATTTGAAACTTACACTACAACTCAAGAGTTTTCTAATTTATGTATATTTATTAGTTACAACTTAAGAGTTTTTTAACTTATGATTATTAATTAGTAATCACTAATAACTTTTTATTTTCCTTTCTTTTATAAGGTTGTAAAGTTTTGCTCATTAAAAACATTAATGTATTTGAAGAGATTTGTGATTTAAATATGAAGAGTTAATATAAATGTTATAATAGATGTTTTAGTGTTTTTATGTTATTAAAAGTTATAGTGTTAATTTTATATATTTTTTATTATTTTTTGTATATATATCTTTTTTAATACAAATGTTATAATAGATGCTTTTCTATTTTTATGTTACTAAAAGTTGCAGTTCATATTTTTGTTCATACGTTTTGTTACCCGTTATATTATCATTCATTTGATATATAATTTACACAATTTTAAACGGTTTATAAAATTATCAAATAATTGTATATATCACAATGACTTAAAAATTAAACTATAATGTTTAATAAAACTAATATGTTAACTATATGTTTGCTTTACTAACATTTTGTTTCAAAGTAGAAATATTAAATAATAATTTGGTAAAAGTTATTATTTTAACTATATAATTCTATTCTCGCGCAACGCGCGGGGATTCGCCTAGTATACTTATAAAGGAAGCATTTTTCCTTTCACCACATTCATTTGAAACTCCCATTTATTTTTCCTTTCACAACATTCATTTGAAACTCCCATGACTTTTCAATTTCTTTCTAATAATGATTATAAGTTGGTTAATAAGGTTAATAAATATAAAACCTAAAGTGTAATCATATATAAACTAAATTTCAATATTAAAAGAATATATTTTCTTCTACTTATAAAGTTATGTTTTTAACTTTTAACATATTATACTGTCACACCCCGGGACCGGTGGCGGAAACGTTCCGGGGCGGAGTGACGTCATGTAAAGTATCACAACCAATGTACATAGCAAGCATAGTAAACACAATCCAAACATTGAATACATACATAGAAAAATTTACATTGTGTTTATACAAGGTTTATACATATCAGTTTATAACAAAAGTAAAGACGAGACTTCTATCCACTCCGTCTTCTCCAAAAGTAATGGAATACCTGTCTAATGAGAACCTGAGAATACAAGCAGTTTTAAAATATCAGCATAAAGCTGGTGAGTTCATAAGCTGTTTAACTTTAGTAAAAGATATGTTTCTCCGATTCTTTGAAAAGTTGTTTACCAAGAAAATCCTGTATTTTCTTATGAAAAGTATTGAGTTTCACATTTGTTACACGATAGACTGCTGTTTACGAAAAGTTATGTTATCCCAAGAAAACCCTATGTTTTCTTATGAAAGATGTCGGTTGGTTATCGAGTCTGAACAGAATGGTACAAGCACCTATCCCGCTTATATTGTTAAGTAAGATTTTCCCTGAAGAACTCTATTACCTTCAGTGCGATGTATTAGTTTTAATATGTACGCAAAACTAATAAGTAAGTAGTGAACTAAGTCCTAAGGGTACTACCAGTGCCCTCTAGAAATCAAAACGGTTATTATTTTTTTTTAAGGTTAGTTCACTATATTCGTTATTACCAATAGTAAATTTGTGTTAGCTAGGTTGCGAGTTCCATAACCATACAATAAACTGGATATGGCATCGTAAATGGGCCAGTATCGATTTATGACTTTTGTCACCCGTAGACCTGCCGGTCCCACTGTAGCTAGCAGCGAGGTGCGGGGTAGTCAGTCCCGTATAGATCTATACACAATAGTCACGCTCTCCCTCCAGGAGATTCTGGTTACAGGAGTAGTCCTACACTCACGAATCCGGGGGAGTGTTACCAAGGACATGTCTCCAATCCTTAGTCTAACAAATTTACAAGTAATAATATGGAGAAAATCATGTTTACGGTTGGTATGAATCCTTTGTAAAATATCACAATTTAAGACAAGATTCATTAGTTCATGCTTTAGTTTTGAAAACAGTTTCTACGAGTTGATTTATAAATCGAGTGGTAAAACGGTTTTCCTGTGTTTGAAAGCATGCTGAACATGTAAGTATTTCACATGAAATAATAAGTTTTGAGTACAAGTTTCCTTGTACTTTTGCTTGTATCCCCCCCCCCCTGAAAACATTAAAAACTCGGTAAAAGGTGTAGGGGTATGAACTCACCAGACGAGAAATGTGCCGGATAGGATGCTAAGTGTCAATTTAGGGCTTGAACACGCGTGAGGATCCTATGTAACACGAGGAGATACATAATTGTATCTAATTAGTCTTTAAACTACTAATTAGACAAGTAAACACACTCTAATGCGAGAGAACACTTTATTCCAAGTGTTAGGAATGGTAAGGGTTGCATCTAAGGAGTGTATGGCCTTGATAAAGAGTTTACTCTCCAAGTGTAAGCCCTTAGGGGTGTTTACGGTCCAAAGACCACATCCCCCATGAGTTTACGGCCGTAAACTCATGGTGAAGGCATTTTTGGGTGTTCAATGGTCTCATCTTGCACATGGGAAGGTTCTAGGGTTGAATCAAGGGCTTTGGAAGTGTTTGGAACTTGAAATGGACACCTTGTGGAGTTTACTGTCCTTGGACCACTCCATGGGGTGTTTACGGTCGTAAACACATGGGTTTACGGCCGTAAACTCATGTGTGTCCATTTTTCTTGTGTTTTGATGTTTATAGGCCATGCATGCAAGGATCTAGTCACTTAAACAAGTATTGGAAGGTGTTAAGGGCACTTTAACGCCCTTGGAAGGTGTTTACGGTTTTGGGAGATGTTCCCAAACCGTAAACTCATGTTTACACTCCTTTGGGCATGTTTTAGGGTTCTAAGATCATCCAAGCAAGTTTCAAGGCCATTAGACATGCATTGGAGGGGTTAAGGGGCATCAAAACCCCATTAAAGGGTGTTTACGGTTCTTGAACATTCAAGAACCATAAACTCATGTTCATAGCCAAAAAGTCATGATTTTGTGGTTCAAGCTCCATGCATGTAAGTATCTAAGCATTAGAAAAGGTTTGGAAGGGTTTTGGGGCTTCAAAACCCCCATTGAGGGAGTTTACCGTTTTGGGAGGCTCCCCCAAACCGTAAACACGAGTTCTTGATGATTTTGAGAGTTTAAGACATGGATTTGCATGCATGTTAGGATAAACAACTAGTTAGGAAGGATCACTTACCAAATTGGAGCTTGAAAGGATGATTCTTGGAGAGAGATTCCGATTTTTAGAGAGAGGTTATAGAGAGAGAAAGTGCAAGGTGGGAAAAGCTCAAAATGGGGGCCACTCCACCTTTTTATAAGCCTAGAGTTAGTGGCCAGGTGGGGATACACCCAATAACGACATTAAACGGAGTTAAATATTTTACCCGGGTAAATAACCATTACCCGACTTAGTCGTAATTTATAAATTCTCAAAAAGATTATTAAGAGTGTTTCACTTGATATTATTTCGTTCCGACCCATAATAAAATATAATATTAATTCTAATTGAATTATTTGACTTAAAAGTTTAACGGAAAACTTTATAATAAAAAAAATTCTATTAACGGAACGGGTTACGGTAACGGAATAACTTTCGGGTTGTCACATCATCCCCCCGTTAAGGGAAATTTCGTCCCGAAATTTAGAATCAAGTTACAAATCATGGAATTGGAAAGAGATGCGGATATTTCTGTTTCATCGAGTCTTCGCGCTCCCAAGTGAATTCGGGTCCCCGCTTGGCATTCCAGCGAACCTTCACTATCGGGATGCGGCTTTGTTTCGTTCGTTTGATCTCTCTATCCATGATTTCGATGGGTTCTTCCACAAAGTTCAGATTTTCGTTGATTTCGATCTCATCAAGAGGAATCACAAGGGTCTCATCAGAAAGACACTTTTTAAGATTTGAGACGTGGAAGACAGGATGGATATTGCTAAGTTCGTGAGGTAATTGGAGTTTGTAAGCTACGGGACCAATCCTGGCTAGGATTTCGAAAGGTCCTATGTACCTTGGGTTAAGTTTTCCGCGCTTTCCAAAGCGTATCATGCCCTTCCAGGGTGAGACTTTCAACAGGACACGGTCTCCAACCTGAAATTCCAAGGGTTTTTGTCGTTTATCGGCGTAGCTCTTTTGTCTATCTCGAGAGGCCTTAAGTCGTTCTCGGATTTGTATGATCTTTTCGGTGGTTTCGCGGATGATTTCTGGACCGGTGAGAGTGCTGTCAGGGACTTGTCCCTTGACTAGCTGCGTGTCGCCCACCTCAGCCCAGCACAGAGGGGATCTGCACTTGCGGCCATAGAGGGCTTCGAAAGGCGCAGCCTTGATGCTGGTATGGTAACTGTTGTTATAAGAAAATTCAACCAAAGGAAGATGAGTATCCCATGATGCACCGAAGTCGATGACACAGGCTCTCAACATGTCTTCCAAGGTTTGGATGGTTCTCTCACTTTGTCCATCTGTTTGAGGATGGTAAGCTGTGCTCATGTCCAGCTTAGTTCCAAGAGCTTTCTGTAGTGACTGCCAGAATCTCGAAGTGAATCTGCTATCCCGATCGGAAATGATGGACACAGGTACACCGTGCAGTCGGATTACCTCTTGGATGTAGATTCGTGTGAGTCTCTCCATTTTGAAGTTTTCTTTAATAGGAAGGAAGTGAGCGGATTTGGTTAGTCGATCGACAATTACCCAAATGGTGTCGTACCCACTCGGAGATTTGGGTAATTTGGTAATGAAATCCATAGTAATCATCTCCCACTTCCATTCAGGTATTTCGGGTTGATGGAGTAGACCGGAGGGTTTCTGATATTCGACCTTTACCTTGGCGCAAGTCAGGCACTTGCCCACGAAGGTAGCGATTTCTGCTTTCATGTTTGGCCACCAGTACAGTCTTTTGAGATCGAGGTACATCTTGTCCGAACCTGGGTGAACGGAGTATCTGGACTTGTGAGCTTCGTTCAGTACAACCTCACGGTAACCACCGAACTTTGGGGTCCAGATCCGGTTCATGAAGTAATAGACTCCGTCTCCCTTGACCTCTAGATTCTTTTCCATTCCTCTCAGGGCTTCACCCGGCATGTTCTCTGGTCTTAAGGCTTCCAGTTGAGCCTCTTTGATTTGCGCGGATAAATGGGAATGGATAGTCATGGTCAGTGCCTTTACTCTACGACCTGAGTACTCTTTACGGCTGAGGGCATCTGCCACCACATTGGCCTTGCCGGGATGGTAGCGGATTTCACACTCGTAATCATTGAGTAGTTCAACCCATCGCCGTTGTCTCATGTTCAGCTCCTTTTGGTCGAGGATGTGCTGTAGGCTTTTGTGGTCAGTGAAGATAGTGCACTTAGTTCCGTAGAGATAATGTCTCCATATTTTCAATGCGAAGACCACTGCTCCCAGTTCTAGGTCGTGCGTCGTGTAGTTGGCTTCATGAGCCTTCAGTTGTCTCGAGGCATAAGCAATGACTTTTCCCCGTTGCATGAGTACACAACCTAGGCCCTGATTGGATGCATCACAGTAGACAACGAAGTCTTCTGTCCCTTCGGGCAGGGACAAGATAGGTGCGCTGCATAGGGCTCGTTTCAAGGTTTGGAACGCAGTGTCTTGTTTTTCACTCCAACAGAAGGGTATGCCTTTTTGAGTTAGAGTGGTTAAGGGTTTGGCAATTCTAGAAAAATTTTGGATAAATCGGCGATAGTAGCCAGCGAGACCCAAGAATTGACGGATTTCTGTGGGCGTCTTAGGTGCTGACCAGTTTTCTATGGCTTTGATTTTGGACGGGTCCACGTGTATGCCCTCCTTGCTTACCACGTGACCAAGGAAAGTTACCTTCCGAATCCAAAATTCACATTTAGGAAATTTTGCGTATAGTTTCTCCGATCTAAGAGTTTCCAACAGTAATCTCAAGTGTTGTTTGTGATCTTCTTCACTTTTGGAATAGACAAGTATGTCATCGATGAACACAATAACGAACTTGTCCAGAAAGGAACGACACACCCAGTTCATCAGATCCATGAACACTGCCGGTGCGTTGGTTAGACCGAAGGCATAACTACGAATTCGTAGTGACCATATCGAGTCCGAAAGGCCGTTTTAGGAACATCACCCTCATGGACTCGCAGCTGATGGTACCCTGATCGTAAATCTATTTTGGAAAAGTAGCTGGCTCCTTGAAGTTGATCGAAGAGGTCATCGATTCGAGGAAGAGGATAATGGTTTTTGATTGTGAGCTTATTCAGCTCCCGATAATCGATACACATTCGAAAAGATCCATCCTTCTTTTTCACGAACAAGATCGGGGCTCCCCATGGTGAGGAACTCGGCCGGATGAATCCTTTACTGAGCAGCTCATTGAGCTGACTAGATAACTCCTGCATTTCTGCTGGCGCTAATCTGTATGGAGACTTGGCTACGGGGGTAGCTCCGGGGATTAAGTCGATACGAAACTCGACTTGGCGTTCGGGAGGGATTCCCGGGAGTTCTTCTGGAAAGACGTCGGGAAAGTTGCAGACTTCGGGAATGCTCTCGAGGTCTTTAACCCCCTGCTTTTTGTTGACAACGTGGGCTAGGAATGCATAACACTCCTTCCGCAGGAGTTTCTGGGCTTTGATGCACGAAATGATGCGAAGGTTTGAACTGAGTTTATCACCGTAGATTACAAGAGTTTCGTCCGAGGGAGGATTGAGACGGATAGCCTTCTCGAAACAAAGGATATCAGCATGATTGAGGCTCAACCAATCCATGCCGATGATGACATCAAAGCTTTTTATGGAGACTGGCATAAGGTCAACGGAAAATGAACGGTCGATCAGAGTGAGGGTACAGCCTACAAATATCTCGTTAGTGCTCTCTTTCTCACCGTTAGCCATCTCGACGGTAAACTTTTCGGTTAATGGTTGGGGTTCATGTTTAAGAAGATGTTTGAATGAATGGCTAACAAAACTTCGTTCCGCACCAGAATCGAAAAGGATGCATGCATAAGAGTTGTCAAGAAGGAACGTACCCGTGACAACGGTAGGGTCGGCGACTGCCTCCTCTTGCCCCATAGTTAGAACTCTTCCGGTGTTGTTGGTTGTTGCTGCTTTGGGGCAGTTTCGCTTGAAGTGCCCGACTTCACCACAACCATAGCAGGCCTGACCGACACCTGCTCCGGAAGCTTGAGTAGTTTGTTGAACTGGGTTTCTGCAGTCTCGAGCCAAGTGACCCTTTTTACCACAATTGTTGCAGAGCATCTCACGACATGGACCTGGGATGCGATGGTGGTAATTGCACTTGTTGCACCAAGGAAGGGTACCAGTATACCTGCTGGTAGGTGTTGGGGTTGCAGGAGTGGCGGTGGGAGTAGTAGCAGCGTGGACTGCCACTGTATGATGTTTCTTTGAGGATCCTTGCGAACCCTGACCCTTTCGTTTGTTCCAGGATTTCTTCTTATTTTCACTGCTCCCTTTAGCCGGCTCAGGAGCGGGGGCCACATCCTCGGGATCGTCGCTATGATCAATTAGAGCTTGCGCCAAGCATTTAGCGCTGTCGAAGGTGTCCGGCTTCGCAGACAAAACATTTCCCTTGGTTGGCTGGGTCAACCCCCAAATGAATCGTTCGATCTTTTTGCTTTCCGGGGATATCATTCCCGGGCAAAGGAGTGCTAGGTCTTCGAACCTAGAAGTGTAGGAAGCAATGTCGGAACCCTTCATCCTTAAGGTCCAGAGTTCGTGTTCAAGTTTCTGCAACTCGCCCCGCGGGCAGTACTGGGCTATCATGAGTTCCTTTAGGTTTGTCCAACCCATGGCATTTGCCACTGGTAGGGTTAAGGACTTGACCCGACCATTCCACCAAGTCAATGCTCTGTTGGAGAAAGTGCATGCGGCGAATTTCACTTTGTTGGCCTCCGAACAGGCACAGATTTCGAAAATGGACTCATTTTTTTCGAACCATCGAGTCAGGGCAATAACACCTCCTGTGCCGTCGAACGGTGTGGGTTTTGCATTCATGAAATCTTTATAAGAGCATTCCTTCTGGTGCCCCTGACCACCTTCCTGGATTTGGGGAGGCACGCCACTTCCTTGTCCACCAGATCCACCAGGATTCATTTGTGACATAGCGGCGGCCACTGCAGCAGTGACAGCTGCCTGGAACATGACGGGATCAAATTGAGGGGGAGGTGGTGGTGGAGCGTCGTCGTTTCTCCTGATGGGTCTCTTTCGGGGAGGCATCTTGATCTGAAAGGATCAGGAAAGAGAGGATGGTAAGTCCTCTGGATAGAATTTAGAGATATGAAACGAGGGATATCTCATTATGTCAGTTAGAGTGTTCTACTAAGCGACAGGGCAGGAGAAGTTGCTAAAGCAAGCAAACTATCGCTATGGAAGGAACGAGTAGCAACACTCGGAACGGGTTTCTACAACATTTTCGGTTTGGGCTAAAATACTCCTATAGTATTTTGTGTTGGATGGAGATTAGGTAAGTTATAGGCCTGCTATACACCACAGTCACTCCCAAGCACACGTTGGCCGTGTCTCGAATGAATATAGTTGATCAGGCTATATTGACCCTAGACACGGCTACATAACTGCCCAGGTTTAACCACAGTGCACAACACCCAATTACTTATGTTTTGTTCTATTCGTGATACGGATCCTGGTACTCGGGTATACTTGTATACTTTTATAAAAATACTTGTATTTTAAAAGTATACTTTTAGTTTAGAGCTCTTAGGCCCCTTAGTGTTTATAAGTTGTATACCATGTATGGTTCGGTATACTTGGTTCACTATAAACAAGGGCTCTGATACCAATCTGTCACACCCCGGGACCGGTGGCGGAAACGTTCCGGGGCGGAGTGACGTCATGTAAAGTATCACAACCAATGTACATAGCAAGCATAGTAAACACAATCCAAACATTGAATACATACATAGAAAAATTTACATTGTGTTGATACAAGGTTTATACATATCAGTTTATAACAAAAGTAAAGACGAGACTTCTATCCACTCCGTCTTCTCCAAAAGTAATGGAATACCTGTCTAATGAGAACCTGAGAATACAAGCAGTTTTAAAATATCAGCATAAAGCTGGTGAGTTCATAAGCTGTTTAACTTTAGTAAAAGATATGTTTCTCCGATTCTTTGAAAAGTTGTTTACCAAGAAAATCCTGTATTTTCTTATGAAAAGTATTGAGTTTCACATTTGTTACACGATAGACTGCTGTTTACGAAAAGTTATGTTATCCCAAGAAAACCCTATGTTTTCTTATGAAAGATGTCGGTTGGTTATCGAGTCTGAACAGAATGGTACAAGCACCTATCCCGCTTATATTGTTAAGTAAGATTTTCCCTGAAGAACTCTATTACCTTCAGTGCGATGTATTAGTTTTAATATGTACGCAAAACTAATAAGTAAGTAGTGAACTAAGTCCTAAGGGTACTACCAGTGCCCTCTAGAAATCAAAACGGTTATTATTTTTTTTTAAGGTTAGTTCACTATATTCGTTATTACCAATAGTAAATTTGTGTTAGCTAGGTTGCGAGTTCCATAACCATACAATAAACTGGATATGGCATCGTAAATGGGCCAGTATCGATTTATGACTTTTGTCACCCGTAGACCTGCCGGTCCCACTGTAGCTAGCAGCGAGGTGCGGGGTAGTCAGTCCCGTATAGATCTATACACAATAGTCACGCTCTCCCTCCAGGAGATTCTGGTTACAGGAGTAGTCCTACACTCACGAATCCGGGGGAGTGTTACCAAGGACATGTCTCCAATCCTTAGTCTAACAAATTTACAAGTAATAATATGGAGAAAATCACGTTTACGGTTGGTATGAATCCTTTGTAAAATATCACAATTTAAGACAAGATTCATTAGTTCATGCTTTAGTTTTGAAAACAGTTTCTACGAGTTGATTTATAAATCGAGTGGTAAAACGGTTTTCCTGTGTTTGAAAGCATGTTGAACATGTAAGTATTTCACATGAAATAATAAGTTTTGAGTACAAGTTTCCTTGTACTTTTGCTTGTATCCCCCCCCTGAAAACATTAAAAACTCGGTAAAAGGTGTAGGGGTATGAACTCACCAGACGAGAAATGTGTCGGATAGGATGCTAAGTGTCAATTTAGGGCTTGAACACGCGTGAGGATCCTATGTAACACGAGGAGATACATAATTGTATCTAATTAGTCTTTAAACTACTAATTAGACAAGTAAACACACTCTAATGCGAGAGAACACTTCATTCCAAGTGTTAGGAATGGTAAGGGTTGCATCTAAGGAGTGTATGGCCTTGATAAAGAGTTTACTCTCCAAGTGTAAGCCCTTAGGGGTGTTTATGGTCCAAAGACCACATCCCCCATGAGTTTACGGCCGTAAACTCATGGTGAAGGCATTTTTGGGTGTTCAATGGTCTCATCTTGCACATGGGAAGGTTCTAGGGTTGAATCAAGGGCTTTGGAAGTGTTTGGAACTTGAAATGGACACCTTGTGGAGTTTACTGTCCTTGGACCACTCCATGGGGTGTTTACGGTCGTAAACACATGGGTTTACGGCCGTAAACTCATGTGTGTCCATTTTTCTTGTGTTTTGATGTTTATAGGCCATGCATGCAAGGATCTAGTCACTTAAACAAGTATTGGAAGGTGTTAAGGGCACTTTAACGCCCTTGGAAGGTGTTTACGGTTTTGGGAGATGTTCCCGAACCGTAAACTCATGTTTACACTCCTTTGGGCATGTTTTAGGGTTCTAAGATCATCCAAGCAAGTTTCAAGGCCATTAGACATGCATTGGAGGGGTTAAGGGGCATCAAAACCCCATTAAAGGGTGTTTACGGTTCTTGAACATTCAAGAACCGTAAACTCATGTTCATAGCCAAAAAGTCATGATTTTGTGGTTCAAGCTCCATGCATGTAAGTATCTAAGCATTAGAAAAGGTTTGGAAGGGTTTTGGGGCTTCAAAACCCCCATTGAGGGAGTTTACCGTTTTGGGAGGCTCCCCCAAACCGTAAACACGAGTTCTTGATGATTTTGAGAGTTTAAGACATGGATTTGCATGCATGTTAGGATAAACAACTAGTTAGGAAGGATCACTTACCAAATTGGAGCTTGAAAGGATGATTCTTGGAGAGAGATTCCGATTTTTAGAGAGAGGTTATAGAGAGAGAAAGTGCAAGGTGGGAAAAGCTCAAAATGGGGGCCACTCCACCTTTTTATAAGCCTAGAGTTAGTGGCCAGGTGGGGATACACCCAATAACGACATTAAACGGAGTTAAATATTTTACCCGGGTAAATAACCATTACCCGACTTAGTCGTAATTTATAAATTCTCAAAAAGATTATTAAGAGTGTTTCACTTGATATTATTTCGTTCCGACCCATAATAAAATATAATAATAATTCTAATTGAATTATTTGACTTAAAAGTTTAACAGAAAACTTTATAATAAAAAAAATTCTATTAACGGAACGGGTTACGGTAACGGAATAACTTTCGGGTTGTCACATATACTTAATTTATTAGGTCTAATATGTTGTTGTAAGTAAACCATTATCATTTTAAAGCTATAACTTTTGAACAATTTGTATAAAATACTTAAATTGTTAATTTAAATATAACCTTACAGGATCAACTTCAATATAAATTTTAGTTCAACTTAAACAACCTAAAGAATATTTTGTAAATAGTTAAAAGTGATAAATTGTAGTGTCTTTCTAATAATGATTATAAGTTGGTTAATAAGGTTAAATAAGTATCAAACCTAAAGTGTAATCATAAATAAACTAAATTTCAATATTAAAATAATATTTTTACTTCTACTTATAAAGTTATGTCTTTAACTTTTAACATATTATACTTAATTTATTAGATTTAATATGTTGTTGTATGTAAACCATTATCAAATTAAAGCTACAGCTTTTGAACAGTTTGGACAAAATACTTAAATTGTTAATTTAAATATAACATTACAGGGTCAACTTTAATATAAATTTCAGTTTCACTTAAAAAACTCAAAGAATATTTTGTGAATAGTTAAAAGTGATAAATTATAATGCTGAATGCAAAATTTAACTAACATATTGCCTAAAGATATTTTATAATCATTAAAAGTTTTCAAATAAGTATCTTAAAATAACTTACAATAATGATAGTTAAAAATAACTCTACATAAATGATTTTATTGTTACCTTTAAAATAAAAAAAATAAAAATTATTTGATGTTTTAAATAATTACAATGAGAGAAATTAAAACTTTAAGCAAATAAATTTTAAAAAAATAATTAACAATAACAACAACTATAAATAACATTAAACGATATATTATATTTAATTTTATTCATAAGTAACCCGCGGGTAAAGGTCATTCAAAATAATCAATATATTATATCAACTTAGTATACGAATTATTATATCAAATTTAACAACAACATTATTGTTATATTTAAAAAACATATATTTGTAAAGATTTTAGCTATATAGATGTTTCTGCGCAACGTGCGGGCATTCGCCTAGTATATCTTATAAAGCTAGCATTTTTCCTTGAACCTCATGCATTTGAAACTTCCATGCATTTTTCCTTTCACCACATTCATTTGAAACTCTAATGACTTTTCAATTTCTTTCTAATAGTAATTATAAGTTGGTTAATAAGGTTAAATAAATATCAAACCTAAAGTGTAATCATATATAAACTAAATTTCAATATTAAAATAATATCTTTACTTCTATTTATAAAGTTATGTTTTTTTTAAATTTTAACATATTATACTTAATTTATTAGTTTTAATATATTGTTGGATGTAAACCATTATCATTTTAAAGATATAATTTTGGAATAATTTTTATAAAATACTTAAATTATTAATTTAAATATAACATTACAGGGTCAATTTAAATATAAATTTTAGTTTAACTTAAACAACCCAAAAAATATTTTGTAAATAGATAAAAGTGATATATATATATATATATATATATATATATATATATATATATATATATACTAGCAGCGTACCGGCACGATGCGTCGGCGGCGAATAGTTTCCAAATGTAAATAATTCCTCTCTGCATACTATTTAAACTAAAAAAATAAAAATAAAATGTAGATTTGGTGTAAGTGACGTGGCTGATGACCATGATCATTGAATCGATGTCTTCAATGTCATAATTAGTTATTCAACTTTCTAGATGTTTTATTTTAGTCACCATAATATCATTAGTTATTAGACGTGTTTAAAATTCTTATTTTAGTCACACTATTATTTTAATATAATTTATAAAAAAAATTAAAAACAAACTACTATATTTTTTTTCTTTAAAACTAAAGATGTTAGATAAGTTATTTTAGAGTAAATTATATAAATGATCTTCTTTTTCTCTAAAACTAAACATGTTACATCATTTGTTTTAGAGTAAATTGCATAAATGGTATTTGTGATCTACGAAAACATGCACACTTAGCCCTTAACTTTTTTAACGTGGATTATCTCATGGCTTAAAAAGTCTATTTTTATCTCCTCTATCCCATTGTTTTTGTAAAGAAACGTACGATAACTATTTTCATGTGTTATTTTTTTTGTTTTTGATTTTATCTTTTATTTTGATTATTGTAGTTGGTAAAAGAAACTGTGTACCATGATTTTTAAAAGGAATACTACAAATCTTTTAGAGTAAATTAAAAATGTTTCATAAATAGTTATTTATGATTTTCTCACCCCATTATTTCACAATTTAACAAACTTTTAAAAATATTCTTATAACGATTTGGTTTTAGGGATTTCGAAGTACTATGCCAATTTCAAAGTAGTGTTTAGTATGCCGTTTTTTATAAGGGGGGATTTTAATGGTTTGCAGAGGAGGTTATTTAATTATACTAATTTTAGTTTGAAATACATCAATGCGTAACAAACAAATATCCAATAATTATTTAAAAATATTTTAAATCATTAATAGATATTTATTTTGTTTTGTCGTATAAGAGTTGGTTAAATAAGCAATAATAAGTTACATAGATTATATTTATAAATAGCTAATGTAGGTTGAAAGGTCATAGGATTTGAAAGAAAAATTGTGTATTTAACTTGAAAGTATTTGCAAGGATCCGAAATGTGGATTAAAAAACCGATACATATGCCCGAGACGTAATTGATTACATAGGGATAAGACTTAGGAGCCTATGTTTATAAACTTTTTATTATACAATATTTATTCTTATTTTGAAAATCCTTCCAATTTTCAAATACAAATAAGATTAATAGTGTCAAAATATATTCTTAAAATAAAAATAAGAAATACGTATCATTGAATCGACTACAGTCTCTCTCTCTCTCTCTCTCTCTCTCTCTCTCTCTCTCTCTCTCTCTCTCTCTCTCTCTCTCTCTCTCTCTCTCTCTCTATATATATATATATATATATATATATATATATATATATATATATATATATATATATATATATATATATATATATATATACTATCTTATTATACAAACCTTACTATTTCTAAAAATAGATTTAAGACGTCCAAACATTTAAGCTGAATGTACAAACATTTATCAACAAATTACAAAATACAATGCACTAAGTACAAATGTAAAATTAATATTGAAACATTCAAACCTACATCCTTATCTTACCCAATATAGAAGATTTAAATTTTAAAAAAAATCATACTTTTTGACTAGAATGAGTCAACATATGAAAAACCAGATCTCAGCTGGTCAACAAGTTCTTGAATTACTCACGTTTTGAATAGGTCTTCAGTTCTCATCTTCAAATTGAACTGGTCAATCTTCAAATTAAACTGGTCAATAGTCAAAGAAGAACCGGTATTTTTTTTTTTTGGAAAGGGAACTTCCCTAACGAGGGTTTCCGGGCCAGCTTTCGCGCACCGACTAATCCCCCGCTGCAAACATGAGGCTTGGCCTCATGCCCTAGAGTCACTGCAGGCGAACCTCCATGGCCACAAAGGTTGCGGTATTTTCTGCCAATTGAATAGGTAAGTGGAACTACTCTATAAAGCCTCCTTCAGCCACCCATATCCGCACCAATAAAAGAACCAGGAGAATTGATTGTGTTGTCAATTTTTGTTTGTTGTGCATCTTAAGGAACAAACAATTCCATTTTCATCTACGGTCCTTCTCTTCAGGTTCGATCTATTTCTCTCACCGTAAGAAACCCTAATCGATTCAAACCATTGTTTGTCCATTCCTCTTTAGTTCCTTTGGATTCCCGTATAATCTAAGGGGGTATGCTTATTTTTTCTGATTTTATTTTTTTTATGTATGTTATCTATTCCAACACATTCTTTATCTTGGGTTTTTATGAGAATGTTGAGGTGTTCTGTTTTACGCAGTTGTGTGCGAGGTCATCCAGGTGAGTCGAAAATCAGCTCTCTATGTTATCATCGCCGCCGCCTACAAATTGCCTTCCCCCTTTTTCCTCAATCAAATCCACCGCCGCACCATCCTTCATCTCTATTTAATCTCTTGGTGCTTCAGTCTTCAATTTGACTTTCACCTATTTGTGTTCTATGTATCATCATATCTAGATTTTCTGATCTCAATCGACTCATGTTTTACCGTATAGGACATCTATGGCTCAAGCCCGCATCATCATCGTATCACCACAACCGCTGCCACTGCTCCTACTATTTGTTTCCAAATCCAGAAATCCAAATCGACGCGTGTTCCGCCTACTGTCATCTATATCTGCTACCGATCTTGGTTCTTCTTTGACCACCTACAAATGGTGTTAAGAAAACTTTTGCTCTTCCTGTCCCATTCTTGATAAAATCATTCCAATCTACAAGTATACTTCTTTTTATTTATCATTTTCATGTTCTTTACAAATTAAGTGGAATTCCATTTTCATTACTACAAGAACTACCCATGTAGGGAAGTCATTGTCTTGTTGAAGGAAGCAGGTGATACATGGATCCAGACGAAGCTTCCCTTCTGAAGGATCTTGAGCGCTGCCAATTGGAAGCTTTCAGTAAGGCCTACTATGAACTAGATCGGCTACTCTAGAACTACCAAACCTTTTTTTCTCTATCCATTTCTTTTTCTTCTTGATTTTTATACAGATAATAAGTGTGAAACATATTGTTGACTCCTGAGGTTGTTTTGGTTTATAATTTCTAGGTTATATGTTCTTCATGACCATTCTCAACCAGATGTGCTAGAAGTGAAAGGTTATTCAATTTCATTATTTATGATTGAGAAAATGCAATTTAATCTATTATTTATGATAGCCTAAAACTTTATTTACTTAATTTTCTTGTATTACTGAAGTGTTTGATGATTAATCACTTGATCCATAATTGATGGTCATGAAAAATGTGCTCACAACTTTGTACTTGAGAAGGCTATTGATATGATTTAAGAAAAATAAGATCCTGGTGAAGTTGGCCATCTTAGGTAGAAATGGATGTCATAGCTAAGTGGTAAGTCCGTTCATTACTTTTTCTTTGTTTATTTGAGCACCGGATCTCTTGGGTTTCTTGAGTATCAACCATATTATGCTTGTATGGCATAATTAGTTATGGATGCATATATGTAATTCTAAAAATTAAACTAATGCTTACTAGATAAGAACTGTTGTTGATAAAATCATTTTAACTAATGTTCCATTATTATTATTTTTCTTAATTCTGTTAAATAAGTGAAAGATTAGGAAACTAATAATTTATTCTCAAACAAAGGATACAGAGCAAGAACCATGCTTATAGGGGAGGTGTTTGGAAAATTAAGCTATACAGGTATTTATATTAGCAATAAATGTAATAATCATTGGATATTGGCAGGTAATGTGGAGGATAAAATAGCCCATTTCAGATTCAGGGTTATTCATGAGGAGGGGGAGGGGTATATTGGTCATTTTAAAGAAGATAGTGAATTTGTATGTGTGTGAGTGTGGTTATGCCAGGGGAGGGGTATATTGTTCATTTAAATGAGAGGAAACGTGGTTGATTCTATTTTATTCTTAGTGTATGAAGACACAAGGGAAGGTGAGTCAAAGGAAGTGGAAGCTATTTCATCGGATTTGGTTTGAAAGACATAAGGGTGTGTATGTTTTTCCATTCTGAATTGATATCCTTTCAGATTCGCTTTCATTTTGTTGTTTTTTGATGTTTGGAAGAAGGTAGGTATCACTTAGTCTTCATTTTTGTTGTTTTTTGTATTAACAATCATTGAATTGATTTGATATTTTAGTTCCCTAAATGCATACGTGAGTGATTTTACTTCAACAAGCTAACAACACATGAAAGAATGGCTCCACTACATGTTATATATTTTAGTGTCTTGTGACAGGAAGTCATTATATCATTACGGAAGGTCAAAACATGCTCAATAAAAAATGAGTAACTTTTAATAAATGTACGTAGGGAAGTTTACATCTCTCCAACACATTATATGGGTTAATTTTCAATTCCAGGCATAATTTTCTCAGGAGAGAGCATCTACCGGTTAAGTTACTCACATACAAAGTAGATGATTCTGCTTTGTCTGTTGTAGCTATGACTGCTGAAAGTTGTCTTCTTTCTCATCCATATAACCAATCATTCACCTTTTGTTTAAAAATATAATTTTAACAAACCCTCCAATCCATGTTGATAGTGACGTATGTTTGTTTTTTATTTCTTTTTATTTGGTTTTATCTTATGGATTATTTTATCTTTTCATTTTCTTAAACAATAAAAATACAGTTTATATAAGCTACATTGGTAGAGATATTTATCTCTAGCTGCATTTTGAGTTTTTTGAATAAAGATGAAAATTTGGCTCGACCCATTAGGAATCCATGCCCATATATTTCTTTACTACAACAATCTTGTAGTATTTATGAAGATGTGAAATAGGGCCTCAAAGAAACTTGAAGTGATATTGCGATGACTTTTGTAGATCTTATTGAATATTTATGGAAATGTCATTCATTTCTATTATTCCTACTATATGATGAATATTCCATTTCATCATAGTTCCAGTTGAAGACCAGTTTGCAATTGCAACTAATAAAATTTATTTCTATACAGATTTCTTTTGTCGCTTCAAAAAGAATAAAACTATGTATATTGCCTTTTAAAATATAATTTTTTTGTTATGTGAGTTGTTAATTGTGCCTATATAATATGTTTGATTAATATCTTCAACAATTGTAGCATAGTAAATTTTCAACGTCTTCAAATATTTACACATTTTTCTTGAATACAATAATATATTATATAATAAACATAAAGACAATTTTAAAAACCATATACTATTACTTGGACTTATGAAAATTAAAACACTTTAGATATCTATTATTTAAAATAGAGAAATTTATATTTAACAATGTAATCAAACATACTTAACAATGTCTATGGTTCATCCTTTATCATAGTCGTAGATGTCATAAATTATATATTGGTAATTTCAATTAAGTTGATAAATATAGTTGACAAATATTAGTTTCATAAATATATTGTTAAGATTAATTTGTTGATAGAATAATTTATGTATTATCTTAATTAAAAGATATTTTGAATTTTTTGTTTATCTATCAAAGAAATTGACAAATTGTTATAGACTGATAATATATTATTAAGATTAGTTTGTTCTTGGTGAAATTAAAAAATATGACTATTATTGATAATTGTTTACATGTATTAAATTATTTGCTCAAAAAAACTAATCAACTGTAGAAAATAATTTTAGAAAAAACAATTTGCACCCGTCACTTGGCGCGGGTAAACGGCTAGTATGTATATAATATATATATATATATATATATATATATATATATATATATATATATATATATAGTGTGAAGTTCAATAGAGAACCATAATTAACCAAGGAACCAATCGTGAGCGTCGGTAATCATAACGATCAACGGCCAAGGAATTAGATGTACACTTTTACATTGGACGCACACACACCGGATTATACCAAAAAATCCACCCTTTACAAAAAAATCCACCACTTTTTTTCGTTAAATTTTTTTTTTAGGCCATGTTTTTTATCAAAAAAAAACCGAATATACCGTTGTTCACAATTTTTCGTTCTCTTTCCATAGAGATCCATGATGATTTATAAAAAACGATTTTTTTTTTTCAAAAATAACCCACTTCATTTTGTTTAATGAAAAAAGTTAAGGTCTATTTTTTATAGAAAAAAATTAATAAATATATCAAAAATTCATATTTTTTGTACTTTTTAAACATAGATTCATATTCATGTCAAAAAAAAACGATTATTCAGTTCAGATTCACATTGTGAACCTGTTCAGATTCATATTGTAAACCTGTTCAGATTCACATTGTGAACCTCCTCAGATTCACAGTGTGCATAATAATAAGTCAGATTCACAATGTGAATCTGAACTGATCGGAGCTTTTTTCACATTATGAATGTTAAAATTTGAAATATTTACAGTTTAGATTCACAGTGTGAGTCTACACTGATCGAGTTTTTTTTTTTTTTTTGTGAACCTTCTCAGATTCACAGTATGCATAATAGTAATTCAGATTCACAATGTGATTCTGAACTGTTCGAGATTTTTCATATTGTGAATGTTAAAAATTGAAATATTTACAGTTTAGATTCACAGTGTGAATCTACACTGTTCGAGGTTTTTTTTTTTTTTTAATCGGTGTTGATGTTTATTAATAGAGTACAAAAAATTAATATTTTTGGTATAATTAGTTTTTTTTATAAAAATAAACTTAAATATTGAAAAAACTTAGAAAATTAAGTGGGTTTTTTCGAAAAAAAAAAAAGTTCGTTTTTTATATATCATCATGGATCTCTATGGAAAGAGGACAAAAAATCGTGAACAACGGTATATTCGGTTTTTTTTTCGATAAAAAACTTGGCCTAAAAAAAATTTTAAATGAAAAAAAATGAAGTGGGTTTTGTTATAATCCGGTACATGTGCGTCCATTATAAAATTTTACAACTCTTCTTTTTGCCGTTGATCGTCTTAAATTCCGACGCTTTGGATTGGTTCTTTGGTTCCTTGATTAATAATTGTTCTCTATTGAACTTTTTCATATATATATATATATATATATATATATATATATTTGGTTCTTCAAGGAACCAAATCTTTTTTTCAATTTCTAGAGCTTATTTTTTATCGAAAAAAAATCTAAAAATATCTAAATTCATATATTAACATTGTGAATGTGAAAAATATTTTTCGGATTCACTGTGTGAATCCGGATTCACATTGTGAATTTTCAAAGATTCACATTGTGAATTTGACGTAAAAAAAATTTCGAATTTGATATCATTGGAAAAAGGATAAAAAGTTATGAATTTCTGTATTTTTAGTTTTTTTTTTTTTTGATAAAAAGTAAGTTATAAAAGTTGAAAAAAAAATTGGTTCATTGGTTAATTATGGTTCTCTATTGAACCTCACCCTATATATATATATATATATATATATATATATATATATATATACATATAGGTAAGTTCAATTGAGAAAATAAAAAAGGTTGAGAATGGGTGAATCGTTCTCAGCCACTCATTTATTTTTGTTGCAAAAGCCTTTGTGGTACCAGCGGAAATGGATAAGGAATACACATGTGTTTCCAACAAAATATGTTTTTCTTAAACTATGCTAATCATTACCTTAATATATATAAAAACATAGTTTTTTTTTGTTTTTTTAATTTTTAAGAAGCTATTTATATCGAAAAATGATTTTAAATATACCAAAATTTATGATTTTTTATTCTCTACAAATAGACATCTATATTGATATACTTTTAAGATAAAATAAAAAAATTATTTTTTTTATATTTTCAGCTATCGTTATTCATAAGTGAATAAAAATGCATCAGATTTTTGCTACAGTACATTCGTTATTCACTTATGAATAAAAATATATAATTAATTTTTTTTACAGTTTAAGTATCATTTATAGTACTTATTCATATATGAATAACAAATTAACTGTAACAAAAATCTGATAAATGTTTTATTCATATATGAATATAAAATATGACGACAACTAATACACGTTTTATTCATATATAAATATAATATATGATGAAAGATGATGTAAAAAATATATTTTAAGTAAGAAAACTTTACTGCGTGTCATATTCATATATGAACGGTACTTAAACTATAAAAAAGTTACGCATACGTTTTATTCATAAGTGAACAACGAATATACTGTAATAAAAATCTGATAGATTTTTTTATTCACTTATTAATAACGAGATCTGAAACTCTAAAAAAATAAATTTTTTATTTTATCTTAAAAGTATATCAATATGGATGTCTATTTATAGAGAATAAAAAATTATGAATTTTGATATATTTAAAATAAATTTTCGATAATAATGGCTTTCAAAAAAAAAAAAAAAAATGTTTTTGTGTATATTAAGGTAATGATTAGCATAGTTTAAGGAAACATGTTTGGTTGGGAAACACATGTTTATCCGTTATCCATTTCCGACGGTACGCCTAAGTGTTTTGCGGCAAAATAAATGTGTGGCTGAGAATGATTCCCTCATTCTCAACCTTTTTTTTCTCAATTGAACCCTCATCTATCTATATATATATATATATATATATATATATATATATATATATATATATATATATATATATATATATATATAAAAGTAAATAATTAGTTGAATAGGAATTTCAAGCGACTACAATTTCAAATATCTTTTGATCGAAAAACGTCATCATGGATTTCTTTATGATTGAAAAATATAAATAAACTCACTTTTTTTTATTTTTCAAATTATATTTAATGTTATTCTATTAACAAATTTTATTTTATTTTATTTTCATATAAATTTATAGGAAATACATTATTTTTTATAGTTCGGTTTAATTAAGATTATTGTTTATTTTTATATATTTAAAAGACGATAAGTGAGGTTCAAATTTTTGCTTTTTTTTTTATTTAACTTGGACACTTTTGACATTCCTAGGTTTTTTTTTTTTTTTTTTTTTTTTTTAAGAATCGGTCACTTATTTAAATGTTTTTGTGGTCACATCTTAACTCATGTAAGCAACGTATTTATATTTTCTTATTGTTATTTACTTTTTATTATAATAAGAAACTTTCTTTGTAACGTTTAAGTTATATGTTGGCATCTGTAGTAATCTGTAGTACAGTATAAATGTTAGAAATGATGTTTAAATTGTATTCTGAGAATTTTTTTCATATAAAAGAACTCATGATAGTTGTTAAAAAGCATATAATTTTGAATACTATCAAATATATTTATAAGAAATATTCAAATAAATCATAATTTATTAAAATGATATTTCGAGAGTATTAAACGTAGAAGAATCACATACTGGCTAGCTTTAACTTAAATTGAACAAAATAACTATGAAGTTATAACTGATAATAAAATTAACAAAAGCCCTATATATCACATGTACTGTTCGATCTTTTCTTTTTTTCAAGAATTAAGAAATAGGACTCAATATGTTTTATTTTCTCTATTTATTTTATTTAAAATTAACAATATCTTAACTTTTTGTTGTTCTTGCACAGATTATCAATATAAAAAATAATAAAAAAACATCCATAACTTTAACTTAAACATCACCAACACATAAAAGAATATTTGAACATCACCACCGGCACATAAAATGACTTTCAAACTACCGTCCATTAATTTTAAACACATCTTCGTTTTTGCATATGAAGTATTTTCATATGTTGATTACAATGAAACACACACAGATAAGAAAACATTCAATCTTAGAAATATCATACAACCTTCAAATTCGAATTCACATACATAAAAATCAGAAGTAAGATCTGAAAAAACAAAAGAAAAGTTGTAAGCTATGTCTAACATGAGTACTTAACCATGCGATAACTTCTAGATTTGAAAATACATATCTGGAAGATCTTAACATTGTCGTCTTCGGTGGTCGTTATGAGGGAATAATAAACATGGATCACAAAATATTTAGCTCAGATCGAGAAACACATCATTAGGGTTTGAAATCAGGTGGCTGCGCCTGGTGGTGATGGGGGAGAAGGTGCCACAGATGGAAATGAAGATGACTACTTTGAAGCTAGGGTTTCAAGGTTTTTTCAATAGAGCAGTTGAGAGAAAAAATTTCAAATTGAGAATGGTGGAGTTGTTTTAAAATACGGGAACAACATAGTTTTTATTTTATAGTGTTAGTACTTTTATTTTATTGGTTTAAACTTATTCACATGGATCACCATTTGAATCACTTCTTATGTAATCCATATCATTGAAATTAAATCTAAGGCTTCATATCTCACCTCCTTATTTTTAAGACTTTGGTCTTAAAACTTTTGAGCTCCTTATTATATATGTATTATAAAGTAGTATAAGTATATATATATATATATATATATATATATATATATATATATATATATAAAGAGAGAGAGAGAGAGAGATTTAGGTTCAAATGAGAACAAGTATATAATTAAGAACACGAGAACAAATTTGGGGCACATAATTTGTTTTTGCCGCAAAACCCTCTTGCATACCGGCGCGATGGTGGAACTTAATACTCATGTTTCAATATTAACCACGACCATTGAGCCACATATTTCTTTTTGCCGTAAAACCTTGTAGCGTACTGGCGCGACTGAAGAATGTAATGTTTATATGTGAATAAGTATATTCATATATAAATAAGAATATGCATATTATTCATATATATATATATATATATATATATATATATATATATATATATATATATATAGTAGCCGTTTACCCACGCCAAGCAACGGTGCAAATTGTTTTTTCTAAAATTATTTCTACAGTTGATTAGTTTTTTTGCGTTAATAATTTAATACATGTAAACAATTATCAATAATAGTCATATTTTCTAATTTCACCAAGAACAAACTAATCTTAATAATATATTATCAATCTATAATAATTTGTCAATTTCTTTGATATATAAACAAAAAATTCAAAATATCTTTTAATTAAGATAATACATAAATTATTCCATCAACAAATTAATCTTAACAATATATTTATGAAACTAATATTTGTCAACTATATTTATCAACTTAATTGAAATTATCAATATATAATTTATGACATCTACGACTATGATAAAGGATGAACCACATACATTATTAAGTATGTTTGATTACATTGTTAAATATAAATTTCTCTATTTTAAATAATAGATATGTAAAGTGTTTGAATTTTCATAAGTCCAAAAAATAGTATATGGTTTTTAAAATTGTCTTTATGTTTATTATATAATATATTATTGTATAGGCATAATTAACAACTCACATAACAAAAAAATTATATTTTAAAAGGCAATATACATAGTTTTATTCTTTTTGAAGCGACAAAAGAACTCTGTATATAAATAAATTTTATGAGTTGCAATTGCAAACTGGTCTTCAACTGGAACTATGATGAAATGGAATATTCATCATATAGTATGAATAATAGAAATGAATGACATTTCCACAAATATTCAATAAGATCTACAAAAGTCATCGCAATATCACTTCAAGTTCTTTTGAGGCCCTTATTTCACATCTTCATAAATACTACAGGATTGTTGTAGTAAAGAAATATATGGGCATGGATTCCTAATGGGTCGAGCCAAATTTTCATCTTTATTCAAAAAACTCAAAATGCAGCTAGAGATAAATATCTCTACCAATGTAGCTTATATAAGCTGTATTTTTATTGTTTAAGAAAATGAAAAGATAAAATAATCCATAAGATAAAGCCAAATAAAAAGAAATAAAAAACAAACATACGTGACTATCAACATGGATTGGAGGGTTTGTTAAAATTATATTTTTAAACAAAAGGTGAATGATTGGTTATATGGATGAGAAAGAAGACAACTTTCAGCAGTCATAGCTACAACAGACAAAGCATAATCATCTACTTTGCATGTGAGTAACTTAACCGGTAGATGCTCTCTCCTGAGAAAGTTATGCATGGAATTGAAAATTAACCCATATAATGTGTTGGAGAGATGTAAACTTCCCTACATACATTTATTAAAAGTTACTCATTTTTTATTGAGCATGTTTTGACCTTCAGTAATGATATAATGACTTCCTGTCACAAGATACTAAAATATATAACATGTAGTGGAGCCATTCTTTCATGTATTGTTAGCATGTTGAAGTAAAATCACTCAGGTATTCATTTAGGGAACTAAAATATCAAATCAATTCAATGATTGTTAATACAAAAAACAACAAAAATGAAGACTAAGTGATACCTACCTTCTTCCAAACATCAAAAAACAATAAAATGAAAGCGAATCTGAAAGGATATCGATTCAGAATGGAAAAACATACATACCCTAATGTCTTTCAAACAAAATCTGATGAAATGGCTTCCACTTCCTTTGACTCACCTTCCCTTGTGTCTTCATACACTAAGAATAAAATAGAATTAACCACGTTTCCTCTCATTTAAATGAACAATATACCCCTCCCCTGGCATAACCACACTCACACACATACAAATTCACTATCTTCTTTAAAATGACCAATATACCCCTCCCCCTCCTCATGAATAACCCTGAATCTGAAATGGGCTATTTTATCCTCGCCAAGATCCAATGATTATTATATTTATTGTTAATATAAATACTTGTATAGCTTAATTTTCCAAACACCTCCCCTATAAACATGGTTCTTGCTCTGCATCCTTTGTTTGAGAATAAATTATTAGTTTCCTAATCTTTCACTTATTTAACAGAATTAAGAAAAATAATAATAATGGAACATTAGTTAAAATGATTTTATCAACAACAATTATTATCTAGTAAGCATTAGTTTAATTTTTAGAATTACATATATGCATCCATAACTAATTATGCCATACAAGCATAATATGGTTGATACTCAAGAAACCCAAGAGATCCGGTGCCCAAATAAACAAAGAAAAAGTAATGAATGGACTTACCACTTAGCTATGACATCCAGTTCTACCTAAGATGGCCAACTTCACCAGGATCTTATTTTTCTTAAATCATATCAATAGCCTTCTCAAGTACAAAGTTGTGAGCACATTTTTCATGACCATCAATTATGGATCAAGTGATTAATCATCAAACACTTCAGTAATACAAGAAAATTAAGTAAATAAAGTTTTAGGCTATCATAAATAATAGATTAAATTGCATTTTCTCAATCATAAATAATGAAATTGAATAACCTTTCACTTCTAGCACATCTGGTTGAGAATGGTCATGAAGAACATATAACCTAGAAATTATAAACCAAAACAACCTCAGGAGTCAACAATATGTTTCACACTTATTATCTGTATAAAAATCAAGAAGAAAAAGAAATGGATAGAGAAAAAAAGGTTTGGTAGTTCTAGAGTAGCCGATCTAGTTCATAGTAGGCCTTACTGAAAGCTTCCAATTGGCAGCGCTCAAGATCCTTCAGAAGGGAAGCTTCGTTTGGATCCATGTATCACCTGCTTCCTTCAACAAGACAATGACTTCCCTACATGGGTAGTTCTTGTAGTAATGAAAATGGAATTCCACTTAATTTGTAAAGAACATGAAAATGATAAATAAAAAGAAGTATACTTGTAGATTGGAATGATTTTATCAAGAATGGGACAGGAAGAGCAAAAGTTTTCTTAACACCATTTGTAGGTTTTGATAACAATAAGTACCTGACTGGGCCAAAAAAGACTGGTATTGAGAAGAACTTTAACTTGGATAAGACAGGGGAGCAACTCAAGAATGAAGGAGCTTACCTGAATGTTTTTTGAGAATTAAATGGTGACAACATACCATAGATCTAGAACGGTGGTCAAAGAAGAACCAAGATCGGTAGCAGATATAGATGACAGTAGGCGGAACACGCGTCGATTTGGATTTCTGGATTTGGAAACAAATAGTAGGAGTGGTGGCAGCGGTTGTGGTGATGCGATGGTGATGCAGGCTTGAGCCATAGATGTCCTATACGGTAAAACATGAGTCGATTGAGATCAGAAAATCTAGATATGATGATACAGAGAACACAAATAGGTGAAAGTCAAATTGAAGACTGAAGCACCAAGAGATTAAATAGAGATGAAGGATGGTGCGGCGGTGGATTTGATTGAGGAAAAGGGGGGAAGGCAATTTGTAGGCGGCGGCGATGATAACATAGATAGCTGATTTTCGACTCACCTGGATGACCTCGCACACAACTGCGTAAAACAGAACACCTCGACATTCTCATAAAAACCCAAGATAAAGAATGCGTTGGAATAGATAACATACATAAAAAAAAATCATAAAAAATAAGCATACCCCCTTAGATTATACGGGAATCCAAAGGAACTAAAGAGGAATGGACAAACAATGGTTTGAATCGATTAGGGTTTCTTACGGTGAGAGAAATAGATCGAACCTGAAGAGAAGGACCGTAGATGAAAATAGAATTGTTTGTTCCTTAAGATGCACAACAAACAAAAATTGACAACACAATCAATCCTCCTGGTTCTTTTATTGGTGCGGATATGGGTGGCTGAAGGAGGCTTTATAGAGTAGTTCCACTTACCTATTCAATTGGCAGAAAATACCGGTTCTTCTTTGACTATTGACCAGTTCAATTTGAAGATGAGAACTGAAGACCTATTCAAAACGTGAGTAATTCAAGAACTTGTTGACCAGCTAAGATCTGGTTTTTCATATGTTGATTCATTTTAGTCAAAAAGTATGATTTTTTTAAAATTTCAATCCTCTATATTAGGTAAGATAAGGATGTAGGTTTGAATGTTTCAATATTAATTTTACATTTGTACTTAATACATTGTATTTTGTAATTTGTTGATAAATGTTTGTACATTCAGCTTAAAGGTTTGGACATCTTAAATCTATTTTTAGAAATAGTAAGGTTTGTATAATAAGATAGTATATATATATATATATATATATATATAGAGAGAGAGAGAGAGAGAGATAGAGAAAATTGCAAAAATGGTCCCTGTGGTTGGCAAATTTATGCAATTTCGGTCCAAAACGATAACTTGGTGCACCACGAGTCCAAAATTTGATTTTTCTATTGTTTTTGGTCCCTCAAAGTAACTTCCATCCATATATGTCGTTAGTTGCAATAAAGACAAGGGTATTTTCGTCTTTCCACCTATTGGTTTTAAATACTAAATTGCAGGGACCATTTTTGTAAAAAACTTGAAATCAATAGAAAGTCTAATAAGATCTTCCCTCTTATGCAACATCCAACTACACATGAACACCATATCTCTATGTGATTCCCCTCTCTTCACCTCCATATGTATAGATCCCTTCTTTCTGTTTCAGTTATGCCATCCACAACCATCTACCTGCTAAAACAATGCAACAACAAAAGAGAAGGTCATTTTCGGCCCATCCCACCATTTTCTCTTATATCTTTCCAGCCACCATCATAATTCCCTTCCTCATTCATCTTCCGCTCAACAAACTCCAATTCAGAATCTTTCCCTGGATCATCAAAACCATTTCATCATCCTCCATCCTCACCAAACCGATTCTCCAATTGAAATCAACAAAACAATAATTTGCCATCTGCTATCTGATTTCAACAAATCAAGAAAAAAACCTACAAAATCTTCATATTCCAAAACCAATTCAACATCAATTAACAAAAGAATATGTGAGTCGATCTATCCTCATGAATATTCGAAAATCAGTGAAGCATCAAAATGAAATCGTTAACGCACTTTCAGAAAAAAAAAATTATCATCCATCGACTTACAGTAAAATGCTTCAATTTCAGTAAGAGAAACTAAAATCGATTCATGAATAGATGAGAAAAATTCAAATCGAGTCATTCAGAGAAACAATTTCAATGATTTAAGTCATTTAACTAAATGTTACTCACAACGACTAGTATTTGGATTTCAACTCAACACAAAGTCGTTTGAAGGCTTAGAGTTGTGATTTCTGATTAACTAAGGAGTTCGAACAGTTAAGCCATGCTAACAGACTCTATATTGGTGCTTGCCAAAGAACCTTTGCTGCTAGGGAACAGGAAGGGCGGTGGAAGTGGTTGTGGGTTTCATTGACGGCTGGTAGCGGTAAATTAGGGCATTCTGACATCTTCATAGGTAGGTAAAATTACAGAATTTGGGTTGCTTCATAGATGTTTGTCAAAAATTGAATAAGGATAGGCAAAATTACATTGAAGGTGGGGACGAATATGGGCGGCGATTGAGAGGTGAAGTAGATGGGGGTGAGTCATGGTGACATCGATGCTATGGCGGCAGAGGTGGGTAGTGTGGGATAACCACCGTCATCGGAAGGGAGGCATCAGCGATGCTAGGGAATAGGAATGACGAAGGAAGTGGCATGGATTTATAGATGGTGGTGGTAGCTGATAACGAGTGATGGAGGCGGAGAGAAAGGATCCGCAGAGAGGAGGTTTGAGAAGGGCATCGGACGATGATGAAAGTGAACATTCTCTTTATTAATTTTAGAGTTTCACAAAAATGGTCCCTACTATTTAGTATTTATTATTTAAAATAGCAAAAAAACAAGTGGAAGGACGAAAATACCCTCCTCTTTTTTGTACATAACGGTGGTTTCTAACGGACGTTACTTTGAGGGACCAAAAACAATAGAAAAATCAAATTTTAGACTAGTGATGCACTAAGGTATCGTTTTGGACCAAAATTGCATAAATTTGCCAACCACATGACCATTTTTGCAATTTTGTCATATACACGCACATATATATATATATATATATATATATATATATATATATATATATATATATATATATATATATATATATATATATATATATATAAATGTACTTATTCATATATGAATATTATTTGTTCCGTTGTCTTGGTACGTTCCTCCATCGAGCCGGTATGTTAAGGAATTTTGCGGCAAAAAGAAATATGTGGCCCAGTAGTGGTTATGTTAGTTGCGGTGGCGGTGATGGTTTATATTTAGGTATGAATATTAAGTTCTTTTCGTCGCGCTAAGTTCTTTTCGTCGCGCCAGTACAAGGCCAACTCAACCAGTTTGGGGCTCTAAGCGAACCAAAAATTTGGGGCCCATTGACATTTATTATTATTAATGTTATAAACCATCATCTTTTATCTGGGCTTGGGACCAACAATAATAAACTAAAAAGTTTACAAATGGCAGAGTTAAAAAAAATCTTTTTATTTATGTATATGTTTTTTTGTGAATATATTTTATGACATTAAGTTAATTTTTCTATCCTTTTTAGATGCAAATTCTTTAATGAAATTTTCATAATCAATTTCTTTTACTAAATGTTTTTCAATTGACAAAATAGTTAATCCATTTAATATTTCTTGTGACATTGTAGATCTTAAATAATTTTTTAGCAGTTTTAATCTAGAAAAACTTCTTTTTGCAGAGGCAACGGTTACAGGAATAGTTAACATAATCCTATAGACAACATATGCATTTGGAAAAGAACTAAACTTTTTAATGTAATTAAGTATATTAATAATTGTATCACGTTCTAAATGTACAATATGTCTTAAAAGTTTTAGTTCATGAAATAAATCCAAACCATCAATATCTAAGTTATCATCATGCTTTAAAGATTTTTCAAGATTTAAACTGTTGGATTAGGTGTCTAAGCCCATAACTATAATTGGTATGTACTTGACCCGAGAGTAGCATGGTCCATTTGGGTTGCATATCATCAGGACAATTTGTTAGGATGGACTTTTGAGAAGAGGTTATGTATGGTTTATTAATATATTATAAGTTCTAATATATTAATATGAAATCATATGTTTTAATTAGTATTGATCAAGAATTAGTTTGGAATTAATTTAGTGATCAAAAGAGACTAATTAAATCAATGGGGACTAATTGTGTGAATTAGTTATGTTTATATGTTGGGCTTATGATCCATGTTGGACTAAGTTTATATATGGATACATAAAGAGTTGGGCCACATGAACCATGGATCATAAACCCATGGGTATGGGTTAGGGTTAACCCATGACCTTTGGAATTCCACATATAGATATGTTACTCCATAGCCAAAATCATGATCAATGTATTCTTGGAGAATATGGACGATTTTGGTGGCTAGGATTCTCTCTCAAAATGTCATCCTTTGTCCATGGTGTGTTGTGATTCCATTTGAGGCATCCACACTATTGGTGCTAAGTTCTTAAAGGCGAAAAGCTTCAAGGTTTTCAAGCCACAAGAAAAGGTATGTCATCTAACTTATTTTATTACCCAAGTATCAATGTTTTGTATGCTAGTTAGGGTAATACCTTGGAAAGTTTAAGTTTGCATGTATAATAGAGAAAACATAGATCCAAGGTATTTAGGGTTGCATGTACACCTTAGGAGTGTTAGAATGCTCAAAACCCAACAGTGCTATCAGAGCTTAGGCTTGTTTTCTTATATACTTGATGCAACTTGTTTGAAAATGCCTTAAAAATCGATTTTCTGCTGTTCTGGACAGTGGACTCACCGAGTCCACTGGGGGACTTGCCGAGTCCAAGTACAAATTCATCCAACTCGCCGAGTTGGTTCATACACTCGACGAGTTGGTGCCCCAGAATGCAGTTTTTCGAGGTTTTTGGCTGGAATTGGACTAGGATCATTACATTAAGTTGTTTTTGAACTTATAAACTTGTTTTTGATGTGGTAATGATCATGCTTATCCAATTTACAAGATAATTGTCAAAGTTTCATGTTTTGAATTAGTTTATATGGTTAGGCTAATTACATGAAATTTGTTTGATTTGAATTGTCTTGTTCTTATGAGTTTAATTTAGATCACTGACAAATTGTTTGATTTTCTTGTTAGAATTTTTGATCTAAATGATTTTGATGGATTCCATAACTTGTCCTCAAGTTATGGAAAATGAAAAGTTTTTCGTTTAAATGGATCATTAAAATTCATAGGTTATAGAAAAATGAAGAGTCCTTTTCATAAATGGTTTTATGGACTCCAAAACTTGTCCTCAAGTTATGGATTTTCAAGAGTCTTTTCATTAAAACCTATATTAAACTCATGAGTTATGAATTTGAAAAGTTTTGAAAGTTACAAAACTTGCCCTCAAGTTTTGGAGTTTGTAAAGTCACACATTAAAACTGTAATTCCAAACCCTAGAATTTTAAAAGTTTAAAATTCAACCATTATACTATTATAATATTATAGGTTTAATATTTATATATATGTATAAGAACAAAGTCAGTCTTACCGTTAGTAGGTCTCATTCACGAAGCCGGTCTATAAGGGGGGTATAAGGTTACTGCCTATAAAATGGCAGTTTAATGGGTGTCCACTCTCACCCATCGCTTCCTTGACTGGTGGGGGGTCGTTAGCCGAATGGGTTTGACAGGACATTTAAATTCTCATTAAAAGTATAATGAAATACTAAGTAACTAAACACTTATAAATTCCCAATCTTAGTTAGTTAGGAAAATGTGAATATGGTGCTAACCCATGAAATTGTACTTTGCACCTTGTTAAGTCGTTAGTGGAGCGTGTGTGGTTAACCGGCACACTAATCTGGGATTGACAGTGTGTGGAAAAGGGTAGCTTAATGTTAATCATAGATCAACGGAGCATGTGTGGTTAGCCGGCACATTGATTAGGTGGTTGTAACATTGAGTGTACCAAGCTAATTTGCATGGTTATTCACACCTTATTTGTGATCATCGGCATCCCAGTCAAAAACTTGAAGGGCACAATCGAGATTTAAACATGCCATTGAATTGTTCAATGAATCTCAAAGGATCTAGGAATTTCAATTCACTTAAAACCTAAAATTCTTTTTCGTTTTTCGTGATGGAAATTGGTGAATCGTCATTTACCTACCTTCAAATATTTTGCATTTGGATTACGGCATCCCTCTTCCAATCTGTAAAGTATTGTGTTAGGTCCTAGCCTTAATATTTCATGTTGGGTGTTATATTAAGGACTAAAATCAACTAAACTTGAATTTCTCCCTCATAAATGTCTAAGTTCAGACAACTATGGTCTTCCCAAATCTTTTGAAAAAACTTTCTTTATAAAGATGATTTTCCACAAGGCAATCAAGGTGAAAGATTAATCCCTTCTTTGTGCTTTAATGGAACTTCACTTCCTTCACCTCCTCCAATTATTCTCCCTAACCCACAAGTTCAAGGTCACTCAAAGCCCTATTGGCAGGAAGGAAAGTTTGTATGTGCTCACGTCTTGGAGATGAAGTTACATATTGACAAGCTGGGAGAGTTGGGTGTCGAAGTATCAAGGAAGTTGGCGGTTGACTGGGTTCTTCAATCACTTCCTAAGTCATATAGTGGGTTTCCTTAAGGACTACTATATGGGAGACCACGACATGACCCTTATTGATCTAACATATTTGCTTGTTGTTGCTGAATCAGCAATGATTTGGCGTACTGGTAAAGCAAATTTGAATGGAATATCTACTCCCCAAACTTCCATGGACATTCACAATGGTAACATTGGAAGTCCAGAAAAGCTCTCTCTTCCCAATGGAAAGGGATCGACCATAGTCAAACCGGTTGACCAAATGGTAAAGAGAAGGGCTAATTCTGAGATTGTCCCATGTGCCATTCCCAAAGAGTCCATATGTTTCTATTTCCAAGAGAATGGGCATTGGTTGCGAAGCTGTCGTATCTACCTGAAGGACCACAAGGATGGTAAAATCAGAGTGTATGACTCTGCTTCAGGTAAATCCACTATCTAACTCTATTAAGTTCCTATTTGGAGATTCTTAATACATGATGTAATGTAATTACATTTTGATGTTTTGAAAAATCGAAGAAATGAAAGGAAGCTTAAAGGAAGAGTATGCTGAGCTTGATCGCGAAGAGATGGATTTCGATCGCATGGTTCGATGATCAGATTTGTGAGCTGCTGCTTAAGAGTTGTGATAGATTGCTTAGGAATAGATAACAACATATTTTCACTTGTATTTGCATTGTAAGGATAAGTTTTCCGTAATTTTATAAATAAAGAAATTTTTTGAAATTTATCTTATTTTTAAAATTTCCTTACAATGGCATTTGTGAAAAATTGTTGCTTATATGTTTCCATTGATAGCAATATTGGAATATGAATTTGATTCTTTCATTTGTGGTAATGTCAAAATTTACCAAGTAAGGAAAGATTCTCATCACCCAAGTTTCAATTGGATAGAAACTTGGAATTATGCAACTTGTATTGTATATTGAATGGGAGTTTTCATCTTTGGTAAATTAAAACTAATCCCTTGTTCACATGTATATGTGAGTCAAGTGAAGGACTATGGGATCGGGTACACTGGGTGTGCGCTGATCAAGATCCACCACAAAGATCAATAAGACTATTCGTCATTTACTAAAGTTTAGTAAAAATGGTTATGCTTACAAGTTTAAGTATAATTCTGAATCATTGGAAAAATTCAATGTATGACAGAACGAATGAAAATAATCAAATTAGGCAGAAAAATAAAATTTTCTCCAATCTGAAAAGATGGGAGAGTACTTTAGTATCGTGTTTTATGATCATCTTAATGATTATTAAAACCATATCATAATTGATCCTCTAAGGTCATCTTAGTGAATTTCTATGGCTAAGAAGAGGAATCGTGAATTGTTGAAATGGTTAAATCAAGAATATGAGTCATACTTCGTTCCAAAACAAGTCTTAGAGTTATACTCTAAGATTGTGCCTTGAGTGATATAAATCTTAAGAAAGGTTTATAACACTTATCAAATGTAAAGTAAAATGTTTTTTACTCTTGTACATTTGAAATTGGTAAGTTGTGATGTTTTGGGTAAAACAAAGACCGACTAAGGCCAATTGTGTGAAGTGTTAGTCTTGATAAGAATCCGCACTAACTGTTGAATATTTGGTTGTCAAGGAATGTTTCTTGACAAGAGAGTCTTATATGTCAAGAGGTCAGTGGGAGTCCTAAAGATCTTGACAAGTTTCAAGAACTAATCAAGAATAAAACCTATTGTTTATCGCTAGCACACGACTTGAGGTTTGTAACCTATCGTGTTGACATATTCTTGTTTCGGTGCTCATTCCAGTTAAAGTTGACCATGTATGTGAGTTCTATGAGTTCTCGATTGTTTGCATAACAACTTGGAAGTAATGGTAGGCCCTTGTGCTGCCAAGTGGAAAGGAATTAAGATTGAAAAAGTTCAATCCATATGAGTTTGGATTTGTCACTAACATTGTCTTTTTGATTATGGTTTGAAAAATTCACATGGATAGGAACACATACACCATAAAATCTAAGTGTAATAAGGTTTCTCTCCGATTCCTGAAAATGATTGTGAGGAAACGCTTTCACTAAGTAGATTTTAAGGAGATAACAGTTGTGATATTTGCATTCTCAAATTTTGATTATGATTACGGTATCCCTTTTCATAATTCGAATTGTGAGGAATGGCAAAAGGTCTAAACATTTGAGACTTATTGTTGTAAGTTCTTAAATTGTTTAGACACACATGTGAGCTATCTAAGGAAAGGTGTATGAGTTTGAGAAGCCTAGATAAAGTCTTATCAAAGCATCTCGTATCAGAAATCTGAACTTTGGTAATGAAAGTCAATAAGTATTGATTTATATAAGTCCATATGTCAAAGCTAATGGGAGCATAAATGTTATGCTATTAAAAGTAATGATTATTATGCTAGTGGGAGCATAATCAATTATGATGGATGTTGCAAGTTAGCAATGTTAATTATAGAAAAAAAAGTTTCAATTTGCAAGTTGCAGGGTTTGAAAAGTTGTTTTACTATAATTAAGGGAGAGGAATTCATACTTTATTTCAAATCTAAAAGCCTAGATTGAGATTTTAATCAAATTTAGTCAAATATATATATATATATATATATATATACATATATATATATATATATATATATATATATATATATATGAATGATATGTTGGAATGGTTCAACATAAGGCAATCCTATATATGGAAATATTATTTGCGTTCTAAAATTCGATTATGATTACGGCATCCCTTTTCGTAATTCGAATTATGAGAACATGGCAAATAGAAATAAAAATATTATAGCAAAAGACTGGTCTAGTATCATGTCTTTATGTGAGACATGATGAATCGTGTCCCATATGCTTCGGATATAGGATGAATTACATGTGTTATAATATTCATCCGTTCTAAATTTTCCAAAAGGCTAGGGCATTAAGAGGGAAAAAGGTCTAGAACCGGATATTACTAAAATAGTTAAGCAATTGTCGAGGACAATCTGAGGTTTACCAAAGATTGGTTGCTCATGGACAGTTGGAAGTATATTTTAAATTTTGGAAAGGACCATATTGACATACTCTGAGAAGAGGTAACTCTTGTTTAGAAGTGATGGTCAAAATGGGAATATGGAAATGTTGCCATAAGTGGAAGTTATTCTTTAAATCTGTGTAAGATTAGAAACTTTTTTATGCAAGAAGGATGTTCAAAGGAATGTACTTTGAATTTCAGACTTCGCTTCCATAGAATTATCTTGTAACAATCTCGAAATGAATACTTTGTAATATCGTTGGTCAAGTCTCCGTGACTTTTGGTACCTAGACATTATAAAGGAATCATTGCATGATAGTTTAACACATTCTGGCAGTGACAAGAATTTGGAATTCGTACACTGGTGATAAAGATTTGAAATTGTGAAATGAGTTTCATTGAAGATGTATTCAATTGATCTGTTTCACAAATAAAGGACCATAGACAAACATACTGTGCATGCTTGGAGCATGGCATAACTATTGTTTAGACAAACATAGTGTGCATGCTTGGAACATGGTATAGTTATTATTTTAATTCAAGTATTAAGTTGATTATTCGAAACATTATACAATAAATTATAAGTAATCAATATGACTCAAAAGTTTTTGGGCCATATAGGATTAGTATTATTATTGTGTTTCATTTTGCATGTTTTGACTTCCCGAATAACTAAGTTATTCAAACCATCCACAGTCGATCATACTTTGGAAGTAGGTATTGAGGCAAGACTGTCATGAATGGGTGTGTAGTTTGTCTAGGACAAGGTGGTTGCAGTGTTCATGAGTTCTCCTGGAATAAGATTCGAGTATTGGATTCAACCCACGCTCATTTGAATCACTCCATGGATTTTTATCACGAGTGATCATGAGACGATAATATCTTATATTCTTGAAACTAAGAGATATGAGTTGCACTTTACAAATCGGTTGCACATTGATGATGTGAAAACGCATCAGTAACTTGGTGTTATAAAACACATCATTGTGTGTGATTTGATGAGTAAATAGAGCAAGCATATGAGTCGAAGTTTATCCATTCCTTTTACCCTTAGAGGGATAAAAGCGATATATCTGTGGGCCCCTCGATGATTTAGTGATGACAACCCTAAGTGCTCGGCCGGACCTGGACTGATTTGATTTGTTCAATTAGTCGGTCGTCATAAATCAGAAATCGGGAAACAACAGATGGACAGAGAGAATGATTATAATCCATGTCTCAGTGCATATGATATCTAGAATGGAGGACTATATGATCCCTTATCTAATGGACGCGTTATTGACTAGATCAGAGTTCGACAATGGCTTTTAAGAGCTACGATTGCTAGTCGGGTTGTGGAGTCGTACTTGCAATAACAGTTATTAGACTTATCCAAATGGGAGACTGTTGGATTAGGTGTCTAAGCCCATAACTATAGTTGGTATGTACTTGACCCGAGAGTAGCATGGTTCATTTGGGTTGCATATCATCAGGACAATTTGTTAGGATGGACTTTTGAGAAGAGGTTATGTATGGTTTATTAATATATTATAAGTTCTAATATATTAATATGAAATCATATGTTTTAATTAGTATTGATCAAGAATTAGTTTGGAATTAATTTAGTGATCAAAAGAGACTAATTAAATCAATGGGGACTAATTGTGTGAATTAGTTATGTTTATATGTTGGGCTTATGATCCATGTTGGACTAAGTTTATGTATGGATACATAAAGAGTTGGGCCACATGAACCATGGATCATCAACCCATGGGTATGGGTTAGGGTTAACCCATGACCTTTGGAATTCCACATATAGATATGTTACTCCATAGCCAAAATCATGATCAATGTATTCTTGGAGAATATGGACGATTTTGGTGGCTAGGATTCTCTCTCAAAATGTCATCATTTGTCCATGGTGTGTTGTGATTCCATTTGAGGCATCCACACTATTGGTGCTAAGTTCTTCAAGGCGAAAAGCTTCAAGGTTTTCAAGCCACAAGAAAAGGTATGTCATCTAACTTATTTTATTACCCAAGTATCAATGTTTTGTATGCTAGTTAGGGTAATACCTTGGAAAGTTTAAGTTTGCATGTATAATAGAGAAAACATAGATCCAAGGTATTTAGGGTTGCATGTACACCTTAGGAGTGTTAGAATGCTCAAAACCCAACATAAACAATGTTCTTTTAAAGTATTTTCATCAAATGATTTTAATTTTTCTATACTAAATAGAAAACCAAAAATATTTTAATTCTCTTTCACATTATTATTAAGTATTTTATTAATAATAACAATGAACAATCACCAAGACAACTACTATAAGTATAGAATATATAGATTAGAATTATACCGCCCTTGAGATAATGGAAATCTCAAATCTGGAAAGCTAAAAACTCAAATTCGTTCCAACCTGATTCAATGATTGTATATTTTGCAATCTATTGTAATCAATGAACAATTGAATAAAAAATTAGATACCTGAACAAATAAGAAACTGAAATCTGAAAAGTATTAACTAATAAGTAATAACTATTAACCCTAATCAGCTTTAATTTATATATATATATATATATATATATATATATATATATATATAAGGGATCAAGTATTTTCTTTAGTTATAACATTATAGTGACAAGAACACATGCTCCATTAAATAATAAGTAATAACTATTAACCCTAATGATCTAACCCGACCCATGATCCATTAGCTAATGAATTGTTATCAACATGTTTATTTAACCCGACCCATCATTGTTTATGGCCATTGTTATTGATCTTGGGCGTTCCGCATAAACTTTGCTTACTAGTTTAAAGTCTTTTGCAACTTTTGGCTAACTTTTGGTAATTTGGTGTACACAATTTTTATCAATCTAATATAAATTCTAAAGTAACCTAATCCAATATGCAAATTCAGTGAAATTTGAAAACAATTTCATGGTATTTGACTACAAGACTACAAGTCTACACTCTACAATACATTCATATAACATGGAAACAAATTAACAAGATTAGAAGAAGAACAGATGGATCATGGAACTTGGAAGAAGTCGTATATTACCGTTTTTGGAGATTGGAGAATGGAGAAGGCTTCAATAGAGAAGGAAGAAACTATATGCAGTGGAGAAGGAAGAAACTGTATGCAGTTGTGTCGTGAATCAGAACTCAGAAGAAGAAGAAGAAGATCGAGTGGAGCAGGCGATGAGGATTGAGGCGAACACAGAAACTGTATGTAGTGGAAGAAGAAGCGTCATTTTTTTAGCCGTTTAGCGCCTTAGCCGGATTAGGGATATAATACACGGACTCCTTGGTTTGTGGGGCCCTCTAGATGTGGGGGCCCTAAGCCCTAACTTTGATTTAATATGCATAAGGTCGGCCCTGCGCCAGTATACGGTAGGGTTTTGCATTAAAAAAATATATGGCCTAGATTTGTTCTCGCATTCTCGATTTCATAAGTGTTCTCATTTGAACATTCCCCTATAATATATATATATATATATATATATATATATATATATATATATATATGGTTAAGTTATAATGTGGATGACATCTACTGTGTGGTCGTAGAGACAATTCTGGACCAACAGATGAAAAAAAAAATGGCTATGCTCTGAGGGTCTATAATATTACAAAGGAATATTTTGTACCATATAACCACACGAAATTCATTTTAAGGGTATTTTAGTCAATTAAATTGTATTTAAAAAATGAAAATTTCGGATTTGAAGGAATATATAATTCTCTCAATTTTAAAAGTCTTTTTTAAATCTATTGACTTTCAATTCTAATGTAATTTTTAGTTATAATTGATTTTATTCTGTTAGAATCACATTATGTTTGAATGGTATTTTATGAGAATGACAACCATAAACTAATAAAGTGTCTTATATCTTGAAAGCTTGAAGTTTTTTCCAGTAAAAAATAAACATCAGATCATTCTTCAAGAATGAGTCCAATAACATAACATTTGATTGATAAAATCTTATACTATATTATAAAACATATTATTCATATATTTAATTTTAAGAAGTATAAAATACAAAGCTTTTTGTACAAATCAATTATGCATAAATATATCATTAATACTTGCGAAAAGTTTGGAGATTTGAATTAAGAAAGGTTATTAAAAAAAATTAATTTAGAGCAAAATGACAATTTAAAAATATTAAATTCATTTATATAAATTAATTTAAATCAAATGTACATATAATATAAATATAAGGTCTAAATGTAAGTACTTTATTTAAAAATGGTAATTTTTTATTATATAATAACTAATCATAAAATCTAATAACTATTTACCCGTAAAAAACTATTCGTTAAAACAGTTATTTATCGTCACTGCTATGCGCAGATACACCTACTTTTAATATAAAGATATTCTTCGAGAATCTATTAGCATTTTTATGTAAGAATCACTCTTCTTCTTGATTCGTTTCCATCATGTATATAATAAAGAACAAAAACAAATCTTTATTGTTGAGATAATACTATGTCATTCTAAAAATCTTTTGCAAAAAAAAAAAAACAATCTTCATTCTTGAAAGAATCCACATTTTCCTTCTTGGTTCGATCCTAGATGCCTTGTGTATGTTTGACTCCTAAGTCACATCAAAATACGCTAAAGGGTAAATAGCATAAAAAACACTCTGTTTACACCAAAATTCTAATTTGACACCATGTTTTTTTTTTCTCAAATTTGACACTGTGTTTTCCAATTTGTTACAATTCTGACCACTTGACCGGTTAACCAGGTTACATGCTGACGTGGCATGATGACGTGTCAGTTTTGATGATGTGACATGCTGACATGATATGCTGACGTGTCAAAATTGAATTTTTTTTCCACAAAAAACACTAAGTTTTCATTTTTTTTCGATTTTGACACTAAGTTTAATTTTTTCTTTCAATTTTGACACTATGTTTTTTTGTTCCAAATCGAACATCATTTATCAATTTTTGTTCAATTTTGACCATTTTCCATTTCAACTAAAAACCATAGTTTTGTATAAATACAAGTTTTCTTTTTTTTTTTTTTACATTCAAACCATAATTTTATGTATAAATATGTATTAGTTATATAAAAATCGTATTCTATATTAAATACGCAACTTTAAAATGAGTTTGTAGGTTTGGAGGCGTGTAGTCGATTAAAACTCGGATGTCAAGTTTGCAACCCCTGAAATTTTCACATCTTATTAGAAGCTTATGGTTAGTTTGATTCTCATGATATAACTAATGCATATTTATACATTATACTTTGAATGTAAAAAAAAACACCTTGTATTTAAATAAAAATGTGGTTTTTAAACAAAAATAATATATTTATACGGTTTAAAATGTAATAAAAAAATATATTTATACGGTTTCAAATGGAAAATTGTTAAAATTGAACAAAATTGGAAAAAATGATGTTCGATTTGGAACAAAAACATAGTGTCAAAATTGATAGAAAAAATTAAACTTAGTGTCAAAATCGAAAAAAAGTGAAAACTTAGTGTTTTTTGTGGAAAAAAATTCAATTTTGACACGTCAGCATATCATGTTAGCATGCCACATCATCAAAACTGACACGTCATCATGCCACGTCAGTATGTAACCTGGTTAACCGATCAAGTGGTCAGAATTGTAACAAATTGGAAAACACAGTGTCAAATTTGAGACAAAAAAAAACACGGTGTCAAATTAGAATTTTGGTGTAAACGGAGTGTTTTTTATGCTATTACCCTACGCTAAAATTCTATCAAAATGACATTCTGTCCTAATAACATTTTGTCAGAATGAGGATGATTTTATGCCAATGAGAAACTTTTTAAAGATATTACAATCAACTCTCATCCAAATTTGCATTCTTCTCTGTAAGAACGAAACAATTAAAAAAAAACAAGCTCATATGTATCACTTCCAATCCCACAATCTGATTCTGCAAAGTGTAGAAGTTAAAACGATGTGGGGAAATTTGCATTGTATCGTCGTCCATAAAACATTTACATTTAAGTAAAGATTCAATCCATATTTAATTATCTCTTTGTACATTTTGACATTTTGACAATGATACCAAAATACTAATAACATATTAACATGGACGTTAGGCCACAAGAGAAATTTTATTCATTACCAAGTAAATTCTTTGATTAATTAGCTTAATCAAATATTCAATCAGAATTTCTTTTGTATATTTGATTAATTATCTTATTCAAATATTACAATCAACTCTCATCCAAATCTGCATTCTTTTCTAAAAGAAATGAAACAATTCAAAAAAACAAGCTCATATGTATCACTTCCTTGTGCATGGTTTTGCATCAAATGAAGCATCCACATACAATAAAGAATGTTTACCTGATGCTGAGAGGAACAAAGAAAATCAAAGAAATTTAAAAAAATCCATAATTACTTCTTATTGCTCAATTTCAAATATATATATATATATATATATATATATATATATATATATATATATATATATATATATATATAGAGGCTTAGGTTATTATATTCTAACTAACTATTGTGTTATTGTATGAATGATTGTGGGCCAATCATTTTACTTATTTTAAGAAAGTGATTATTACATATTATTGAATTAAATATAATTGAAAAATATCATCTAATTTAACTAGAAGAGTATTTTAGTCAGTTAATATAGATTTAATAAAGGAAATTTGCATATTTTAAGGAAAATTGCATATTTTAAGGGAAAATAGATTCTATTAATTTTAAAAATCTGATTGTATGGATGATAATTCTTCTAATTCGGAAATTCTGACGGAATATGTTTATCAATATATAGAAAAATAACAAAAATTATTGAACCATACAAGAATACACATTCTGACATAATATATATTTTGATTTAATGAACTTCTTGAAGAATAACAAAATTTTGGATACAAGTTAAAAAAAATTTCATTACATTCTTAGAAAAGAAAAAAATTTATATACTATTCTATGAAAATGTTACACTTATTAATAACAAAGAAATACAAATATATAAATCATTCTAACAGAATATACTATTACATATATTTCTTTTTATTATATTGTATATTATTCTGCTAGAATAATCCATTCTTTTTGGAAGATTGGTGGTCATTGTTCATCTTCATCCCATAGAATGTTCATCTTCAAGATTCTATTCTGACATAATCGGAATTCAAGATTTCATTCCAGTAGAATGTTGTAAGTCTCATATGTATCCTTCCCAGCCAAGAAAACAAGAACATTCTCGTTCTTGATTTCATGTATACCTACAAATGAGAAATACAACCACTCATTGTTATTGCTTAATCTTCTTTCCATGGCAATTTCAAGCAATAAACACCACATCGAATTCTGTCAAGGAAAACAAACAATTTCCTGTAAAACATTAACCCCAAAAATCCATTCCATTTATCCATTTTTATCAAGAACAATCAAACCCAAAACCCATCAACACTCCACTGAATTTTTGTCAAAACAAAGGAAAGAAAAACAAAATCAAAGGAATATCCATGGCCACATTTGGTCTACTGCTACTCAGGTGACAAATCCCTCTAAATGTCTAGTCTTTCTATCAGAAAGATCACTTCTTTGCCTCTGGATAATCAGAAATTAATACGACTTATAATCAGCAATTCAGAAAATAATTTGTAGAAATCATCGCTCATTAAAAACAGAAAAAAAAATCAACTCAGTTAGAAACAACCTCAATACTATGCTGAGAAATCTTTGCCTCTGGATAATAAAAAATTAAGAAAACAAGAGAAATTGTAATCAGAAAACACATACATCAGATAATCAAAAAAAGTTATATAAGCCCCAAAACCAATAAATTGATAATGATTGAAGCTCGAGAATCACATCAAAACCAATGAATTGATAATGATTGAAGCTCGAGAATCAAATCAAAATCGGTGAGAGAGAGCGACAGTCGACAGAAGTGGAGATTTCAGAAGGAGAATAGAGAAATTAGGAAAATCATTGAATCGATAATCAAGACTAATTAATCGTTTCAGAATGAAAAGAAGAAAGAAAAAAAGAATCGAGAAGTTTTACCTGCTGTAGCAGATCCCACAACCAAATCCTTCTTCTTGCTTGACCTTTCCTGCCTCGTCTTCCTCCTTGGATCGACACCACAGCTTCTGCTCTTTTCTCCATATCACAATCTCCTCTTTCTTTCTCCGCTTAAGCAAATACACTCCACAAAAGGATTTAGGGCTAGGTTGGTCTGTTAAGGCCGACATTGCTGAATTGATTGGATTTTTTAGGGAGGATTGAGTTGAAAAGTACAGAGTAACCACGATGGTCCTAGGTCAGAGAAACAAAATCGAGAAGAAGGAAGATAGAAGGAAGGTGTTTGGGGTGGACGATGGTGGCGACGACTTTGTATCATCGGCTAGGGCTTGTAATCGGTGGAGATTGAGCGACTCTATATATAAACCTGGAGAAATTAGGTTAAAAGTCAATACCATGATTATAGGGATTATTATTGGAAGTTACTAATCAAATTACTAAATTACCCTTATTTATTTATTTAATTATTTAATTTTTTATTTAATTTTGATTGGCCCACATTTATGCATACAATAACACAATAATTAGTTTAAACATTTGAACCTAGCTCTCTCTCTCTCTCTCTCTCTCTCTCTATATATATATATATATATATATATATATATATATATATATATATATATATATATAAAATAAAATAAAAAAATACACCACCTGAATCAAACATAAAAAAACCGATAAACATCATATTTATTCTAAGGTAAAGAACAAAATATCGAATGATAGTTTGATATTTTATATTGAAATCGATGATTAGAGTAACTGAACTAATCATAAAATCAATAAAAAAAACACCTTTAGCTTTTTCTATAGATAAGTAAAGACACCTAATCACCCATTCTTGTTTAAATGACAATTTCCAGCATTTAAGCTCCATGAAATTTAGCAATATATAAAAACCCAGGTGAAAGCCACTTTCTGGAAAGTGTGTCTAATTCCTTGAAATTGATTTGGAAAACCAACACTCGCCATGAACTAAGAAAACAAAGAAAAGAGTTGTACCTTGTTTGATTTTTCCAATCAATACTTCACCATGTTCAATTGTAATATCCCATGCCAAAAATTCTCATACCATTTGTTGCAGAATAATAGATTATTAAACTTTATTACGAGATTAAAATAAACAAAAGAATCATCTTTTACATAGTAAAACAAAAAAAGATTTGTTATCTAACTAGCAACTCAAACAATTCTAAACAAAACTCTTCAGTTAATCAACAAATTCTAGAAAATACAATACTCTTCAGTTAATCAACAAATTCTAGAAAATAGTTGAATAGAGGTGGATGATTACTGATAGCTACGAGAGAGCTTATTTCCTTGGACTAAAATCCAGTCAGCAATTTATTAGAAGACCAATTACCAGTAGTAAGAACTCTTGCCTTAAAAATCTTCAAAAAAAAAGAAAATATATTAGACTAGATAATCATCTTCATGGAGGATTCATGATTAAAATGATAGAAGTAAACCGAGAAAAATAATACATGCAAAATAAATAAATAAAAACAATTCAACACATTTAGGAATTTCAACAAACATCTTACACTCGATATGCAAGACAAGTACAATTGGCATCATAAAGTGTAAAAATTTCGCAGTTTTTAAGAGAAAACAAACAAATTTACCTACCTTTTACCACTTACCAGTAACTAATACAACCGCAAGTGGATATGTAAAAAGAATCAATACCTTTTGCCTTTCTTCAAGTCATAAAACCAAAAGATCAAAAGAATCGGTACCCCGTACCTTTTTTTCACAGACAATGATCGCATCCTTGGAAATTTCTTCAAAATTAGATTTGATGAACCGAAGCAAATTCAATTTCAAATCAATATGCGAAAAGGGAAGAGAAAACATCTTTAATGTCAAATAAAATGCAATTATAATATCGATGATGTGTTTCTAGAGATAGAGGAATAGAAGTGTATGGCTGATGGAAGAGGAAAATGGTGGTATGGGAACCGATGAAAGAATATAATGGAAGTGGTGGTAGGAAATCAATCGTTTAAATTACTTGAAGCTGAAATCTTATCTTCCACCCAAAAAGATAATCGAAGAACTAATCCCTATGTCGTTAATCCAGTGTGGGAAAATGAAGGGATGAGAGTTGGATGTGCTGCTGGAAGAAAGAGAGAAGACATTGGAAGGGGAAGTCGGTGTTTCTAGACATTGATCTTATATATTCATAATTTCATATTGCAAGAGGGATGGTGGTACCGGGGGACGATTTGGGGGAAAACGAGGAAGTGGAAGCATGGAGTATCGAGTTAATCCTACTCAATTTTTTACATTGGGAATTTGGAATTTTGAGTTTAATAGGTACAATAAATGTATGTATATATATATATATATATATATATATATATATATATATATATATATATATATATATATATATATATATAGGGAGATGATCAAATGAGAACACCTAAAAGGTTCAGAACGCGAGAACAGTTGTAGACCAATCATTTTATGAGGGCATAAATGGAATTTTACCATATAATTAAATTATGATTTCCTAAATTTTAGTGATTATGATGACAATTACCCAAAATATCTCATTTTTTAGATCTTTTTCTTTTAATGAACCAATAATTAATAAAATCATGATTTAATGTCTATCTATGAAAACGTTTTTTTTTTTCGTTTTTCATTTTTATGTTTCATTTTTAGAAATTAAATATCAAGAGAATGAATAATTTATCGGTTTACCTCATTTATTTTAAAAAAAAATATCTTCATAAATAATGATTTATACATTTCACTTTAAAATGAATAAAATTGTAAATTATAAATGAATTAACTCAGTTGTATTTATGAATACACTTGTAAAATCATAAATGAATAAAACCCGAAAAAAAGATTATAAAATCAACTAAAATGGTACTCATATATAAATAAATAAAACATATTTCTATTCATATAAGAATATAATTATAATAGTAAATGAATAAGTTACAATATATATTTTTTTGACACGGAAACTAGTACTACAATTACAATCATAAATGAATAAAACATATTTGTGCTCCTTCCGACAGAGGTATTGGTGTCAGTGTTTCATTTGGTAAATCTCCCACCTTCCATTATATGTATGTTTATTCATGATATTCACAAATGAATACACTGCTATTCATAAATAAATACAATATAAAAATAGTGTAAAAATTATCATTTCTTCATAAAATGAATACCCCTAATTATAAATAAATACACTTATTTATCACACATGAATACCTTAATATTCATAAATAAATACAGTAATGCAAACATAAATTCACACATAAATATACTGATATTCACAAATGAATATAAGAAAATAGTTGTTACCATTTCGTTTCAGCCCTCAATTCATCTCTTTTCTCATTCCTTTTTGTCAAGTATTACCATACCAAAAGTACCCTTTTAATGCTTAATGTGCTAGTGAAATCAAAGACAAAGAACAACTACAAAAAATTACCTTTCTAGTCATAGTTAGTTGTTGAATTTTGAGTAAATCAAGACCCAAGAAACCTCCATTGAACCCACTTTTTGATGTTGAAAATGATGAACTGATTTCTGCTCCTTTCCCTTTCTTCTTCTTCGTTCCCTGCCAAGAATAACCACCATGATGGGGTTGTGTTTCCGGTGAAATCAAAAGAGGCAGCAGCCTCTTGGCTTTTTCCCCTCACCTGCATTGTTGTGGCTGCTTGCCTTGCTACTCTCGGACCAGCCTCATGGAGTACTCATTGATGATTAACTGCAAATGAGGCATCTAACATTGTATTCATATAAGATTATGACTGAATATTTATTGATAGATTCACATAGTCACATTCATAATGAATAAAACTAGATTCACATATATTAAAACAATGATTCAAAAACCTTAAATGAAAATTGAAGACCAGAGTGTCCCTACCATTTTCTTGAATATTTGTGGATAGATTCACATAGTCATATTCAATCGTTACCGAAACCATAATTTCATAAAACAAAAATAAGAAGAAGATGAACAGAGGCGGTGGTACCTGTAGGTTAGCAAAATCCTAAATTCTTCATTAACCTCATTAACATAAAATCCAGACAGAAAATCCTTAGTAGCCCACCTTCAATAGTTACCGAAACAATAATTTCGTAAAACAAAATAAGAAGAAGATGAACATAGGCGGTTGCAGAAAAAACAGTGACTATGAATCATGTGTATTGACAAAAATAAACCTTAAACAAGAAGAATATTAACAGCAATAAACCTTAAATGATTCAAAAATAATTTCGTCTTGGGAATGGATTAACAGAAATAAACCTGCTTCTAAATTCCTTATCGACTTCAAAGTCGTGGCGATCGAAGATGAAGCGGCAAGTTCGATCATCGGGGAGTTTGAGAGGCTGAAAATGGTGAAAGATGTTACGGTTGATTCAAGCAATCAGTTAAGGAACTTGCAAGGTGGAGATAAGAACGAAAAGCAAGAGAAAGTCAGAGCATTTTCGGATGGTAGAAAGAGGCTTGGGAAGATCTTCACTTCCATGTCATTTGGTGATGGCGGTGATAATGTGGCTGCGGAGGCGTGCCCTAGGTATATATATATATATATATATATATATATATATATATATATATATATATATATATATATATATATATATATATATATATATATATATATATATAGAGAGAGAGAGAGAGAAAGAGAGACATCAAATTGAAAGGAAAGGAAAGAGTGTGAGAAGTTATAGGAATTAAATAAACGCTCAATTACTAATATGCCCTTTTCAGTGTTTTAAAGTTACACTTTAATACCACTAAATTTCATAATTTATATAAATGGTCTGTCTGATTATAACCATAGATTTGAATGTTTAGATGGTCTATATATATATATATATATATATATATATATATATATATATATATATATATATATATATATATATATATATATATATATATATAGAGAGAGAGAGAGAGAGAGAGAGGTAAGTTCAATTGACAAAATAAAAAAGGTTGAGAATGGGGGATCATTCTCAGCCACTCATTTAATCTAAGCATAAAAAGACACGGTGACAAACTTGTAAATATGTTAATAACCTTCAATCTCAAATACGTAACTATAGAGAATTCGATAACAGTTCGTTTATCATCAAAATTTCTCCTCCAACCTTCAACAATCATCCATATTTCTTCAACTAAACCATCATCAATGTCATCCAGTGTTAATCAATCATCGATATTCGTGGCTGGGAGGTTCGTCGTTCAAGACAGATTCGCAACCCAAATTCATCAATTTCATCGATTTCTTTGTTGAATACTCCGAATGTTCGTAGCTTGCAAGCATCTGTTAAAGTTCATAACATATTTGGAACTGGAATTTCCCAGATTCGCAAACGAACTGAGTTGGAATCGGAAATTCTTCGCTGTTCATGAAATTGGAATCGGAGTTCTGGACTCGCAGTCACAGTCGACATTGAAGGACTCGGAATCGGTACTCACAAGTTCCCAATCGGATTTTCGGATCAAAATCAAAATGAGAAATCGATCAGACATAGGATGTCGCATCTGAAGTCGAAATCGGAAGTATATGATGATTTGGAATTAATAACTTGAATTGGAAGTATCATGTTTTTAACATTTTTAAAATAGTTAAATTGTATGCACTCCAACTGTTTGATGAAATGTATAAACTAAATTACCACGTTATATTCACATATGAATATGTTTTCTCACATTAATCAGTATATGATTACTAAAAACACAAAACAAATATGCAAGTCTGTATGTTATTCATATGTGAATAACATATGAAAATTATATATATTTGTGAAAATACCTTCTAATATTCATAAGTGAATATATTCACAAGTGAATATACCTTGTAATATTCATATGTGAATATACTGTGTAATATTCATAAGTGAATATATCATCTAATATTCACAAGTGAATATACTAAGTAATATTCACATGTGATATACCATGTAATACTATGTAATATTCACATATGAAAATATCATTTAATATTCATAAGTGAATATACCATCTAATATTCACAAGTGAATATACTATGTTAATATTCACAAGTGAATGCATCGTCTAATATTTAAATATGAATATACTATGTTTATTATATGCTATATTCATATATGAATGATACTTAAATTGTAAAAAAAATTAATCATACTTTTTATTCATAAGTGAATAACGAATGTACTGCATTTTTTATTCAATTATGAATAACGATAGCTGAAAATATAAAATATATATATATATATATATATATATATATATATATATATATATTTTATCTTAATACTATATCAATATGGATGTCTATTTATAGAGAATAAAAAACCACGAATTTTGGTATATTTAAAATCATTTTTCGATAAAAATAGCTTCTTAAAAATTAAAAAAACGAAAAAAACTATGTTTTTGTATATATTAAGGTAATGATTAGCATAGTTTAAGGAAATATGTTTTGTTGGAAAACACATGTCTATTCATTTCCCATTTCCGCTGGTACGTGTAACACCCCGAGTTCAGAAGTGCAAGTTCAGGGTTCTTAGTGTGAATAAGGAAGGTCGACTCGGCGAGTCGAGTCGCGATTCTGGTCATGTGTTAAGTGACCAACTCGGCGAGTCGGAAGTGGACTCGGCGAGTTGGTACTGAAGGGAGAAAACCCTAATTCCGGGAGTTGTTCCCTATATAAAGCACATTATAGCCACCCTCAGCCTCTTTACTGCCCATTTGAGTTCCAGAAACCCTAATTAGTGTGTGTGAGCCTCCATTATTAAAGTTTGAGCTTGGAAGAAGAATTTAAGAGGAGAAAGTTAGAAAATCAAGAGGCTAGCATCGGGAGATCATTGTAGATCCGGAATCTACTCCTTCTTGGGCACATTTCTGAGGTAACAAGTTGTTACCTTGAGTTTTCTCCTTCTAGATCCATTCTTGGTTGTTGTTTTGGGGATTCTTTAGCATGGTTTGGATCCATTTCGGGTTTAGAGGTTAGATCTGAAGTTGCAACTTCAGATCTAGGTTGTATTGGAGCCATGAGGGCAGAAAGCATCAGCCTTGGGGCTTGATTGAGAGTGTCCTTGCCTTAAACCTTCATTTTGAGCTTATTGGAGCTTGTTGAGCCTTGCATGCATGTAAAGTTGGAAACTTTACGTGTGAATCTGGCCCTAGGAGTCCAGATCTATGTATTGGAAGCAATGAAATGGCCTGAAATCGTCTGAATAAAGATGTCACGTTTGGACTCGGCGAGTCACATGGGTGCACTTGACGAGTTGTATGAATATGTGCATGGACTCGACGAGTTGGAAGAACAACTCGGCGAGTCTGTTGAAGATTGCCTTGGACTCGGCGAGTCTGTTCTTGGACTCGGCGAGTCTGGTTGTGGAACCCTAGCCTTTTCTGGTTAAGCCTCGAATCGGTGAGTCGAGGGACGACTCGGTGAGTTAAGCAGGATGGGACTCTGAGATTGTCGGACTCGACGAGTCTTGGGGCGACTCGGCGAGTCGAGTCGTAATATGGGAGTTTCTGAGTAAGGGAACTCGACGAGTCGACGGGTTGACTCGGCGAGTAGGGTCAACCCGGAAGGTTGACTTTGACCGAGGACTTTGACTTGGACCAAGGGTTGACCAGTTTGACTTCCAAGGGTATTTTGGTAATTATTGGTATTTATGGAATTGGTTCTTTGGTAGTGTTCGGTGGTGGAGTTCGTGTCGGTGATCGGAGCAGCGGATCTTAACCTTTCAGTCGGCAATTGCGAGGTGAGTTATTCTCACCATACTGACAGGGTCTACGACACCAAGGCCGGCCCTTTATCGGATGGAAATTCGGGTATTGTTTGCTATGTTATTGCTTTGCTATGTTTGCATCCTGGTAGTTAGGATGGTATGCGTTAGAGACCTGGTTAAGGTCGGTATCCTGGTATATAGGATGATGATATGCTAGTGACCGGTTAGGTCAGTATCCTGGTTAGGATGTTGTTATGTTATGTGATATGCTGGATCGGTTTGATTAGTTGTGAGATGTTATATGATTATATGTTTATGTGCACATGGTTGTTGGACTGGGGTTGGGTTGAGGCGGGTCCTGCTTTGTGCTGTAGGCCAACATACCCAGGGCGGACCGGTTAGGCTGAAGGCCTGGCGAGCGGTCCGGATAGACTGAAGGCCCCAAGAGGGCGGACCAGACGTGCCGAAGCTCGGAGAGTGGACCAGACAGACTGAAGGCCCGATGCGGGCGGACCAGTCATACTGTAGACTCGGAGGGAGAGTGGACCGGGTGGACTGAAGGCCTGGTGCAGGCGGACCAGTCACACTGTAGACTCGATATGCATGGCTGTTCTGTTTATGATATGATATGATATGTGTATGGTATTGTGGTTGGTATTTTAGGGGTAGCTCACTAAACTTTCGGGCTTACAGTTTCAGTGTATTGTTTCAGGTACTTCAGGAGATCGTGACAATGCGAAAGCGTGATCGTACCGCTCCTTAGTTTTATGTTGATGTTCTGGGATACTCTGATAATAAATGAATTGAAAACTTTTTTGTAATAACTTAATGAATATGGGTTGTTTTTGAAAAGTTTAAATTGGTTGTAAATTTCTGGATGTTACAGTACGACGGAGGCTTTTGCGGCAAAAATAAATGAGTGACTGAATTCTCAACTTTTTTTTTCTCAATTGAACTATCCTCTATATATATATATATATATATATATATATATATATATATATATATATATATATATATATATATATATATATATATATTTTATTAAATTGAAACCAAATGATAACAAATTTGAACCACTAACTTTGAATTGTTTATATCATTTATACATATTCTCTTTCTCTCATTTACGTTAGATCTAGACCACCAAGAGGCCACTAGACAATCGTCGGAACAACCATTACGCCAACGTCGGGACCATCGTTACGCCGCCGCTAGGTCCACTATAACACCGCCGAAACGTTGCCTCTTCACTCTCAATCGATATTCTTGTCACTTCCTCGCTTTACCATCACTCGTTCACTCATCAGAAGTCATCTCCTTGTTTTCACCAGTCACCAATTTCACCGTATCTAGATCTGAAGTAGAAGACCACGTAGAACTACATCTCAGAGCAGACAAAGCATCGATTTGATCTCTCCATCACTAATCGCCGCCAATTTTGTCTGCCTTGGGCCTCCGGTGAACCACGGTTTCGTCTGCCTCATAACTCCGGTGAACCACGATTTCGCCTACCTCGGACCTCCGGTGAACCAGATTGCAATCGAGAACATCTACTCCGAGATGTAGAATATGCTTCTCGAATCTTACTTCAAAACACTCCAACGAGAAGAGTAGGTTGTTTTGCGCAATCGACACCATCCCTTGCATCCAAAGGAAAGCGAAATGGTCCATCAAATAGATCGACGGATCTGAAACCTTCATAGAACGGATCATCTCTTTCGCTTGCATTGAAGGTACCTTCTTCTCGGGCAACTTCTGTGTCAGTTTTTCTCAAAAAATGAGGGTCCATGCCAGTCTAATATTTTCAAATGAATCTTGAATTGTTTTTGTTGGGAAAAGAAATATGCTATTAATTGAAAGGATTGATTACTTTTATTATATTTACATTTTCTCTCACTGGCTCAAAAAACGAGGGTTTGTGCGATAATACATTGGTCCAGGTAATAAACAACTACACTTCAAAAAATAATGTTCACGCGCTTTTTTCTAATTGTTTCTCCAGATGCCGTATATATATAAATTAAAGAGTATATTTGTTTTTCAAGCACAAATTACTTATCCTGATTGTTTTTTTTAAAGCTTTTCTTACTGTTTATTTTAATGGCTTTCATATATGTTAAAAAAAAGCCCAATTTCTTATGCTTCATTCATTAAAATATTTAGTGTTAATATATTTAGAATAATAAATGTAAACGTTTATTATTATTAATTTTCCACAAATTATATCATACTAAATATATTCTAGATACATTCTCTAGACATTTTTTAAATCTAAAGATTTATACGTCTTCCACATAAATCATTTGATTAATAGCACACTTCATTGTCGTATTTAATAACATTTCAACATAGATGACACTCTATTATCATAATTAACAACGTTTATATGTTTATATGTTGCAAAGGTTTTATTTATTTTGTTTTAGGGTTTTTAAGGTCAATAAAATGATACCATCGTTTACTCACATGTGATTAGATACATACGATCATATATGATTATATACACGAAAACAACTATTGAATCAAGAAATATGAAAACGAACTTTCTCCACATAAATCATATGTGATTAAATACATATAATCACAGATTATTAAATACGCGAGACCGGCTATTGAATCGAAAACACGTAAGTGAATCTTCTCGATATAAATCATATGTGATTAAATACATACATATTATTTATGTGGACAAGTTTCATTTTTGTGTTATCGATTTAGCAGTTTTTTTGTGTATTTAATCACATTTGATTATGTATTTAATCGCATAATATTTGTTTTCGTGTTCTCGATTCAATAATTGTTTTTTGTCCATATTAATCTGATGTGATTAAATACATATAATCACATGCGATTAAATATATGTGAAAAATTATTGAATTGACGCAAAAATAAATCTTGTTCATATAAATCATATATGTTTAAATACATATAATCATATATGATTAAATAACAAAATCAACTATAAAATCGAAAATGCAAAAATAAATATTGTCAACATAAATCATATGTGATTTTATACATATAATCACATGTGATTTTATTTATCAAATTACATATGATTTATGTAGACATATTTTATTTTCGTGTTCTCGATTCAGTAATTGTTCTTTTTCAACTTTAATCATATGTGATTAAGTACATGGGAAAAATTATTGAATCGAAAATGTGAAAACGAACCTTGTATATATAAATCATATTAGACTAGATACATATAATCACATGTGCTTATATTTATCCGATCTCATATGATTTATATGTGGACAATATTCACTTTCGCGTTCTCGATTCAATAATTGTTCTTTGTCCATTTTAATCATATGTGATTAAATACATTTAATCACATATGATTATATGTATCTAATCATATATGATTTTATTATAAAAAACAAATATTGTATATATAAATCATATGTGATTAAATAAATATAATCACATGTGTTTATATACACGAGAATAACTATTTGGGTGGTGGTGGTGGGGGTTATGGTGGGTGGTGATGGACGGTAGTGGGGTGGTTGGTGGTGCTAGGTGATGGGTGGTAGTGGGGTGGTGGTTTCGGGTGGTTTTGATGAGTGATGCATAGGGTGGTGGTGGTGGGTGGTGATGATGGGTGGGGGAGGCAAGTGGTGGTGATCGTGGTCGCGGGTGATGGTTGGTGGCGATTGGTGGTAGTGGTGGGTGGTGGTTGATTGTGGTGACGGGTAGTAGTGATGGCGATGGATGCTGGTGGGGGTGGGTGCTGGATGTTGGTAGTGGTGATGGTGGTTGGTGGTTGGTTGTGGTGGCAGATGGTGGTGGATGATGGTGGTGGTGGTGTTGTTGGGTGATGGCGGTAGGTGGTGGTAATGGGTGGTAGCGGTGGGTGGTGGTGATGGGTGGTGGTTAGTGGTGGGTGGGGTGGTGGTGGTGGTGATGGTGGTGGAGGCGGGTGATGGTGATGGGTAGTGGTGGTGAGTGGTAGTAGGGGATGTGTTGGGGTGGTGGTGGTTTTGGTAGGCGGTGGGTGGGATGGTGGTAGAGGTGGGTGGTGGCATGTGGTGGTGACGGGTGATGGTGGTTGGCGGTGGTGGTTGGTGGTAGTGGTGGTATTAGGTTGTTGGTTGTGGTGATAAGTGGTTGGTAGTAGTGGTGGGTGGATGATGGTGGATGGTTAGTGGTGTTGGGTGGTGGTGGATGGTGGCTGGTAGTGGGTATATGGTGGTGGGTGGGTGGTGATGGGTGGTGGGTCATAGGTGGTGGTGATGGGTGGTTGGTGGTGGTGTTGGTTGGATGGTGAGTGGTGTTGGTTAATGAGTTTTTAATTGTTTTAATTATTTTTTATTTATATAAGTATACTTATTCACATCTAGTTTTTTATTTAATTACAAAAGTGTCACTTTGCAAATTAAAAAAGGATTTTTGTTGTCAAATATTATCGCAATAAGAAATGTTATCGATTAAACGTTCCCATATATATATATATATATATATATATATATATATATATATATATATATATATATATATACTACTTTATAATGCATGGATAATCGTTGGATCCAAAAAATTTAAGACTAAGTCGAGGAGAGTTATTTTCCTTTAGATCTTATTTCAATGTTATAGATTATTGTATAAATGGTTATCCATATAAAATAGAATAAACCAATCACAAACAAGTATTACCTATATAACACACTATAAAAACTAATCACCCGTATTTTTTACATCCTCATTTGAAAACTCTCCCTCCTCCTTATTCTTTCTAGAAAGCCTAAATATGACTATCCCGCTTCCACCACATTACTACCACCTCGACTGTTACACGTAAAATCACCTCCTCAGCTACAACATCGCTTTTACCGTCGACGTTAACTGCTCCTCCACCTCCACAATCATTTTCGCTGCTTTCTCTCTATTACCACATTACCAAGACACCTCTCACTGTCTTCCTCACCAATGTTCTGTGTTAAGATCTTTTTGTAGTTAGATATTTGTAGATCTCGGCTTTTAATATTAAGATCTTTGTAGATCTCGGTTTTTAGTTGTAAGATCTGTTTAGATTTTAGTTTCTAATGAACTACAGTTGTTTTTTTTAGAAGATCTAGAGTGCAGGTGGTGAAGCAATTAACACTCAAACTTGAAAAGGGCATCTAAATGTTTGATATGTATTTGAAATGATTTTATGTAAGTAGATTATTTGATTTTATATGAACAGATTTTAGCTTCTCTATTCAGTTGAAATGACATTTTTATGATATTTTTCAGGTCCAAAAGAAGTGAAAACAACATGCATGTGAATTAGATAGGAGTGGGTAAACGATAAATAACATGTTGTAGTTGTATAGATATTGAGATTTTCTTTATATATAAAAGATCATGTATTGTGTATGAATTTTAAGTTTCTTATTTTGTTCATAGAAGACTTTTGTGATTAAACGATAAAACAAAATAGAAAGTTTTCTTTAAGTTTACCTGATTAATATTATTGAGGTTTGTTAGTTATTATATGAAGATGTATTATGAAATGTATTGGTATTCCTTTTATGTTTAAATAGTATGTGTTTTCTTAAGTGTTTGAAGTTACTATGTGTAATGTAGACTCTACATGTTTAAAAAAAAAAAACTATTACAATGTAAAAACCTATGTAGTTTTTTTACATTTTCTGATTTTATTATATATTTTCACCAAAGTCTTAACATAAAAGATAAAATGATTCCTTTTATTGTATAACGTTAAATAGTTAAAATGAAAGACACTGATTTGTATGACTTTAATCAATGCTATTTATTTTCCTGATAAGTCAAATTAATATTGTTACTTAAAAGTAGACAAATTTCAAAAATAATTTATGATTTGTCTATTGAAGAAGAATTTTGCATGCCAAATCCAAATGACTCTAAGACAGCCGGGTGTGGGCAACGCGCGTTCCACGTTATCTTACGTGGCAAACTTCTTTAACGGCCCCATAACGGGTAACACTGCCCCAGGTGCCCGTTAAAGCGCGTTACGCCATTAGGCGTTATCGTGGTAACGAGTCGTAACGCCAAAAAATGTGACCGTTGTGCAATTTGTTCCGTTGAAAAACGGTAATATTACCGTTAATCGGTGAAATGGAAAAAAAAAATTTACTGCTTAATTTAATTTAACTATATCAATACATATATCTCATTTTATTACACTTCTATTCCTCTATATCTATCTCTATTTCTCTATATCTATCTCTATTTCGTTCAAAACAAAAAAAACCACTACGGATCAAAACCCAAATACCCCTCCTCCGAAGACAAACACATCCACTCCATTAGGTTTTGCGGGATATGAGGGATACATGAACCTTCTAAACTCCCAAAACTCACCACAAATTCCATATTCCGGCAATTTTTTCAATCTCGCCTCACTCCCACTACAATTCTCTACCTCACCATTTATGCAACAAAATGCAAACATTCAACAAAACCTTTTTAACACATTCGGTCCCATGCACCAAACAGTCACACAACCCACACCTACGCAAGAACCCGTTGTCGAGACGCAAGCCGGGGGTAGTCAGAAAGCATCGGGAAAAAAAGGGAGACCAAAAAAGAAAGGGAAAGAGGTCGTTGTCGGGACGGACGAAACGGAAGCACCTCCAACATGGTAGACACCGGAGGAAGAGCATGCGTTGGCGGTGGCTTGGTGCGGTACTTCAAAACAACCAACTATGGGGAATGATATGAAGAGAGTTGCTTTTTGGGATGTCGTAATCGTCAAATTCCGAACAATTTTGAACAAGGGTGACACATATCGCAATAATGATATGCTTAGTGGCAAATGGACTCAAATTAGCCGGAAGTGCACCAAATTCAATTTCATATACAACAAACTTTCTTCGCAATGTCAAAGTGGTGCCAATGATTTCGATGTGGTTAGAGCCACGAGGGAGGAATATCACGTGCAAATGGGGCACGTATTTGAGTATGAAAAAGTATGGGACATAGTGAGGAAAGATCCAAAATGGATGAAAACGCTAACATCATCGGAACAACAATCAAAGAGGTCTCGTGGTTCGGGTTCGGTTGACGTTTCCGACGGACACACGAACATCGACCTCAACGCGGACACCGATGAGATCCCGGACGAGTTTGATGACATCGAGGAAATCTCTCCGCCTCGACGACCGATAGGGCGCGACAAAGCCAAGCGCGCGCAACAACATGCGCAGGAGAATGAAAGTCGGCTTCGAGAGCACGGCGAAATGAAAAAAAATCGACGCCCACACGGAAATCGCAAATAAAAGATATGAATTGCAACGGGAGCATTTGGATTTCCTTCGTAAAGAAGCCGAAGAAGATCGTATATCGAAGGATTTGACAATTCTTACGACAAACGAAGCAAATTTACCACCGAGACGAGCTGAAGTGATACGGAGGATGAAGACAAAGATCGAGAGCAAATACTTGGACGAAAAATAGTTTGTCGGTGTTTTATTTTTTAAATTATTAGGACTATCGTGTGTTTTTTTTTCAATGTTTTTTTTTTTTGGTTTGTATGGTATTTTTAATTTACTATTTAATGAAATTATGTTTTATTAATTTATATGTTTTTTTATAGATATATGACATAAATAAAAAAAAACGAATTAGAAATATATGAAGTAAATAAAAAAAATAAAACAAATTAGAATAATAGAAATTAAAAACATTAAAAAAAAAATAAAAAAAAATAGAAAATAGAATGTGTTATCCCATGTTATTTGGTGTTGCCAATTTCCATCTTTGGTGTTATAACACAAAATTATGACTAAGATGATGAGGTGGACAATTTGGATGTGATAACAAGTAATAACATGATGCCCACATCTAATAGTCTAATGATGCATATTTATGACATCCTAATAACTTTGTATTTTTATAACAATTATTTGACGACCTTAAATTGTAAAATTTAGTTATTTATGATAAATATTTGTATGGCCTTCATATAATTAGTTTTTTGTTAATAAATATTGATTTATTTTTGAAAGAAATGCAAAGACGATGTGATAGCTCTGAGTATGGACGTAAAGAAAAGCAAAAGATATCTGAGAGATATTGTGTGTAATATTGAGATAAAGATTTTAGTGTTCTCCTACAACTTTTATTTTCTTTTTTTTTTATTATTATATACAGTTGTGGAAGAAAGAAATAGTAAACTTGGGATACTTTGTCTAAGTTTGATCCCTCGATTTACATATCCGGTCCCTGTATTTCTTTAATTAATTTATTCATGTCCTTTTGTTTGTGTTCCATTCAACTTTCCATTTTTGGCAGAATTGGTCCCTGTATTATTGTTGGAAGTTAGGAATACTAAATTTGGATGTTTTTTGGCAACTTTGGTCATTATTCTTTACCCATTTTGACATTTTTGGTCATTGCAATCAATATTTTTACACTTTTTTGGAACCTTTTAATATTTAAAGTTTGGCCACAAAACTTTAACGGTTTAACAACTTTGATCCCTTTTCTAAAAAGTTGTTAATTCCTACCCCTTTAACTCTTTAGCCATTTTCACACTTCTGGTCCTTGCAGTCAAAACTTTTACATTTTTTGTCCGGGGCAAAGCCCAGACTTTTCATCCTTGCACTTTTTATGTCTGTCATATTTATCAATTCGGAAACAACATTGAAAGCTTCTGGCCCCGCGTAACGGGGTAACCTTTCTAGTTATATAAATACATGTGCCCATATCTTTTATTATAATAAACCAAAATATTAAATTATTAAAACATAATTAATTCTTTTATATTTCATGTGACCGAGAGTATTGTTTTTAATATCATAAATCATATATTATTTTATTACATGTTTTCTCAAAAATATTTTAGGTGAATAGTAAGTCTTTAATTTTTAACTATATTAACTTTTACATTTAAATCTTTCGAATTTATCATACTATTGACTTTTTAATATCTTTATTTTAAAGCTTAATTATTTGATCAATTAGTATATTAACATAAACATAGTCATTTATAACTATAACGTGCTGATTGATTTTAATGAAATCGGTAATACATGTTTTGGTATTTAATTTTGAATGAATCTTTTTAATTTCGTACCTTTTTTAATGTATTTTTAGGAGTTGTATAATTATTTTTTTGTTAACATGTAGTTGTTAGTATGAAATTTTGTGTCCTGTTTTAAATTTGTTTATATAGGTTTTATTATGTTTTGATTTGATTTGCTATGATGTTTTGGTTAATCTAAAAAAAATACAATATTTACTTCATCTTTTTTGCATTATATGTAAACTTTAAATTATATTTTTTATCTTTTAAGTTTGAAGTTTTCTAAATCCATTATTAAAACAAATCGGGTTTTGAATTTATGGAAGAAGTAAATTAGGCTATGGGGAGTGGTCACACCCATCTCACCGGAAAAGTGCTGCCACATGTGCACCACGTCAGCTTCACACCCAACCCACCACCAAACCACTAAACATTGGAAATGGTTACCACTCCACGTTATTTATATTTTTATTTTTTAAATTTAAAACATTAGATTAAATAAAAAAAAATATTATTATAAACTTAAGTAATCATTTTACTAATTAAAAAATCAAATAAACATATTATTAATTTTTAAAATTAAATAAACATAATTATATGTAGTTAAGGGTTTAACTTAATTCAAATAAAAGTGTAAGGGTATAATATGATTAAATGATAGAATCTCAGGGACCAAATTTGTAACTTCCATTAAAACCCGTTTACAATTTGGTTGTCTTCTTCACCCAATTTCTGGAAAACCGGTATATCCCTTGTTTTTCTATTTCGATGATTAAAAGAAAAACCAACAAAATTAAAGGGCAAACGGTCAAAAAAGAAGCAAGCCAATAGGAAGCTCCGTCTTCTCGCGTCTCCGGAGCCACGTCACGCGCAGCCCACCGGTTTTGGGGGCGTTGTTCACGCGTGGGAGAGGCTGCCACCTTAGCCCAAGACACGTGAAAAACCTCCCATACCGGGTAGCCTTAACGTGAAAGAGAAAGAAAAATGAGTTGGAAAATAATTATAGCATGGTAGGAAAAACTTCAATATTGGAAAATAACCATAGGGCCAAGTGTAATCAATAAATATAGAGTCAGCTATAAATACAAAACAGTTTGTATTTTCAAAGATTTTTTCAATAGATATGTTGTATGATTTGATGTGAGTTACATTTGTTATCGTTTTTATTATTTTTATTTGATAAGTAATTTAAACAATTAAAATATATATATAGTGTTATCTCATTATAGTATGTTGGATTATTTGTTTGGTTTGAATGATGTAAGCTAATTTATTTGGTTATTTTAATTTCTTAATTTATTTTATTTGTAAACGTTTTTAAAATAAAATTAGACATTATATTATTTTATGAATTAAATGTCGTTTCAAGTTTTTTTATCAATAATTGAAAATAATAGCTTTTGGATTTTTTTTTTGTTTAGAATAAAAGTTAAAGGCTTATGTTGTTAAACGATATTTTTTATTTTTTTAAAATTTTTCTTAAAAACTAAAACTTTCTAGCCGGTTAGTGCTTGTAAGATGTTGTAATGTCTCTTTTTCTAGCTTCTAGCTAGTTTTTTAATAAAATTACCGCTGTTCAAAAAAAAAACTAAAACTTTCAAAATCGTTAAATAGAACAAACACATAAAGTTTCTTGAAATAAATAGATCGTAATGAATGCGACTTTGATCGTGTTCCTTTTTTTCCCTTACAATGGCTTTAATTATAAGATAGAATGAAATTTATGCAATGTTTTAATATAAATAAATAATTATCTTATTTATGTATTTAAAATTAATAAATAACAATTAATTGTTTAATTAATATATGTTATAAATTAAATTGTATATTTTTGTATTAAAAATTTACTGAATATTTGAAAAAAAGAATTTTAAAATTTTAAAAAATAACATTGATTATTAAGTTAAATCCCCTATCCTAATAAATAAGTAGAATAACGCCACGTGTCAGTCTCCCAGACCCCCAAAATAGAGTTTTCCCGCTTCTTTTCTTCAGGTCGATTTACGTAAATGCCCTTCACTTCAAATAGAGGCAATAAATCCGGAAAAAACTGCACTTAAAAAATGCAATCAAAAAATTTAAATGAACAAAAGATTTGCAAATAATATAAAAAAATCGGTTATTCAAATTTCAAATTCAAAATACCCGATTTAATATGGAAGTTTGTTTATTGTGATTGGAAATTAAATAATTTCCAGTGATTAAATCCCAAAAAATCTGCACCAAATTATCCAATACCGAAATATATACAAGTATACCATCTATACGCTTCTTTTGTGTTCACGATTCTGCTTCAGAGAATTCTTTACAAACGGTGTTCTTCTTCAGTTCTTCTTCACTGTTTTTAACATAATTTATTCAATCATTGAAGTTGCTAACATAAGTTCTTCAATCCTTCCTGTCGGTACCAAGTTTACTGCATAATCATCCTCCGCCCTCTTAATCCTGCAACGCTTCCATAAACACATATCAGGTTAGTGTTTTCAAATTAATTTGTAGTATTTATTTAACATTATGTTATGATCGTTTTATTTTTGTTAGAATAAACAACCAGAAATCAAGATTACCAATGTTTCTATGCTCTTCATGATCTGATTTTTCAGTATCTGTCATGTTGTCAGTATATGAGTGATCTTCTTCTTCTTCTTTTTCTTATTCTTCTTCCTCATCTTCTTCTTCTACCTCTTCAGTTAAAAACACGAAATACCTAATGAACATGAGTACTTGATGTTGTTAAATACTTTGTGAATTCAAATAGTCAATTTGCAAACGTTTATCAGCTTATGTACAACAAAAGTTGAGTAAACATGTTTATTCCAAGGTAAGATTATAAACAACAGTTGCAGACACATATATAACAACGATGACAACAATAAGTGATATGTTTGTAAAAAAAAACAGAGCAATTCAAAATCTAAGACTAATTTATCGTCATGTGAATTTATTCAATTTTTTTTATTTCTAAATTCGAATTGCAGATAATCAAAATAAAAAACATGAAATACTTGACCTTTACAGATATACTAGCCAACCAGTGTTGCTCTTTCGATGATCTTTTTCTAACCGAATGAATGATTTCATTGCATCAACTAAATACTTGAAATCTGAGGGTCCCCATACATTTATAGATATACCCTCTTCACCAGTTCCTGTTAATGTCAATAGAAGACCTACAAAATATTTCATACAATTCAAAATTCTTGACCTTTCTCAACATTATGTAAAGCTAATCCAGGGACCATTTCTGTAACTTTTCGAAAAATCTGCTATGTCTAAAGAAATTTTGAAACACTGTTTTTTTGGTGCAGATATCTTATTTGCTATATTTGTACTAAATAGGAACTATTTTTGTATTGGTGCAGATATCTTATTTGCTATATTTGTACTAAATAGGAACTATTTTAGTATGTATTTGTACAGTTTCTTTAACTGCATATATTATTTTATAAAAATGCTATTTGCTTACAATTCTATATGCTTTCAATTGTCTTGCAGAAAATGAATATAGGGAATAAAGTTTACCTAAAAAACATTGAACAGATAGATGAAAATTCACATATCAAGGTTCGGGTGCTTAAAATGTGGAACTTTGTCAAAAATAATACGGTTTGTTCAATTGAAATGATCCTGATGGACGAGGAGGTTTGTTGTATTTCATATATTTTTTATACCTCATTTAATATTACATATGTTTCAACAAAAAATAATTCTTATTTATTTTATTTAACAGGGTACAAAATATCATTCTCGTGTCTTTAATCAGAATTTCTCCAGATTTGGTCATCTTTTAAAGGAAGATGAAACTTATATAATTCTAAAACCCAATATGGCGGCTGTTATTAATGGTTTTAGTTATACAAGTCATAAACAAACCTTAACTTTGGATTGGAAAAGTATCCTAAAAAAATGTGAGGATTTCTCGGGTCCGGTGAATGGATTTATGTTTGTTGATTTTAATTCTATCATAGAACAAACATGCCCAAGAGACACATTCTTTGGTTAGTTATTAAATTTTATTCCAATCATTTTATCACTTGTGTTCTTTATTATACATTTTAGTATTTAAATATTTAAATATTAATGCAATAGTTTATCTTGTGTTATCTCTTGTGTAGATGTTATTGGACAGATTGTGTCATTTCGGCCTCTTGAAACTTCAAATCCTGTAGCATCCAAGCATTATATAAAACTCACTCTTAGCAACCTAGAGTGAGTTTATATTTTTTTTATTTTTTTATTATCTTTAATTAATCACACTTTAATATTAATAACTAATTTCATTGTTTATTTAGTTCTGTACATCTGAAGGTTACTATTTTTGGAACTCAAGCATATCAGATGTCACAATACCTAAAAAATAACCCCACGGTTAATTGTGTTGTTATAGTGATGCAGTTTTTGAAGCTTAACATTTGGAATGGTTTGTTTTTGTACAATTGTTATTGATTTGCTATTTTAATTTTACAGGAGTTGGTCAAGCTAAAAGTCATTTTGAAGTAACCAAATTGTTCAAAAATTCTGACATTGTCGAAATTAATGAGTTCAAGAAAAAGTTAGTTTCTTTGATTTCTGTTATTTGTTTATAATGTATTTTAATTTACACAAACACAAATCCTAAGATTTCTCAAATGATTTTAAACATTACAGATTGAAAGCTGATGACAATGGAGGTAATTCTGAAAAAAGCATAACTTCACTCCAAAGCTACTCTTCTTCATATACAGATGACTTTAAGGGCACTTTCCCATTAAAAACAATTTGTGAGATCACAGAACCGCTGAAGGTACATTGCATTATTTGATATCTTTTTTATTTTTTTTACACTATGTATTTCCTAACTGTATATTTTATTTGATACAGGAAATGAAAATTTTATCATTAATATAAGACAGAATCTACCATGGTATTACGAAGCATGCTACAAATGTGGAAAAAAAAAATAAACCCAGTTCCCAGACCCAATCATTCCTATACCGACCCTCACAAAATTACAGAAACTGTTGTTGTTCAGTGTAAAGATCCACGTTGCAACAAATCGGATTTTCATACAGTTATAAAGTAAACACATTTATATTTATATTAATTGTTTCAAACTTTCAAAAAAATTAATATTTATCTAAATGTTTTTTTAGGTATATAATTCCAATCAACGTACAAGATGGTACTGGCACCATCGGATTGACTCTTTTTGATAGAGAAGCAAAGAGGCTGTTAGATATAAGTGCATACGAGTTGAAAAAGATACATGAAGTGGTATATTATATTATTCATATATTAAAATCAGAAAACATATAATTTGTTCTAATTTATTAAAAATCTTCTTACAGGCTGGAGACAGTGATGCACTATTTCCAATGCAACTTAACGTGTTGAAAAACCGCAAGTTTGGTTTTCTTGTAGATATTACAAAATACAATGTTGACAACTATAATAATATCTACACCATTCTCAAGCTTACAGAAGATGTGTCCATTCTTTCCGAATTGGAAAGTAAATTAGAACTTATGGTACAAAACCTTTTAGGGTTCACCAATTATATTTGTTTATTATTTAGATACATAACGTTTATGTATGTTATTCACAACTTAAATATTATATATCATCTATATTATTGTAGTCTAACATATTTGTTAAGTTTCTTAATTTTTATTTTATTACATGCTGTTGTCTTATATATATCAAGTATATTCAAATGTTTTTGAAATTTTATCTTTATTCAAAAAAATTCAAAATTCTATTCACAACTTAATACTTTAGTTATTTTGTTTTAATTTAAACATTCACAATTGTCAAAGTTATGATTAACATTCATTTTCTTAATAAATTTTATATTAACATCAACAATTAACTAGAAATTCATATTTAGCTAAGAAAAAAAATATCATTCCAACATATTCACCATGTCAGCAAACATTATCCAAAATAAAAACATCATAAACACCATATTTGTTCAACTAGATAGAAGTCTTCAATATCATCTAAGCATTTATAAAAATAAAAATAGTAGATATTTATTTCTTAGTCTTCACCAATCAACTGAAACCTTTAATCATAGTTCTGCATTCCATGAATCACAACTTGTTTTTATTCTTTTGTTGTCAGTTTTTCAAACTCAAGACCTTCTTCTGTTATCTTGTTGTTGTGGATATTGATATCATTCACCAAGATCTTTGTAAAATATTTTGATTGAAGCTTTGTTAATTGTGTTTTCTGCTGATTTTGATCTTTTTCAATCTCAGAATCCCAGTTATTTGGCCCTTGTCCCTTGAAAGTTTTCATATGTCTCATCAACATAACTCCACTGTCGCTCATGTTGTTTTCTGTCCACCACTTTAGTTTAAAAATTGCAACTTCCTTCTTTAGTAAATTGTCTGCTTTTGGGTGTTTTTTTATCAATCAAGTACGATATCATCAAATTGAACAGTATTTAAAAAATTCATTAGTAAGGATGATAAGATATAAAATTCACAGTTTAAGAGTTAATAAAAAACATTTGCTTTTTTTTTCCTAAGTTATTAATCAATACTCTCCAAATAATATGGAAACATTCCATAAGTATGCACAATATCTTTCATGGTTTTTTCATTGTCAATTAGATGTACACTACATTTTTTGCCAATTGAAACAAATGATGTTGTAGTGCTTTCTGTGCAGTATTGGGAAGAATATCGGCATTAATAATATAGTTGAAATTTTTAATACTTTAATATAAATATTTGTATATATACTATATAATTATAATAAAAAGTAATAAATAGTTTTTTCTTACAATTCTAACTTTTTTTAAAATCCTTCATATGTGGGTAGTTCTTCATTGCTTCATTCAATTTTTCTGCAAACTTTTCCAATCTCTTATCATATGATATATCTCTATCCAACATTTCATTGCTCTAGGAAAAAATGAAAATGTTATTTTATTAAATTATCATTAGTTATTTTATATTAATATTAAAATTCTATAATTATATTTTAAAATATTTCTTACTACCATTCCTATTGGGAAGTAGAAGCATAATGGTGTGGTATTTGCTTTACACTTCTCTTCATCATTCAATAACATCGACCAATAGTCGAATACTTTTGGGTGGATCCATGCACTTGGTATTAATGTTTCAAAAAATATCCTTTCCACTTTGTGCCCATGCTTTGTTTCAAATATTATTTCCCTGTTTGAGTAATATAAACTTATCAAAATTTAATTCTATTAAGTTGTCAACATTAAATTGTGAATACTGATAATATTAGTGTTTGTTTTTATCAAAAAGAAAATAAAAATAGTTAAAAAAATTGTTTTTATTTTAATTTTGTTCATATTTACATTTTTATTCACAACTTAATACAATTAAATTTAATTAAGTTTTTTTAAATATTATTTATATTAAAATCATTCACTTGCTTGTCATCCTTTTATAGTGAGAATATGGATTTTGAAATCCTTGTCTCAACAGCTTCTAACTTATTTCTCACTTCAATTGTCCGCCTCATGTAAGGTGATTGGTAAGGCTCTGTTTTAGTTGTTGTCCTCTTTGATCTTTTATAAACTTTTTGTTCTTTTCCTTTTCATTGATCATTCTTTTCTTCAAATATTTTTTTTTCATTTCCTTTTTCTTCTTTGTTTTTTGTTGTTCCTGTAAGATGTATTGCATAATAGTCATTTTAATTGAAAATTTAAGTTTGTTGTTAAGTTATATTTTTGTTTTTGATATTACCTTCTCCTTGAGATTCATTGGTAAGATAATCTTTTTGGCCAGCCTCCATATTTGGTGTGTTTGGCATTTTATCTTCAAAGTTTGGATTATCATATTCTCTTTCTGTTGTAGCATCTTCTTCACCTTTTTCTGCTTCTAACTGATGTTCAAACTCTTTTTCACCTGTCTCATTTTCATTTTCTTTTTCTCTTGGTCTTGGTGATTCGCCAATGTCTTTGTTAAACACTTTTTTAATGTTCATAAACCTTTCAAACCATCTCTATAGTTCTCTATCATCTGGATATTTTTGAAGTGCATGCTCCAATGTTTTTTGAATACTGTTTCTACACTCCAAAATGGTTTTAAACTCACTTTGTATCAAAAGGAAATAATTCTGCAATAAGTATTAAATTATTATTAGTTTACAGGTACATTTCTATAAAAACCAATTCACAACTTAAGATTCAGTTCACAGCTTAATAGAGTAAGTTCATTATTACCTCTACACTAATGTCATCATTTTCTTCTGTATCTGCATCTTTTTCAACTTGTTTTCCTTTTCCTTTTCCTTTTTGTTTAACGAAGTCAACATCTTATTCATCTTTGTATTGTATCAAATCAACATCTTTAACCAATGTGACCAATCCTAACTGACCTTGAGCTTTTTCAATGTTTTTCCTTGAATTAATCTTTCCATAATTCCAGTAGCATATTGCTCTTATTTTTCGGTTGACGTATTGGTTTTGACAATCAGTTGAATGTAGATAGAGAATCTGTGAATTATTTTGTAACAAACTAAAATGTTATTTATTTTAATCACTTTGATGATATCCAATGCAATTAAATTTAAAATTTACTTACAAGCACTACTACAAAAACAGCCTTTTACGACACGCAATGCGTGTCGTAAAACGCTCAGACGACACGCAATGCGTGTCGTAAAACGCTCAGACGACACGCAAATGTGTGTCAAGGAAGGCCCTGTCATAACGAAAGATGACACGCTTTTGTGTGTCATCTATTTACGACACGCATTTACGACGCTCAATTACGACACGCATTTACGATGCGCATTTACAACACGCATTGCGTATCAAGGAAGGCCCTGTCATAAAGGAAGATGACACGCATTTGCGTGTCGTAACCTTACGACGCGCGTTTAGGACATGCATTGCGTATCATTAAAGCCCCTGTCAAAAATGAAGACGACAAACATTTTCGTGTCATAAGCTTCAGCAACCATTTACGATATACATTTACAACGCGTCTTTACGATACTCATTTACACATAATACAAAAATATGGAAACAAATATATACCAAAACAATCATGTCAAAAAAATTGTAATATACCAAAAATCAATTAATTTAATCCAATAACATCATGTCAAACAAGTTATCAAAAAAAATTGTAATACATTGATATTAAGGGGATCTGATAGTACATTGTTATTAAAAGGGTTTGTCACAACCCAAAAATTTCTATCTTATAAGGTCAAGCACGTCAACTTAAGGTCAAACTTATAGGTTTCTAGACCGAGTATACGTAAGGGTTGCGTGCTAGGAAGTGAACCACATAAGAACCAAGAGCCTAGAACAGCATTCGAGCCATAAAACCTCAACAAGTGAGGTTCACGGCCATGAACCATGTTCATGGATGTGAACCCTTCTTAGGCCGTGAACTCATGCTATATGTATGAGTTTTAGCCACTTTTCCTCCACTTCTTCTTTCCTTGGCCGCAATTAATCCATTCTCTCTCAAGTATCATCCTCAAGAACACTCTTTTCTTCCCTTAAACACCCCTTTTCCTTTGCTACTCCTTAGAAGCTTACTAGGATCTTCAAACACTTGCCAAAACACCAAGATCTTCAAGTGTTCTTCACCATTTCTGGGCCGTGAACCCTCCTAAGGCCGTGAACCTTCATTTAGGTCGTGAACCAATACAACTTGGGCCGTGAACCATTCAACTTGGGCCATGAACACTTATGTGTTCTTGGGCCGTGAACACCCCCATAGGGCCGTGAACACATCAAGCCCAGCCGTGAACTCCATTTCAGCCTTCCAACTTGCTTCTAACACTCCTCTGGTGAGTTATTCTTGCATCCTAGGTTGTTTCCCAATCACCTTTGTAGTTAGAATCACTAATTTCATGCCTATATGTATCATTATATGACATTTAGGACTCGTATGTGCTTCGAAACTTCATTCGTGGAATTTATCATCCTTATTCGAATCTTCAATTGAATCACCCGCATAAAGTGAGTTCATACCCCTATAATCTATCTTTTAAATGGTTTTAAATTCTTTTAAGGGGGGGGGGGGGGGGAATACAAGTTAAACACAATAAATTTGTGTTAATATTTATTTGTGATAACCATCACATTAAAGAAATTCTTATGCTTTTATAAGTTATAAAATCAATTCAAAAACACTTTAAAGGATGTTAGATTGTTGTTATTAAAATCCCATTTTTAAAGTACATGCTTAACTCAGTAGTTAATTGAGTCTTTCCTACACATCAGTAACAGTCCAAACATACTAGTAAACTATAATATGTATAGTTTAGGGATTCAGTACATACTATATTCTAGAATAAAGGAACAATACATGATTCAAGTACATATACTTTACACTCCCAGTAACCTAGGAAGAGAACATATCATTAATTCATTTGTTTAAAAGAAAATATGATAATATACATAGTATATATATATATATATATATATATATATATATTATATATATGGGGTATATCTACAAAGTACCGGGTTTTATTTAAAAAGGGTACATCTACAAAGTACCGAACATTAATAAATAAAACATAGAAATATATAAAACTCACAACAGTATCGACTGAGGCGTTTAGAGTACAAGATTTCATTACTTCTAGTAGTCTTCCTAACAATTAGAACAACGCCACATAACTTCCTAGTAACATGAACATTCAGTTAGAAGGGGGCCTATAATGCTAACTTTATGATTCATCGGTAGATACATTAGGGTTATATATTAATCAGATCTGACAGGCAGTAGGATGCGTGCTTTCCGCTTTATTTCCTGTTCCTTGTTTGGTTGTGGGCTTAGAGCTGATTCACACAGTCTACTATCTATTCGATCTTAGTTATATATATATATATATATATATATATATATATATATATATATATATATATATATATATATATATATATATATATATATATATATATATGGGGTACATCTACAAAGTACCGGGTTTTATTTAAAAATGGTACATGTACAAAGTACCAGGCATTAATAAATAAAACATAGCAATATATAAAAACTCACAACAGTATCGACTGAGGCGTTTAGAGTACAGGATTTCATTACTTCTAGTAGTCTTCCTAACCAATAGAACAACGTCACATAACTTCCTAGTAACATGAACATTCAGTTAGAAGGGGGCCTATAATGCTAACTTTATGATTCCTCGGTAGATACATTAGGGTTATATATTAATCAGATCCGACAGGCAGTAGGATGTGTGCTTTCTGCTTCATTTCCTATTCCTTGTTTGGTTGTGGGCTTAGAGCTGATTCACACTGTCTACTATCTATTCGATCTTAGTTATATATATATATATATATATATATATATATATATATATATATATATATATATATATATATATATATATATATATATAACCCGTATACACCAAGTAATCATAGGGAGTAACAGGTATGGGTCAGGTCATAACATGCAAATTTAGGATACCACTTTCTAGTACAAAAACATACTTTTCGGATAGAACATTAAGTAGGTGAAACTAGAAACTTATCTATAAAAGGTTTAATACGCATTATTAAACCCGTATAACTTAAAGGACCTTTAATGGTTAATTCTATAATACCTTAGTTTATACATCAGGGTTATATATAATTAATATCCGATAGGCAGTGGAATGTGTGTTTTCTGCCTTACTTCCTGTTCCTTGTTTGGTTGTGGGCTTAGGGCAGATTCACACATTTAACTGTCCGTTCGATATTAGATTATATATAACTAGTATAAACTAAGTGATTATAGAAGGAACTATTGTGGTTACCATTTTACTAAAGGAAATATATGATTTTATTAAGGAATGTTTTCTTCAAATATAAAAGAACTATTACAGTTAACTCCGTAAGTACCAAATGAATACGCCAGGGTTATATACAATGAAGATCTAACAAACAATGAGATGTGTGACTTCCGCCTCATTTCCTGTTCCTTGTTTGGTTGTGGGCTTAGGGCAGATTCACACAATCGATTGTATGTTTACTCTAAATTGTATATAACTTGTATCCATTTAGTACTCATAGTAGGAATTGTAAAGCCATTTTTACTCATCATTCATCACATCAGAAAATATAGGATTTTCTGGAAGAACTGACGAACTTTTCTAAAAGAACTTATAATATACTTTTTATAACTAAAATACTTATGAACTCACCAGCTTGAATGTTGATCTACTCTTTCAAAATAACTTGTATTCTCAGGAAACTAGTAGACAGGTACGCACACCAGGATTTAGAAGATGGAGCATAGTAGCTTCACGTCTTTGTTTTGTTATTTATTTTTCGAGTCAATCTTTTGTGAATCTAATACTTTGTAAACACTTTAATATTAATGCAATGGTTGTTTGTTACTTTGATTACTATGATGCATGTGTTGTGATACTAAGCATGACGTCCTCCTCCCCCGAACGTTTCCGCCGTTCCGGTTTGGGGGTGTGACAGGGTTTTCCCTAACTATATAACCTGATACTACATCACTATTAAGGGACTCCTTGTTTCACATATCAAGTCAAAAAATCTTTTGTGTCATTGGTTTGCCACCAGGTGTACCAGGTAAAAATGTTGAACTTGGTGTTATGGGCGGCTGTCCACCGGGCGTGGATGGCAAGTAAGGGCTTGAAGCATTACCTTAAACAAAAAAACATTTATTAATCACACAATCACATAATGAGCTTTAATATGGGAATCTTTATGTTACCAAAGGTGAAAACCATATACAATGGAGGGTGGTTCTCTTTAATCACTAATCTTGAAGGGATCATTCATATTTGTTACACGGACTATTTTCAATTATGAGGATAAGAAGGGCATTTACGCCTTTTGCATAGACGATAGATCAGAACTAGTCCCTGTTCACCTTGTGTTCACTGACATTACTCTCCTTATCCCTCGGTAACCTTCTCATCGTGTTTAAAAAAAATTGATGATTCTGATTTGAGTTCATAGAAGAATCTCCTATTCTGTTAATATTAAACATTATTATTATAAACATCAAGGTGTTATTCTGTCCGAGTCTGTTTCTAATCTAGATTAAATAAACCATCTTAATGAAATGAAATGACCATTATACCCTTTCCAAAGAAGAGTTGAAAGGAAAGAAAAAAAGAAGAGAAAACAGGCATAAAATTAGTGTTTTAATACATTAAGCCTGAATTTTTGGCTTAACCCATCGAGTCATTCTATGTAGAATAAATCAAGATTAAGTTCTTAACCCATTAAGTCCATTAAGTAAAAAAGAAACACCCCATTAATCTAATAATATATATAGTATGTAAATGGATGTTTCTTTTTCACTTCATGCAGAAAGAACAACTTAATATAAAATTTTAAAAACAACTTAATATAAAATTTTAAAAACGAGGCCTTCTCAATTAATCGAAGTAGAGTACTCTATTCCCAAATACTTTATAAACAAACATCCTTAATATGAGGAAATTATGAAACAAAGAAAAATGCATCACCTGGTTTTGCTCAAAGTAGTTTGGAAGTACGTTGTGTTCACCAAGAACTACTTCACCACTGTTGGGCTTTTGTAAGCCCATAATTAACTTAAGTAGAGTGCTCTTTCCACAACCATTTGGCCCAATTATGGCAACTTTACCACCCCTTTCGAATGATATGTTAGCTTTTTTTAAAAGAACCTACAAAAAGACAAACCAGAGCATATCCTTACATATTTAATTATCACAAAGAAAATAAAAAAAATTCAACCTTATTATTAATGAATTACCTTGTCTTCATAGCTAAATTCTAGATGCTTTATTGTCACAGCATACTTCCACTTTTTCCACTTTCTGGAAATCTGATCTTCATTTATTTTCGGATGAATGGCTTATCAACTTGTTCTTTCTCCTAAAGCTTCTCTAATTTCTGAAAAAAAAATCAAATAATATAACATTTAGTACTTGGTAATTCAAATAATATGTTGTATATAACTGGTTTCTTATATCTTTTATGTAAAGGTGTGGTCAACGTCTTCCCAGAGTCTTGGTCCTTGCACCTACCAAGGAGTTAGCAAGGAAAGTAGAATCAGAGATCAAAGAGTCTGCTCCATATTAGAGCACTGTTTGTGTCTATGGTGGCGTCTCATATAATTCACAGCAAAATGCATTGTCTCGTGGTGGTTGGAACACTAGGAAGACTTATTGACCTTATTGACAGTAACACCCTAAATTTGGTGGAGGTTCAGTTCTTGGTTCATGATGAATCTGATCAAATGTTTGCTGGTGGTTTTGAGGAAGATGTAGAGCATATTTTGGAAAAGCTTCCATCACAGAGGCAAAGCATGCTTTTTTCAGCAACAATATAAGAAACTCTCAAGGAAATATCTCAACAATGTAATGTCTGTTAAGTAGAAAAAAAACAAAAAAAAATCATACATTTTTCTTTAATCAAAGCTATCTAACCTCTCACGAAGTGAATTCCACTTTTGCCCCTGTAATAAAATTTAAAACATCAAACAGTAACCATTTTTAAACTACTCAAGGGTAATGATGTCAAATTGTTGATTACCTAAAAGGACGCCACAATGTCGTTGTTGCCTATATCCGCCTAAAATAAATGAGGGATATTAACCAATGTAGAGTTGAAATATATGTTGTGAGATAGTAATCATGTCAAGTGTTTATGCAACAGGGGTTGTAATGCCAAAAATAACCCAGGTTATGGCTAACACTTTAATGAAAAAAATAAAAAGAAAACGCATGGAGCCTAATATTGTAGACCAAATTTGAATTGAATTTAAAGAAAGAGTGCCAAGGACTCCTGCAAGCTTAGTGTTCAACTTAAAACCAGCAGGGTTTCCCATTAATCGTGCACAACTTATTAGTGGTTTGTAACATCACTAGTGAAGGTCAAAATAGTCAAACAGGCGAATTTGCATGAGTCAGCAATGTAAGGCCAAAAAGGTTCCCTAAAATTAAGCACATCGATAACTATACTCAACCACGTGGAATGTTTTCGTAGTGAAGCTTTCTTTGCATACCTTGTTCATTCAAGTTGTTCCGACTTATTGGATGCCATAGGTTCATTGATCAAATATGAAGATTTCCAGTCACATAGCCTCTGCTCTGTACCTAATTATTGGAGGCATAATAATAAAAAGTTACCTGTTTCCAAGAATTTTGGTGGACATGGACTTGCCAAAGGTATTCTAGAAGTTCAACGATGTTATGGCGGATGTTAAACTTGTCATAAAACTGCATAACAGTGAAAAAAATATGGTTAAATTGTGAGGAATAATAGCAACCTACAGATCCAATTTTTTGAGCGATGAAAGTAGGAGAGTATCGAATTGTGCCTAATTGTTGGATATAAGCAGGGTTTGCCGGTGAATGTCTAGAGCCCTTAATGAACTGAGGTATGCGTTACTTTGATTTCTTGTGTCCAAGAACTTAATGTCTCCTGCTTGAGATGCACTCACCATATGAAATGAATTTCACAATACCAAAAAGGTAACAATATTTGATAAGAAATAAAAATTTATTTCCTAAATTGAAGTATTTTGTTCTTTTACCATTGCTAGATCGAGTCCGGGTTAGAAGCCGATTCCCACAACTCTTTCTATAGTCTATACCTCCAACTCTTTCTAGTCTCCAAGTGTGTGGTCGTGTAACACAAAAAAGATTGGAAATCACCATTAAATTAAGTAATCATGAATTCATATATGGGTAATTTAGTAACAGTGGAAGAATTAAGATGAAATGGAAAACATACCTATCAGGTGTTCGAATGTCTAATAATCATACAGAACCATCAACAAAGCTAGTTGAATATTGACCTCCACGAACTTGAGATGCAGCCTAAAAGAGACAATACATACCTATTCATACAAAAAAATATTAGAAACAATATCAAATAATTAAATAATAATAATAATATAAAACAATGGGGCCAAACACAGAGGTGTGTTTCATACATAAGCCAAGGTGAGGCATTCCGGATTCATATGACAAATTCTGCAATGACTTTGATGCCCCTTGCTAAGATGCAGCTCTAGAAACACAATAACCATATCAGCTTTTAAAGCACATTGTTTTTTATCATTAAGTGATGTATGGATAAAGTGCTAAATGGATGCATGATGTCTGTCTGGAATAAGTGCATTAAGTCAAAAAGAAAACACCACTACGTATTTGTCTTTTTGTTGACTGGATGAACTATCTGAATGTGAGTAAATAACCCTATTACCCTTCTGTACATATGAATTCAAAAAGAAACACCCCTATGTATTGTCCTTTTTTTGGACTGAATGAACTGTCTGAATGCGAGTAAATGACTGTTTTACCCTCCTGTATGTATTAAGTTAAAAAAAGAAACAGACCTGTATATCTGTCCCTTTCTTAAGCTAAATGAACTGTCTGAATGTGAGTAAATCAAATGACTATCCTTACCCTTTTGTATGTACTATGTCAAAAAGCATCACCCCCTAATGAACTGTCTGAATGTGAGTAAATGACCATTCTACCCTTTTGTATGTGTTAGGTTGAAAAGAAACACACCTATATATCTGTCCCTTTTTTTACTAAATGAATGAACTGTTTGAATGTGAGTAAATGACCATTTTACCCTTCTGTATTTGTACTCATCAAACTAAAAGATGCTTAATGATAAATGATACATTAATAGATGATATGTCACATAAAACATACCTAAAAAAGTAAGAAATAGCTTCATTAACTTTCTTTTCAGTAGAACCTCGTGGTGCTTGATGACGTGCTTGTGAAAGAAGACAACAACCAAGAAGGTGAAGAAGTGTGCACCATTCATTGTTTACACCCTGAATACCACTAGATGTTTTCTCCTTGAGTATATTTTGGTTCACCATAGTAAGAAGATGCTTCAAAAACAAAAAAACAAATATATAAACCTTTAATATGTTTCTTGATATTATAAAAAACTGTCTGTAATGATGCAAAGAAACAAACCTCAACAGCATCAAACCGCCCATGTTTAAGCAAGATCAAAGCAAGCATAGTTGAATGAGTAGAAAAAGAAGATGACACGTCATCACTCCTTCCCCAAACTATCCGGCTTATGAAGTTTCTTACTGGAGCAATGAAAGAGGTGGGATTTGGAAGGTGTTTTGAATCAACACGGTTTTGATCTTTGAAAAAACTTTGATGATCAAGAAACAGAATAAAAGCCAATGTAAAGTCACATTTTCCAAGCTTGTCATTCCATGATCTTCTATCAATGTTGTTATCTGATGGAGCACATGAAATGTGAAAACTAAAAACACAGACTAAAAATATGATTTGGTGAAGACTGAAGAGTTTATAAAATATGGTTACCAATTTGTAATAAGGAGAGTTGAGAACTGAAATCTTCTATGGCAGTTAATTCAGAAGGTGTGGTTGAGCATGTAGCTCAGCATCAATAGTATTCCCACTGCAGATTCAAACATCACTTGAGCAACTTGTGTAGTTGGTTGAACTGTTATGCAAGTACTAATATCAAAAACAGCTTCAGAACCCAATTTCTGTTAATTCTTTTGAGGCACTAAATAGTTCAAGTATTTCAATACAACATCTACAACTTTGTCCCATGTTGAAGCTTTTTTGTAGACCATGAAGAGATAAGAACATATGCACAGAGAACTTCCTTAATGCTTTGTGGTCATCAATTTCCTTTTTCCAAGCAGTATCAACACCTAACTCTGTGACATGAACAACTGTTATTGAAGAAGTGTATCCGGTTTCTAGAACCTTCAAGAAACGTGTAACAATGTCTTCAGGGGACATAGATTGTTCACTAAAGAAAGATTCATAAAATAAAGCAGGGGTGCCTTTTCCTAGCTATTGGCTAAGGTTATTTATGCATGCCAAAACTTCACAAAGTAATTCTTGTTCAAGATCATTTGATAAGTTAATCCTAGAGCTTGCAGATTCTCCAAGTTCATCAAAAGATCTTGTATAGCAAAGGAAATGTTGAGAGTGTTATATAGAATTAAACATTGTGTTCAATTTATGTTACTAATCATGTTTGTCATTAAAAATAATTTGATTCGTATTGTTATTTAGATAAAATAAACAGTGATATATAGCAGTTCTTAAAGAAACAGTTTTTTTTGATATTTAGAATTAATCCCCTGCTGCTGTTGTTCTCTGTTCTGATAAGTTGGCACGGGGATGGGGGGAGGTCCATCTATGGAACCACCAGAAACAAAGCTAGACAATACCATTTTCTTGCTCCCCTGATTTCCAGAATTATTGGATGAAGCTGAAGCAGCAACAAAGCTGCTTTTGAACCGAGCCATCACTCCCGTCCTAAGCAACTTAATAGTTGAGCCAGTATGAGGAGCTGCTTTAGGTTCTGAGTTGTATCCTATCCCCAAACCAAAATCCACACCATGCACACATCGATTCCCACCGACCTCTGATGAAGCAACATAGATATACTGATGAAGCAACACGTTTCTTAACGGCGCCTGAAACCAAATAACAGGTGTCCAGTCACACAGTGACGAAGTAGGGCAGAAGAGGTATAAGAACGACTGTAAAACCAAAAGGATCAAGTATAAAGACCTAAAAAATCTAAAATTAAGTTCCAAAATAGATATAATTTCAAAAGGCAGAAAAGAAGGGATGGGCTGAGGGTCGTAGGCGTCGAGAAGCACTTCGAAACAAAAAAACAAAAATACCCTAAATCTATAATTGTCTTACCCAGGTGTAAGAAGTCGGAGGGGTGACTCAGCGGACCGGTGTCAGTAAAAGGGGATGGAAGAGTGGCAAGTAGCTTTGGGGGAAACGCCGAAGGAAAACCCACCGTGAATCTTGTAGTTTTTTTGGGTGAACCTGAGAACTGTAAACTGAAAAGTAGTAGAAAAGTTATATATGGGCGAAGAGGAAGGATATGAGAAACGTGAGGCCACAGAAATAGAAAGGGAGATATGAGAGCACAAAACAGATAGAAAAAGGGGAGAGAATAGAATCGATGATGAAAGAGCCTTAGAAGGATTATAAGCGAATCTAAGGGGTTGAACCCGACCATCGTTGCATCTTCATTCCCCACAACCACCATTCTGGCGTCTTCCTTCTTTGGAGCCACCGTTGCCGCCTCTTCCTTACCTTAATACAACTTCTCAAACCTTTCTCTAGTTGTTTGATTCTTGAGAGAGAGCAATCTGTAAATGGAGATAGTCCTCAAACCAGGGTTGTGTGAAAACAGCCCTAGAGTTGAGATTTTGTGCTGAGGAATTCATGGGCTCACGTTTTGTAAAAGGAAATATAAAGCGACATGTTGTACACGACACACGTTTTAAAACGGGTGCCCTCCGTGTTTTTTTTGTCATGACACTAATTTTAGGTCACGAAAAAACGCGTGTCCTAAATCCTTCAGATTTTGATAGAGATGACAATATTTTTAGGGCACGCACTTTTGCGTATCATAAAACATTGCGTGTCATGATTTGCCTGTCATTAAAGGCCTATATTCTAGTAGTGAAGCAAGAATGTAAGTGGTCCAACATAGTAGACGCCTTTGTTTCTTGGTTTCCATGAAGTCCTACTATGTGGCAAAGCATCACTAAGATATTTACACCAGTTTATATTTTTCCAGTCTTCAATTGATGCCATCTTCATTGTAATGCTTGTTTGTAAACCTCCACAAGATTTTTTCTCTATCATTGTATTCACAAACAATGTAATCAAATTTAACACAAACATTTCATCTGCAACTTCCGAGGCTTCTATAAGTTCACAAAGAGTTTGTTGTGATTTTGTTACATCAGGATGTTGTTGTTTCCATTGGACAATAAGGTCGTTGTCTTCCTCACACTACTTCACAGTAGATAAATACATTCCTGTTTTTGGTATTCCAAGGATCTGATGAATTTTTTCTTCATTGATTCTCAGTTGTATGTCCCCTAAATCAATATAGTTTGAAGTAGGGTTATATCTTTCAACAACAAAATATCCTAGAACTGATGGAATGGTATCAAGTGACGTTTATGAGATTACCTTGAAACCTAAGCTTTCTAAACATTATTTATGTTCCCTGCTTAGAGATATAACAGTAGTGTACACTGCTTTTGTTGTCACTCTTGTTCTCAATGGTGGAAAGTTTTCATCATCATCATCATCGCCATCATCTTGTTTATCTTTCTTCTTTCTACCTCTTTTTTTTCTTGGTTTTGCTAATAAGATTCAAAGAAAAAGTATTAACAAAAATATATTTTATATATATATATATATATATATATATATATATATATATATATATATATATATATATATATACATATGTTAATACCTTCATATTCATCTTCTGTACGATCACCATCTTCTTTAATTTTCTTCTTTCTCCCTATTTTCTTTCTTGGTAGATGTTTCAGACCTTGTTCTTCTTCTTGTTATTTGCATCTCTTTTCCACTCTTCTTTCTTGCTATTTATTTTATTTTCTTGTTGTTTTTTAGCGTAAATTTTGTCATTATTTGCATCTTCTTCTTCTTTGTTTTCCACAACAACCAATGCCATTCTCATGTCCTTATCATTGTTTGATGATCCATTGTCCGATTCTGCAATTTGTATATATGTATAATTGAAATAAATTTAAAAGAATTTTAAGTATATTCACAGTTTAAGAGGTTTTTAAGAAAAAGAAACATTTTTGAATAGAACGTTTAAGATATTTAAATATATGTAAATACATTGTACATACATATGCATGTATATACATATGTATGTATGTACATACATAGATATACATATGTACATACGTACATATGCACATATGTACGTACATTTACACTGTGAATATACATATGAACGTATGTACATATGTACATACATACATTTAAACTGTGAATATACATATGTATGTATGCACATATGTATGTACATAAATTTAGATTGTGAATGTACATAGTGCATACATACACATATGTACATATGTATGTAGATACATTGTATATACATATGCATGTATATATGTACATACGCATGTATATATATATATATATATATATATATATATATATATATATATATATATATATATATATATATATATATATATATATATATGTACATACATTTGTACATAAATATAAACTGTAAATATACATATGTGTGTATATATACATACATATGTACATACATGCATATGTGCATACAATTAAACTTTGAATATACTTATGTATGTATGTATGTACATACATAAATATGTACATAGATACATATGTACGTATGTGTATGCATATACATAAGTATATTCACACTTTAAATGTACATACATATTGTGCATTCACAGTGTAAGCTATTATTTATAGTTTCATAGTTTAATTTTTATTTTACCATTTTTTTCCATTTCTTCTGTTCTTTGAAGATCAAATAATATGTTTTGAATTTTTTTATTCACATATGTTTCTATTATTCAATTAAAAATCAAAACCAAAAAGCATATATAGTAGAATATTATTATAATTCAAATTTTTTTTATAATTATGTTTTACCTTCCACTATAGAATGTTTCTTTTCTTCTGTCCGATGAATAGCCAATCCTTTAAGGTTTCTGATGATATTCTTTGTTATTACAGGTCTTGTGTTCTCTCCTGCAAATCGCATGTTTTTCATTAAGTCATATATTAATTGTTTAATGATCGTTTCTCATTTTTTTTATCACTAATAAACTTTTATTCTTAATAAAGAAGAAAGTTTTACATAGAAGTAGCGGGTAAACGAGCAACAAGTTGTGCCGCAACCCCTTTTTGGATAACAAAACTAATTCTTTTAAAAACAACATCTATAAATCTTGGAGTCATAACATTACTATGCATGACCCGTGAACTCTATTGAGTAGCTCCACAGCTTCTGGCACAAGGAAACCGAAAGTATCAAATGCAAAGGGTATAAACGTGTGTTGATTTTCCATGCACGCTTTCTCATGTTTTGCCACTTTGCTGGATGCAGCTTTTAAAGCAGCTTGCCCCACAGTGAAAACCCCACTCCCCAAGCCCACAAGAGGGGAAACCTGTCTCACCCCCGAACCAGACGGCGGAAACGTTCGGGGGCTTGAGCGTGACTTCATCTTGTAATATCATCACAATGCATATAATTGAAACATAACATTCTCATCACCACACATACAATATAACAACTGCCATAGTTTACATCAAGTATAGTATTTAGTTTACATTTTCAAAATATTCAAAGTATGATGATTAACAGTACACAAAAGAAATTCCCACATACTCTTGATAATCCTTCAGCTTAACGATTTCGTGAGAATACAAGTTATTTTGAAAACGGTCAACATATATAATGTTGGTGAGTTCATAAGCATGATTGAATAAATGTTTTTGTATTATTCGTAAAACACTAGAAAATCCGATATTTTCTGAAAAATAGTTTGAAAGCGATGTATTAAATCGAGTATTAAATGCATGTGTGGTTTCCGTTGAAGAATTAAGTTTTAAATAAGTAATCCAGAAAATCATGTATATTTCTATTGCAAGTATAAGGTAATGTACAAATGTATTTCTCCCAGAAAACCCGATGTTTTCTGATTTTAAAGTATCGTGGTCTTGAAACCCGAAGACCATGTATTAGTATATGTATGTTTTGTATAGTCACGCTTTGTATTTGTATTCCGTAAAATTATAATGGTATTGATCTCTATGTGAGTCGTTATAACCATGCTTCATAATGACTAATTCGCCTGTCTTGGCGTTTTCAAACGCCGGTTTGATTAAGGTAAGGTTTGTCACCCTAGACTGGCCGAGTCTAACTGTAGCGAACAGCTCAGGTGTGGGGGGGGGGGAGGCGTTCACCCCCGTATAGATCTATACACAAACTCTCGCTCTCCCTCCAGGAGACTCTGGTTATAACTACAGGCTACGATCACACACTCAATGGTGTCAACCGACATGTCTCACTCGATCCTTAATTGTTACCTTGCAAGTATTGTATCACAATATGTATAATGCTTTCGTGTATGTATTATTATTTGCCAAAACCCAGAAATAATATGTATATGAATGATATGAGCCCAACAGACATGAAAAAGGGTAGCTATGGCCCATTAAACATGTATGTTATTTCCAGGCCCAAAAGGTATGCCAAAGGACACTGAAGGCCCACTAAGCAGGTGAGGTATAGTCCAGGCCCGATAAGCATGTATATGGACCACAAAGGCCCAATACATATGGGATCTATGATTTAGGCCCAACCTAACATGTAATTGGACCACAAAGGCCCAATAAGCTAAAAATGTAAGGATTTAGGCACATTTTTGTAAGATTGACACTTTGGGTCCCTTAGGACTTAAAAGTTTACATTTATGGGCTTAATTCTAATAAAATGTCATTTTTGGCCCAAATATATATAAATTGACATTTTCGGCCCAAATATATAAATTGACATTTTTGGCCCAAATATATATAAATTGACATTTTTGGCCTATTTCTGATAAAAATGACATTTTCGGCCCAAATTTTGTATAAATAACATTTTAGGCCCAAATTTGAATAAAGTTTCATTTTCAGCCCATAAAACTGTAAATTTTCATTTTTGGCTCAAATTTGTATAGAATGACATTTTAGTCCACAAAAATCATAATTTTTACATTTTAGGCCCAATAACCGTAAAGGCCCATAATATGGCCCATTATGCGAAAATTACACTTTTGGCCCCTTAAATGTCATGAATATCATAAAGACCCACTTTTTAAAATAAAATGACTCTTTTGACCCTTGTAAAAACCGTAAATGTCAAGAAGGTCTCACCCTTTTGTTTATTTGTCAAAAATGGCCCCTTTTCAATATTTTGTTTAGTTTCTTATGAATCTTCACATGTATAACACATTTATCTTTATAGTAAGTTGTATAAAGTGTTTTAGTTTACAAATATTAGAACTTTTGGTTAGAATTTTTGAGATCTATGGTGTTTCATCACATAATCACAACTTAAATCAAGAAAAACACACATAAATTGCATAAATACATAGAGCTACCACATATGCAACTTGTATTCTCCCACAAAACATATTAAAACTGAAAACAAGGGGGTATGGACTCACCTTGAGGCTTGGATTCGGTTTTTGTTGAAGAAGTGAGAAGATTTCGGCCCTAGCAAGCTCTTTGAGATGGTTTTCGAATTCTATGAAGTTCAAGAGTATGGATCATGAAATAATATGGGTTATGAAGAGATTTTGATGAAATCTTAGAAGCTAAATCATAGATTCAAGTAAGAAATTACCAAGGATGATGATCTTGATGAAAAATCCTCTTGAAAACACACCCAAAATCTCTAAAATTTAGAGGAGGAAGGAGGAATTCTTGAGAGATTTTTGGTAGAGTTTGTGAGTGAAAATGAGAGGGGTGAGGGGAGGGTTTCGGCCGAGAGTAGAAGTAGAGGGAAGAAGGATAGATTGAGGTGATGTTTGCATGGATACCCACCATGCAAACATGAGGTGTCAAATGCTACTTAATCCTACATTTCTCTTTTTTTACACATATATGTACATATATATCTATTGGGCCGAGATTTGGGCTAGAGAGATGAGAATGAAATGATTTGGGCCCATTATTGGATTTGTTTGAATTTTGAGAAGCCTAATAATATTTTTCGGCCCATTGGGCCCTTATTAAGGTTGTCGGCCCAATGAAGCCCAATTAAAAGGGTTCACGGCCCAAATTAGCAAATGAAATCATTTATTGCCCAACAAGGCCCATTAGAGATAAGATGCATTATTCTAGGTTCACATGGCCCAAAATGCTAAAATCTTAGGAAGGTGGGTCCAATTAGCCCAATTAGGGTTCCTAGGCCCAAAATAGTCAAGTTGAAGGTTTATTAATTCATTAAGCCTAATAAGAAAATCCTAGTTCATATTAAACTTAAACCGGGATTTTTAGGGTTTTCAATCCCTTGGTTGACTATATGAGATGCTTTGTATAAGGTTTTGAACTTTACTTGTGAATATTGATTAAGTTTGTTGTCATTGAACGAGCGTAGTGTATAATATCAAATCAGGGTTACAAGTATCGCAGTAGACGGTGTTTACATGAGAGTAGAATTTCCTAGCTAAAATGCTAGTTGTGACATCATCCCCCCGTTAGAGGGAATTTCGTCCCGAAATTCTTTTGAAAGATAGGCTCAAGAATGAGAGAATAGGTGAGGGTACTTCTGCTTCATCTGGTCTTCGCGTTCCCACGTGAATTTCGGCCCACGCTTAGCGTTCCATCAAACCTTCACAATCGAAATGCGGCTATGCTTTGTATGCTTCACTTCCCTATCCATTATCTCGACTGTTTCTTCGATGAACAGGAGATTCTCGTTTATTTCGATCTCTTCCGAAGGAATGACAAGAGTTTCATCTGATAAGCACTTTTTCAAATTCGAGACATGGAACACGGGGTGCACATTGTTGAGCTCTGAAGGTAGCTGCAGCTTATAGGCTACCGGACCAACTCGGGCAAGAATTTTGAATGGGCCGATGTATCGTGGGTTCAGTTTTCCACGTTTTCCAAAGCGAATCATTCCTTTCCAGGGGGAGACTTTCAATAGCACCCGATCCCTGACTTGGAATTCCAGAGGCTTTCGCCGTTTGTCAGCATAACTCTTCTATCGGTCTCGCGATGCTTGAAGTCGGGCTTTGATTTGGATTATCTTTTCAGTTGTTTCTCGAATGATTTCTGGCCCCGTGAGAGTGCTGTCTGGTGATTGTCCTTTCGCTAGTTGGGTGTCACCCACCTCAGCCCAACATAGAGGCAATCTGCATTTACGACCATAAAGAGCCTCGAAAGGAGCAACCTTGATGCTCGTATGATAACTGTTGTTGTATGAGAATTCAACCAAGGGCAAGTGGGTATCCCATGACTTGCCAAAGTCAATCACACAGGATCGGAGCATGTCTTCGAGTGTTTGTATGGTCTGTTCACTTTGGCCATCGGTCTGAGGGTGGTAAGCGGTGCTCATGTCCAGATGTGTTCCCATTTCCTTTTGAAGTGACTGCCAAAACCGTGAGGTAAACCTACTGTCTCGATCCGAGATAATAGACACTGGTACCCCATGAAGTCTTACGATCTCCTTGATGTAGATTCGCATCAACTTTTCCATCTTGTAAGATTCTTTGATTGGCAGGCGAATTTAGTTAACCTATCGACGATTACCCAGATAGCATCCAATCCGTCTATTGTCTTAGGTAATTTGGTCATGAAGTCCATAGTAATCCTTTCCCATTTCCACTCGGGTATCACGGGCTGTTGTAATAGTCCCGAGGGCTATTGGTATTCCACTTTCACCTTGGCGCAAGTGAGACATTTGCACATGAAAGTGGCGATCTCTGCCTTCATATTTGGCCACCAATAATGCTGCTTTATGTCCAGGTACATCTTATCCGAACCCGGATAGATGAAATATCGCGTCTTGTGGGATTCGTTCATGATCATTTCTCTGAATCCCCCAAGTTTAGGGACCCAGATTCTGTTCATGAAATAATAAGCTTCGTCCTCCTTGACTTCAAAGTTCTTGTCCATCCTACACAACGTTTCATTTGCGACGTTCGCTGGCTTCAATGCATCTGTTTGGGCTTCTTTGATTTGTGAGGTTAGGTGGGATTGGATTGTTATTGTTAAGGTTTTCACGCAACAACCTGATTATTCTTTTCTGCTCAGGGCATCGACTACCACATTAGCCTTACCCGGGTGGTACTTGATCTCGCACTCGTAATCATTTAGCAGCTCAACCCATCTTCGCTGCCTCATGTTTAATTCTTTCTGATTCAGAATGTGCTGGAGGCTTTTGTGGTCGGTGAAGATGGTGCACTTTGTACCGTAGAGGTAGTGCCTCCAAATCTTTAGAGCGAAAACCACAACTCCCAGCTCGAGATCATGAGTGGTGTAGTTTATTTCACGCGTCTTCAGCTGCCTGGATGTGTAGGCTATCACCTTTCCATGCTGCATAAGGACACAACCTAACCCTTGATTCGAAGCATCGCAGTAGACTACGTAATCTTTGGTTCCCTCTGGTAAGGAAAGCACGGGTGCACTACAAAGGGCTAGCTTTAGGGTCTGGAAGGCGGCTTCTTGCTTTTCTGTCCAGTTGAAAGACACACCCTTTTGTGTCAAGGCGGTAAGGGGTTTGGCGATCTTAGCAAAATTCTGGATAAACCTCCGGTAGTAGCCTGCGAGACCCAAGAATTGACGGATTTCTGTTGGGGTTCTCGGGATAGCCCAGCCTTCAATGGCCTTGATCTTGGAAGGATATACATGAATCCCTTCTTTGCTGACAACATGACCCAAGAAGTTCACACCGCGGATCCAAAACTCACATTTGGAGAGTTTCACATACAGTCTTTCAGCTCGCAGGGTTTCCAAGATTTGACGGAGATGTTGACCATGCTCAACTTTACTTCGAGAGTATACGAGAATGTCATCGATGAAAACGATTATGAAGTTGTCAAGGAATTGGCGGCAAACTCGATTCATGAGGTCCATAAATGCAGCGGGGGCATTCGTTAGACCGAAGGGCATCACGACAAATTCATAATATCCATACCGTGTTTGAAATGCAGTTTTTGGAATGTCCTCATCCCGGACTTTGAGTTGATGATAACCGGATCTCAGATCTATTTTTGAAAAATAACTAGCTCCTTGAAGCTGGTCAAATAGATCATCGATTCGAGGGAGTGGGTATCGATTTTTGATGGTGAGCTTATTCAGTTCCCTATAGTCAATGCACATCCTGAAGGATCCGTCTTTCTTTTTGACGAAAAGAACCAGAGCTCCCCGTGGTGAGAAGCTTGGCTTGATGAATCCTTTATCCAGGAGTTCGCTTAGCTGGCTTGATAATTCTTGCATTTCTGCGGGAGCCAACCTATAGGGTGATTTGGCAATTGGAGTGGCTCCTGGTACGAGGTCGATTCGAAATTCGACTTGCCTTTCTGGGGATATTCCCGGAAGGTCTTCAGGAAACACATCCGGGTAGTCACATGCCACTGGAATATCTTGAATGTTTACTTCTTCTTTGGTTTTATCCACAACATGCGCGATGAATGCGTAGTTCTTCTTATGTAGACACTTTTGTGCCTTGATGCACGAGATAAGGCGAAGGTTGGCGCCGGGTTTATCACCATAGATTACCAGGGTTTCGTGATTGGGGAGATGAAGGTGAACGACCTTCTCGAAACACATAATATCAGCATGGTGGGGGCTTAACCAATCCATGCCGATTATCACATCAAAACTCCTAATATTTACTGGCATGAAGTCTATTTGAAAAGAGTGATGGTTTAGTGTTAATGTGCACCCTACATAGATATCTTTGGTTGTTTCAGTTTTCCCATTAGCCATTTCCACCGTGAAGGCTTTGTTGAGCTTCTGGGGTTGTTGATTTAGTAAGTGTTTGAATTTATTACTAACGAAACTTCGCTCCGCCCCACTATCAAATAAGATGCATGCGTATGTGTTGTTAAGTAGAAACGTACCAGTAACAACTGCTGGGTCCTGCACTGCTTCACCTTGACCCATTATCAACACTCTTCCTGATGTTCCTGCCCCCTGATTGTTTGCTTTGGGGCAGTTACGCCGGAAATGGCCGGTTTCTCCACACCCATAGCAGGTGTAACTGGCCCTAACATTGTTGTTGTTACTGTTGCTGCGATTGTTGTTGTTGTTGTTGTTGTTCGACTGTTGGTTCTGTTGAGGATAAGTTCTACAGTATCTTGCCGTGTGACCCTTTCGGTTGCAGCTTGTGCAGTGCATCTCTCTACATTCTCCATGATGGTGGAAATTGCATTTGATGCACTTGGGTAGGGTCCCTGAGTATTTCTTGGGATTATTTGGTGTGGATGAGGCTGGAGCATGTGGTGTTGTGGTAGCTTGAGTAGCAGCATGGACAGTCATAGTTTGTTATTTCTTTGATGATTCTGAATTTTGTTTTCCCTTCTGCTTGTTGTTTTTCCCCTTCTTGTTCTCACCTTCTTTCTTAACTTCCGCTTCTCCTGTTTTGGCACCCTTTTTGTTGCCATGATCGTACAATTTCCTGGCTAGCCTCTTTGCACTATCATATATCTCAGGGTTTGCTGCAATTACATTCCCTTGGATTGGTGCGGTCAATCCCCAGATGAATCTCTCGATCTTCTTCCCTTCAGATGTAATCATTCCTGGACACAAGATAGACAGCTCACTAAACCTTGATATGTATGCATCGATGTTAGAGTTTTGAACCGTGAGGTTCCACAACTCTTGTTCCATTTTCTGGATTTCCCCCCTTGGACAGTATTCAGCCAACAACATTTCCTTAAGCTCCTCCCATGGCATCGCGTTTGCCACAGGGAGTGGCATGGCCTCTACGTGACCATTCCACCAAGAGAGAGCTTGATCAACGAATGTGCAGGCCGCAAACTTGACCTTGCACCCATCCGGACATCCATAGATTTCAAACACTGACTCCACCTTCTTGATCCATCTTTTCAGGGTTATTACGCCTCCCGTCCCGTTGAAGGTTCGAGGCTTGGCGTTGGTGAAATCCTTGTAGGTGCAGGTTCTTGTGGTTCCGTGGTTTGTTCCCTGGTTTGTGCTTCCGGTTCCCTGCCCGTTGCCTTCTCCGCTGTTTCCGTTGCGAATCTGCGCAAGTGCTGCAGTGACGGCAGCGGACATTGCTGCTTGGAATGCGAGTGAGTTTATTTCTGGCGGCGCTGGTGTCGCATTGTTTCCACGGTTTGGTCTTTGAGGAATCTTCTGTCATAGAACGGAAAGATGTTGAGTATCCAATGTATTTAGTTTCACGATTTCTTGGTTATAACTTAGTGTCAGTGATTTGGTTGTGCATAAGTGAGCGAATGCATACAATCAATATATAGTAAAAGTAATAGAACACATAGCAGATCACAACATCACGATAATATATATATATATATATATATATATATATATATATATATATATATATCATTTACACTAGTAATAACCATTTTAATACAGAGAAAATTTGCCAAAAAGGCATACAGTACATGGGGAAACATATGATCCGACAGCATGACGTCCCTATGAATAGTGTAATCACTTAAACATATGGTCGATAGTACATAGAATAATACATAAAAAGAAAATTATAACGATAGTACATAAACGTATACTAGCCGCGACAGGGTAGGTCTGGTGGTGCTGACGACGAGGTAGATGTGCCCTGAAGTCTAGCCAACTGGTGCTCGGCGTCCCTGACTACCTCATGTGTCATCCTCTTCATGCGCTCCATTGCGGCTCTCATGGCCACCATCTGGCCACCGGTTGCCTGCGCCTGCTCACCGATATCGCGTGTCCTCCTCACTATCACAGGCAAGGCTCGGTCGGCGGGTCCACCGTGACTCAAGTCGTAGTAGTCCCGGTTCATACCAAATGGGGGTCGCACTCCTAGTTGGCGGCTCCATTTCCAGATGTCGTGTGCCCATGGGGGCGTAGGTCCATTGGGGCCCATCCTGCATGGGGGCACTCTGGCCATGTACGGAGGATTGATGACTTCGGACCCCGTGTCCGAGTCATCTGTGTCACTGCCCTCTGCCTCCTCCTCTTCTGAGTCGGCTACCAGTTCTGCCGGTCTTTCCACGGGCTCCTCTTCATGCTCTTCTTCTGGTTCTTCCTCGGGTTCTAACCATCCACCATTTCCTTGATTGGGGAAATAGGGATCTCTAGGATGATGAAATCCGGCCATAGAGTCTGCACGAGGGGTGTAAGACGTTGTAAAAAAAATGTATGCATATAGTATTTCCAAAATACTCCTATAGTATTTTAATTACTTGTGTTTGAGTTCCTAAGAAGTTTTGGATACGAGGTAAGATTCTAGGTCCATTTCCCGCCATGATTACCCCCAAACACATGTTGGTCATATTTTGAATAAATATAGTTGATCAGGCTATATTTATTCCCAATATGACTACATAACTGTCCAGGTTTAACCACAACGTTCCATTTCCTCCAGAGACTTTTAGTGTTATAGTTTTAATGCAAACCTAGGTATACATTTTATTCAGAGTGTTTTAGTACCATTGTATTTATAGTTGCATATCAAGTATGATTAGATATGCCAGTTCACTATAAACAATGCTCTGATACCAATCTGTCACACCCCCGAACCAGACGGCGGAAACGTCCGGGGGCTTAAGTGTGACTTCATCTTGTAATATCATCACAATGCATATAATTGAAACATAACATTCTCATCACCACACATACAATATAACAACTGCCATAGTTTACATCAAGTATAGTATTTAGTTTACATTTCTAAAATATTCAAAGTATGATGATTAACAGTACACAAAAGAAATTCCTGATGGGTTTTGAGCATAACATCAATCCTATGGTGTTCATGCAACCCTAATTGCTTGGATCTAGTTTTTCTACTTTGAACATGCAATAAACTTCCAAGACTTATAAACCCTAAATCTAGCACACAATTAATCAAATTAACATATAAACTAGGGTTCAGATCTTACCTTGATTGTTATGTAGCAATAACAATCAATTCCTTGGCTTTAGAAAGCTTAGTGCCTCAAGTGTTGCACCTCTAATGGAGTCACAAACACCACTAAGCAACTTGGATGAAGAGGGAGGAGAGAGGAGACACCAAAACCGGCTGGAAACCCTAAAAGAAGACTTAGCCACGTTTTTGGGTTTCAAGGGTTCTTTAAATAGGTAGGCAATTAGGGTTATCTAACAAGGAAACCCTAATTTGACTGCTTAAGCCCTAAGCAGCCCATGGACCCCTTCTGGAACATGCCTTGGGCAATTTCTAATGGGCTTCCCCATAGAATTCGTCCAACCTATTATTCCAAGGTGATCCATGGCCCAATTGCAATTATCCTATAATTATAATTCCAGTCCCCCAAGTTTAATTAATCTCTTTTAGCCACAAAATTAATTCTTTATTAATTCTTGATAATATTAATTAAACAATATGATTTCTCCTTTAATATATTAATAAATCATAATTAAACCTTTCTCTCCTTAATTCATCCTACATATTGCTATGGTGAAGGCAACCCAAAAGGACCATGCTCATAATCGGGTCAAGTACATACCAAAATAGTTATGGACTTAGACACTAATCCAACAGTCTCCCACTTGGATAGGTCTAATAACTATTCTGCATAACTTCAGAACCTGATCAGCAATCGTAGCTTTCAAAATCCGCTGTCAACTCTGATCTTATCAGATACGCGTGTCCTTTAGATAAGGGATTATATATTCCTCCATTCTCAAGATATCGTATAGACACAAGACATGAATTTCGATCATTCTCTCTATATTGTTTCCCGACTTCCAATTTATGACGACTGACAACAGACTACAATTGAACACATCAACTTAGTCCCGGCTTGGCCAAGCGCTTAGATGTCATCACTAAATCATCGAGGGGCCCACAGATATCACTTTTATCCCATTTTGGGTAAAAGGAATGGATAAACTTCGACTCAAATGCTCGCTTGCATTTACTGATCGAATCACACACAACAATAAGTTTTATAACACCAAGTTACTGGTGCGTTTTCTTATTATCAATGCGCAACCGACCAACAAATAACAACTTACACGTCTCGGTTTCAAGAATATACAATGTTATCGTCTCACAATTACTCATGATATAAACCATGAAGTGATTTAAGTGAGCGTGGGTTTGATCCAATACTCTAATCTTATCAAAGTACTCATGAACTCTGCAGCAAACTTGTGCTATGTCTAAACACTTAGACAATCTACAGACAGATTCATGACAGTCTTCCTTCATACCTACTTCCAACGTATGACCGACTGTGGAGGTTCGAATAACCCAGTTATTCTGGAAGTCAAAACATGCAAAATGAAACACAACGATAATACTTAATCCTATATGGCCCCAAAACTTTTGAGCGTAAATAAAACACTTTTATTTAAACACCATATTGATTACTCATTATTCATTGCTTACTGTTTCAGAAAATCAACTTATTACTCGAATTATAACCACAATTGTCCCATGCTCCAAGCATGCACACTTTGGTTTCCTATGGTCCATACTTTGTGAAATAGATCAATTGAAAAACTTTTCCAATGAAACTCATTTCATAATCCCCAATCCTTTTGTTAGTATAAGAATACCAAATTCTTACCACTTTTGCAATATGTCAGATTCTAACACTTTATGCAACGATCCTTTCGTAAAGTCATAGCACAAAAGTCACCAAGACCCGGCTAATGAAATTACAAGGTATTCTATCGGAAATTGTTACAAGACAATTCCATAGACGTGAAGTCTCACATTCAAAGTACATTCCTTCGAACATCCTTCTCGCATAAAAGTTTCTAATGTAGACAAATTTCTTAATATCCAACTCCCATTAATGGAAACATTTCCATATTTGCCATATGACAACTTATTCTTAATAGAATCTTATCTATTCATAATAATGTCAATATAGTCCATTCAATACTATACTTCCAACTGCTCACAAGTGACAAATCCTCAGTGAACCTCAGATCGTCCTTTGATAGTTGTTTAATTATTTTAGTCAAAACCGATTCTAGTCCCTTTTTCCATCTTAATGCCCTAGGCATTTGGAAATTTTAGAACGGTTAAATATTATAGCATATGCAATCGATCCTATACCTGAAGCGTATGGACACGATGCATAATGTCTCACATAAAGACGTGATACTTTATCATCCTTTTGCCATAATATTTTATGTGCCATGTTCCCACAATTCGAACTATGAAGAGGGATGTCGTAATCATAATCGAATTTTGAGAATGCACTATGTATCCTTGACTAAATTTATTAACGTTTCTCGATCTAAGCTTTAGAATTTTGAAACGAAGTATAATATTCTCTCCCTTAATTATAGCAAAACAACTTTTGAACCCTTGCAACTTTGCAAAGTGAATCTTTGTTTTCTATAATTAATATTGCTAACTTGCAATACTTACCATAATAATCATGCTCCCACTAACATGATGATTATTTTCTTACCAGCATAACACTTATGCTCCCACTAGCTTTGACATGTATTCAGAAAACAATTGAACTTCTAGAAAACAATGCTTATTGAATTCCTTAAGTTCATATTTCTAATACCTAATGCTTTGATAAGCCTTTATCTAAGCTTTTTTTTAAGCTCATACACCTTTGCCTTAGATAGCTCACATGTGTGTCTAAAGAAATTCAGAACTTATGTTACTAAGTCCCAAATGTTCAGACTAATTGCCAAATCTCACAATTCGAATTATGAGGAGGGATGCCGTAATCATAATCGAATTTGAGAATACAATTTTTACAATTGTAATCTTCTTGAAATCTCTCTTAGTGAAAGCATTTCCTTATAATCATTTTCATGAAGGAGGGAAACCTCATGACACTTAGATTTTAAAGTGTATGTGTTCCTATCCATGTAAATTTGTCAAAACCAAAGTTTGCGACAAATCCAAACTCATATGGACCGAACGTGCTCAATCTCGATTTCTTGCCTCATGGTAACATGAATGCCCACCATGTCTTCCAAGCAACTCACCCTTTCATATCAATGTACTTTCCATTGATCAAGGTGCTTTGTCTTTATGCATTCAAATGAGAACTCATAGAACTCACATGCATAATTAACTCAATTGAAATGACACAGAAAAAGAGTATGTCATCCACGATAGGTTACAAACCTCAAGTCGTGCGCTAGTGATGATCAATTAGGTTTATTCTTGATTTATTATTGAAACTTTTCAAGACCATTAAGACTCCCACTGACTCCTTGACATATAATGTTCTCTTGTCAAGAAACATTTCTTGACAAACAAATATTCAAGAGTTAGTGTAGCTTCTTAGCAAGCTTAACACTTCACACAATTGGTCTTAGTTGGTCTTTGTCTTATCCAAGACATCACAACTTACCAATCTCAAATGTGCAGGAATAAGAAGACTTTTTTTCCAATTCCATATTTGTTGAGTGTTATAAACCTACTAATGACGTGTCACTCAATTCGCAATCTTGGAGTATGACTCTAAGATTCGATATTGGAACGAAGTATGATTGACTTCTTGATTTAACCATTTCCACAATTCCCGATTCCTCTTCTTAGACATACAAATGTACTAAGACTCACTTAGAGGATCAATTGAGACATGGTTCTTAATCATTAATACTTTATCATAAAACACAATAAAAGGTACTCTCCCTTCTTCTTAGAACAGAGAAACTTTTATCTTCCTGCCTTCTTGATTCTTCTTATTCATTCTGCCATTTATTGAAACCTTTTCAATCAACTCAGAATTACACTTAGTCTTATAAGTATAATCATATTTACTAAACTTTAGTAAATCATGACGAATATCTTTATCACTCTTGTGGTGGACTTGATCAGCGCACAACCAAGTGTACCTGATCCCTAGCCCTTCACTTGATCCCTAGCCCTTCACTTGACTCTTTGTCAAGGAATTAGTCTAATTTCCAAAATATGAAGTTTCTCATTCATCATGCAATGCATGTTGCATGATTCCAAGTTTCTGTCCAATTGAAACTTGGGCGATGAGAAACTCTCCCTATTTGGTAAATTCTCGACATTTCACAAATAACATAATCAAGAATCACATCCAATTCAACATTGCTAAAATTAGAAATACATAAACATCCATTTTCACATATGCCATTGCAAGGATAAATAAATAGGACGAAATCAAAATTCATTTTATTGCAGAAAAACTTGTCCTTACAACGCAATTCAAATGAAAAACTATGCTATTTCAATTTCTAAGCAATCTACCCTAACTCTAGAGCAGCAGCTCAAAAATCTGATCTTCGAATCCATGCGATCGAAATCCATTTCTTCATGATCAGATTCAACATGCTTCTTCCTTAAGCTTCCTCTCTTTTCTTCGATCCTGCAAAACATCAAAATGTAATCTTATCACATCATGTATCAAGAATCAACAATAGGAACTTATAGAGTTAGATAATGGATTTTACCTGAAGTAGAGCCATATTCCTTGACTCTCCCATCTCTTAGATCTCTTAGGTAGTTTGGGCAGCTTCGTCTCCAATGCCCCTTCTCTTGGCAGTAGAAGCAAATGGACTCCTTTGGTACATAGCAAGGGACAATCTCAGCCTTTTCTGGACTTCCAATGTAGCCAGTGTCCAATGAAGTATAGGAGTATGATCGACCAATCAAGTTTGCTTGACCAGTGTGCCAAATCATCACTGATTCAGCAGCAATAAGCAAATAGGTCAAATCAATGAGGGTCACGTCGTGAACCATCGCATAGTACTCTCTTACGAACTCACTATACAAATCAGGAAGTGACTGAAGAACCCAGTCAACAGCCAACATCTCTGAGATATCGACACCCAACATCCTTAACCTATCAATGCGTGACTTCATCTCTAAGACGTGTGCACACACAGGTTTCCCATCTTCGTGCTTACTTGCCAATAGGGATTGAGTGAGCTTGAACTTTTCAAGCCTTTGAACTTGTGGGTCAGGGAGAACAATTGGAGGAGGTGGAGGAAGTGAAGCATGACTCTCATTTCCTTGATCGTATCTTGGAACGCCATCTTCATTTGGAAAGCTTGTTCCAATGGATTTAGGAAGACCATTATTAGATTCAAACATCTACAAAACGGGAGAAAATTCAAGTTAGTTGATAAGAATCCTTGAGGCAACACCCAAATGAAACATCAAAGCTAGGATCCAACACAATACTCTACAACCTAGAAGAGGGATGCCGTAATCTAGTTGCAGAATATTTGAAGGTAGGTAAATGACGATTTACCAATTTCCACCATGAAAAACGAAAAAGAAATTTAAGTTTTAAATGAATTGAAACTCCCAGATCTTTTGAGATTCATTGAACTTTTCAATGGCGTGTTTAATCTCGATTATGCCCTTCCGGTTTGCGACTGAGATGCCGAAGATCACAAATAAGGTGTGAATAACCATACGAATCACGTGGTGCACCCAATGCCACTATCACCTAATCAATGTGCCGGTTAACCACACACACTCCATTGATCTATGATAAACATCGAGCCACCTTTCGCCACCAATGTCAATCCTAAATTAGTGTGCCGGTTAACCACACACGCTCCACTAACGTTTGACAAGGGTACGAAGTGTAATTTCATGGATTAGCATACAATTTCACATTTTGCCTAAAGTAAGTAGAATTTGGGAATTTGTAAAAGCATGTAGTTACTTTGTACTTCATTATACTTTTAATGGAAGGTTTCGTCCCATCCTACCCGTTCGGCTAACGACCCTCCACTAGTCAAGAGTGCGGTGGGTAAGAGTGGATACCCATTCAATCGCCATATTATAGGCAATTTCCTTAAACACCCCTTATAGACCAGCTTCGTGAATGAGGCCTACTAACGGTAAGACTGACTGTTTACTCATACATATATATAATATTAGACTTTTAATGTTATATATAGTATAGGGTGTATTTTACACTTTTAAAATACTAGGTGGTCTAGTTTAATAAATTATACTTTTAATTTAATTACATGTAAACCTAAACTTTATGGGTTTATAAAATCTCCTTTAATTATACACCTTAATTAATAAATAAAACCATAAGGGTGTCATTTGAACTTTTTCAAAATACTAGGGTTTTAGAATTTAACATTTCAAAATTAATCTTTTAATCAACTTTTAAATTTCAAAACTTGAGGGCAAGTTTTTGAACTTTTCAAAACCTTTGGGTTTAACTATTTAAATTTCAAAACAAAACTATTAAGTTCAAATTTAAACTACAAAACCTAATGAGTGTAAATAGAAACTTTTCAAACTTACTAGGTCAAATATTTATCTTATAATAATCCTATATTATCCATATTTAACCAAATCCATCAATTTTGATAAGGATAATCATTCCAAACATAAAAAATCGATTTTAGGCAATAAAAACGAGTTTTGGTAATTCTCCACATCAAAATCTGACCAAAAATTCGAAAAACCCGACAACTGAACAGCCAACTCGTCGAGTCCTCTTTGGAACTCGTCGAGTTCAAGCTACTCGTCGAGTTCTAAGAGCAACTCGGCGAGTTCATCAGGCAGACAGCAAGAAATTTCGATTTTCAGGTCTTTGGCAGTTCAATTATGTATCTATTCAATAGAAAAACAACCTAGGCTCTGATACCACTGATGGGTTTTGAGCATAACATCAATCATATGGTGTTCATGCAACCCTAATTGCTTGGATCTAGTTTTTCTACTTTGAACATGCAATAAACTTCCAAGACTTATAAATCCTAGATCTAGCACACAATTAATCAAATTAACATATAAACTAGGGTTCAGATCTTACCTTGATTGTTATGTAGCAATAACAATCAATTCCTTGGCTTTAGAAAGCTTAGTGCCTCAAGTGTTGCACCTCTAATGGAGTCACAAACACCACTAAGCAACTTGGATGAAGAGGGGGGAGAGAGGAGACACCAAAACCAGCTGGAAACCCTAAAAGAAGACTTAGCCACGTTTTTGGGTCTCAAGGGTTCTTTAAATAGGTAGGCAATTAGGGTTATCTAACAAGGAAACCCTAATTTGACTGCTTAAGCCCTAAGCAGCCCATGGACCCCTTCTGGAACATGCCTTGGACGATTTCTAATGGGCTTCCCCATAGAATTCGTCCAACCTATTATTCCAAGGTGATCCATGGCCCAATTGCAATTATCCTATAATTACAATTCCAGTCCCCCAAGTTTAATTAATCTCTTTTAGCCACAAAATTAATTCTTTATTAATTCTTGACTAATATTAATTAAACAATATGATTTCTCCTTTAATATATTAATAAATCATAATTAAACCTTTCTCTCCTTAATTCATCCTACATATTGCTATGGTGAAGGCAACCCAAAATGACCATGCTCATAATCGGGTCAAGTACATACCAAAATAGTTATGGACTTAGACACGAAGACCATGTATTAGTATATGTATGTTTTGTATAGTCACGCTTTGTATTTGTATTCCGTAAAATTATAATGGTATTGATCTCTATGTGAGTCGTTATTACCATGCTTCATAATAACTAATTCGCCTGTCTTGGCGTTTTCAAACGCCGGTTTGATTAAGATAAGGTTTGTCACCCTAGACTGGCCGAGTCTAACTGTAGCGAACAACTCAGGTGTGGGGGGGGGGGGGGTCACCCCCATATAGATGTATACACAAACTCTCGCTCTCCCTCTAGGAGACTCTGGTTATAACTACATGATACAATCATACACTCAAAGGTGTCAACTGACATGTCTCACTCGATCCTTAATTGTTACCTTGCAAGTATTGTATCACAGTATGTATAATGCTTTCGTGTATGTATTATTATTTGCCAAAACCCATAAATAATATGTATATGAATGATACGATCCCAACAGACATGAAAAAGGGTAGCTATGGCCCATTAAACATGTATGTTATTTCCAGGCCCAAAAGGTATGCCAAAGGACACTGAAGGCCCACTAAGCAGGTGAGGTATAATTCAGGCCCGATAAGCATGTATATGGATCACAAAGGCCCAATAAATATGGGATCTATGATTTAGGCCCAACCTAACATGTATTTGGACCACAAAGGGCCAATAAGCTAAAAATGTAAAGATTTAGGCACATTTTTGTAAGATTGACACTTTGGGTCCCTTAGGACATAAACGTTTACATTTATGGGCTTAATTCGAATAAAATGACATTTTTGGCCCAAATATATATAAATTGACATTTTCGGCCCAAATATATAAATTGACATTTTTGGCCCAAATATATATAAATTGACATTTTTGGCCTATTTTTGATAAAAATGACATTTTCGGCCCAAATTTTGTATAAATAACATTTTAGGCCCAAATTTGAATAAAGTGTCATTTTCAGCCCATAAAACTGTAAATTTTCATTTTTGGCTCAAATTTGTATAGAATGACATTTTAGTCCACAAAACCATAATTTTTACATTTTGGGCCCAATAACCGTAAAGGCCCATAATATGGCCCATTATGCGAAAATTACACTTTTTGCCCCTTAAATGTCATGAATATCATAAAGACCCACTTTTTAAAATAAAATGACTCTTTTGACCCTTGTAAAAACCGTAAATGTCAAGAAGGTCTCATCCTTTTGTTTATTTGTCAAAAATGGCCCTTTTTCAAGATTTTGTTTAGTTTCTTATGAATCTTCACATGTTTAACACATTTATCTTTATAGTAAGTTGTATAAAGTGTTTTAGTTTACAAATATCACAACTTTTGGTTAGAATTTTCGAGATCTATGGTGTTTCATCACATAATCACAACTTAAATCAAGAAAAACACACATAACATGCATAAATACATAGATCTACCACATATGCAACTTGTATTCTCCCACAAAACATATTAAAACCGAAAACAAGGGGGTATGAACTCACCTTGAGGCTTGGGTTCGGTTTTTTTAAGAAGTGAGAAGATTTCGACCCTAGCAAGCTCTTTGAGATGGTTTTCGAATTCTATGAAGTTCAAGAGTATAGATCATGAAATGATATGGGTTATGAAGAGATTTTGATGAAATCTTAGAAGTTAAACCGTAGATTCAAGTAAGAACTTACCAAGGATGATGATCTTGATGAAAAATCCTCTTGAAAACACACCCAAAATCTCGAAAATTTAGAGGGGGAAGGAGGAGTTCTTGAGAGATTTTTGGTAGAGTTTGTGAGTGAAAATGAGAGGGGTGTGGGGAGGGTTTCGGCCGAGAGTAGAAGTAGAGGGAAGAAGGATAGATTGAGGTTATGTTTGCATGGATACCCACCATGCAAACATGAGGTGTCAAATGCCAATTAATCCTTAATTTCTCTTTTTTTTACACATATATGTACATATATATCTATTGGGCCGAGATTTGGGCTAGAGAGATGAGAATGAAATGATTTGGGCCCATTATTGGCTTTGTTTGAATTTTGAGAAGCCTAATAATATTTTTCGGCCCATTGGGCCCTTATTAAGGTTGTCGGCCCAATGAAGCCCAATTAAAAGGGTTCACGGCCCAACAAGGCCCATTAGAGATAAGATGCATTATTCTAGGTTCACATGGCCCAAAATGCTAAAATCTTAGGAAGGTGGGTCCAATTAGCGCAATTAGGGTTCCTAGGCCCAAAATAGTCAAGTCGAAGGTTTATTAATTCATTAAGCCCAATAAGAAAATCCTAGTTCATATTAAACTTGAACCGGGATTTTTAGGGTTTTCAATCCCTTGGTTGACTATATGAGATGCTTTGTATAAGGTTTTGAACTTTACTTGGGAATATTGATTAAGTTTGTTGTCATTGAACGAGTGTAGTGTATAATATCAAATTAGGGTTACAAGTATCACAGTAGATGGTGTTTACATGAGACTAGAATTTCCTAGCTAAAATGCTAGTTGTGACACTTGTTAGATCCACGCATGAATGTTTTCCTCCAGCCCATCCAAATACTAAAACATCAACTGCCCTAAGTGTTGATCTTCCTTCCAATGGGCCAGTCAGAAAACTCACAGGTGCCTCTTTCTTGGCAGAAATCCCAACGCGCCTAAATATGTCGAAAAGAACATACCTAACCAGATCGTGTCGGTACTTGAAACTCGAGAGCTCTTTACAATGAACTGCATGCTCCCCAAAGGAGTCCAAACATGCCTTGTGACAAACAGGGCAAGTCTCGTCAACTGGCAATAAAGGGATCATAAGGCGATACTGGAGGATGGCACGATACTCCACTGGCGACATATGCTGGCCAAGACCGTCAATAGGAATAGTCATAAGAAATCCTAAGCATGGGGGGCCCTTAGACGCTCAAAAATTGCTTTCTGCCTAATCGTCATGTCGAATTGAACTTCCATGTCTTGGACAATTTTACTAAAAAGGGCACTCGCCAATGAATGTTGGGCTTTTGGAGGGGCAGTGTCCTTATTAGTGAAACTGCTAAAATCAAAGCCCGAAATCGTATCACGAAAACAGGCCAAAGCACAAACATAATCTGAATCCATACAACATATGCCGCTATTTCGTAAGATGTGGTCTTGTAACACCCACGATTGAGTTCGTGAGGCCACAAAAGCATAGGAGGAAGCCTCCACTGCTGAGTACAACCCCAAACCACCGAGCCTAATTGGTAACGATGCCAGTCGCCATTGAAGGTCGCCAAAGAACGGACCCCCGCAAACCACAATGTCCTCAATCGACCCACGTGACCCTTTATCAAAACACAAAGCAGTATCTTCCATGTGAATGGGTTGGCACGTTCTCAGGCCAAATAAAAGTTTGGCGATGCCCATGCAAGATCGAAGCAAAAGGATTTCACTATGGGGGTCATGTAACTGTGGTAGAAGGCACATCAATCAACAGCCTTGGTTGCCCTCTTCATGGCTAACCCACTAATAAAACCCGCATCTCTAATAGCATCTCCCCCAAGAAGCTTCACCCCCACTGATAGTCGCCCAATGTCAACAGGGAATAAACATGTACGAAGCTTCCTACCATCGCATGAAGGCCAAAATAGCTCATTTTCTTGATATTCAGCTCAAGCCCCAATCCTGGGCCTGCCACCCTAATGATGTCCAATACTCTAGTCACCACCTCGGAATATCCAATGACGGTCCCATCATCAAGGTACCAAGCATGAAGAAGAAGCTTGCAATTGTCTCTAATTTGATGTATAAGTGGGTGCAGTACAAGATCAAAAAGAAGTAGTCCCAAAGGGTCGCCTTGCTGGACCCCAGTAGTGGACCAAATATGCTTATCTCCCAAATACAACCTTGTTGCATGTCCATATAAGAGTTCAACCCATAAGGAAATGGAATGACACCTCATCCTGACCTCGTGAAGTAAGACATATCTATCCACTAAATTGAAGGCATTCGAGAAATCCACAGTAATAAGCATTGCAAGAGATCCATCATCATGACGTGCACTCAACACCCTATTGACACTATGAAGTATAGCTTCAGCGCCACCCGACACACCTACTCCAAATTGAAATTCATTAAGGTATTGTTCCATTTCTTTACCAACTCCTTTCGTAGCAACCTTTGAGACCAAACGCCTCCATATAGTGCCTCTAAAGCTTTGATAGTGTCACTGTCATGTGAAGCAACACCCGAGGAGCACAACACTTTCACTGCACAACACTTTAATACATTTTAATTACACAAATTTGCAATTATTAAATATTAATATACATTTTGATTCTTTGAATTCATTTTTTAGTATAATAGAAATACATTTATTTTTTTAAAATTCATAGTTTAATAATTTGATGTATACAGTCAAATACTAATATGACTCACGATTCATATTTATCTTTCTCTAATATATTTAAATAACATATAAATTTCACATTCACATTCTAAAAAAACATATATACACATTTTCATTCTCTAAAATATCAAAATAACATTTATATTTTTATATTCACAGTTTAATTAGATTATATATAGTCAAACTAATAGTATCATCTTAAAATATATTAGAATCATATATGACATTCAACATCAAACCTGTAATAAAATCATTTATATACATATTTTTCTAATATTTTAACATTTTCATTTGTAATAAATCAAATCTGAGTTTGTAATGATATGTTCACGGTTTAACATATCATATATGTACAAAATAACATAGATTAAGATGACGTTTGTTTTAAATGTTTTTATAACAGTGTGTTTTATATTTATGTAAACATTATAAAACACAATGCATGTTTTGTTAAACATTGTAATAAGTTTCGAAATAAAATACCTTGTGTTACTTCGTTTGTTTTGGTTTTTATCCTCCATGTAGGTTTTGCTTTTGAAGAAATGCTTTCGAAAACACTTTGTTTTTCCATTTCGACATTTTTTATTGTTAGATGTTGTGAGTTTGTTGTCGAAATCTTCGATTTGAGACTTGAAACTTTTTTGCTTCTAGTTGTTGTTTCTTCAGGGTTTTCTTCTCTTTTTCTTATTCGGATATTGTTTTTTCTGAAGAATATGTAGTTGATGTGGTTCCTTTAGATTTTGAAGACATTTTTTGCTTGATTTTTAAAGAATCGGTCGATGTTGTTTTGATTGAGTGTTTGAAATGGAGGTTTCTGAATGTGGGTTTTTTTCAAAAAGGGAAATCAGGACTGTTATTAGAGATGAATGAGACTAGTCGGTTTTTGACGAGAAGTTCTTTATTATTACAAAATTGCCACCAGCTTTTTTTTTTTTTTTTTTTAATATTACATAAATAGCCCCTGTTCTATTTCAAAAGTATCAACTATATTATATAAATATTTATTAGATTTGTCTTGATTTTGAATTTTTTTGATGTTTTTGCTTCCTGAAATCGAGAGTAGAAGGCTTTTGTCTATTTTGAATGTAATGGGTATTAGTTTTTAATGAGATTTTTTCTTATTTACCAAAATCGGTAAAGCCCTAATAACTTTGTTTTATTTATGAAAGTGGCACAACGTCATTTATTAATATAAAACTTTGGATATTTTTTTTAACATAACTACAATTTCGACATTTTTGTATTTTAACAATTTTTTAGCTTAACGTTTATTATTTCTTTAACTTTGGTCTTTGTAAATTTTTTGCCATTTTTGAATTTTTCCTAATTATATCATTTGAATTAATTTTTTTAAGTATTTGCTTCAAATATTTTAAGTAAGATTAGTAAATAATTTGTTCAAAGTTTAATATTTAAAAAAATAAAATTTATATATCATGTACGAGATTACAATAAACATAATAGTATATACAATGTTCATTAAAATTATTTTAAATTCTTTAACATATGTTTTTAAAAAAAATCACATTTTAAATAAAAGACGGATTGTACATTCGTTTACACATAATTTAATTTTTCATATAAAACATTGATATTTCATTATAAATTTTTAACATTCATAGTTATAAATGTTGAAATTATCGAATATCTAAAAAGTCGATTATTGAGTACCCATAATTAAAAAAAAGTAGCATTTTTGTCCAACAAAAAAAAAACAGAAAAAAAAATCAAATTGTCTCAAAATAAAAGCTACATAAATCATTGTTGTCTTGTTTGTTCGTTTTTCTTGAAATTTCTAAACATCTTCTATGAGCTTAAATCTTTCTTTATACTTCTACATTGCATTCTTCACCAATCTTTTTTTCTCTTCTTCTAGTTTTTTATCAAGTTGCATTCCTTCATCCACTATTTTTTTTTTCTATTTAAGTTGATGTCATTCAGTAGTAGTTTTGTGAGATACTTTAATCTTAGTTTAGTGAATTTTTCTTTCTATTCCTTTTGATCATTCTCAATGTCACAATCTCATCTGCTCCGAGCCTGTCCTTGAAACATTCCATATGTCTCATTAACGCCACTACATTTTTCTCAAAATTGTTTTTTTAACCACCAATTGATTTTAAATAATGAAATTTCGTTAGTAGGCAAATGAAATACTTTTTCGTATCCTCTTTTCATCATAAGTTTTGCCATCAATGCTACATGTATTACAATGAAAATAAATTCACTCATTTTGATAATTTATTGAAATTCACAGTTTAATTGCAAATAAATCTAAAATAGTAATTCTTACCAAAGATTGTGGTAATAGCCCATATTCAAGATTAATATTCGACATTCATTTTATGACTATCAATCAAAACTACTGATATCTTTTTGAGATTTATACATAACAAACAGTAATGAATTTTCTTCTTGATCGGAAAGAATAGTTGCATTTATATTAAATTGTAAACTGTCTATATATATATATATATATATATATATATATATATATATATATATATATATATATATATATATATATATATATATATATATAAAACATTGTTGTAACTTACAAATCCTAGTTTATCGAAATCATGTGCATATGGATGAAATTTCATTGCTTCTGTTGCTTTTTGATCAAACATTTTACATCTATCATCCATTGGTATTTCCTCATTTGTCATCTCTTCAATCTAATTACATATATTAAATATTTATTTTGTTAGAATTTTGTTAATCTATTAACATATATATATACATAATATAAATGTTACTTACTATGATTCCTGTTGGAAAATAAAATCTTAATGGAGATCTATTTTGTTTACTGCTCTCCTCATCATTTAACAAAATCGACCAGCAATCAATGACTTTGTGGTGGATGTAGGCACCTGGGATTAATGTTTCAAAGAAAATTTTTTCTACTGCATCCCCATTTTTTGTTCTGAATGTGATTTCACTGTTAAAGTTTTTTTATTAATAATTAAATATTTTAATTGAATTTTGTTTAATATATATTAAGTTGTGAATAATTTTTTAAAAAATAATTTTTGTTTCATAAATTAATTTTAATTAACTTTTTATTAAAAATATTTACTTACTTGTGGTTCCTTTGCATTGAAAATATTGAGTTTGCAATTAGTATCTCTTCAACAAATACCACGTCTTTTGCTTCCACTGTTTGACCATTGTAATGAGACAAGTAACTGTCTCTTGTAATGATCTCTCTTTTTTCTCTTCTCATCATTTTTTCTTCATGTTCCTCTTCAATACAAATTTCTTTTTCTTTCCCTTTATTTCCTCCTTCTTTTTTTGTTTGAACTTTTTCTTCTTCATCTTTTTTTTTTTTTTTTTTTTTTTTTTTTCTGTTTTTATGTTCTTCATCTTTGCTTGAACTTGTAGTAGGCTTTGGAGAGTTTACATCATCTTTGATATCTGGGGTTAGACCAAGTGAAAAATATGGTTGAGAAGATGGTTTTTGAACGGATGGTGTGCAAGATATTTCATCTTCTTTTTGTTTTGGAATTCTAGTTAAAGCATTTTTGTTTAAGCTTTCTTGAACAACTTTGTCAACCATAGCATAAATTGTTGGTGACTCTAATGTTGGTGTGGAAGTTGATGATTTTGGAATAGATTGAGAATCAGTAACTGTTGGTGTTTCTTGAGTTGTATCGACTCTGTCTCCTTCTTCAGTTTCTTCCTGTGTGGTTGTTGTTTGATCCATAACCATTTCTTGATGTTGTTCTGCATTCATTGTTTTTTCAATTTTTTCTTTTCCTTTCCTTTTGTTTCCTCCGTCTGCTTCTTCTTGAGTTTCTTGCTGTGTTTTTGTTGTTTGGTCCACAACCATTTCTTCAGCTTCTTCTGCATTCACTGTGTTTTCAACTTCAGTGTGTTGTACTTGATTCTCATTCAGTGTAAATAAAACTATTGCTTTTTGAAATGCAATATCCTTTGTCGGATTTTCATCTTCTGATTCTTCTATTTCCTTTTCAACTTGAACTTCATTTTCATTCACTTTTGATGTTTCACCAATATGCTTATTGAATAAACTCTCATATTTCACAAACCATCTTTTAATTGTTATGTCATCCGAATGTTTTTTTTTTGCCTTCACTAATGTCTCTTCCATTCTCTTTTTGTAAGCTAATGCCATTTTGTAATCTTTTTCTATCATCAAGCAAAATCCCTGTAGTGTATGTTTTTTGTTAGTTTATAATAAACAAGATTTCAATAAAACAAACTAATAATGTGTTATATTTTATTTTATGAAATTCACAACTTAACAACTAATTCACAGTTTAATTAAACATGTGTTATGTTTTATATTCACATATTAAAAATCTATTCATAGTTTAGTAATATTAATATCAACAGTGAATTAATTTTTATGTAACACCCGTTCCAGGTATCATCTAATTCTCCAAACTTTTAGGGTTTTATGCTAGGACTCGACGAGTTGGGAAGCTCCCACTCGCCGAGTAGAGATCATTTATGAGGACGCGAGATTTAGATCCTACTCGACGAGTCGGAAGGCCCCAACTCGACGAGTAGGCGCTGTAAAGGAAAACCCTACTTTTTAGGGTTTGTACCCTATATAAAGGACTTAATCTGCCTCTTGTGGCCTCCCTTACCAGTCATTACCCAGAGAAGAAACCCTAGTCGTTATTTGCTGCTTCCTTGTGCTTGAGAGGCTAAGAGAGTGTTTTTAGTGCAACTTGTTGAAGAGGTTTGAAGGTTGAGAGGCTTGGAACGGGAAGGAGCTTGTAGATCCAACATCTACATCGTTTGGGCTTCCATTTGAAGGTAACAAGATCTTACCTTGGTCATTCTAGCATTAGATCCCCTTTTTCTTAGGTTTAAGGTCATTTTTAGTACATTTGTAGATTATTTCGGGTATTTTGGCATGATCTAAAGATGTAACTTCAGATCTGGACTCCTCTAAGTCCTTAGTGTTATAAAGTCACTAAATTTATCAAGCATTGGTCCTCATTTTTGGCTTAAACCCCTCCCTTAGCTTGGTTTTGACATTTGAGAGCTTGCACGCACGTAAAGTTTGCAACTTTACGTGGAAACCATGCCCTAGGAGGCTAGATCTCCAAACTGGAGGTTTGGGGTAGCTTAAAAACGTCTGAACACAAAAAGGACTGAAGGGACTCGTCGAGTTCCTTAGCCAACTCAACGAGTCGGGTAGGGTTTACCCATTTCGAGATTCGGAGTGATTTCGGCGAAGGATTAGATTTTTCGGTCTGCATGAGTTTTCGGACTTCTAGACATTAAGGAACTCGACGAGTTACACAGGTAACTCGGCGAGTTGATGGGTTACTCAGGTAACTCAGCGAATTGTTGGATGCACTCGACGAGTTACGGTCAACATGGACTGTTGAACTTAATTGTTGACTTTGACTTTGACTAGGGTTGACTTTGAGGGTATTTATGGTATTTCAGGATTGTGACAAGTTAATCACATGATGCTTATAGGCAATTGAGTTGGAGCTGTGCGTTGGAGTTATCGGATCTTATCTTGTCAGTTCAACATTCACATGAGGTTTGTCTCCTCACCATACCAATGGGTCTAAGGCACCAAGGCTGACCCATGTTGTGATATGTGGTACACTAGTTGATGTAGAGATATGTGGTATGATAGTTAGCTATATTCTAAGTAGTATTTTGGTTGTTTATATGATACTTGCAGGGAAGACCATGGGGGGAGCCCATGACACTTGGATATAAGACCATGTGGGGGAGCCCATGGATTGTCAGTTAAAGACCATGGGGGGAGCCCATGACAATTAGATGAAAGACCATGGGGGAGCCCATGGCTTGTCAGCTAAAGACCATGGGGGAGCCCATGGCACTTTGGTATAAGGCCATTTGGGGTAGCCAATGGCATCCTTATATGTTTGTATGCATGGCTGTTGTGGTATATGTAGCTTTTATAGCTAATATGATTATATGATTATGTGGATTGTGTGGGGTATGCTCTGGGGAACTCACTAAGCATTGGCTTACAGTTTGTGGATTTGTTTCAGGTACATCTGACCCTAAGGGAAAGGGTGAGGCTTGATGACGCGACATACACACACACACACTCTCTCTCAGGCGTTTTCATGGGACACTCTGATGGTTGGAATAATATTGTTATTGTTATGGATTTTAGAGCAAATGTACTTGAGATTTTATGGTTTATGGAAAATGTTTGACTATTTAAAAATGAAAAATTTCCTTTGAAAATTGGGTCGTTACAAGTTGGTATCATAGCCTTGGTTTGAGGGATTCGGGCACACTCTCGGGTGTGTCAGGACTCAAACTAATGAAATGGTAAAAAAAAATTCAAAAAAAAAAAATAAATAAAAAAAATAATAAAAGTTAAAAACTTCTTAAACTGGAGAAGAGGAGAGTACAATGCGCGTGATCGGCCGAGCCAAGTAAGTAGTTCCCCAATATGTTAGCCATGTTATACTGATATTTGAGTTTTGATAATCGTATGATCTTTCTATGTGTATGCTTTTAAAATTATATACGGTTAGGAGCTTATAGCCTTAGAATGATTGATTTGGCCTTATTTCATGTTCCTTGTCTGGTTGTGGTCCTAGGGTAGAATCTATTATTCGAAAGTCTATTTGATCCTTTTCTGTGTATAAATTGCATGCATAAAGGCAACCTGTCATGATTGGTCTGATTGATGTGGGTAGAGCAAATCTTAGGATAACCTAAGATTTAAGTGATGTTGTAGCTTGTGGGATATGTTGTTTTCTGGGACGAATTGGAGTTATCAGGTAGAGTCTTGGGGAATGTACAGGTAGGTGTGGAAGGTAGTATTGGGCCCGTACTACTGGAAGCACAATATCTGTACCCGAACCAATGTTAGATCTGAAAGCTCTAAGGAGAACCGGTGTGGGAGGATCCCCTTTTTGGACATCCTGATCATTACATTTCGTGATATTGCAGTTTAGTATGGTGGTGACACGATTGGGAGTAGGGGGATCATGATCGGGATCTGGATCTGGGTCGGGCGGCGGTAACGAGCCCATTGACTAGAGGTTGCGCGAGCTCATAGCAGCCGAGGTGACGAGGGGCATCCTTTACGCTACCCCAGTGATTTTTGGGACGGTCAAGGAGGGTATGATGGAGATAATGGAGGAGAGGCTCAGGGTATTCAGAGCCGAGATTGATGTGGGCCAGGTCGGGGCCCGAGCTCCCTCGTTCCGGGAGTTCAAGGCGTATGGGGTGCCAGAGTTCTTTGGGGTTAGGGAACCCATAGTTAGCCGACGCAGGGTGGCGGATATAGAGAATGCCCAGCGCACGAGTTCTTGCCCTGATGCGGCAAAGGTGGGTTTTTCTTCATGTATGCTAAGAGTGATGGGTTTTATACAAACAATCTTATGTGTGCATGCAACCCTAGTTTGGATCTATGTTTTCTCTATTAGACATACAACTATTGAACACAAATAGAAAACCCTAATATACATCTAATAATTCGAAAATATATGAAAGATTAGATCACATACCTTTGTTGCTATATAGTAATAACAACTCAAACTTGCAGATCCTTGCTTTTGAGAACAAGCACCACAATTGTAGTACCTATAATGGCTCACAAACACACTAGGGAAAGAGGATGAATATGAGAGAGAGGGGAGAGGGTAGCTTGCTCCAAAATTCTCCACTCCTAGGGTTTCACATGCTGTAGACGAAATCTAGTACCAAAGGGGTCTATTTAATGTGGAAACCCTAATTCCTTAGCTTGGGGCCTAAGCAACTCCATGGACCTCCTTACCTTAGGCCTTGGACGAAAATACCTAAAAACTTCTACGGATTTTCGGCCCATCCCTAATAAGGGTGATCCAATAGCCCAAAGCCTCAACTATCAAATAATTACAAAACAGCCCCTGTACTTTCAGTCCGTTCCTTTAATCCCAAAATTAATTCCAAATTAATTTTTGATTAAATACTTGTTAAAAATATGATTTCTAATTAATATATTATTCTTATAATATATTAAGAAATCATATTTATAACCTTATTTATTATTCTTAATAATAAATCAACCTCTCTCCTCAATAGTCATCCTGTCTAGTTGCTGGTGTGAAGGCAACCCAAAAGGACCATGCTACTATCAAATCAAGTACATACCAATTATAGTTATGGGCTTAGACACCTAATCCAACAGTCTCCCACTTGGATAAATCTAATAAATAAAATTGCAAGTATGACTTCAGAATCTGATTAGCAATCGTAGCTCTCAAAACCTGATGTCGAACTCTTACCTAGTCAATGACGCGTCCTTAGATAAGGGATCATATATTCCTCCGTTATACAAGATATCCTATGGACATGAGACATGGATTATAATCATTCTCTCTCTCCAAGTTCTGTTTCCCGATTTCCGATTTATGACGACCGACTAATTGAACAAATCAAATCAGTCTAGGCTTGGCCAAGCGCTTAGGGTGTCATCACTAAATCATCGAGGGGCCCACATATATCGCTTTTATTCCACTTTGGGTAAAAGGAATGGATAAACTTCGACTCATATTCTTGTACTATTTACTCATCAAATCACACACAACAATACGTTTTATAACATCAAGTTACTGATGCGTTTACATATTATCAATGTGCAACCGATTCGTAAACAACAACTCATATATCTCCGTTTTAAGTATATAAGATATTATCGTCTCACAATCACTCGTGATAAAATCCATGAAGTGATTCATGTGAGCGTGGGTTTAATCCAATACTTAAATCCTATTTCAGAAGTACTCATGAACACTACAGCAAACTTGTGCTATGTCTAAACACTTAGACAATATACAGTCGGATTCATGACAACCTTACCTCATTACTTACTTACAAAGTATGATTGGCTGTGGATGTTTGAATAATCTTATTATTCGGGAAGTAAAACATGCCAAGTGCAAACTAAGAATAATCTAATCCAATATGGTCTCAACACTTTTGAATATATATAAAACACTTATTATTTAATCACCATATTGATTACACATTATTCATTGTATAATGTTTCGACTAATCAACTTAATACTTGAATTAAAACAATAGTTATCCCATGCTCCAAGCATGCACACTATGTTTACCTATGGTCCTTACTTTGTGAAATAGATCAATTGAACACATTTCCAATGATGCTCATTTCACAATTCCAAATCCTTATCATAAGTGTAAGAATATCAAATTCTTCCACTATTAGAATGTGTTAGATTTTAAGCTATCATGCAATGATCATTTTGTAATGTCTAGGCACCAAAGTCACAGAGACTTTGCCAATTACAAAACATTCCATTGGAGATTGTTACAAGACAATTCCATAGATACGAAGTCTCGTATTCAAAGTACATTCCTTTGAACATCCTTCTTGCATAAAAGTTTCTACACATAGATTCTTAATATTGTTGGATTAGATGTCTAAGCCCATAACTATTATTGGTATGTACTTGACCAGAGAGTAGCTTGGTCCATTTGGGTTGCATATCATCAGGACAATTTGTTAGGATGGATTCTTGAGAGAAGGTTATATATGATTTGTTAATATATTATGAGTTATAATATATTAATATGAAATCATATTTTTTAATTAGTATTGATCAAGAATTAATTTGGAATTAATTTAGTGATCAAAAGAGACTAATTAAATCTATGGGGACTAATGTGACATCCCCAAAATCACGGCCAGAAAAGACCGATTTGTTTATGCTTTGTTTTATAAATCAGAGTAATCGTTTACAGAAAACAGATGTGGAATTTGTTCCCAAAACAAAATGTGATAAGAATTTATCAAAGCATTTCTTTAAAGAAATGTATTTTCATTAAATAACAAAATCTCGGGATGTCATGTTCCGATACAGACCAAAAGCATAAACAATATATAATAGACCTTACAACAGTTATTTATAACTCCTGATCTATAATCCAAATTCTCTCGTCAAGTCCACCAACTTATACCCTTGTGCCATTACCTGTAACGCAAAGAAAACTGAGTGGGTCAGGCTTGGGAGCCTGGTGAGCATATAGGGTTTTCAACCCACAATAATATAATTATTATATTTTATCATCAAACAATCAACCCAATTACCCATCCCCATTATCTTCTTTATTTCTTTAGGTTTTACCCTAAGAGCCAATTATCCTTCATTCATTCTTTCCTAAGGATTTACCTAAGGAATTGGCACGAAGTCCATTGCTGCCAAAATTTATCTATCAGATACTAAATCCATAGCTATCAGGCGCTAACTCCATAGTCACCAAGGTTTACTTAACAGTAAGCGCTAACTCCATAGTCACCAAGGTTTACTCAACAGTAGACGCTAACTCCATAGTCACCAAGGTTTACTTAACAGTAGGCGCTAACTCCATAGTCACCAAGGTTTACTTAACAGTAGGCGCTAACTCCATAGTCACCAAGGCTTATACAATAGGCGCTAACTCCATAGTCACCAAGGTTTATACAATAGGCGCTAACTCCATAGTCACCAACTATCCCATCTACCCATGTTCTACCCAACATTTTCGTAGATATAAATACTTACACAATTTAAATCATTTAACACCTGTATAAAACATCAATTCCATGCCCATTTCAAATAGACAAATAATATATAAACACATAGCACGTATTTCATAGCAAATACTTCGTATTTATGTGTTAGAAGAAAGTAACTACACACTCACATATATAAACAACAATATACTTAATACATTCAAACAATACTTGTATTATTATCGTGTTTAAGAAAGAGACTATACACTCACTTAATCAGAAGATGATCGGACAGCACTACGGCTTGTAGAAGTAGTATTCTTCGGTAGATCTGGAAGATCTTCATAAAAACCGGGCTTCTCGTGGGCAGAGCTTCGGCTCGGAAACTCTTTTCTTCTCGGGATCTTCGGTCTTCGGGACTTGCTTCGGGTCTCGGGATGAAATTGGGGCTTCGGGGGGGTTAAAATAGGGCTTAGAGAGAGTATCGGGAGTGGGAGAGTAAGAGATGAGCAACCAAACTCGGCTGACCCTCGATTTCTATTTATAGGGTGAATTTTCTGAGTTCACCTCGTGAACTGACTCACCTCGTGAGTTTCTAATATTCACCTCGTGAGCTCGATATGTCATTGCGTTCGTCATGGCCACTTGCCCTGGAAGACGTCCATCACCTATTCACCTCGTGAACCATATAGGTTCACCTCGTGAACTGTGACACCCTTAGGGTTCACACCCCGAACTTCAGAAATTCATAACTTTCGCATACGAGCTCCGTTTTCGACGTTCTTTATATCCACGCGTAGGTGAGATTATGCTCTACAACTCTCATTTAGACTCCGTTGGCTAATTTTGATTTTATTTTGATTATATTTTTATTATAGTATTTTTAGTAGGCCGGGACAGGAAAACTCCGTTAGAAATTCATAACTCCTTCATTTCACGTCCGTTTTCGTCTGTCTTTTTACCGTTGGACTACTGTCAACGAGATCTTCGATTATCGTTTAGATTGTTTCGGCTAAATATCGCTCGATCTCATATTCGAACTTCGGGCTGTACACTGCTAAGCCGAAACTTCGAAAAATCATAACTTCCTCATACGAAGTCAGATTTGGGCGTTCTTTTCATGCACGCTCTTGGTTTAACGTATTCTACAACTTTCGTTTAGATCGCTAAGGCCAAATATCGCTCTAACGTAAATTCACTATATACGTCGCGCTGTGTTGTGCCGGTTCTGTCGCGAAACTTCGACAGGTCATAACTTCTTCGTTATAACTCGGATTTCGGCGTTCTTTATATGTACGGAATCCTTGTAACATATACTATAACTTAGTTAAGATTAATCCTTCTAAATAATCTTCCATCAAAAAGTCACTTTTGACGCTTAACGTCTCTAAATTGACTAGCCCGGATCTACGGGCGTTACAACTAATTATGGTAATTAGTTATATTTATATGTGTTGGGCTTACGATCCATGTTGGACCAAGTTTATGTATGGATACATAAAGAGTTGGGCCACATGAACCATGGATCATAAAACCCATGGGTATGCATTTGGGTTATACCCAGGACCCTTGGAATCCTATATATAAATAGGTGAGTACATAGCCAAAAACGCCACTTAGCATATTCTTGTAGTTTATGAGGTGTTTTTGGTGCATAGGAATTCTCTCTCAAGAGCTACCTTTGTTCATGATGTGTTGTGACTTCATTTGAGGTTTCCACACTATTGGGGCTAAGCTCTTAAGGCCAAATACATCAAGACTTCAAGCTACACAAAAGGTATGTTACCATAACTAGTATCTTGTATGGTATATATCAATTGCATGCTAGTTATAGGCTTAATACCTTGGAAACATCATTGCATGTATAATTAGTGAAAACATAGATCCAAGGTATTTAGGGTTGTATGTGCACCATAGGATGTTGTAGTATATAAAACCCATCGGTGGTATCAGAGCCATGGGTTGTTTTCAATTATACTTGATGCTACTTGCTTGGAAATGCCTTAAAAATCGATTTTCTGCTGTTCTGGACTGTGGACTCGCTGAGTCCACTGATGGACTCGTTGAGTCCAAGGCAAAAACTGACCAACTCGCCGAGTTTGTTTATACACTCGACGAGTTGGTGCTCTAGAATGTAGATTTTCGAGGTTTTTGGCTAGAATTGGACTAGAATCATTACACTAAGCTGTTTTTGAACTTATAAACCTATTTTTTATGTGGTAATGATCATTCTAATCCAATTCAAAAGATAATTGTCAAAAGTTTCATGTTTTGTATTGGTTTAATAGTTGGGCTAATTACATGAAAATTGTTTGATTTGAATTGTCTTGTTCATATGAGTTTAATATAGAATTTTTGACATGTTTGTTAGTTTATTAGATGATCTAAATGGCCTTTAATGGATTCCATAACTTGTCCTCAAGTTATAGAAAACCAAAAGTCTTTCTTGTTAATGAGTCTTTAAAAGTCATAAGTTATGCAATTGAATAGTCTTTTCCCATAAATTGTTTTATGAGGTCCATAACTTGTCCTCAAGTTATGAATTTTCAAGAGTCTTGCCAATAAAAGCCATATTAAACTCATATGTTATGGATTCCAAAGGTTTTTTGAATTGTTCAAAATTTGCCCTCATGTTTTGGAATTTGTAAAGTCCCCCCCCCCCATGAATACTTTAATTCCAAATTAAACCCTTAGAATTTTAGAAGTTTAAAATTCAACCCTTATAGTATTATAATATTATAGGTTTAATATTTATATATATGTATAGGAACAAAGTCAGTCTTAGCGTTAGTAGGTGTCATTCACGAAGCCGGTCTATAAAGGGGGTATAAAGTTACTGCCTATAAAATGGCAGTTTAATGGGTGTCCACTCTCACCCACCGCTTCCTTGATTGGTGGAGGGTCGTTAGCCGAACGGGTAGGACAGGACATTAATTATCCCTTCATTAAAAGTATAATGATAAATACTAAGTAACTAAACTCTTATAAATTCCCAATCTTAGTTACTTAGGAAAATGTGAATATGGTGCTAACCCATGAAATTGCACTTTGCACCTTGTTAAGTCATTAGTGGAGCGTGTGTGGTTAACCGGCACACTAATCTGGGACTGACAATGTGTGGAAAAGGGTAGCTTGATGTTAATCATAGATCAATGGAGCGTGTGTGGTTAACCGGCACATTGATTAGGTGGTTGTAACATTAAGTGTACCAAGTTAATTTCCATGGTTATTCACTCCTTGTTTGTGATCCTCGGCATCCCAGTCACAAACTTGAAGGGCACAATCGAGATTTAAACATGCCATTGAATAGTTCAATGAATCTCAAAAGATCTAGGAGTTTCAATTCATTTAAAACCTAATGTCAAATTTCGTTTTTCATGGTGGAAATTGGTAAATCGTCATTTACCTACATTCAAATATTTTGTAGCTTGGATTACGGCATCCCTCTTCCAAGTTATAAAATATTGTGTTGGGTCCTAGCCTTAATATTTCATATTGGGTGTTATATTAAGGACTTAAATCAACTAAACTTGAATTTCTCCCTCATAGATGTCAGTTATGACAACTATGGTCTTCCTTATCCTTTTGGATAAAGCTTTCCTAATGAAGATGATATCCCAAATGGCAATCAAGGTGAAAGATTAATCCCTTTGTTGTGCATTAATGGGACTGGAAATCATACTTCACTTCCTCCACCTCCTCCTATTATTCTCCCTAACCCACAAGTTCTTGAAAAGTTCAAGGTCACTCAATCCCTATTGGCAAGCAGTGTCTATCATCTTGGGGATGAAGTTTCATATTGACAAGCTGGGAGAGTTGGGTGTCGAAGTCTCGGGGAAGCTGGCTGTTGACTTGGTTCTTCAGTCACTCCCTGATGACAGATCACGACATGACCCTTATCGATCTTACCAAATTGCTTGTTGCTGCTGAATCAGAAATGATTTGGAGCACTTGTAAAGCAAATTTTATTGGAAGATCTACTTCCCAAACTTCCATGGACATTGACAATGGAAACATTGGAAGTCCAGAAAAGTCTTCTCTTCCCAATGGAAAGGGATCGGCCATAGTCAACCCGGTTGACCAAATGGTAAAGAGAAAGGCTAAGTCTGAGATAGTCCCATGTACCATTACTAAGGAGTCCAAATGTTTCTATTGCCAAAGGAAGGGGCATTGGTTGCGAAGCTGCCTTATTTACCTGAAAGTTCACTAGGATGGTAAAAGTAAATAAATTTGACTATGCTTCAGGTAAAGTCCACTATCTAACTCTATTAAGTTCCTATTTGGAGATTCTTATTACATGATGTGATTAGGTCGCATTTTGATGTTTTGTAGAATCGGAAAAAGAGAGGAAGCTTAAAGGAAGAGTAAGCTGATTCTGATCGCGAAGATGGATTTCGATCGCATGATTCAAAGATCAGAATTTTGAGCTGCTGCTTACGAGTTATGATAGATTGCTTAGGAATAAATAATAACATTGTTTTCATATGTATTTGCATTGTAAGGATAAGTTTTTCCGCATTTTTAAAATAAAAGGAAAATTTTGATTTTATTTATTTTAAGTATCCTTACAATGACATTTGTGAAAAATTGTTGTTTATATGATTCCATTGATAGCAATATTGGAAAATGGACTTGATTCTTTCGTTTGTGGTAGTGTCATAATTTACCAAATAAGGAAAGATTTTCATCACCCAAGTTTTAGTTGGATAGAAACTTGGAATCATGCAACCTGTATTGTATGATGAATGAGAATTTTCATCTTTGGGAAATTAAGACTAATTCCTTGTTCACATGTATATGTGAGTCAAGTGAAGGACTAGGAGATCGGGTACACTTGTTTGTGCGCTGATTAGGTCCACCACAAATAACGATAAGGCTATTCGTCATGATTTACTAAAGTTTAGTAAATATGGTTGTGCTTACAAGCTTAAGTATAATTCTGAAACATTGGAAAAGTTTCAATGTATGGCATGACGAATGAGAAGAATCAAATTAGGTAGAAAGATAAAAGTTTCTCCAATCTGAAAAGATGGGAGAGTACTTCAGTATCGTGTTTTATGATCATCTTAATGATTATGAAAAACCATGTCACAATTGATCCTTTAAGGATATCTTAGTTCATTTGTATGGCTAAGAAGAGGAATCATGAATTGTTGAAATAGTTAAATCAAAAGATGAATCATACTTCGTTCCAAAATTGAGTCTTAGAGTAATACTCCAAGATTGTAACTCGAGTGACATAATCTTAAGAAATGTTTAAAACACTTGTCAAATGTAGAGTAAAATGTTTTCTACTCTTGTACATTTGAAATTGGTAAGTTGTGATGTCTTGGATAAGACAAAGACCAACTAAGACCAATTGTGTGAAGTGTTTTTCTTGATAAGAATCCGCACTAACTCTTGAATATTTTCTTTGTCAAGGAATGGTTCTTGACAAGAGAATCTTATATGTCAAGAGGTCAGTGGGAGTCTTAAAGATCTTGAAAAGTTTCAAGAACTAATCAAGGGTATTGTTTATCACTAGCAGACGACTTGAGGTTTATCGCTTATCATGTTGACATATTCTAGTTTATGTGCCCATTCTAGTTAAACTTGACTATGCATGTGAGTTCTATGAGTTCTCAGTTGTTTGCATAATAACTTGGAAGCAATGGCAGGCCCTTGTGCTGCCAAGTGGCAAGAAATTAAGATTAAACAAGTTCAGTCCATATAGTTTGGATTTGTCACTAACCTTGTCTTGTGATTATGGTTATGATAAATTTACATGGATAGGAACACATACACCATAAAAATCTAAGTGTCATAAGGTTTCTCTCCGATTCATGAAAATGATGGTGAGGAAACGCTTTCACTAAGTAGAGTTTAAGTAGATAGCAATTATGATATTTGCATTCTCAAAGTCGTTAGTGGAGCGTGTGTGGTTAACCGGCACACTAACATGGACAAGTGAGAATGGAAAAAGGTCTAAACATTATGATTACGGAATCCGTCTTTATAATTGTTTAGACACACATGTGAGCTATCTAAGGAAAGGCGTATGATTTTGGGAAGCTTAGATAAAGTTTAATCAAAGCATCTCGTATCAGAAATCTGAACTTTGGTAAGAAAGTCAATAAGTATTGATTTCTAGAAGTCTAGCTGATTTATGGATACACGTCAAAGCTAGTGGGAGCATAAGTGTTATGCTAATAATTATCATGTTAGTGGGAGCATGATTATTATGTTAAGTATTGCAAGTTAGCAATGTTAATTATAGAAAACAAAAGTTTCAATTTGCAAAGTTGCAAGGTTTGAAAAGTTGTTTTGCTATAATTAAGGGAGAGGAAATTATACTTCATTCCAATTCTAAAAGCTTAGATTGTGAGTTTTTAATCAAATTTAGTCATAATTACATTATTTGCGTTCTAAAATTCGATTATGATTATGACACCCATTTTCATAATTTGAATTATGTGAACATGGCAAATAGAAATAGAAATATTATAGCAAAAGACGGGTCTAGTATCATGTCTTTATGTGAGACATCATGAATCGTTTCCCATATGCTTTGGATATAGGATCGATTACATGTTCTATAATATTCATCCGTTTGAATTTTTCCAAATGCCTAGGGCATTAATAGGGAAAAAGGAATAGAACTGGATATGACTAAAATGATTAAGCAATTGTCGAGGACAATCTGAGGTTTACCAAGGATTGGTTACTCATGGACAGTTGGAAGTATGGTGTAAATTTTGGAAGGACCATATTGACATATTCTGAAAAAAGGCAACTCTTGTTCAGAAGTGATAGTCAAAATGGGAATATGGAAATGTTTCCGTAGGTGGAAGTTATTCATTAAATATGTGTAAGATTAGAAAACTTAATGCAAGAAGGATGTTCAAAGGAATGTACTTTGAATGTGAGACTTCGTTTCCATGGAATTGCTCTCCATTGGAATACTTTGTAATGCTTGTTGTCGAGTCTTTGTGGCTTTTGTGCATAGTCATTACAAAAGGATCAATGCATATAAGTTTAGAATCTAACATATTTCAATAAATGGAAAAGAATCTTGTATTCTTACATTTGCGATAAGGATTTGGAATTGTGAAATGAGTATCATTGAAATGTTTTTCAATTGATTTATTTCACAAAGTAAAAACCATAGACAAACATAGTGTGTATGCTTGGAGCATGGCATAACTATTGTTTTAATTCAAGTATTAAGTTGATTATTCGAAACATTATACAATGATTAATGAGTAATCAATATGGTGTTTAAATAAAAGGTGTTTTATTTACAATCACAAGTATTGGGGCCATATAGGATTATTATTATTCTTGTGTTTCACTTTGCATGTTTTGACTTCCCGAATAACTAGGTTATTCAAACCGTCCACAGTCGATCATACTTTGGAAGTAGGTATTGAGGCAAGACTGTCATGAATGGGTCTGTAGTATGTCTAGATGTTTTAGACATAGCTGCAGTATTCATGATGTCACACCCCCAAACCAAGGATGGCGGAAACGTCCGGGGGTGGAAATGACTTCATGTATAGTATCACAACAACGAGTATAATAGTGCTCATAGTAAATACAACCATCATAATTATAATTGAAAAAGTTACACCGTAGTATGAGTTTACATGTTTCAAAATCAATTACACTATGATGACTAAAAATGAATTGTTTGACGATTTAACGTCCCATCCTCAAAAGCTGTTGATTTCCTATTTCACTGATTTCCTGAGAATACAAGTAATTTCGAAAAAGAGTCAACAATTAAGTTGGTGATTTCATAAACTTTTGGATATAGAGTTTGAAAAACCTTTGTTTGTAATGGTAATGTATGCACAAGAAAAATCCAATATTTTCCTTATAAGATGTTGAGTAGTCTTAAATCCCAAGTCCGAATGTATGAGTGCGTTTCGAAATTTTAACGAAGTATGCTATTTCAAATAGATAAACCCTTTTTAGAAAATAATTTCCCGTAAACTTTAAGTGTTGTTAACTCTCTATGTGAGTCGTTATAACCATACTAAAACTAGATGACCTACTACAACGTTTTTCAGACGTTTAGAATTTGTTATGACATTTGTCACCCGTAGACCTGCAGGTCCCGCTGTAGCTAGCAACAATGTGTGGGGTGTCAATCCCAATATAGATCTATACACAATTATTACGCTCTCCCTACAAGAGACTCTGGTTATAACTTATAAGAATTTTAACCCGTACTCTAAGAGTACAATGAAGACGTGTCTCACAATTTACGATAACGAGTTTACGTGTAGTATGTTTAGTAATGCATAACTATGCTTCTTATGTTTCATCTTGTATGTTTGTAATGTTAAATGACTTTTATAATTCAAGGAGTAATTTCTGTTATTTAGATGTAACTTAACAGAAAACACATGTAAAATATGAAGTCATCAAAGACAAACACTTTGCTCAACATGTTACAAAGTGTTATGAAAGTTGTAAGCTGTGAATTAGTTTTTAACCTTTCTGCACTGTTTTAGAAAAATCATACGAAGTTGAAAACTGAATCCGTAAGCTTTGAGAGTTTAGAAATTGTGTCTAGTTTATCCATAATTTTTATTATGATTTTTAGAAGTCTCTAACTTGTTTGAAAAAGCTCGTATTCACAGACTGGTCCGAATTCGTTTCTGAATTGATAGACAATTTTATAAAAATCACCATAAATTGTAGAAAAATCGTATGGAGATGTGCAAGTAGTCATTAGAAAGGTATAAAACTGAACTACTTGCATATAAAACAGTTTTGAAATATATCAAGTTTAGTATGGTCAAAACAGTCCGTGAATAGGACTCAACTTTTCTGTGAAAAGCTGAAGTATGAGTTTGAGTTATATTAAGGTGTGTTAACTTGTATTCTCCCCCCCCCCCTAAAACTTGAAGAAAACATGAAAATTTAGGGGTATGAACTCACCTTGAGTGATTTCCTTAGATGAATGCTGAAGAGAAAGGGTTTCCAAGTCAAGAACACTTGGTAGGAGCTTGGAGAGTTGAAGATCTAAGAACAATTATGGTGACATTTGTTATGAGAGATTCATAATCTGAGTGAAGGAGTGAATAATATTCAATGTAGGATGAGAATACTTACTGAATGAGGGTGAAAATCTCAAAGGCAGCTTGGAGTCTCGAGTTCTTAGAGAGGGAAATGAGAGAGAAGTGTTTGCTTCTTGGTGAGAGAGTGAGTAAAGTGGAAGGAGAGATGAGAGTTTTCCAGCTTATGACCAAGATCTCGTGATCGAGGGAGTATGAGAGGACAAATATTTGACTAGGTAGGGATGAATAGTGACCGGGGGTTGTCCTATGTGGGTATGGGGGATAGCTTGTGTCACACTTTATGGAAAGTCAACACTCTAACACAATATCTCACCCAATAGATATTGTCCTTAGTTTATGATCCTCTCCCCAAAAATGTGATTTAAAATATGATAATATAGGGTCTTATACATCAAATATGAGTTTGGAGAGTTTAAATCATGAAAAATACAAGTCTGAGGAAATTTCCGGAGTAAAAATCACTCAAAATCATTAAAATTTCTGAAATTGTTGAAAATCCGAAATCATGAGTGTCAGGAGTCAGGAGCGTTCGTCCGGAATCAGGAGTGTCAGGAGTGTCCGGAGTCAGGAGCGTTCGTCCGGAATCAGGAGTGTCAGGAGTCAGGAGCGTTCGTCCGGAATCAGGAGTGTCAGGAGTGTCCGGAGTCAGGAGTGTTCGTCCGGAATCAGGAGTGTCAGGAGTCAGGAGCGTTCGTCCTGAATCAGGAGTGTCAGGAGTGTCCGGAGTCAGGAGCGTTCGTCCGAAATCGGGAATGTCAGGAGTCAGGAGCGTTCGTCCGGAATCAGGAGTGTTATGAGTGTCCGGAGTCAGGAGCGTTCGTCCGGAATCAGGAGTGTCCGGAGTCAGGAGCGTTCGTCCGGAATCAGGAGTGTCAGGAGTCAGGAGCGTTCCTTTGGGTTTTCTCCTTCGGTTTTGGGCTGTTTTCGACTGAGGAAGGTACATAGAGAGATTTGGGAGAGATTTCACATACTTTGAGAGATTTGGGGGAGATTTCACATACTTGGAGAGATTTGGGAGAGAGAGAGAGAGATAGGGTGGAAGAGATTTAGAGAGATTTTGCCGGGGGCCTTTATTAGTGTTTTTCTTCGTAGTGCAGGGACCGTTGGCTTCATTAAGCCTTGTTATGAGTGTTACATGCCCCTGAAGGGTACTTAAACGTGTCTTATCGAGTTGTCGCATTACTTACTCCTTTTAGAATTTTAGATTTTCTGAACATTGAAAAATTCTAAGCGATACTTTATATTAAGATAGTGAGTTGTACAAAGTAAGCATAATGTAAACCCTAACATACGAAAGGTTAGTTGAGTCGACCGATTTGACTTGTTGACTTTATTTGACTTTGACTTTACCAGATATTTACAGTTGTCACACATGAGTGCTCCTGGAATAAGATTTGAGTATTGGATTAAACCCACGCTCATTTGAATCACTTCATGGATTTTATCACGAGTCATCATGAGACGATAATATCTTATATTCTTCAAACCTAGAGATATGAGTTGTTGACCATGAGTTGGTTGTACATTGATTGTACGAAAACGCATCAGTAACTTGATGTTATAAAACGTGCCTTTGTGTATGATTCAACAAGTAGGTAGTACAAGCATATGAGTCGAAGTTTATCCATTCCTTTTACCCTTGGAGGGATAAAAGCGATATCTATGGGCCCCTCGATGATTTAGTGATAACAAACGTAAGTGCTCGGCCGGGCCTGCACTGATTTGATTTGTTCAATTAGTCGGTTGTGACAACCGTCAAAATTCGAGTCGGTTCTAGATTTGAATAAACTTAGTTGCACATATACGCACGACACATACTGGACTTAGTGACTAGAAGCTCAGTTATAACCTACTAGAAACTTGGAAGCAACTAGAAACAATGGATAATGTACTTAGATTTCACATTGATATGTGAATTCTACAACTACTTAACTGTAGAGGCTATCCATATTCGGGTCACTCTTTGACTCGAACACCTTTTCATGAATCATATACACACATCATGCACTTGACCTAGAAGTAGAAATTAGGTCAAAGTCTCATAGAAACTTAAGTCAAAGTTGAAGACTAGGACTAGTATACTTGATTCCTCAATTTCGCTTGAATCTCGGAATCACTACATAGAATGCCAATAAACCGATAAAAATAAATTACAAACATTATTTATAACTATAAAAGAGTTATAATACCATAAGATAATTTAAAGTCTCAAATATTCTATTTATTTTGATATCCAAATTTTTACAAACTCTCAAAAACCCTAAAAACCCTAAAACTTAAATTTTATAAAGTTTAACATCAAGAATTCTATAAAAATAGTTATGAAACTTATAATATTATCTTAAAACAATTAAATTCAGGGAAATATAATCATGGAAAATAAAAATTTAAGTCATTAACATTCATCCTTAATTTATAAGTCAAAAATCAAGGTTTCATGAATAAAAACTTGATTTTAGTGCACATTTGATATAAAATTTAGATATTTTATAAAATAACTTAAATTTTATAAAACAAAATGAATGAGAAAGGGTTATTATACTCAAAATTTCGGACCCCTCTCTTCCCATATCTCTCTCTCACACTCTCATTCTCCAACACACACACATCTCTCTTCTTTCTCTCTCTAGAAAACTCTCTCTACCTTCTCTCTAATTTTTTTTCTCCAAACACCACAACCACAGCCTCTTAACCACGAAATTATGGAGATTCATAAGGGTTTTTCAAGCCACAAATAAATTTAAGGTAAAGAACATACATCTCTTGAAGATCCACAACAATGATTTAAGCCATGCATGTGCATTTTACTTCAAAAACCGACTTCTACTTCTTCGTCTTCTTCAAACTTATTTTCTTTTTGTTAAAAATGGTTTTTAGAACATCAAGGATGTGTTTTAACACCATGCATGTATGATAAATAAGGTTGCATGTTCATGATCTTAGTGCAAAAATCGATTTTAAGGATTATAACATCAAACTCAAGTTAAGAGTTTTTGAGAAACAAAATTTTGTTCATAAATGAATGTATACATTTTGATAAGTTTTAATCTTTTGATCTCTGGAAACATGACTAGAATATAAGTTTATCATGATATCTTTTAAAATATTTCAAAAGATTTACTCAAAGAAATGATGAAAACTCATTTTTCTAACCAATAACCATGCATGCAATCTGCCAGATTTCTTTACCTGACTTTAAACTGTCATATCTCACTCATTTCTTAACCAAAATTCGGGATTCTTTTTCTGAAATATAATATTTTGAGTTAGCTTTCAAACCCATCTGACCTCACTGGAAAATTCAAATATTTAGATTTTTAGCAATTTTTACAAAATTGTTGCTCAATCAGCACCTTTTTGTGAATACTAGTTTTGTATTGCATGTTCAAAGATCTTATTCATCACTAAAAATCAAGGAAAAATTAACTTGAGCACTTAACATCATGTATTAAGAGGTATAAAAATATCTTGATTCAAAAGCCTTTGGAACATGTTGCAAAAATTCTCAAAGTAACATCAATAATTTTTACCAAAATCACAAGAATCAAGTTCTCTATAATTGTTTGAGCCTTTAGGCATGTTTTTCGACATCAAAAATAAGAAAACAATTTTTCATTGTTATTAAATTGTTTGAAGTTGCATTCTGGAAATTTTCAGCTCAATATATATTTTCTTTATTTTTACATGAAAATAATAATAAAATAGAGTGTTAAAGCATATAAAATACTTAAACTTGTAAATAAATTCTGGAAATATTTGTGGATGACCCTTTAAGTTAATAAACATCTCTCATGAAGTTTCATCGATTTTTGTTACTGTTAATATGGTTTTTAAATTTTCTTTTTATTTAGCTCTAATAAATCATAAAACCACTTTAGGGAATGTGAAAATATTATTTCTTATTTTTCGCAGCTTGTACCTTATATTTAAGACTCCGACAAATATTTTGGGAATTTTTGAAAATGTATATCTATTTTTCTTGAATTTTTGTGTTTATAATGGACTAAAAACAGCAAAAATAGTTTTACTCATCCAAAATTCATGAAAATTTACCAGAAACTCTTATAATATGTTAGGATGATACATAAAAATTTTGATGATTTTTATCTTCTGTATGCTATTTTTCTTCTATTTTCCCAAGATTTAATACACTTAAATGTACAAAAATCAGAAAAATTGTGTTAAACTTTTTGAAAACACATATTAATATTTTTCCTAGATTATGTACACTGTAAAATAGTTACACAAAAATTACAAGAATTTTTCATGATAATTTACTATTTTTCCATGATTTTATGATTATTCATGGAATTAAATGGTGAAAAATAGTTAGACAAATCAAAAATTCAAGAAAATTTATCTTAAGGTGTTTGACTTCAATTAAAAATGAAATACAAAGTTTGGGAAAGTTTAGAACTAAATTGATTTCATTTTGAATATTTAATCATTCGAACACCTCTAAAATGTTAAATATTAACATTTCAATAATGGAAATTTTCCACTTAAATTGTTATATAACAATTGATTCTTTGAAACTTAATTTCCACAGAAAAATGTTTGTAACTTATCAATATTAAATTTTGACACATTATTGGCATAATTCTATTGTAGTAGTAAGTATACTAGTGTTAGATTTCGATTAGAGACTCACTAGCGAATACCATTATTGTAGGAATCGGTAGTGGTACACGTGGAACGTAGTTCAAGGCACCATTTGCATCATCTAAATACATTGTGAGTATTCACCACTCCCCTATTTTCGGTTTTTAAATGTTTTGGGGGTGGAAAAGCATGTCCTAAACTATTTATATTCGTTGTATTTAATTGACTCGTATAAACTTGATTACTATATTTTGCATATTGTGAGTATTCACGCACTCCCCTAGTTTCAGTTTTTATGTTTTGGGGTGGAAAAGCATGTCCCGAAAAACTATTATTTGAATGTTGTATTTAAATTGATTTGTATCAAACATGATTGCTATTTTATTGCTATATCTCTCTATGTATGTCTATGCAACACGGAACATGAGAACTTATCGTATTAAGGCCCTTCCCTTATCTCTAACCATTAACTCTTTGAGCCAATGGTCATTATGGATAGCGCTATTAGGAATTGACAACTCCTCACTCGCCCTATTGATGGAGTGCATGATACCATATTCATCTATGGAACGATAAGCATAGATCTTGATAGGGCTTCAGTCATAGGTTTGGTTGAGACTCATTGTTTGCTCATACACATACAAACTCGTTTCTCGTTATAGCAATAAACTTGTTATTAATTATAGCAATGAACTTTGTTTCTCATTACAACAACGAACTTTTATTACTGAAAACTTATATACATGTTTTAGCAATGAAATTGTTTGCTCCTTGTAGCAACGAAATTGATTGCTCATTTTAGCAATGAAACTTGTTACTCGTTTGAGTAACGAACTTTATCTTCCATTAGAATATTAATGTTGCATCTTATTTGGGCAACATACCTTATCTCTCATGATGACAAAGAACTTTGTTTTTACAAACTTATTTACTCATTTTAACAATATACTTTTATTATTGGAAACTTTTATCAAAACTTTGATTTCAATTCATGGAACCAGTATTATTTTGTTTATCTGTGAGTACTCACCAACTATTTTTATAGTTGACGCTCGTTTTACATGCTTTTTCAGGAATCATCGAGTAAGTGGCACTTAGGGACACTTCACTTTTAGGAGCATTCGCATGTGTTGTATTTCAATTTACATTGTAATTTCTTTTGAAAGTTGTTCAAACCCATTGTAAAATTGTAATGATTTTTAATGCTATGGTTGGTGTTGTCTTTCAACTTTTGCTATGAAACCCTTTATACTGCCACGCCTCGTGTTTCCGCTTTAGCGGGGTGTGACAGAAAATGGTATCAGAGCCGAAGGTTATAGAAAATACCGGTTTTCCTTTGGAGAACCACAACTATAGCAAAAAATTTTCAAAATGTTTTTAAAATACCGAACATACTACTAGTATAACTAATTCGAGTACGCATTATTGGACTTTAACTAAGTATAGCCTGGCCAACTAGGCTTAATTAAGGAAACTTAATGCGAGGCTTGAAACGGTTATAGTAGAATTATGTTCAAAACAATTTTCAACTTAAACTTTTGAAAAACAAAATTTTTGGTGTGCGTACGGGCATTGCATATTATAGGCATTCATCTAGACACACTTAGAAACTAAGTTCACTTTTATAACAATGCCTTTATTTAGAAATAATCTTATCCCTTATCAAGTGTTAGGTTAACCACTTAGGTTATATCACTAGCCACTCTAGGAGCAATGCACTTAGTACTGAGAATGAGTATTCCTCGGTAGCTATTGACTTTAGATGTAAAGTTAGTAGCTAGATATACACTAGTAATAATCTTAAGTCGAAACCTATACCAATTATTCCTCAATACCTCTTCATCGTCTTCGTACTAGAGTTACAACTAGGAAAGCGTTCTGATACCGACACGGATGAAAATTGGAGTATCGCGTAAGGAGGTAGATGAGTCGTTTCTAAGTAATCACTTGGATACCATTGGTGGGCATTCCGGATTCGACTCACAAAGAGACACAAAGGTTTAACCTATTGCTACTAATACGTGAGACCTTATTACTACGCTACGATTTAGCTTTAGGTTGTTTCCACCTTCAGGTTAAAACTTAACATAGGATATCCCTTTGACCTCTATAAAAGGCCACGAAACTGCATTGACACCATAAAACGTTTTTCAAACAATTTTTCTTGCCCTTTATCTTAGGGAAAAAGACATCGGTACTCGTCTTATACTCGCCTTGTACTCGCCTTAGTATTTAGGTACGATCAGCTACACTAATATACTTATTCCTTACTTCTTAATCTTCCATCGAAAAATTATTTCGTTTCATCGGTTTTATTTATCATCGATAAAATACTTTATAACCACTTCATACAACTTACTAGACATTTCCTAACAACGTAAGCCATATTCTCGCTAAAAATCTTTTGACAACTTGCTTTAACTTAACACTTTTCTTCAAAACTCAATTTAACCAATATTGGTTTTAACATTGCTATTTCAATTTCATTTCAATCCATTTCAATGGATAGATGTGCTTTTAAAGGGCATAGAAACCATTTTAAACCTTGATTACCATTTTGGCACGTTTTCGAAAAACTAGAAACATTTTCTTTTATTATCGTGTTTAAACTCTTTACTATAAAACTTAAACATATGACGTTAAAGTTCATATTATGTGTAAAAGCTTCATCGGATCTTCAAACCACTTTTGTTTTAAGACTTTTGACTACTTCCCCATTTAGGCATCGTACTTTACTTAAATGTGTTTTCTTGAAACCCAACATGGTATTTTTACAACTTTCTAATCCAAATGTGTTTACAAGACATCACTGATGCCTACATTTCAAAACACACCTTATTTGTTTATTTTATTTCAAATTAGTTTTATAATCTGTGTTTATAAAACTTACAACATTGCAAAACTTAGTGTTCACTTTTAAATTTCCAGTGACACCTTCAACAATGTATAATTACTCTTCTAAATCTATTGAGTCTTTACCTTATATGTTTTAACTATTATTGAACTCCATTCTAAAAAGTCAAATTGTCAGATTTTCAACTACCGTTTGTAGTGCTTCTTCTTTTTCACAAATGGAGTTTAACTTAATAAGGTAACTCGTGATTATTAGCAAACATTCTAAGACTCTCACATGTCTATTTAATCATCAATATACATCAAATATTAAAGTTTGAAATATATCTCAACCTGGTTTTAATCTACCTATAGGTATTGTTCTTATAATTTTAACAATAACAATCATTGCCGCCGCTACCTTCCTTTTTCTATCCCCCGCACTTGATTTCTTGCTCTCCTTATGACTTTAGATCTCGCACATCCATAATAGTAACATAATACATTGTCTAACTTTGTTTCTGTCTATTTTGCTTCTCCTGGTATCATGTTTGTACACATACATACTAGAAGTCTATCATTTCGTTTTGAGCGATTAATACATGTATAGCCGTGAGGAATAATTTTTATTTAGTCAATTTTGATATATTCAATTACGCCTTTTTATCATATACATCTTGTTTTTATTTTGAAATCTCTATAAACAAGTGATCCTTATTTACATTTGCTTTTTCGTTCTAAATTCAGAAACTTGATATAAAATGCAATTTTCATTGTATTTTTCCTTATAATTAATACACAAGATGAATACTCTTATGCTTATAATTTTTCTATATCCGGAAAATATATGTGAAGGATATGTATCCTTATGTTTCTTCTTTTCTTTAAATACATCAAGAATTTTGAATTTTACGATTATCTATTCTCTAAATGATTGTTTTTGTAGAAACACTAAACTATGAATGCCCTATTTTGAAGATTGACATTTTTACACATTTCTTAAAATAGTAATTTACTTTGCAATTTTCAGTGAGTTCCTAAACTCTCAAGCTTTTTTTCATAAGTATTTTGACTCCTCGTAAACTTAGATTTGTCCTGACTTAGACAATTAGTCAATTTTTCAAATAGCGTAATATCAATAATTTCAATAAAAAAAATTTCCCTTAATGACGACTTAAACCTTTAACTTTAATTAATCTTTATATTATTTTACTACTTTGTTGGATCGCCACACATGTATCTTCATTATCTTGGAATTATTACACATTTTGATAATAGTGAGATTAATTATCATTTCTAAACAGACATTTTGATAACAATGAGATTTTTAATCACTTCTAAACACTTAAAATGCTATATACACAATGTGATTTAATTTATCATAAATTTTCATCGCCTCTATTTGCACCAATGACTCTCTAAATGTATTTATTCTTCGAATAAGGTTTTATTATTGTAAGAGTAACCGTAGTAGTAATTATAGCCTCAGAGATGCTCAATCATTCGTAATTTATTTTGTCGACGACACTTAATTAGCCTTTACATTTGAGATGTACCAAAACTTCGTTGCCTACCCTTAGTACGTATTTTTAGGAACTTACCCTCAATCGCTTCTCTTTCGTTCGTGCTACCCCTTCTTATTTCAAAATATATCATTTCCAGATGTAGTAGCCAACCCGGAAGTGAACAAATTGTTCCTAATCTCTTCTTTATTAGGCGGCGAATTTACACTTAGTGCTAATTTAGAACGCGACTTAAGGATCAATGCGGATTTAACGCTCAGTGCAGTTAGTGCTTCAGCAAAACTTATAGCTCTCTTAATTCAGATAATATCTAACTAGATGATCTTTTTCGACTAGGTCGCCATGTTTGGATCATGATTTCCATGATCCTAATTTCTCGCAATCTAAATTGTAGAACTCGAATTAAGGAAACATTAATTTGACTATAGCTAAAGAATTGGGCTTTTCCCTTGAGGAAATAAACCCGAAATAATCAAAGAACATTGCAAGTCACCACCTCTCCAACTATATAATTGTATTCGACTGAGTTCTAATAGAATACGTCACGAATTGAATTTCGGGGCGAAATTCTTTCAACCAGGGGAGAATGTGACAACCGTCAAAATTCGAGTCGGTTCTAGATTTGAATAAACTTAGTTGCACATATACGCATGACACATACTGGACTTAGTGACTAGAAGCTCAGTTATAACCTACTAGAAACTTGGAAGCAACTAGAAACAATGGATAATGTACTTAGATTTCACATTGATATGTGAATTCTACAACTACTTAACTGTAGAGGCTATCCATATTCGGGTCACTCTTTGACTCGAACACCTTTTCATGAATCATATACACACATCATGCACTTGACCTAGAAGTAGAAATTATGTCAAAGTCTCATAGAAACTTAAGTCAAAGTTGAAGACTAGGACTAGTATACTTGATTCCTCAATTTCGCTTGAATCTCGGAATCACTACATAGAATGCCAATAAACCGATAAAAATAAATTACAAACATTATTTATAACTATAAAAGAGTTATAATACCATAAGATAATTTAAACTCTCAAATATTCTATTTATTTTGATATCCAAATTTTTACAAACTCTCAAAAACCCTAAAAACCCTAAAACTTAAATTTTATAAAGTTTAACATCAAGAATTCTATAAAAATAGTTATGAAACTTATAATATTATCTTAAAACAATTAAATTCAGGGAAATATAATCAAGGAAAATAAAAATTTAAGTCATTAACATTCATCCTTAATTTATAAGTCAAAAATCAAGGTTTCATGAATAAAAACTTGATTTTAGTGCACATTTTATATACAATTTAGATATTTTATAAAATAACTTAAATTTTATAAACAAAATGAATGAGAAAGGGTTATTATACTCAAAATTTCGGACCCCTCTCTTCCCATATCTCTCTCTCACACTCTCATTCTCCAACACACACACATCTCTCTTCTTTCTCTCTAGAAAACTCTCTCTACCTTCTCTCTAATTTTTTTTCTCCAAACACCACAACCACAGCCTCTTAACCACGAAATTATGGAGATTCATAAGGGTTTTTCAAGCCACAAATAAATTTAAGGTAAAGAACATACATCTCTTGAAGATCCACAACAATGATTTAAGCCATGCATGTGCATTTTACTTCAAAAACCGACTTCTACTTCTTCGTCTTCTTCAAACTTATTTTCTTTTTGTTAAAAATGGTTTTTAGAACATCAAGGATGTGTTTTAACACCATGCATGTATGATAAATAAGGTTGCATGTTCATGATCTTAGTGCAAAAATCGATTTTAAGGATTATAACATCAAACTCAAGTTAAGAGTTTTTGAGAAACAAAATTTTGTTCATAAATGAATGTATACATTTTGATAAGTTTTAATCTTTTGATCTCTGGAAACATGACTAGAATATAAGTTTATCATGATATCTTTTAAAATATTTCAAAAGATTTACTCAAAGAAATGATGAAAACTCATTTTTCTAACCAATAACCATGCATGCAATCTGCCAGATTTCTTTACCTGACTTTAAACTGTCATATCTCACTCATTTCTTAACCAAAATTCGGGATTCTTTTTCTGAAATATAATATTTTGAGTTAGCTTTCAAACCCATCTGACCTCACTGGAAAATTCAAATATTTAGATTTTTAGCAATTTTTACAAAATTGTTGCTCAATCAGCACCTTTTTGTGAATACTAGTTTTGTATTGCATGTTCAAAGATCTTATTCATCACTAAAAATCAAGGAAAAATTAACTTGAGCACTTAACATCATGTATTAAGAGGTATAAAAATATCTTGATTCAAAATCCTTTGGAACATGTTGCAAAAATTCTCAAAGTAACATCAATAATTTTTACCAAAATCACAAGAATCAAGTTCTCTATAATTGTTTGAGCCTTTAGGCATGTTTTTCGACATCAAAAATAAGAAAACAATTTTTCATTGTTATTAAATTGTTTGAAGTTGCATTCTGGAAATTTTCAGCTCAATATATATTTTCTTTATTTTTACATGAAAATAATAATAAAATAGAGTGTTAAAGCATATAAAATACTTAAACTTGTAAATAAATTCTGGAAATATTTGTGGATGACCCTTTAAGTTAATAAACATCTCTCATGAAGTTTCATCGATTTTTGTTACTGTTAATATGGTTTTTAAATTTTCTTTTTATTTAGCTCTAATAAATCATAAAACCACTTTAGGGAATGTGAAAATATTATTTCTTATTTTTCGCAGCTTGTACCTTATATTTAAGACTCCGACAAATATTTTGGGAATTTTTGAAAATGTATATCTATTTTTCTTGAATTTTTGTGTTTATAATGGACTAAAAACAGCAAAAATAGTTTTACTCATCCAAAATTCATGAAAATTTACCAGAAACTCTTATAATATGTTAGGATGATACATAAAAATTTTGATGATTTTTATCTTCTGTATGCTATTTTTCTTCTATTTTCCCAAGATTTAATACACTTAAATGTACAAAAATCAGAAAAATTGTGTTAAACTTTTTGAAAACACATATTAATATTTTTCCTAGATTATGTACACTGTAAAATAGTTACACAAAAATTACAAGAATTTTTCATGATAATTTACTATTTTTCCATGATTTTATGATTATTCATGGAATTAAATGGTGAAAAATAGTTAGACAAATCAAAAATTCAAGAAAATTTATCTTAAGGTGTTTGACTTCAATTAAAAATGAAATACAAAGTTTGGGAAAGTTTAGAACTAAATTGATTTCATTTTGAATATTTAATCATTCGAACACCTCTAAAATGTTAAATATTGACATTTCAATAATGGAAATTTTCCACTTAAATTGTTATATAACAATTGATTCTTTGAAACTTAATTTCCACAGAAAAATGTTTGTAACTTATCAATATTAAATTTTGACACATTATTGGCATAATTCTATTGTAGTAGTAAGTATACTAGTGTTAGATTTCGATTAGAGACTCACTAGCGAATACCATTATTGTAGGAATCGGTAGTGGTACACGTGGAACGTAGTTCAAGGCACCATTTGCATCATCTAAATACATTGTGAGTATTCACCACTCCCCTATTTTCGGTTTTTAAATGTTTTGGGGGTGGAAAAGCATGTCCTAAACTATTTATATTCGTTGTATTTAATTGACTCGTATAAACTTGATTACTATATTTTGCATATTGTGAGTATTCACGCACTCCCCTAGTTTCAGTTTTTATGTTTTGGGGTGGAAAAGCATGTCCCGAAAAACTATTATTTGAATGTTGTATTTAAATTGATTTGTATCAAACATGATTGCTATTTTATTGCTATATCTCTCTATGTATGTCTATGCAACACGGAACATGAGAACTTATCGTATTAAGGCCCTTCCCTTATCTCTAACCATTAACTCTTTGAGCCAATGGTCATTATGGATAGCGCTATTAGGAATTGACAACTCCTCACTCGCCCTATTGATGGAGTGCATGATACCATATTCATCTATGGAACGATAAGCATAGATCTTGATAGGGCTTCAGTCATAGGTTTGGTTGAGACTCATTGTTTGCTCATACACATACAAACTCGTTTCTCGTTATAGCAATAAACTTGTTATTAATTATAGCAATGAACTTTGTTTCTCATTACAACAACGAACTTTTATTACTGAAAACTTATATACATGTTTTAGCAATGAAATTGTTTGCTCCTTGTAGCAACGAAATTGATTGCTCATTTTAGCAATGAAACTTGTTTACTCATTTGAGTAACGAACTTTATCTTCCATGAGAATATTAATGTTGCATCTTATTTGGGCAACATACCTTATCTCTCATGATGACAAAGAACTTTGTTTTTACAAACTTATTTACTCATTTTAACAATATACTTTTATTATTGGAAACTTTTATCAAAACTTTGATTTCAATTCATGGAACCAGTATTATTTTGTTTATCTGTGAGTACTCACCAACTATTTTTATAGTTGACGCTCGTTTTACATGCTTTTTCAGGAATCATCGAGTAAGTGGCACTTAGGGACACTTCACTTTTAGGAGCATTCGCATGTGTTGTATTTCAATTTACATTGTAATTTCTTTTAAAAGTTGTTCAAACCCATTGTAAAATTGTAATGATTTTTAATGCTATGGTTGGTGTTGTCTTTCAACTTTTGCTATGAAACCCTTTATACTGCCACGCCTCGTGTTTCCGCTTTAGCGGGGTGTGACAGAAAATGGTATCAGAGCCGAAGGTTATAGAGAATACCGGTTTTCCTTTGGAGAACCACAACTATAGCCAAAAATTTTCAAAATGTTTTTAAAATACCGAACATACTACTAGTATAACTAATTCGAGTACGCATTATTGGACTTTAACTAAGTATAGCCTGGCCAACTAGGCTTAATTAAGGAAACTTAATGCGAGGCTTGAAACGGTTATAGTAGAATTATGTTCAAAACAATTTTCAACTTAAACTTTTGAAAAACAAAATTTTTGGTGTGCGTACGGGCACTGCATATTATAGGCATTCATCTAGACACACTTAGAAACTAAGTTCACTTTTATAACAATGCCTTTATTTAGAAATAATCTTATCCCTTATCAAGTGTTAGGTTAACCACTTAGGTTATATCACTAGCCACTCTAGGAGCAATGCACTTAGTACTGAGAATGAGTATTCCTCGGTAGCTATTGACTTTAGATGTAAAGTTAGTAGCTAGATATACACTAGTAATAATCTTAAGTCGAAACCTATACCAATTATTCCTCAATACCTCTTCATCGTCTTCGTACTAGAGTTACAACTAGGAAAGCGTTCTGATACCGACACGGATGAAAATTAGAGTATCGCGTAAGGAGGTAGATGAGTCGTTTCTAAGTAATCACTTGGATACCATTGGTGGGCATTCCGGATTCGACTCACAAGGAGACACAAAGGTTTAACCTATTGCTACTAATACGTGAGACCTTATTACTACGCTACGATTTAGCTTTAGGTTGTTTCCACCTTCAGGTTAAAACTTAACATAAGATATCCCTTTGACCTCTATAAAAGGCCACGAAACTGCATTGACACCATAAAACGTTTTTCAAACAATTTTTCTTGCCCTTTATCTTAGGGAAAAAGACATCGGTACTCGTCTTATACTCGCCTTGTACTCGCGTTAGTATTTAGGTACGATCAGCTACACTAATATACTTATTCCTTACTTCTTAATCTTCCATCGAAAAATTATTTCGTTTCATCGGTTTTATTTATCATCGATAAAATACTTTATAACCACTTCATACAACTTACTAGACATTTCCTAACAACGTAAGCCATATTCTCGCTAAAAATCTTTTGACAACTTGATTTAACTTAACACTTTTCTTCAAAACTCAATTTAACCAATATTGGTTTTAACATTGCTATTTCAATTTCATTTCAATCCATTTCAATGGATAGATGTGCTTTTAAAGGGCATAGAAACCATTTTAAACCTTGATTACCATTTTGGCACGTTTTCGAAAAACTAGAAACATTTTCTTTTATTATCGTGTTTAAACTCTTTACTATAAAACTTAAACATATGACGTTAAAGTTCATATTATGTGTAAAAGCTTCATCGGATCTTCAAACCACTTTTGTTTTAAGACTTTTGACTACTTCCCCATTTAGGCATCGTACTTTACTTAAATGTGTTTTCTTGAAACCCAACATGGTATTTTTACAACTTTCTAATCCAAATGTGTTTACAAGACATCACTGATGCCTACATTTCAAAACACACCTTATTTGTTTATTTTATTTCAAATTAGTTTTATAATCTGTGTTTATAAAACTTACAACATTGCAAAACTTAGTGTTCACTTTTAAATTTCCAGTGACACCTTCAACAATGTATAATTACTCTTCTAAATCTATTGAGTCTTTACCTTATATGTTTTAACTATTATTGAACTCCATTCTAAAAAGTCAAATTGTCAGATTTTCAACTACCGTTTGTAGTGCTTCTTCTTTTTCACAAATGGAGTTTAACTTAATAAGGTAACTCGTGATTATTAGCAAACATTCTAAGACTCTCACATGTCTATTTAATCATCAATATACATCAAATATTAAAGTTTGAAATATATCTCAACCTGGTTTTAATCTACCTATAGGTATTGTTCTTATAATTTTAACAATAACAATCATTGCCGCCGCTACCTTCCTTTTTCTATCCCCCGCACTTGATTTCTTGCTCTCCTTATGACTTTAGATCTCGCACATCCATAATAGTAACATAATACATTGTCTAACTTTGTTTCTGTCTATTTTGCTTCTCCTGGTATCATGTTTGTACACATACATACTAGAAGTCTATCATTTCGTTTTGAGCGATTAATACATGTATAGCCGTGAGGAATAATTTTTATTTAGTCAATTTTGATATATTCAATTACGCCTTTTTATCATATACATCTTGTTTTTATTTTGAAATCTCTATAAACAAGTGATCCTTATTTACATTTGCTTTTTCGTTCTAAATTCAGAAACTTGATATAAAATGCAATTTTCATTGTATTTTTCCTTATAATTAATACACAAGATGAATACTCTTATGCTTATAATTTTTCTATATCCGGAAAATATATGTGAAGGATATGTATCATTATGTTTCTTCTTTTCTTTAAATACATCAAGAATTTTGAATTTTACGATTATCTATTCTCTAAATGATTGTTTTTGTAGAAACACTAAACTATGAATGCCCTATTTTGAAGATTGACATTTTTACACCTTTCTTAAAATAGTAATTTACTTTGCAATTTTCAGTGAGTTCCTAAACTCTCAAGCTTGTTTTCATAAGTATTTTGACTCCTCGTAAACTTAGATTTGTCCTGACTTAGACAATTAGTCAATTTTTCAAATAGCGTAATATCAATAATTTCAATAAAAAAAATTTCCCTTAATGACGACTTAAACCTTTAACTTTAATTAATCTTTATATTATTTTACTACTTTGTTGGATCGCCACACATGTATCTTCATTATCTTGGAATTATTACACATTTTGATAATAGTGAGATTAATTATCATTTCTAAACAGACATTTTGATAACAATGAGATTTTTAATCACTTCTAAACACTTAAAATGCTATATACACAATGTGATTTAATTTATCATAAATTTTCATCGCCTCTATTTGCACCAATGACTCTCTAAATGTATTTATTCTTCGAATAAGGTTTTATTATTGTAAGAGTAACCGTAGTAGTAATTATAGCCTCAGAGATGCTCAATCATTCGTAATTTATTTTGTCGACGACACTTAATTAGCCTTTACATTTGAGATGTACCAAAACTTCGTTGCCTACCCTTAGTACGTATTTTTAGGAACTTACCCTCAATCGCTTCTCTTTCATTCGTGCTACCCCTTCTTATTTCAAAATATATCATTTCCAGATGTAGTAGCCAACCCGGAAGTGAACAAATTGTTCCTAATCTCTTCTTTATTAGGCGGCGAATTTACACTTAGTGCTAATTTAGAACGCGACTTAAGGATCAATGCGGATTTAACGCTCAGTGCAGTTAGTGCTTCAGCAAAACTTATAGCTCTCTTAATTCAGATAATATCTAACTAGATGATCTTTTTCGACTAGGTCGCCATGTTTGGATCATGATTTCCATGATCCTAATTTCTCGCAATCTAAATTGTAGAACTCGAATTAAGGAAACATTAATTTGACTATAGCTAAAGAATTGGGCTTTTCCCTTGAGGAAATAAACCCGAAATAATCAAAGAACATTGCAAGTCACCACCTCTCCAACTATATAATTGTATTCGACTGAGTTCTAATAGAATACGTCACGAATTGAATTTCGGGGCGAAATTCTTTCAACCAGGGGAGAATGTGACAACCGTCAAAATTCGAGTCGGTTCTAGATTTGAATAAACTTAGTTGCACATATACGCATGACACATACTGGACTTAGTGACTAGAAGCTCAGTTATAACCTACTAGAAACTTGGAAGCAACTAGAAACAATGGATAATGTACTTAGATTTCACATTGATATGTGAATTCTACAACTACTTAACTGTAGAGGCTATCCATATTCGGGTCACTCTTTGACTCGAACACCTTTTCATGAATCATATACACACATCATGCACTTGACCTAGAAGTAGAAATTATGTCAAAGTCTCATAGAAACTTAAGTCAAAGTTGAAGACTAGGACTAGTATACTTGATTCCTCAATTTCGCTTGAATCTCGGAATCACTACATAGAATGCCAATAAACCGATAAAAATAAATTACAAACATTATTTATAACTATAAAAGAGTTATAATACCATAAGATAATTTAAAGTCTCAAATATTCTATTTATTTTGATATCCAAATTTTTACAAACTCTCAAAAACCCTAAAAACCCTAAAACTTAAATTTTATAAAGTTTAACATCAAGAATTCTATAAAAATAGTTATGAAACTTATAATATTATCTTAAAACAATTAAATTCAGGGAAATATAATCAAGGAAAATAAAAATTTAAGTCATTAACATTCATCCTTAATTTATAAGTCAAAAATCAAGGTTTCATGAATAAAAACTTGATTTTAGTGCACATTTTATATACAATTTAGATATTTTATAAAATAACTTAAATTTTATAAACAAAATGAATGAGAAAGGGTTATTATACTCAAAATTTCGGACCCCTCTCTTCCCATATCTCTCTCTCACACTCTCATTCTCCAACACACACACATCTCTCTTCTTTCTCTCTAGAAAACTCTCTCTACCTTCTCTCTAATTTTTTTTCTCCAAACACCACAACCACAGCCTCTTAACCACGAAATTATGGAGATTCATAAGGGTTTTTCAAGCCACAAATAAATTTAAGGTAAAGAACATACATCTCTTGAAGATCCACAACAATGATTTAAGCCATGCATGTGCATTTTACTTCAAAAACCGACTTCTACTTCTTCGTCTTCTTCAAACTTGTTTTCTTTTTGTTAAAAATGGTTTTTAGAACATCATGGATGTGTTTTAACACCATGCATGTATGATAAACAAGGTTGCATGTTCATGATCTTAGTGCAAAAATCGATTTTAAGGATTAAAACATCAAACTCAAGTTAAGAGTTTTTGAGAAACAAAATTTTGTTCATAAATGAATGTATACATTTTGATAAGTTTTAATCTTTTGATCTCTGGAAACATGACTAGAATATAAGTTTATCATGATATGTTTTAAAATATTTCAAAAGATTTACTCAAAGAAATGATGAAAACTCATTTTTCTAACCAATCACCATGCATGCAATCTGCCAGATTTCTTTACCTGACTTTAAACTGTCATATCTCACTCATTTTTTAACCAAAATTCGGGATTATTTTTCTGAAATATAATATTTTAAGTTAGCTTTCAAACCCATCTGACCTCACTGGAAAATTCAAATATTTAGATTTTTAGCAATTTTTACAAAACTGTTGCTCAATCAGCACCTTTTTGTGAATACTAGTTTTGTATTGCATGTTCAAAGATCTTATTCATCACTAAAAATCAAGGAAAAATTAACTTGAGCACTTAACATCATGTATTAAGAGGTATAAAAATATCTTGATTCAAAATCCTTTGGAACATGTTGCAAAAATTCTCAAAGTAACATCAATAATTTTTACCAAAATCACAAGAATCAAGTTTTTCTCTATAATTGTTTGAGCCTTTAGGCATGTTTTTCGACATCAAAAATAAGAAAACAATTTTTCATTGTTATTAAATTGTTTGAAGTTGCATTCTGGAAATTTTCAGCTCAATATATATTTTCTTTATTTTTACATGAAAATAATAATAAAATAGAGTGTTAAAGCATATAAAATACTTAAACTTGTAAATAAATTCTGGAAATATTTGTGGATGACCCTTTAAGTTAATAAACATCTCTCATGAAGTTTCATCGATTTTTGTTACTGTTTAGTATGATTTTTAATTTTCTTTTTATTTAGCTCTAATAAATCATAAAACCACTTTAGGGAATGTGAAAATATTATTTCTTATTTTTCGCAGCTTGTACCTTATATTTAAGACTCCGACAAATATTTTGGGAATTTTTGAAAAAGTATATCTATTTTTCTTGAATTTTTGTGTTTATAATGGACTAAAAACAGCAAAAATAGTTTTACTCATCCAATATTAATGAAAATTTACCAGAAACTCTTATAATATGTTAGGATGATACATAACAATTTTGATGATTTTTATCTTCTGTATGCTATTTTTCTTCTATTTTCCCAAGATTTAATACACTTAAATGTACAAAAATCAGAAAAATTGTGTTAAACTTTTTGAAAACACATATTAATATTTTTCCTAGATTATGTACACTGTAAAATAGTTACACAAAAATTACAAGAATTTTTCATGATAATTTACTATTTTTCCATGATTTTATGATTATTCATGGAATTAAATGGTGAAAAATAGTTAGACAAATCAAAAATTCAAGAAAATTTATCTTAAGGTGTTTGACTTCAATTAAAAATGAAATGCAAAGTTTGGGAAAGTTTAGAACTAAATTGATTTCATTTTGAATATTTAATCATTCGAACACCTCTAAAATGTTAAATATTAACATTTCAATAATGGAAATTTTCCGCTTAAATTGTTATATAACAATTGATTCTTTGAAACTTAATTTCCACAGAAAAATGTTTGTAACTTATCAATATTAAATTTTGACACATTATTAGCATAATTCTATTGTAGTAGTAAGTATACTAGTGTTAGATTTCGATTAGAGACTCACTAGCGAATACCATTATTGTAGGAATCGGTAGTGGTACACGTGGAACGTAGTTCAAGGCACCATTTGCATCATCTAAATACATTGTGAGTATTCACCACTCCCCTATTTTCGGTTTTTAAATGTTTTGGGGTGGAAAAGCATGTCCTAAACTATTTATATTCGTTGTATTTAATTGACTCGTATAAACTTGATTACTATATTTTGCATATTGTGAGTATTCACGCACTCCCCTAGTTTCAGTTTTTATGTTTTGGGGTGGAAAAGCATGTCCCGAAAAACTATTATTTGAATGTTGTATTTAAATTGATTTGTATCAAACATGATTGTTATTTTATTGCTATATCTCTCTATGTATGTCTATGCAACACAGAACATGAGCACTTATCGTATTAAGGCCCTTCCCTTATCTCTAACCATTAACTCTTTGAGCCAATGGTCATTATTGATAGCGCTATTAGGAATTGACAACTCCTCACTCGCCCTATTGCTGGAGTGCATGATACCATATTCATCTTTGGAACGATAAGCATAGATCTTGATAGGGCTTCAGTCATAGGTTTGGTTGAGACTCATTGTTTGCTCATACACATACAAACTCGTTTCTCGTTATAGCAATAAACTTGTTATTAATTATAGCAATGAACTTTGTTTCTCATTACAACAACGAACTTTTATTACTGAAAACTTATATACATGTTTTAGCAATGAAATTGTTTGCTTCTTGTAGCAACGAAACTGATTGCTCATTTTAGCAATGAAACTTGTTTACTCGTTTGAGTAACGAACTTTATCTTCCATGAGAATATGAATGTTGCATCTTATTTGGGCAACATACCTTATCTCTCATGATGACAAAGAACTTTGTTTTTACAAACTTATTTACTCATTTTAACAATATACTTTTATTATTGGAAACTTTTATCAAAACTTTGATTTCAATTCATGGAACCAGTATTATTTTGTTTATCTGTGAGTACTCACCAACTATTTTTATAGTTGACGCTCGTTTTACATGCTTTTTCAGGAATCATCGAGTAAGTGGCACTTAGGGACACTTCACTTTTAGGAGCATTCACATGTGTTGTATTTCAATTTACATTGTAATTTCTTTTAAAAGTTGTTCAAACCCATTGTAAAATTGTAATGATTTTTAATGCTATGGTTGGTGTTGTCTTTCAACTTTTGCTATGAAACCCTTTATACTGCCACGCCTCGTGTTTCCGCTTTAGCGGGGTGTGACATCCGTCGTCATAAAATCGGAAATTGGGAAACAACAGATGGACAGAGAGAATGATTATAATCCATGTCTCAGTCCATATGATATCTTGAATGGAGGAATATATGATCCCTTATCTAATGGACACGTCATTGACTAGGTCAGAGTTCGACAATGGCTTTTAAGAGCTACGATTGCTAGTCGGGTTTTGGAGTCGTACTTGCAATAATAGTTTTAGACTTATCCAAGTGGGAGACTGTTGGATTAGATGTCTAATCCCATAACTATTATTGGTATGTACTTGACCCGAGAGTAGCTTGGTCCATTTGGGTTGCATATCATCAGGACAATTTGTTAGGATGGATTCTTGAGAGAAGGTTATATATGATTTGTTAATATATTATAAGTTATAATATATTAATATGAAATCATATGTTTTAATTAGTATTGATCAAGAATTAATTTGGAATTAATTTAGTGATCAAAAGAGACTAATTAAATCTATGGGGACTAATTATGGTAATTAGTTATATTTATATGTGTTGGGCTTATGATCCATGTTGGACCAAGTTTATGTATGGATACATAATGAGTTGGGCCACATGAACCATGGATCATAAAACCCATGGGTATGGATTTGGGTTATACCCATGACCCTTGGAATCCTACATATAAATAGGTGAGTACATAGCCAAAAACGACACTTAGCATATTCTTGGAGTTTATGAGGTGTTTTTGGTGCATGGGAATTCTCTCTCAAGAGCCACCTTTGTTCATGATGTGTTGTGACTTCATTTGAGGCTTCCACACTATTGGGGCTAAGCTCTTAAGGCCAAATACATCAAGACTTCAAGCTACACAAAAGGCATGTTACCGTAACTAGTATCTTGTATGGTATATGTCAATTGCATGCTAGTTATAGGCTTAATACCTTGGAAACATCATTGCATGTATAATTAATGAAAACATAGATCCAAGGTATTTAGGGTTGTATGTGCACCATAGGATGTTGTAGTATATAAAACCCATCAAATATCCAACTCCCATTATGGAAACATTTCCATATTTTCCATATGACAATTCATTCTTAATAGAATCTCATCTATTTATGATTATGTCAATATGGTCCATCCATTACCATACTTCTAACTGCCCACAAGCGACCAATCTTTAGCGAACCTTAGATCGTCCTTGACAGTTGTTTAATTACTTTAGTCATATCCGGTTCTTGTCCTTTTTCCCTCTTAATGCCCTAGGCATTTGGAAAATCAGAACAGGCGAGTATTATAACATATGCAATCGATCTTATACCCGAAGCATACAAGATACGATTCATAATAAAGATATGATACTTTACCAATCTCTCGTTATAATATTTCCATATATGGAATTTCCAACGTTGAAACATTTCAACTTGCTAAGTTGCTATTCATATATGCTCATGACTAAGTTCGATTAATACTTCAATTTAAACTTTTAGATTCGAAATAAAGTATAAGTATCCTCTCCCTTACTATAGCAAAACAACTTTTCAAACTCTGCAACTTTGCAAATCAAAACTTTGTTTCCTATAAATAGCCTTGCTAACTCGCAACACCTATCCTAATGATTATGCTCCCGCTAGCACAATAATTATGTCCTTACTAGCATAACACTTATGCTCCTACTATCTTTGACATGTACCCAGAAATCAGCTGGACTTCTACAAATCAATACTTATTGACTTTCTTACCAAAGTTCAGATTTCTGATACAAGATGCTTCGATAATACTTTATCTAGGCTTCTTGTAACATCCATAAAAATCAAGCCAATTTTAAACTTTTTAAAACATTTAAAAACCAATAGTTATTACAAATTTGTTTTCAAAATAGTTCCATATCAGAGTATCCCAGAAACATAGTCATAAAATGTGAGGAGCTATACGATCACACCTTTGCCTTCCCACGATCATCTGAGGTACCTGAAACCAAAACTGAAACTGTAAGACCGAAGCTTAGTGAGTTCCCCCAAAATACCATAACAAACTATACACATAATAACATCATGTAATGGGTCCACAACTCTGCAGAAAGGATTACCCCTGGGCCCACAGTGTGATTCTGGCTTGCCTTCCGGGCCCACAGCTCACAACTCGCTTGCCTTCGAGCCCACAACATAAGTCTGGTTTGCTTTCGAGACCACAACTTATGACTGGCTTGCCCCCTGCAGTCCTACAAATGAAACATATCTGACTTGCCCTCAGTGCGAGTGTGGCATACCACTTGGTCCTCAGCTCGTATCTGGTATGCTAATGAGTCCTCAGTATGAGTCTGGTATGCCTTCCCGGCCCTCAGCTCATATCTGGCATACTCCGGGGTTTTTTGGTCACTGCACGAGACAATGCAACCTCAACCCTACCCACATAACATGTCTACATATACAACTAATTACACATATAGATAATCGAACAGTAACACAGGTAGTCCAATAGATCACCAAACTGGCATAGCAAACTAGCATGCATAATCATCTCATACTCAACACGTAATCAACTACTGGGATATCAAATCCAATGGTCCGGCCTTCGTGCCTTAGACCCCTTAGTATAGTGAGGATAACTCACCTCTCAACTGACGAATCGAAGCGATAAACTCAAACTCTCGAACCACGGCCACAAACTCCACCACTTATAGTTACCATAAAGTCATTTCCATAAATTTCCAATTTACCAAAATACCCCAGAAGTCAACTAGTCAATCCTTGGTCAAAGTCAAGGTCAACAGTCAAAGTCAACAGTCCATGTTGACCCAACTCGTCGAGTGCAGCTAGCAACTCGTCGAGTTCCTTAAGGGTTCAGAAGGTCATAAAACCCTTACTGACTCGCCGAGTTTACCACCAACTCGTCGAGTCTATGCGTAATCTGAAGTAGAGGAAACCCTAACAGACTCGTCGAGTCACCCTATTGACTTGCCGAGTCCATGCAGGAACCTTCAAGGCCAATCTTCATCGGACTCGCCAAGTTGGCCATGCAACTCGTCGAGTCCCTTCAGTCCTTTCTCCATCCAGACGATTTTAAGCCACTTTAAAGCTCTATAATGCATATCTAAGCTCTTAAGGCATACTTCTTACGTAAAGTTGCAAACTTTACATACATGCAAGCTGATAATGGCCCAAATCAAGCTAAAGAGAGGTTCTAAGGGATGAAGAAGGTATTAACTCACTAAAGGCTGAAACTTTATAATCTTACAGACCAAGATAAGCCTAGATCTGAAGTTGCAACTTCACATCACACCTAATACCCAAAATAACATATCAACATTGCCAAAGTGGCCCTAATCTCATACATGCATAGATCTAGCTAGAAGAAGGTCTAGGTAACAACTTGTTACCTCAAAAACGGTGTTAAGATGAAGAAGAACTCGGATCTACAGCCTTCCTCTTGTTCCAAGCTTGAGCACTTCAAGATCTTCCTTCCACAATTCACCACAAGGCTTAATATCACATAATTACAGAGAAAAACGGCGATTTAGGGTTTCTGGACTCAAATGGGGCTGTAAGGGAGGAAAAGGGAGGTTAATGGCCCTTTAAATAGGGTGCAAAACCCTGGAAATTAGGGTTTCATCCCCCAGCTCCAACTCGTCGAGTCTGTCCTCCGACTCGTCGAGTCGGTCACTTAAGACTCGCGACCAAAACCATGCCTACTCGACGAGTCAGGGCATCCAACTCGTCGAGTCGACCTTTTCAATGGAAATATAAGACTGAAAGTTTGTACCTGAGAGTTGGGGTGTTACAATTCTCCCCCACTTGAACTAGACTTCGTCCTCGAAGTCTGCTGCGGTGAATAACTCCGGATAATGCTCCCGCATCTCAGCCTCCGGCTCCCAAGTCCACTCAGATCCCCTTCGGTGCTCCCATTGTACCTTTACCAAAGGTAATTCCTTGCTCCGTAGAACCTTCACTTTCCTTTCCAGAATGGCTACCGGCCTCTCTACAAAATTTAGGTACTCATCGACCTGAATATCATCTAATGACACCACCGCCTCCTCGTCCAGAACGCACTTCTGCAATTACGAAACGTGAAAAGTATTGTGGATCTGACTAAGCTCCTCCGGTAACTCGAGTCTATATGCCACCTTGCCAACCCTGGCAATGATCCGAAACGGCCCAATGTATCAGGCACTCAATTTCCTCCTCTTACTGAAACGGATCACACCCTTCCATGGTGAGACCTTCAGGAGTACCATTTCACCAACCTGAAATTCCAGCTCAGATCGACGCCTGTCAGCGTAACTCTTCTACCGAATCTGCACGGTCTGCAGCCGCTGTCTAATTTGCTGAATCATATCGGTAGTCTGCAGGACTACCTCGGTCCGACCCATCACCCTGTGACCCACCTCACCCCAACAGACCGGGGTGCGGCACCTCCGCCCATACAACAGCTCATACGGTGGAGCACCAATGTTGGAGTGAAAGTTGTTGTTGTAGGAGAACTCTACAAGTGGTAGGTAGGAGTCCCAGCTCCGATCGAAGTCAATAACACAAGCTCTCAACATATCCTTAAGAGTCTGTATAGTCCGCTCACTCTGGCCGTCCGTCTGTGGATGATAGGCTGTACTGAAATGCAGCCTCGTGCCCAGTTCCTTGTGGAACTTCTGCCAAAATCGGGAGGTAAACCAAACATCACGGTCTAAGACGATAGAGACCGGAACCCCATGGCGAGCGACAATCTTGCGTATATACACATCAGCCAACTTCTCGGCCGATGAGCTCTCCCGAATGGGTAGAAAATGAGCACTCTTGGTCAATCGATCCACGATGACCCAAATAGTGTCGAACCCCTTCACCTTTCTCGGTAGCTTGGTGATGCAGTCCATCGTTATCTGCTCCCATTTCCACATGGGAATCTCCAGAGGTTGCAGCTTGCCATGCGGCCTCTAGTGCTCGGCCTTGACCATCCTACAGGTCAAGCACCTCTCGACATACCAAGCGATTTCTTGCTTCATGCACGGCCACCAGTAACTCAATCGCAAGTCCCGATACATCTTGGTGGCCCCCGGGTGAATAGAGAAGCGAGAATTATGAGCCTCCTCTAAAATAGTCTGTCTGAATCCTCCAGACATCGGAGCCCAGACCATACCGCAATGGGTCAATAATCCCCGACTGTCCTGCACAAACCAGGTGTTCTTACCCCAAATCCTCTCTAACTTCCAATTTTCCTGATGCATACCCTATGTCTGGGCTTCCCTGATCAAGCCCACCAGTGGAGAATCCATTGAAATCCTCGTACATGTTGTTGGAGTAGATGATCCAGCTGACTTGCAGCTCAGAGCGTCCGCAACCACATTCGCTTTACCCGGGTGGTAAAGGATCTCACAGTTGTAGTCCTTGACTACATCTAGCCATCTACGCTGTCTCATATTCAGGTTCGGCTGATCCATGATGTGTCTCAGGATCTTGTGGTCCGTGTAGACAGTACAACGGACTCCATAGAGGTAATGTCTCCAAATATTGAGAGCGAATACCACTGCTCCTAACTCCAGATCATGAGTACGGTATCTCGTCTCATGCGGCTTCAGTTGCCGCGATGCGTAGGCTATCACCCGTCCTCTCTGCATAAGGACCGCTCCCAGGCCCGTGATGGATGCATCACAGAACACCACAAAATCCTCAAATCCCTCCGGAAGAGTCAAGACTAGAGCCTCGCATAGTCACTATCCGAGAGTCTCAAACGCCCTCTGCTGCTCGGGGCCCCATCAGAAATCAACCCCCTTCCTCGTCAGACGAGTGAGAGGTACTAAAATCTTGGAGAAATCATGTATGAATCTCCGGTAGTACCCCGCCAATCCCAAAAATCTCCTGACGTCTGAGGGAGATTTCAGAACCTCCCATTGCATTACCGCCTCGATTATGGCCGGATCGACCAAAATCCCCTCTTGGTTAACGAGATGTCCCAGGAACTGGACCTATCGTAACCAAAACTCACATTTCGAGAACTTGGCATAAAGTCGTTCTCGCCTCAGAACTCCCAATAACTCCCGCAGATACTCCTCATGCTGCTCTCGTGTCTTGGAATACACCAAGATATCGTCTATGAGCACTATGACCGAGCGATCGAGCATCGGTCTGCAGACCCGATTTATCAGGTCCATAAATACTGCTGGCGCGTTGGTGAGCCCAAACGGCATCACCACCAACTCGTAATGTCTATCTTGGAAAACCAAGATGCACCCTGCAACTGATCAAATAAATCATATATCCTCAGGAGCAGATAACGGTTCTTCACCGTCAACTTGTTCCACTCCTGATAGTCAATCCACATCCGGTGTGAACCATCCTTCTTCCTGAAGAAGAGTATCGGCGCTCCCCACGGGGAACTACTCGGACGAATAAACTGCTTCCCCAGCAGTTCCTGCAGCTGTGATGACAGCTCCTGCATCTCTGGTGGTGCCAACCGGTACGGTGCCTTGGCGATAGGGGCCGCACCTGGCACTAGGTCGATCCTAAACTCGACTGCCTCTCTGGAGGCACTCCAAGTAACTCCTCCTAAAACACATCAGCAAACTCCCTGACCACTGGAACCTCTGAAACTAAAATCGGATCCCTGGCCCGCGTATCTACCACGTACGTTAGATAACCCGCACACCCGTGCTGAATGTACTATCGAGCCCTGGCAGCTGAACAAAACCATGATCCCAATTTGGTACCCTCGTCGTAGACAATCAGTTCTCCCCCACTTGGGGTTCGAACCACCACTCGCTGGCCCTCGCAATCGATCATAGCCCTAAAGCAACTGAGCCAGTCCATACCCACAATCACACATACATCCCCCATGGGAATCGGAATCAGGTCTATCGTAAAAGATACTCTGAAAATCTCCAATACGCAACCCCGATAGACCGAAGAAGCGGAAACCCCGTGTTCGTTGGCGATGGAGACTCGCAACGGACACTCTAACTCTCCCACTGGCAACCCGAACTCCCTACTGAAAGTCTAAGAAACAAACGACCGACTCGCCCCCAAGTCAAATAATACCAAAGCCGGTAAGGAGTTTAATAAAAACGTACCTAATCACAGGTACAAACATATAAGCAATAAACAGATATAATCAGTAAGATAAGGGGATAGAAACCTACCAGCAACCACATCCGGTGCTGCTTTGGCCTCCTCGGCTGTAAGATGGAAGGCGCGTCCCTGGGCCCTCGGGGGCGCTGCTCGACCATGACCCCCGTCAGTGATCCTCAGTGTAGCTGGTGCGGGGGCCTGCGCCGGCTTAGCGACGAGCAACGGGCAGTTGGCCTTCACATGGCCAATCTGCTCACAGTGGTAACATAACCTCACACTCGGAACTGGGGCGTGCTGGAGACAATCCTTCGCATAATGCCCCTCCTTGCCACACTTGTGGAACCCGCTACCTGATCGACAAACTCCATAATGACCCTTACCGCACTTTCCACAAGTGCGGCCATGCTGACCTCCTGTCCTAGTATCATCGGTCTTGGACCGCTTCAGTGCAGGCGGTCACTGCGTCGGGGCCCGCCTCTGCTCTCGTAACTGTAACTCGATCTCCAGCTCACGCCGCCTGGCGGCTTCCTGTAAATCCAGCAAAGTGTCACATCACTGGGTAGCAACAAACTGTTGGATATCAGTCTTGAGCATGCTCAAATAACGTGTCATCTGAGCCTGCTCGGAAGCAAACTTTGGGTAAAACATCGCCCTATCCGTGAACATACGGGTGATCTCGGTCACGGTCTCACCCTCCTGCCTCAACTCCAAAAACTCCTGAGCTAGACGCTCCCACTCGACCCGTGGAATATAGCGAGCGCGGAACATATCCCTGAACTGCTCCCAAGTAACAGCATCTCTCTGATCATCCGAATAAGACCCCGTCATCAGTCTCCACCAGTCCTTTGCCCCGTACCTCAGCAAGTTCAGGGCACATCTGACCTTCTGGTCAGTAGGACATGAGCACGTGAAGAAACAGCCCTCCATGTCAGACAGCCACCTCATGGATCTGATCGGATCCTTAGTACCATCAAATGTCGGGGGCTTCGTGTTATCGAAGTCCCGGTACTGAAAAGCTCTGCCAGCTCCTCCCCCTACCGCTGTTACAGCCGCTGTAGCTGCTGCGGCAGCCGTCTCAGCTAGGGCTGCGTACCTGTCGTCAAAATACTCCATCATAGCGGTCTTAATAGACCCAAACATCTCCGGAATTTGACCCCGGACAATCCTGACCACCTCCTCACGGATGATCTCCCTGACACGATCCTCTCTTAATGCTGGCCCATCCTGGCCGATAACCTCAGGCTTTGTCGAAGCGCCCTGATCGCCCTGCCCTGATCGCGATCTGTATCCAGTCACGAAACGCCTCGTAACCACCATACTGAAAATATACCTGGAAGATATCAGATAATATGCATCAATAACCGGGAACCAACTCCCAACTAAACCCTAGGGATTGTGACTTCCTTGCTACGCGTATGGGTCCTGTGCTTTCAGTAGTACGGGCCCATACTACCTTCCACACCTACGCATATTTGTCTCAAGTATCATCACAACACCCTAACAACATACATATGCATGGTGATCACTCAATCCTCATTCCTAGAGGAAAGCTAACTATCTCATAACTGGTCTACCGACCTCGCACAACTCAACCATCCATGAAACTTCCACCAACCCTGCAGCACTAGTGTATGCTAGTCATACATAACGCTGGACCCTATAGACTTTCGAATACCTGATCCTACCCTAAGCCCTTCATCAAACAAGAACATGAAATAAGGCCAAACCAAACATTCTCAGACTATAAGATCTTAATTATGTATAGTTGTGATGCATACACTAAGCAACTACAAGAATGATGTCAATTTCATATAAGGAAAAACTCTAGGCTATCAGGCATCATACAATCAGGCAATTCTATCATTCAATTCATGAAGATCCCTAGCCTAGTACTAGCATGTTGTTCTATCATATCACATAATCAAATATCTGCATGGTATTTTGGGGCCTACTTTCTGGCTCCGGCTGATCGTACCATCTGCATCCACGAGTGTTCCTCCAATTCACTCAAACCAAGGCCCCGGCTGGATTTTTAAAATGGTACCATCTGCATCCACGAGTACCATCAAATGTCGGGGGTTTGAAAATATTTTCCTTATTTTGAGGCTGGATTCACACGAGTGTTCCTCCAATTCACTCAAACCAAGGCTCCGATACCAACTTGTAACATCCATAAAAATCAAGCCAAATTTAAACTTTTTAAAACATTTAAAAACCAATAGTTATTACAAATTTGTTTTCAAAATAGTTCCATATCAGAGTATCCCAGAAACATAGTCATAAAATGTAAGGAGCTATACGATCACGCCTTTTCCTTCCCGCGATCATCTCAGGTACCTGAAACCAAAACTGAAACTGTAAGCCTGAAGCTTAGTGAGTTCCCCCAAAATACCATAACAAACAATACACATAATAACAACATGTAATGGGTCCATAGCTCTGCAGACTGGATTACCCCCTGGGCCCACAGTGTGAGTCTGGCTTGCCTTCCGGGCGCACAGCTCACAACTGTCTTGCCTCCGAGCCCACAACATAAGTCTAGTTGTCTTTCGAGCCCACAGCTTATGACTGGCTTGCCCCCTGCAGTCCTACAATCGAAACATATCTGACTTGCCCTCAGTACAAGTGTGGCATACCACTTGGTCCTCAGCTCGTATCTGGTATGCTAATGAGTCCTCAGTATGAGTCTGGTATGCCTTCCCAGCCCTCAGCTCATATCTGGCATACTCCAGGGTTTTTTGGTCACTGCACGAGACAATGCAACCTCAACCCTACCCACATAACATGTCTACATATACAGCTAATTACACATACGGATAATCGAACAGTAACACAGGTAGTCCTACAGATCTACGTAACTGGCATAGCAAACTAGCATGCATAATCATCTCATACTCAACACGTAATCAACTACTGGGATATCAAATCCAATGGGCCGGCCTTGGTGCCTTAGACCCCTTAGTATAGTGAGGATAACTCACCTCTCAACTGACGAATCGAAGCGATAAACTCAAACTCTCGAACCACGGCCACGAACTCCACCACCTATAGTTACCATAAAATCATTTCCATAAATTTCCAATTTACCAATATACCCCATAAGTCAACTAGTCAATCCTTGGTCAAAGTCAAGGTCAACGGTCAAAGTCAACTGTCCATGTTGACCAAACTCGCCGAGTGCAACTAGCAACTCGTCGAGTTCCTTAAGGGTTCAGAAGATCATAAAACCCTTACTAACTCGCCGAGTTTACCACCAACTCGTCGAGTCTATGCGTAATCTGAAGTCGAGGAAACCCTAACTGGCTCGTCGAGTCACCCTACTGACTCGCCGAGTCCCTGCAGGAACCTTCAAGGCCAATATTCATCAGACTCACCGAGTTGGTCATGCACCTCGTCGAGTCCCTTCAGTCCTTTCTCCATCCAGACGATTTTAAGCCACTTTAAATCTCTATAATGCAGATCTAAGCTCTTAAGGCATACTTCTTACGTAAAGTTGCAAACTTTACGTACATGCAAGGTGATAATGGCCCAAATCAAGCTAAAGAGAGGTTCTAAGGGATGAAGAAGGTATTAACTCACTAAAGGCTGAAACTTTATGATCTTACAAACCAAGATAAGCCTAGATCTGAAGTTGCAACTTCAGATCACACCTAATACCCAAAATAACATATCAACATTGCTAAAGTGGCCCTAATATAATACATGCATAGATCTAGCTAGAAGAAGGTCAAGGTAACAACTTGTTACCTCAAAAATGGTGCTAAGATGAAGAAGAACTCGGATCTACAGCCTTCTTCTTGTTCCAAGCTTGAGCACTTTAAGATCTTCCTTCCACAATTCACCACAAGGCATAATATCACACTATGAGAGAGAAAAACGACGATTTAGGGTTTCTGGACTCAAAGGGGGCTGTAACGGAGGCTAAGGGAGGTTAATGGCCCTTTAAATATGGTCTAAAACCTTGGAAATTAGGGTTTCATCCCCCAGCTCCAACTCGTCGACTCTGTCCTCCGACTCGTCGATTCGGTCACTTAAGACCTGCGACCAAAACCGTGCCTACTCGACGAGTCAGGGCATCCAACTCGTCGAGTCGACCTTTTCAATGGAAATATAAAACTGAAAGTTTGTACCTGAGATTTGGGGTGTTACACTTCTCAAACATATACACCTTTCCTTAGATAGCTCATATGTGTGTCTAAACTATTTCAGAACTTACAGCAGTAAGTCCTGAATGTTTAGACTATTTGCCATTTCTCACAATTTGAACTATGAAGAGGGATGACGTAATCATAATCGAATTTGAGAATTCAATTAACATAACTGCTATCTCTTTAAATCTACTTAGTGAAAGCGTTTCCTCACAATCCTTTTATGAAGCGGAGAGAAAACTTTGCCACTTAGATTTTATGGTGTATGTATTCCTATCCATGTGAATTTGTCATAACCATAATCACAAGACAATTTTTGTGACAAATCCAAACTCATATGGACTGAACTTGTTCAACCTTAATGTCTTGCCATTTAATAGTATAGGGACTACCATTGCTTCCAGGTTGTTGAGCAGCTCACCTATACTGATCAATGTACTTTCATTGATCAAGGTTCTTTGTCTTATGCAATCAAATGAGAACTCATAGAGCTCACATGCATAGTCAACTTAAATGGAATGGCATAGAAACAAGAATATGTCAACACGATAGGTTACAAACCTCAAGTCGTGTGCTAGTGATAAACAATAGGTTTATTCTTGATTAGTTCTTGAAACTATTCAAGATCATTAAGACTCCCACTGACCTCTTGACATATAAGATTCTCTGTCAAGGAACATTTCTCGACAAACAATCATTCAAGAGTTAGTGCGGATTCTTATCAAGAAAAAAAAACACTTCATACAATTGGTCTTAATTGGTCTTTGTTTTATCCAAAACATCACAACTTACCAATTTCGAATGTGCAAGAGTAAGAAACATTTCTACTCCACGTTTCATGAGGTGTTATAAACCTACTTTAGATATGTCACTCAGGGCGCAATCTTGGAGTATGACTCTAAGACTCGATTTTGAAACGAAGTATGACTCATCCTTTTTTATTCAATCGTTTCAACAATTCCCGATTCCTCTTCTTAGCCATACAAATGTACTAAGGTGTCCTTAGAGGATCAATTGTGACATGGTTTCATAATCACTAAGATGATCATAAAACACGATACTCAAGTACTTTCCTTCCCTTTCAGATTGGAGAAACTTTTATCTTTCTACCTAACTGATTCTTCTTATTCATTCTACTATACATTGAAACTTTTACAATGATTCATAATCATACTTAATCTAGTAGGCATAACCATATTTACTAAACTTTTAGTAAATCATGACGAATAGTCATATCGTTCTTTGTGGCGGACTTGACCAGTACACATCAATGTGTACCAGATCCTTCAGTCCTTCACTTGACTTATATCTACATGTGAACAAGGAATTAGTCTTAATTTCCCAAAGATGAAAATTATCATTCATCACACAATACAAGTCGTATGATTCCAAGTTTCTGTCCAATTGAAACTTGGGTGATGAGAATCTTTCCTTATTTGGTAAATTTCTTACACTACCACAAACGATATTACTAAGAATCAAATCCATTTTCAATATTGCTAAAAATATATAAACACCGATTTTCACAAATGCCATTGCAAGGAAATATAAATAAAACAAAATCAAAATTTTTCTTTATTTATAAAAATGCGGAAAACTTGTCCTTACAACGCAAGTACAAATGAAAACTATGTCACTAAATATTCCTAAGCAATCTATCATAACTCCTAAGCAGTAGCTCAAAAATCTGATCATTGAACCATGCGATCGAAATCCATCTCTTTGCGATCAGATTCAACTCACTCTTCCTTTAAGCTTCCGTTCTCTTTTCTGATCCTACAAAACATCAAAATGTAATCTTATCACATCATGTATTAAGAATCTATAAATAGGAACTTAATAGAGTTAGATAGTGGACTTACCTGAAGCAGAGTCATACATTTTGACTTTACCATCCTTGCGATCTTTCAGGTAGATACGGCAGCTTCGCATCCAATGCCCCTTTGGCAATAGAAACAAACAGACTCTTTTGGAATGGTACCTGGAACTATCTCAGACTCAGCCTTTCTCTTTACCATCTGGTCAAACAGTCTGACCTTGTCCGATCCCTTTCCATTTGGAAGAGAGAACTTTTCTGGACTTCCAATGTGGCTATTGTCAATGTCCATGGAAGTTTTGGAGATAGATCTTCTGGATAAATTTGCTTGACTAGTGCTCCAAACCATTGCTGATTCAGCAGCAATAAACAAATAGGTTAGATCAATAAGGTTCACGTCGTGGTCTCCCATATAGTAGTACTTAATGAACCCACTATATGACTTAGGAAGTGATTGAAGAACCAAGTCAACAGCCATCTTCCTTGAGAAAACGACACCCAACATTCCCAACCCGTCAATATGCAACTTCATCTCCAAGACGTGAGCACATACAGACTTTCCATCTTCGTGTTTGCTTGGCAATAGGGCTTGAGTGACCTTGAACCTTTCAAGTCGAAGAACACGTGGGCCAGGTAGAACTATTGGAGGAGGTGGAGGAAGTGAAGTATGATCTCTAGTTCCTTGATCGAAACGTGGAACATCATCTTCATGAGGAAAGCTTTTTCCAAAAGATTCGGGAAGACCATACTTGTCAGAACTAGACATCTACAAAAGGGAGAAATTCAAGTTAGTTGATTCAATCTTTACTATAACACCCAAATGAAATATTAAGGCTAGGATCCAACACAATAATTTACAATTCGGAAGAGGGATGCCGTAATCCAATTGTAAACTATTTGTCAGTAGGTAAATGACGATTTACCAATTCCACCACAAAAACGAAATTTTAAACAAATTAGGTTTTAAATGAAACTCCTAGATCTTTTGAGATTCATTGAACTTTTCAATGACATGTTTAATCTCGATTATGCCCTTCAAGTTTGTGACTGGGATACCGAGGATCACAAACAAGGTGTGAATAACCACGCAAATTAGCTTGGTACTCTCGATGTCATTTATCATCTAATCAATGTGCCGGTTAACCAAACACGCTCCATTAATCAACGATAATTTACGAGCTACCCATTGCCATCCTTCATTAGTCCCAAATTAGTGTTCCAGTTAACCACACATGCTCCACTAATGACCAATAAGGTGCAATGTGCAATTTCATGGGTTAGCATCAAATTCACTTTTTCCTAAAGTAACTAAGATTTGGAATTTATAAAAGGTTTAGTTACTTTATAATTCATTATACTTTTAATGAGAATTTAGTGTCCTATCCTACGCGTTCGGCTAACGACCCTCCACTAGTCAAGAGTGCGGTGGATAAGAGTGGATACCCAATGACGGTCATTTTACAGGTCGCTTCCTTAAACACCCCTTATAGACCAGCTTCGTGAATGAGGCCTACTAACGGTAAGACTGACCTTTTCTTATACATACACACACACATATATATATATATATATATATATATATATATATATATATATATATATATATATATATATATATATATATATATATATATATATATATATATATATATATAATTAAACTTTTAATCTTATATAGTATAGGGTGTATTTTAGACTTTTAAAATACTAAGGTTTAATCCTTTAATAAATTAAGCTTTTAATTTAATTAGATTTAAACCTATCTATGGATTTATTAATTGTCTTTTAATTAAACACTCTTAATATATTAATTAATAAAATCCATGAGGGTGTATTTTTAAACTATTCAAAAATACTAGGGTTTTAATCTTAATTTTAAATTTCGAAAGTTAAACTATTTAATTTAAATATAAAAAATAAAATAAAATAATTGATTTAATAATTATCTATTAATTAAATTAATTGAGAATAATCCATTAGATTAATCCAGATAATTTAATCTAATCCCAATCCCTCAATTTTCGAAAATGGGAGGGATAAATCAAAATCTTTAATTATCCACTTAAACAATTAATAAGATAATTACCAAAAATAGTATTATCATAATCCCTAGAAATTTGAAATCTAATCTTGGGAAGGAAGGCATTTTCGAAATCTAGGGTGAGACAACCCTAAAATCGAAAACTTGATGCCAAAGGAAAGGGTTCAAGAAACCCTACACAATTTCGAAATTAAGGTTTTGAAACCCTAATTCCAAAAAATCCAAGCCCTAGACTTTATTTGCCATAAACCCTTATTTGTGAAATTCAAACTATTGTATCAAATCTAATTGAAAACAACAACCAAAGACTCTGATACCACTGATGGGTTTTATACAAACAATCCTATGTGTGCATGAAACCCTAGTTTGGATCTATGTTTTCTCTATTAGACATACAACTATTGAACACAAATAGAAAACCCTAATATGCATCTAATAATTCGAAAATATATGAAAGATTAGATCACATACCTTTGTTGCTATATAGTAATAACAACTCAAACTTAAAGAGAGAGAGATCGAGCCCGAGACTGGTGGGGAGAGGTGACTAGTCAGGTGGGAGCACCCGGTGTGGCTGAGATGACATGGGCCGAGTTTGTAAGGCGATTTGATCTGGATTTTGCACCAGCTATTGAGGTGCAACGGTTGGTGAGGGAGTTTCAGGAGCTCCAGCAGACCACCGAGACCGTGGCAGAGATTACCGCCAAGTTTCGGGAACGAGCATTGTTGATCCCACTGTATGCTACAGATGAGGATATGAGGAGGACAAGGTATCATTCCATGCTGAGGGATGATATCCGAGAGTTTGTGAGCTTTACAGAGTGCAAAACCCTGAATGAGATGGTGGAGAAGGCCCGTGAATGGGAGATGGAGTTGGAGTTTCGCACCAAGCGGAAACCCGAGCAGGCACAGACAACAGTAGGTCAGGCTACAAAGCCTAAGACCTCAGACTCTTCTAGTAGGGGCCAGCAGGGCTGTGGCCGGTGTGCCAAGAGTGGTAAACCGCACAGTGGGGCTTGTCGGATAGCGGGCTCAGGATGTTACGCATGTGGCCAGTCGGGTCACTTGAGCAGGGATTGCCCCAAAAAGGGCCTGATTTGTTTCCACTGCAACCAGACTGGCTATAAAAAGGCCGATTGTCTGAGGTTACAGGGAGGAGGACGAGCAGTGGTGGCACCTGTGCCCGCCACAATGAGGATTACTGATGGCCGCCCTGCTAAGACGGATGCTTCAGAGGTAAAGAGCCGCGCATTTCAGTTGACTACCGAGGAGACTCGGGCAGCGCCAGACGTCGTGGCTGGTACGTGTTTATCTGTCCCGTTTGATATTTATTTGTATTGCTTATGTATATGTATGTGTTCATGTATAGGGACCTTTTTGGTCAATGGTATGTCGGCTCGTGTTCTATTCGATTCGGGAGTTACCCGATCATTTGTATCTCTTGCGCTTAGTAAGAAGTTTCGGGATGCGCCGAGGACTTTGGATTCCCCGCTTGAGGTTGAGATTGAGGACGACCGCATTGTGAGTGCTACGAGGGTATATCGGGACTGTGTCTTGAATGTTCTTGGAGAGAGGTTTCATGTTGATCTAGTCCCGATACCGTTGCGAGGACTGAAGGTGGTCGTCGGGATGGACTGGTTGGGGTCTAATGAGGCCATGATCGATTGCAAGCGCCATTTGGTGAGGGTTCGAACCCCAAGTGGGGGAGAACTGGTTATTCATTGAGAGAGGGCCTCGCAGGGGCCAACCCTCTGTTCAGCTACGAGGGCTAGGAGATTTCTGCAGCAGGGTTGTACGGGATTTCTGGCTTATATCTCGAATATGAGGGTTGAGACCACGACGGATTTGGGCAGTGTACCGGTTGTATAGGAGTTTCGGGATGTCTTTCCTGAGGAGTTACCTGGAGTGCCTCCGGAGAGGCAAGTGGAGTTTCGCATTGATTTGGTGACGGGTGTCGCTCCGATAGCCAAGGCACCCTACCGGCTAGCTCCACCCGAGATGCAGGAGCTATCTACGCAGCTTCAGGAGCTGCTAGACCGAGGTTATATCCGTCCGAGCAGTTCCCCGTGGGGAGCACCAATCATGTTCGTGAAAAAGAAGGACGGGTCACACAGGATGTGTATGTTTTATATGTTGGGTTTTGACCACTATAACACTCCTATGGTGCACATGCAACCCTAAATGCTTTGGATCTATGTTTTCTCTAATTATACATGCATTTTGTTTTTCCAAAGCATTCACCCTAGCTAGCATACAATTGAAGCTATATAAGAAAAAATTAGTTTGGATGCTTACCTCTTGAGTAGGGTAGATTTCTTGACCTTTGAAAGCTTGAGCACCTCAAGTGTGATGCCTCTAATGGTTCACAAACACCAATATGCAAGAGGAGGCTTAAGAGAATAAGTTACTTGTCTCAAAGAGATGGTGTAACCGATTTTGGCTCATGAGGGTTCTATTTATAGTGTGGCAAATGCTAGGGTTACACTTTGTAAACTCTAATGCTCCATGACTTTCCACATTCTTATGCTCCATGGGTTTAACCTCCATGGACTATCCATGGATTAACTTATTGGTTTAGCCCATAATCATGGATCATTGGCCCACACTACAAGAATCATTGATTTACATAATCAATCCCCATATATTTAATTAGCCTCTTTTGACCACAAAATTAATTCCAACTTAATTCTTGATCAATACTAATTAAATAATATGATTCCATATATTAATATATTATACTTGTAATATATTAATAAATCATAAATAACCTTATTCTCAAAAGTCCATCCTATCAAATTGCACTGGTGAAGGGAACCCATCCTATCAAATTGCACTGGTGAAGGCAACCCAAAAGGACCATGCTACTATCGGGTCAAGTATATCCCAGTTATTGTTATGGGCTTAGACACCAAATCCAACAGTCTCCCACTTGGATAAGTCTAATAACTATAGCTGCCAATGTAACTTCAGGATCCGACTTAGCAATCGTAATCTTTCAAAAGCCGCTGTCAACTCTGACCCAGTCAGTGACGCATCCTTTAGATAAGTGATCATATAATCTTCTGTTCTCAAGATATCAGCTGGACAAATACATGGAACAATGTCATACTTATTGTCCATCAGTTTGTTTCCTGATTTCAGATTCGTCTGACATAAACATAACTGAACACATCAATTTAGTTCTAACCGGGCCCGGCACATAAGTCAAAACAGAATCATCGAGGGGCCCAAGATATCGCTTTTTAATCCTCTTAGGATAAAGGGAACAAATAAACCTCGACATTATATGGTTGTACTAACTACTCATTAAATCATGCACAACGACACGTTTTATAACATCAAGTTACTGATGCGTTTTCATGCCATCAATGCATAACCAACTTTTAGCAAACAACTCATATATCTTGGTTTGAAGACTTATATGATATTATCGTCTCACGATCACTCATGAAAAAATCCATGAAGTGATTCAACTGAGCGCGGGTTGATCCAATACTTAAATCTTATTTCAGAAGTACTCATGAATGGTGTAGCAAACTGCTGCTATGCCTAACGCCTTAGACAATCTACAAGCCAAATCATGATAGTCTTCTTTCATACTTACTCCCAACGTATGATCGACTGTGGATAGTTTGAATAAATCTTATTATTCTGGAAGTCAAAACATGTAAAGTGAAACAATAGTAAACGATTGACACAAGACAGTAACTTTACTTATAAATAAAACTCCTTTTATTCAATCATCAAATGTCAATTACAATTTAGCTATTACAAGTTTCAGTTGATCTAATCACTAAAACTAATATCATCTGTTAGCCCGATGCCCCTTGCATGCTGCAATTGTTTAACCCTAGTCAGTCCCTTTGTAAGGGGATCTGCTGGGTTGTCCTCTGATGATATCCTCTTCACCATGAGGTGTCCTTCTTCTACTTGATGTCTTATGAAGTGATATTTTCTGTCGATATGTCTGGATCTTCCATGATCTCTTGGTTCCTTGGTTAAGGCAACCGCCCCTTCATTATCGCAAAAAATCTCCATAGGCTCCTTTATGGATGGAATTACTCCAAGATCTCCGATGAAGTTTTCAACCATATCGCCTCCTTCAATGCTTCGCTTGCTGATATGTATTCTGATTCACACGTTGAATCAGCTACAGTCTCCTGCTTGGAACTTTTCCATGTCACTGCTCCTCCATTCAGGGTAAATATCCAGCCCGATTGAGAATGAAAATTATCTCTGTTGGTTTGAAAGCTAGCATCGCTATACCCTGTTACTCTCAAGTCATCACTCCCACTGAGAGTAAGGACCCAGTCCTTAGTCATTCGCATGTACTTAAGAATGTTCTTAACCGCAGTCCAATGAGCCTTACCAGGATTCCCTTGATATCTGCTGACCATGCTCAAAGCAAAGGCCACATCAGGGTGAGTACAAGTCATAGCATACATGATCGAATCAACTGCGGAAGCATATGGTATATGACTCATTTCTGCTATCTCAGCCTATGTACTCGGACTCTGAGTCTTACTCAGTTTGATATTGCCTTGGATAGGTAAGTCACCTTTCTTGGAGTTCTCCATGCTGAAACGTTTCAACACCTTGTCCAAGTAGGTACTTTGACTAAGTCCTATTAGTCTTTTACTTCTGTTTCTCGATATCCTTATCCCTAGGATATAAGCAGCTTCTCCGAGGTCCTTCTTAGCGAAACACTTCCCAAGTCAGGACTTGACTTCCTGCAAGGTTGGGATGTCATTTCCTATGAGTAGTATGTCATCTACATACAATACCAGAAAGCTGATTATACTCCCACTAGCTTTGACATATACACAGGAATCATCCTCGCTTCTCAAAAATCCAAACTCTTTGACTTTCTCATCAAAACAAAGATTTCATCTACGAGATGCTTGTTTCAATCCATATATGCATTTCTTAAGCTTACACACTCTATTAGGGTACTTTGCATTGACAAAACCCTCTGGCTGACTCATGTAAACATCTTCAGCCAACTTTCCATTAAGGAAAGCGGTTTTGACATCCATTTGCCATATTTCATAATCATGAAATGCAGTTATGGCTAGCATAACCCTTATAGATTTAATCTTTGCTACTGGTGAGAAGGTCTCATCATAATCAACTCCCGGAGTTTGAGTAAAGCCCTTCGCAACCAGTTGCGCTTTATATGTGTGTACTTTCCCACCATGTCAGTCTTCTTCTTGAAGATCAATTTGCACCTGACTGTCTTACGCCCCGGTACATTGTCAACTAAGTTCCAAACTTGATTGTCATACATGCACTGAATTTCGCTGTCCATAGCCTCTTTTCATTTTGTAGACTCGGGGCCTGCCATGGCTTCCTTGTAGTTGTTAGGTTCATCCAGAATTACCAGTGTGCTATCACTGATAAATGTATCACCTTCAGATGTTATATGAAAACCATATAACACAGGTGGAACACTAACTCTACTGGAACGCCTGAGAGGTACGAACTCGTCAATTGGCTCAACCGGAGTTTCCTCCTCGGGTTGAGTGCTAGTGTTTGAGGTTCCTTCACCGCTTGAATCTTGAAGTTCTTCAAGGTCAATTTTCCTCCCACTGTCCCATTGGCATATGAGCTCTCTCTCACGAAAGACTCCTCTCCTCGCGACGAAGACAACATTGTCACTCGGTCTGTAAAAGAGATATCCAAAGGACTTTTGTGGGTAGCCGATGAAAATACATCACTCACTCTAAGGTTCGAGCTTGTCATGAGTTTCTTTTCTCACAAAAGCCTCACAACCTCAAACTTTGATGTGGTCTAATGTGGAACCTTCCCTGTCCACATCTCGTGAGGTGTTTTGGAAACCTTTTTGGTAGGGAATAGATTAAAGATATGGGCGGAAGTCTCTAAGTCCTACCCCCAGAATGAGATAGGTAACGAAGCTCGACTCATCATGGAACAAACCATGTCTCGCAAGGTTCTATTGCGCCTATCAGCCACACCATTAAGTTGTGGTGTCCTAGGTGGCGTTAAATGTGAAACAATTCCACATTCCTTAAGATAGTCAAGAAACTTGATACTAAGATACTCTCCTCCTCGATCGGATCATAACATCTTTATCTTCCTGCCCAATTGATTCTCCACTTCTTTCTTAAACTCTTTGAACTTTTCAAAGGTTTCTGACTTATGCTTGATTAAGTAGATATAGCCATATCTAGTGTAATCATCAGTAAAAGTCACATAGAAGCGGTTAGCATCCCTTGTGGCGGTTTTGAATGGTCCACACACATCAATGTGTATGAGATCCAACAGACCTTCACTCCTTTCACAAGTACCGGTGAAGGGCGACTTGGTCATCTTTCCAAGTAAACAAGATTCGCAAGTGTCATCCGACTTCAAGTCGAATGACTCCAAAACTCCATCCTTTTGGAGTTGGGCTATGCGCTTCTTGTTGACATGTCCAAGACGACAATGCCACAAGCATGCCTTATCAAAATCATTGGAAGAATCAATGTGTAACACATTATTTCCTAGGTTATCTACACCATTCATAGTTTCATATACACCATTGCAAGGTAATGCTTCAAAATAAAATACACAATTATAATAAGCATTAATAGTACCAAATTCATTATTGAAAGAAAAGGTAAAACCTTGTTTGTACAAACTATGAAAGGAAATAATATTTCTCGCCATATCGGCCGAGTAACAAAAATTATTCAAATCTAAATTTAAACCATTACTAAGCAATAAAGAATAAACTTCAATTTTGGTCACATGCGACACTTTCCTATTTCCCATGATTAAGTTTATCTTCCCGTGCTCCACATCCCTACTTCTTTTTAGTCCCTGCAAATCAGAAGAAATGTGAAATCCACAACCTGTATCAAGGACCCAAGAATTAGCATGTGATGAGTTATTAGATTGAATAGTGTAAATACCTACAAAGGAGGGTTTGATCTTCCCATCCTTTATGTCCTGCAAGTACTTTGGGCAGCTTCGTTTCCAGTGCCCTTTTTCATGACAATTGAAGCAATCAGCATCCTTCAGATTGGAAGAGGAATTAGCAGAACCAGCTTTGGTCCCACTAGAAGAGGATCCATCAAGAGACTTTCCCTTGTGGCTCTTGGAGGGAGTCTTCCTCTTCTTTCCCTTCCCATGTCCGATTGCCAGAACAGGGGCAGAAGTAGTAGTAGTAGTAGGAGTAGACACAACCGATTTGCCTTTTAGGTTGCTTTCTGCAGTCCTTAGAAGGCCTTGAAGCTTGCTAAGAGTGACCTCCTCCTTGTTCATATGATAGGTCATACGAAACTGATCATAACAAGAAGGTAAAGAGTGTAGAATAATATCAATAACCAACTCTTCATCAAAATTGACATTCAATTTAAGCAAACGGTCCACGAATCTCTGCATCTTTTGCAAGTGGGCCGTGATGGGTTCACCATCCTTCATTTTGGTTGTGATCATGGAGGAAATGATCTCATCATACCTCTCCTGCCGAGCACTTTGATGGTATCTTTCCATCAAATCTTAATACATTTCATAGGGATAGTAGTCCTCATAGGACTTCTGTAACTCAGCAGTCATGCTAGCAATCATTAGACACGACACCTTTGTCGCATCCCTCTCATGAGTAGTGTGTTCAGCGATTTGTTCAGGAGTGGCAGTGGTTACATCAATCTCTTTAAGCTCTTTATCCAGGACATATTCTTTGTCCTCATACCGAATGGCCATTCTGATGTTACGAATCCAGTCATTGAAGTTCGAGCCATCGAAAATGACCCTCTCACATAGGTTCATGAGGGAGAAAGAGTCTGAAGGAATTGGTGTGGAAGCATTTTTTGGGATAGACATCTGAAAAGAAGAAGAACAAAGTTTAGGTTAGATGATAATCCTTAATATTACACCCAATATGAAATATTAAGGTTAGGACCCAACACAATATTCTACAATTGCGAAGAGGGATACCGTAATCCAATTGTAAAATATTTGAAGGTAGATAAATGACGATTTACCAATTTCCACCATGAAAAACGAAATAAATTATTAAGTTTTAATTGGTTTGAAATTCCTAGATCTTTGAGATTCATTGAACTTTTCAATGGCATGTTTAAATCTTGATTGTGCCCTTCAAGTTTATAACTAGGATGCCGAGGATCACAAACAAGGTGTGAATAACCATGCAAATTAACTTGGTACACTCAATGTTACAAATCACCTAATCAATGTGCCGGTTAACCACACGCGCTCCATTGATCTATGATTAACACCAAGCTACCCTTTGCCAAACATTGTCAGTCCCAGATTAGTGTGCCGGTTAACCACATACGCTCCACTAACGAATTAACAAGGTGCAAAGTGTAATTTCATGGATTAGCATCATATTCACATTTTCCTAAAGTAACTAAGATTGAGAATTTAATAAAAGTATAGTTACTTTATATTTATCATTATACTTTTAATGAGGGAGAATTAGTGTCCTATCCTACCCGTTCGGCTAATAACTCTCCACCAGTCAAGGAAGCGGTGGGTCAAAGTGGACACCCATTAAACCACCATTTTATAGGCAGTAACCTTATACCCCCTTATAGACCGGCTTCATGAATGAGACATACTAACGGTAAGACTGACTACTCTTATATATATATATATATATATATATATATATATATATATATTATTAAACTTATAATATTATAAAGTATAAGGGTTGAATTTTAACTTTTAAAACTCGTTTGGAATTAAAGTTTCATTGATGACACTTTACAAATTTCAAAACTTGAGGGCAAGTTTTGAAACTTGTCAAAACTCTTCACATTCATAACTTATGAGTTTAATTGGATTTTAATGTATGAGACATTTTATTTTCCATAACTTGAGGACAAGTTATGGAGGTCATTAAAATTCATCTAGATTATTTTTCTAATAACTAAAATTATCACATAATCTATGATCTAACTAAACTCACAATCAAGATAATTTCTAGTCAATAATTTGAAAGCAATTTTGTTTATCATAAATGAACATGCAATCCATATCTTAAGTGCATTTATTCATAAATGAACATGCAATCCATATCTTATGAATAACATAAGCAAGAAGATTAAAAATGAATATATCGACAAATATTCATAAATGAACATTTTTACATAATCTTGATTGAACATTTGTTCATAAATGAACATTCTTCATTTTCGCATGCCAAATAAACAAACAGACTACTCCAAGAAACTGAAATTAAAAAAACTAAGAAATTGAAGTTAAGTATCATTCTTAAATACATATACGGTAGTAAAAAAACACTCAAGATAGACAAAAGGATTATGTGTTCCAACTTTTTTTTATCTTTTCTTGTATTACATTACCTGATTGATACAAACTAAGCTAAAATATTGAAAGCATCGACCTTTTCTTTTGTTCTGGCACACCCCACATTCCCACAACATAACACCCGGTTAGCTTTGCAAACTGGCCGACAAGCTGACTAACTGCGCCACAAGTTGCAAAAACAAAGACGCACTGTGCTTTTTTTGGAGCACATATCTCATGGAAACCAATATAAAGCGGTCATAACCAGGCATACCTAATGGGAGGATACGAAATTGGGCTACTTTCAATCTTAATATGGTGTAAATTTGAGTAAAAACACGTTAATTTGTAAACATACCAAGGATTCATGTAAAATATGAAAGTGGGACATCAATATCTTGAGCAGAACGGATAAAGTCGTATTTATCTTATCCAGTTAATCCCTAAATTACTTCACCTTTCTGGATGTTGGAATGCCCATATTCCACCACTTTTATACTCCATATCAGACTATTGGCTGCATGATTGTAATAGGTATATAAGAACACGAAAAAAGATCAATAAGAAAGAAAAAGAATTAACAAAGTCTGATGGGTTTTCTACAACCTTGAAAGTCTCAATTGCAAAAGAACCTTAAGAAAGAACACACCAAAATCTGCCATTTTTCGACCTATGAATAAAAAAAATTACAAAATCTGACTCATCGATTAAAATCAAAACAATTACCTTACTTGGTGGAGGTTGTTGGTGGCTGCATCGATAACGGTCACATATGGTTCAAACATTGGTGATTGAGTCGATTCTAGTGAGTATATTAGGGTTTTTAGAGATAATCAGCAGCGGTGATCGGATTCACCATGAGGTTAGGTCGTTGATGTCGATGGACAAAGGATCTTGCCCTAAATGCCCAATTCATAGTGGTGGGAGGCGCAGGTAGCCGTGTGGAATGGATAATAGGTGTCAATGACTTTTCTTGGTGGTTTCGGATTAAGGGTTATGGTTGTACTTGGTTTGATCTGCAAAAGGTAGGGTAGTCAATGGTGGTACTTAGGTTTTAAGGAGATTGATAAACACAGTGTTCAACCATCATCGTCGGAGAGGAAGCCGACTATGAGTCCTTCTGATGAAGTATCGTCGATACAAGCGTGATGGAGAATTGTAGATGCTGTGGGAAATATGATTTGTCGACACTTTTTGGCGAAAAATAAATAAGAGGGATAAAAATAATCAATTTGAATGAAACCGGTGTAAAAATATTCAATTTGAATGAAACAGATTCAAATAACTGTAAAACCCCAAAAATTTCAACAAATTAAAACTTTTCAAAACAACCTATTTATTAACAAAAGTATTTACAAAACATTGTCTCCCAAAAGATGTTTTAGAATCAGATTCTCCCAAGATCCGAACCGTTGTAAAACCAATGATGTGTACGGTCACGCCTTCACCTTGCCATGTATCATCTGAAGAACCTAAAACCATAAAAAAACTGTAAGCATAAAGCATAGTGAGTTCCCCCAAAGTACCAACACACAAACAAATAACATATATACAACAACAACATGCACTGGGTCCACATCTAAAAGACTGGATTACCCATGAACCCACAATATGAGTTTGGCTTGCCTATCGGGCCCACAACTCTTATTTGGCCTGCTCTTGAGCCCACAACATAAGACTGGCTTGCCCCCAGGGCCCACAACTTATGATTCGCTTGCTCCAAACCCAAACAACCATCGGACTGGAATACCAATGTCCGACCCTCAGTACGAGCCTGACATACCAGTCGGTCCTCAGCTCGTATCTGGAATGCTACTGAGCCCTCAGTATGAGTCTAGCATGCCCTACCCAGCCCTCAGCTGATATCTGGAATGCTTCAATACCCTCAAGCCCTCAGTACGAGTCTGGAATACCACCAGGTCCTCAGCTCGTATCTGGAATGCTACTGAGCCCTCAGTACGAGTCTGACATGCCCTACCCGGCCCTCAGCTCATATCTGGAATGCTCCAGGGTTTGTTGGCTACAACATGAAGCAGTACAACCTCAACCCAACACAATATGCCGACAGATAGCAAACATATATAGATAATCACGCAGGCAGAAACACAGGTAGTCCTACAAATCTACCATACTAACATATCAAAACTAACATGCATATCTATCCTATACTCAGCATATCAACAATACCAGGTTATCAACCCAATGGGTCGGCCTTGGTGCCTTCGAACCGAAAGTACAGTGAGCAAAACTTATCTCGCTCTGCCGAAACATACAGACGATCCCTAGCTGCTGGCTGCCAGATTCCCGAACCGCCAATATCAAAACATCACCCCACCAGCAGCTGATCTCACAAACGATCTTTAACTGCAGATCCGCTAAAATCCACTTGCTATCAAATCCACAATGACAACCCATCAATATCCACCCCCTGACTCACATTATGAGTTCAAATTAGGGTAAAAGACCTTTTTACCCTTCCACAAGCTTGGCCCAAGGCCAAGGCCCAAACTAGATGACCAAGGCCCAAAATCCAAAAACAAACATCTAAGGCCCAAATATGGCCAATTTTCCAAATTGGGCCCAGTTACTTTCTTGGGCCTTCACCCAAGAAAGTCCAACAAGACAAAAAGCCCAAGCCATAAAATCCAGATGGCCCAACATGGCCCAAGACAATCTGATCCCTAAACCGAAGCCCAAAACTAAAAGGACCAATACAGCCGCGTACACGGGGCATACTCCAGAGGTACGCTCAGCGTACATGAGGCTGCGTAGAATCCACCATCGGGGTGGCTGATTGGGTACGCAGGACACACACCTCCCTATACGGGGCGTACCCTCGCAAATCCCATTTTCTTCATAAGTGCTTAATGGCTTCGACACTTAAGCTCACACTTCAGATCCAAGGTCCAGAGGCATACTAAGGTCATAAAGTCTCCAACTTTATGACCTTACACGTCCATAAAGTCCTTAATACATGGTCTTAATACATTAAGACCTTCTACAAGAAGCATGGAGCCAAACTAGCTAAAGGGACCTCATTTTTATGGATTAGAACCCTTCCTCAGGTCTGAAAGGACAACCCAAAACGTCCAAAATCAAACATGCATAACAATGGGACTTTTGGGACAATAAGAACATCATTAAGCTACCAAAATGAGATCCAAGCAAACAAGGCATAAAGGTAGCAACTTTTTTCCTTCTGGAGCTTCCCAATATGGTGATTATCCAAGATCCACAAGTTTGCTTCAACTTCTAACCTCCTTGATGCAACTCCTTCTTCCTTAAGCACACAAAGACACACTTTTAACTCAAAACACTCGCTTATGGGGTTAAGGTTTTCCAAAAAACGTCTCAAGTGAGGCCAAATAATCCATAAATGTGCTTAAATACCCCCACAAACCCTAAAATATAGGATTTTCTATCGGACCTTAGTACGCCCTAGTACGCTAAGCGTACTCACATGTACGCTCGGCGTACAAATCCTGCTCCCGAAATTGTCATTTTGCCACTAGGGCTCATGTGACTACTTCCTTCCAAAACAAGGACTAGAATAACATACTTCAAAACCAAGAGATGAATTTGAAAATACCTGAAAACCGGGGTGTTACAATAACCTAATTAAACAATTACTTGTAAAAACCCCATTATACCCTTTTTTAGTAGTGATTATATACACAAGGGTGTATGTTTTTACTATATACCATTCTAATCTAATCCATTCATTTAATAATCCTAGGGTTACTAGTTTGGTACAATGGTTGTATGAATTTGTGTTGGTTCTATGTTGATCCTTAATCTATATATATATATATATATATATATATATATATATATATATATATATATATATATATATATATATATATATATATATATATATATATATATATATGTGTGTGTGTGTGTGTGTGTGTGTGTGTGTAACATACACGTTCAGTTATCGTGTTTTCTTAATTTAAAAATGAATATTATTAAATATTATATGTTTTGAGCATTGAGTTCTAACAAGATAGTTTTACGAGATTTGAAGTAAAACTATGTTTAGAATCATTCAGAAAGTATTGGAAGTCTTATGAGATTCCGATCAAAAGTCAACTATTGAAATTAAAGAAAATATAAAGTTAGAAATAAGTAAAAATAATGTTATTGAAAGTTTTAGATTATCTCGTTAGAAACATTTAGGCGAAAACCACACCGAAATCCGAGTTATAACGAAAAAGTTATGACTTATTGAAGTTTCGCGACAGAACCGACACGACGCCATATGACGTAAAAAGTGAGTTTTCAATAAACTACTTTTTAGCTTTAGTGATCTAAACGAAAGTCGTAGTATTCGTTAAACCGATAATTTTAATAAAAAGAACGTCCAAATCTGATTTCGTATGAGGAAATTATGATTTTTCTAAGATTCAGCATAGCAGTATACAGCCTGAAACTCGAAATAAAGATCGAGTGATTTTTAGCTGACACAACCTAAACGAGAATCAAATATCTCGTCAATAGTAGTACAACGGTAAAAAGACAGACGAAAACGGACGTCGGTTGAATAAGTTATGAAATTTTAACGGACTTTTCCTGTCCTGGCCTGTTAAAAATATAATATTAAAAATGAAGTCAAAATTAGCCAACGGAATCTAAACGAAAGTTGTAGAGTATAATCTCACCTACGCGTGGATATAAAGAACGTCAAAAACGGAGCTCGTATACGAAAGATATGAAATTTTGAAGTTTATGGCACAAATTACGAGGCTGGACCGGAGAAGTACGCCCAGCGTACTTCTTACGTACACCCAACGTACTACGAAGACACGTATCAGCCACCTAGCGCTTTCTCATGATGGATGCGTGTCCTAACTCAGCCACGTCCGAGGCCCGGGTTCCGATCAGAAGCCACGTCTCACTCTACGCCCAGCGTACCGAGGAGTTACGCTCAGCATAGAGCATCAGAAGCCAGTACGCCCAGCGTAATGCGAACCCTCGAACCACTATAAAAGGAAGCGAGGTTTTCCGAATTTTGTTTACAACTTTGACTCTCTTTCACCCTCTACACTCTCTCAAAGTACCCTAACACCCCTGAAGCCTAGGGAACTACCCTAACACCCGAAGCAAGTCTCGACACACCGCAGACCCCGAGAAAATAATATTTTCAGCCGGAACTCTGCCCACAAAAAGTCCGGTTTTCAACTAAAATCCCCGGTTTCGTCAAAGAAAGTTATTTTTAGAAACGAAGTGCTGCCCAAATTATAATTTTATCATTTGGTTATTTCACGGTGAGTTCAATATATGGACAAACGTATGTTATGTGTTATATGTGCAATGTGCTTTCCCGTGTTATTATGATAATGGAGCTATACCTTTGACCATGAAGTGAATGACTAAGCATCACTTTGGTATTGGTATAAAGCCTTTGGTCATGTAGAGCATGTCTCGTATCACTTTGGTATTGGCTTTGTGCCTTTGGCCATGTAGAGAATGACTCGTATCACTTTGGTATTGGCAGAATGCTAGGTAGGGCTAAAAGCCTATATATTCTAGAAAAATGATAATTCCAAATTGTATTTTCTATGTCACTTGGTTTGAAGTCTTATTGATGTATATCATGTTGAAATTGTTGTATTTCATTGATTGTAAATCTTTGAATCAGATTATTGGTTGATATGGAAAGTCTGTCATATGATACTCATCTGCCTTTGTTGTTCTCTGTCCCTCTTTGTTTCTGTCATATTGATATATATATATATATATATATATATATATATATATATATATATATATATATATATATATATATATATATGGCATAGCGTTATATTGTAACTGTTATTGAACTCACTAAGCGTTACCCGCTTATCCCTCTCAGTGTTTAATTATTGCAGGTGATAAGCATCCAGTATAGGTATGTACTGTTAGAAGATGAAGAATAGATAATATTATAACTTTTGTATTTAGTGTATAAATTCCTGGGAAATTATGTAATATATAAAACTCTGTAAAAATTCTTAATAGTTGGTTTGTATCCAGTCTTTTGGTAAATATCCAGACTTCTGTAAATTATATTATGAATATGCATGTAAAATGTTTGGAGTAATAATATTGTAAAGTTTAGAGAAGAGGTTCTTTCAATATATATATATATATATATATATATATATATATATATATATATATATATATATATATATATAGGCTTAGGTTATTGTATTCTAACTAAATATTATGTGGATGTAGGAATGATTATGAACCAATCATTTTAGTTATTTTAAGAAAGACATTTATCCATATTATTAAATTAAAAAAATTAGAATAATACCATTTAATTAAAAGAATGGTAAATATATATGTTCTATCTTATAGATACCTAAATTACTGGTTCGACCAATATTTCTCAAATAAGAGCGACAGTTGCTCTTCCAGTGTCCTATTTCTCGACAATACAAACAAGATCCATCTTTTTTAGACTTTATGGATTTCTTGAGATTATAAGTATTTGATAGATGTCATTTTATGTATCATTTAGGATAGTTTTTATTAACATTTTGCATCATATTTTATGTTATTTCATGTGCATTAGCTTAAATAATGTTAAACTCATGTCTTTCATTAGAAATTATGTAATGCTCATGTCTTTATGTTGTTTTCAGATAATTCGAGTGGAGCAGTACTTTGGGAGCAACTTTGGATGCGTTTAATGGAGCATTGGATTCTAATTGTAGCTTGAAACTTATGAAGGATGTTGAGTAATGCTTGGAAGTTGTTTTGGTCAAGAAAAAAACGGACGATTTGCACGAAAAACCACAAATTCGATCGTGCTTCACCATAAATTCGATCGAAATAATCCTACGAAGATAAATGGCTATATTTTAAAGCCTAAAGGATGTTGTTGGCAGCTTGACCCCATGTCAGTATTTTTGACCATATTTCATGACTCGTTACTCCAATTGACGAGATTCAAGATGTTCCAGAAACTAGACAAATTTTCGGACGACTTTCGTGCTTGTGAAAAAGTAGAAAAACACAAATATACGATCAAATTTTCCTCAAAATTTTGATCGTGTAAACAATTCGCAGTTCAAAATTCTTCAGAAACCAGTTAAAGAAAAATTCAATCAGAGCACAAAAAATTTGATCGTGTTTTTGAAAAGTTCGATCGAATTTTTGGCTTACTTGATCCATAAGTTATTGGTTTGCATATAAATTCGACCTCTATTATCAGTTTGAAGCGGAGACTATCTGCGATGTTCCCAGATGACGAAAAACTCTTCTAAAGGCGATTTTCTGCTACTTTTCATCACTTTCTTAAGATCTGAAGACTGTGGATCATCTCCTATGTTTACTTTAGTAATATTAGTTATTTAGTTTCTCTTTATATTAGTTTAGATTCAGTTTTAGTCATATCTGGCTAAAACCATAATTTTCAGTTCTACAAAAGACTAGTACTTTTCATGTGATCAAACATCAGATTTAGTTTTCATTGTATGATTCTATTTAGAAATTTTAGTTTTGTGCTTAATGAATGTTTGATTTTGATTCTTGTTAGTCTGATCATCTAGCTAGGGTTTAATCATTCTACTTGATCAGTTGTTGAAATCCCTAATTGTTTTGACAATCTGGTAATAAGTAACAAGTAATAAATCAGTTCTATGTTTGGATTTGACTTTATTATAAACTGAATTTTCATATCTTTATGCTTCCGAGCTTGTGAGAAGTATTGGATATTGCTTTGAATTTTACACATATCTTAATGTAGCTTTTCTGAATTTAATTAAGAGCTTGTTTAATTAGATCGGTAAAAAGTTAAGGTTAACTGATGAGCTTGTTTTGGTTAACTAATTAGGTAAAAGAGAACTTACTAGAGCGTGTTAGTTTTTCTGAGTATCCGCTTAAATAGAACACATTTTGAATAATCGAGTCTAGACTTATTGCATGATTAGGAAAGTCGCAGCAGAACTGAATTCGTTTTTATTATTGAATTTTCTTTAGTTATTTTCACTATTAGTTTAGTTTTAGTTAATAATAAAAAATCCCCCCTTTTCATATTTTTTATGACTAGTATGTGCCTTATGCAAAGAGGCATTGACCATTAGGCTGTGTCCCTGAGGATTCGACCCTGCTTCCCTGTTCTATATCTTTAGTGCATTCGAGCAGTGAAATTTTATTTTCCTAAATTGTGCACGAAAGCGGTTTAATAGCATCCTTTCCATTAACTAAGGGTCTCAAAGAGCATATAGGGTGACTCTTTAGCTTTGTATTTTTATTGGTTTTTAAACCGACTCAAACCAAATATCACTTTATTTCAGGAATATATGCCTCACATGATAAATCACCTGATATGCTTCTAAATTTTCCACGACTTTTTGGAAGTCAAGAACAACTGTTCCCAGTATGATGTCAGAAACATCTTTAGGATCACAATGATGCTTCCACCATGCATCATGTTCAAATCTATTAGCAAGTGTAGGTTGTTCAAGAGGGCCTTCAAGAATATACAATTTTTTATTTTTCTTGAGATCGACTCTCAAGATATGAAACCGTTCATTGAAATTGTATCCACTAAATGTTATAATCTCTTTTAAATCAACGAGAGAAAGATGATGTATGGTAATTAGATTATATTTTGTTTTCATCTACAAAATTTTAACAAAATTTATTTAGTATTTTCACTATTTAAATCTTCAATAATTAATACGCTTTAAGTTTCTAAAATATTAACTATCAAAGTCTAGATTCCAAGTTGCAAAACAAATAAATGGTTATGTGACATTTATCCCATTTATTGAATCCAAATAGGTAAATAAGGATTATCAATTATATCTTAATATATAATTCCTAGCATTATGGAATCGCTAACAACTTATGTTGATAGACATGTTTGATCTCATCTATGCCTCGAATCTCTATTGCGTAGGTGACCTTTATCACAATAGATTTTCGATTAAATAAACCAATTTGAGAAACTTGTGTAATTAGCCTACAACTAGGTTAAAGAAATTGTGAATTCACCTCGACCATCAAAAGATAACACTAGCAGTTAGGTGAACTTTATCCCACTAGCTTATTCAAGTGACATGCGAGTGCTTTCAAAGTAGATGACATAGACTTACTTCTAATAAGGGTTCTTTTTGATGTTTTTATATTCTAGTTAAAAAAATGATATAATGGTTATTGCATGCATTAAATAAGCCATGGTATTCTTTTATTTAAAATCACATTTTAACCAAAATTCTTTTATAAAATCCAATTTTATATAATCGACGTGATCAAAATTTAAGATTAATATCTAGTATTAAGTTTTGACGTAGCGCTAAAAAGGATTTATAAACATTTAAATAAATCATCATTTTATAATATAAGGTTTGGAGTTTGATAAGTCTCTAAAATCCGAATTTTAAACTCATAAAATTTTAATAGTTGAAATATTCTATTAGGAAGTTTTAAACGATAAAGCCTATTTTATTTTTAATTTTTACCATCTTATATTAAAACATAAATTTCATTAAAACCAAAGTCATTGTGATCATTTTATGTTTAAAATATTATCTAGCTTTTTAAAATATAATTTTACCAACATGCATAATATAACATGTAACAGCCCAAAAACCAGGATAAAATTTGTCATTTTAAATAAACAAAAAAGTTACAATCGTCACATTGTTCGAAAACTATTCATTAATAATAATGTCAAATCCTCAGAGTAAAATGCCAAATTGCGGAAAACTAGTGAGGAGTGAATGTTACGCCATCAAGTCGAGCCCTTCTCCTTAGTACCAGAAGTACCTGATACCACAAATATAAACTGTAAGCAAAAGCTTAGTGAGTTTCCCAAACATATCACATACTAAAAAGTAAACATGTAAGTGTCATGGGCTACCCCCGTGGTCTTTACACACAATGTCGAGGGCCAGATCCCGGTCTTACATATGAGTGCCATGGGCTACCCCCATGGTCTTTCCTTGCGAAGCCGACGGCCAAATCCCAGTCTTACACTCAAGTGTCATGGGCTACCCCATGGTCTTCCATACCATTATCACAAAAGTCAACAACATTCTATGTAATAAGAAATGGGCCGAAATTAGTGCCTTCGACCCATGAACATGAGAAGACTCACATCAACTACTGAAATCCCAAACAAACACTCGGGCTGCTAGGCTAGATAAATTCCCGTGCTAACTAAACAATAAGGTCCCAAAACAATTGGATCAAAATTCGGACTAAGACTTACAGCATAAACCCAATGTCCAAAGTGAGATGGGCCAAACTAGACCTAAGACCAATAAGATCCTAAGCCCCAACCAAGGATCAACTAAGGCCCAAAATGAGCCTAACAGCTGGAGTGGCCCACCGAAAAAACGTCCAAGGCCCAAACCCATCAAACAAGCCCATCTATTTGGCCCAATATGCAAATCCAACTGATCTGGGCTGTACGCTCGGCGTACATATTGGTACGCACAATGTACAAGGTTGAAGCGGGAATCGCGACTAAGGGAGACAGTACGCATGACAGACAGGAAGTACTCACGGCGTACGCTGCCCCCATGCAAGCCATGCAACAGTAACTTAATCACTTAAGACCAAACGACTAAAACTCAAATCTTGACCCCTTAAGACCATTAAGGCCATAAAGTTGCAACTTTATGCCTTTGGGTGGATACAAAGACCCAAACTCTAAAACCTAGCTTATCACACCCAAAACTACACTCTAGCACATGAATGGGGACTCAACAAGGTCCAAGATTGCACCTTTATGATACAAAACGACTAGAAACATCTGAAAATACAACTTGGAGGCTTAGGAGTAGCTCATACTCTCCAAGATCTAAACTTTAGGGACGAAAAGGAGGAAACTAGTCTCAAAATGGAACTTAATGAAACACAACCAAAGCTTGGAGCTTTATACCTTCAAGTGGTGCAAAATGAAGAGAAGAAGCTACATCCAAACCCTTGAGGGAAAAGCTTCCTTCCTTAACAAACTTCTTCACAACCAAAAGCACACTCTATCACTCAAAAAGCTCCAAAAATATCAAAATACACTAGGGTTTGCTAAGAGGGTCGAGAAAGGGAATGGAGGTTGAGGTAGGTGAGGGCCTTGGTCTATAATGACGTTTAAATAGTGCACAAACCTTAATTATTAGGGTTTTGGTCTAAGTCACGTACGCCCAACGTACAGGAGTACGTGTAGCGTACTCACACGGAGTCCATTACACTACGCGTACAAGGATGTACGCCCCCGCGTACACAATCCATACCAAAATTTCAAGATTTTAACTCCATGGACCTAAAGTGAAACCAAATCAAATTCAAGGGTTCAAAAGAAAATCTGATAAATCTTAGATGTTACAAATCTCCCCCACTTGAGCTACACTTCGTCCTCGAAGTCGGCTGCCTCGAACAACTCCGGGTAGTGCTCCCTCATCTCGCTTTCTGGCTCCCACGTCCACTCAGGGCCCTTTCGGTGCTGCCATTGCACCTTAACCATGTAACATCCCGAAAATCATAGGGTAAAATTTTCATTTTTAATATAATATTCAAAAATTCCTTTAACCTTATCCAAACAATTAAAAGTATTCCAGAGTAAAACAATTATAAGAGTAAATCCCAAAATCATGAATTGAAGAAAAACACGGGTGTATGCGTTGCGATCAAATCGGGCCCTTCCTTTTCGAACCGAAAGTACCTGAAACCATAAACCACAACTGTAAGCACAAAGCTTAGTGAGCTCCCCAAAATACCGCATACCATACACACAAGTAAACACATAATGGACCCCGCCCGACATCGGACCCCGTCCGGCATTGACCCCGCTCGGTATACAGATATGTAAGTCATTGGGCCCCGCCCAGCATACATATAAACATATGAACATATAAACACATAAACATATCGATACATAACATATGAAATAATCACAAACATACATAGCAGACAGAATGGTCATCAGGCCCCGCCTGGCGTCGGGTTGTACCCGGTAATCATAAAAAACACATACAGGTAACTAGCATACAATATACTCATCAGGCCCCGCCTGGCATCGGGCCCTGCCCGGCATCGAGCCCCGCTCGGTATACATAAAAACATAACACATGCAAGAGTCACGCAGACAACTAGCATACTAAGTATAACAAGCCATGGGCCGGCATTGGTGCCTTTGACCCACTAAACCCAGTGATGAGACTCGCCTCGACAGATGAATCCACGAATAGATCTCTGACTGCTGATCCGCTAGAATCCCCGCGCTATCAAACAAATAACACACAATTAACAATCGGGTTCCAAACCAAACCCAATAATCCATATATGGGGTAAAATACCATTTTACCCCTCACCTAGTTTGGTCCAAGACTAAGGTCCAAACTCTCAATCATAAATGCCCTCAACCCAATAATCATCTAAAGCCCAATAATGGCCCAATTTTGCAAATTGGGCCCAAACCCTTACATGGGCCTTACCCTAAAGCGCATTAACCTTTCCTAATCCAAACACATATTCACAGTTGGTCCAACAAAACCCCAAGCAATACAAGCCCACACGATAGCCCAAACCAGCAATGACACCACACGGGCCAAATCCAGAATATCCAATTGTCAACCTTGGTCAACTGAAAAAAAAGTCAAACTCAAGGTCAACAGTCCATGTTGACCCAACACGCCGTGTTAACTCATGGCCACGCCGTGTTCTTCCAACATCCAGATAATCGGGAAATCCCTAGCCAACACCGTGTTGGCCTGCAAACACGTCGTGTTTGCCTAAGATTCAGCAGCTCAACCATTAAGCACTTAATCCATAAAGGCATGGCCCCAAAACATAGATATGACCTCCTTGAGCTGGATTATCATGTAAAGTTGCCAACTTTACGTCCATATATGACTAAATGAAACTATTAAGCTAAAAAGGGACTAAATGAAACTATTAAGCTAAATGAAACTATTATGCCTTGTAAAATAATCTTAAGTCTTCGACATATTACAACAGGTCTTCGACCCTTACAATCTCCCCCTTTGTAATAATGTCGACAATCTTCAATTCGAGAGAATCTGTATAGCATACAGCATCACCCTTTGTATTTCAGAGTACCAAGAAATAATTCTCTTTAACTCTTTCTTGTCCCCTTCATTATTCTTCGTGCAGTTATTCATACGAACAATAAAGTTCGTATACTGGGATGTAGTATATCTCTCTACTTCGCATGCTTGGATCAAAAATCTCTTGGCCTTCCCATTCTTATCCTTCCCTGCGAAGACCATTCCAAATGGCTTCAAGCATATCTCCCCATCTGTATACTTCTTTAACTCAGTTTGGGGCTTCGTTGGTTCCATGGGAACTTTTACTTCCAATCCCTTTGCATTTGCTAACTCCACATCAGTTAGTGCCAAACATTCATAATAGTTGTCTATGAATATTTTGATGTGTGCAAGACTAAGACGCAAAACTTATGGATCAGTTTCTCGAAGATACGAAGCATCTTTATCTTTCAAAAGCAGTGCAACTTGTACAAGATCATACAAGTTCATCAACGGAAAATCAGCCACAGAGAAATCACATACTTGACCATTAGCTCTTGCAACATGAAAACGAAAATTCTGCATCAAGTTCTCGAACAGAACATCCTTCTTAATGCTAATCACCTTCTTTATTTTCACAAGTGACCATATTTCTTCTGGAAGTTTCCCAAGAACAGCATGAAATCTGAGTTTCATATATGTGTATTCATCATCATTGTCAATTTTCTCCGCAATCTTATACTGAGCCATGATGAACATCATTTCGTTGATTGGAAAGTCAAGTTGACTCATATCTGCATTCGAATAATTGTAGCTCTGCTTCGGTTTCTTCTCAAAAGCATACATATTATTATATGCAACTCTTGCTTCGATTGTTTCATAGTTGTAATGCTTGCTTGGATCACCCTTGTTCATTCCAGGTGGATCATTTGCACGTCTAGTCATTATGCTCTGAACTACTCTTAGTTTCTGCACTTCAGCTTCAGCATCAGCTTTCTTCTCCTCTTTTGATTTTTCAACTAAGATCGTTTTCCCTTTGTCTTTGTGCAAAGAACTATCAACAGTATCCCTTGGCTTCGAACTACTACCACCTTCAGCAGAAGAACCAATCATAATTCCTTTAGAAATTGGCCTTGTAATTGGTATTGTGGTAACAATCGTTGAAGTAACAGTCCCAACACTTGAGACTATTGGCTTTGTTGATGGAATCTTTGTTTGAAAAAGTTTCCCCACAGTCTTAACAACTTCATGTGAAACTTCACTAACCTTCGCATCACCAACCTTCTTTTCTCCCCCTTGCACCCCTGTGACAACAGGTGGGGCATCCGTTGGTAGAAAACTCGAAAACCTGGACAATGGAGCCATTTGTTTATGCAAAACAGCTTCGAACTGAGAAAACTTTTGAGATAAGAATTCGGGTGTAATGATCGAAGAGGAAACAGGCTTGACAGATAATTCGTTTAGCTCCTTGAGCAAAGTACTAATCTCCACAAAACTTTGGCTGTTATCCGTAGAAAGTTGATTTATTTGAGGACTCAAACTTTCGTACATCTTAACATACTTTGTGACAACTTCACAAATGATATCCACCTTCTGATTGAGAGATGCATAGTCTTGCTGAGCAGTAGCAATCTCTTTGACCATATCTTCACGAAGTTCTTGAAGCTTGAGATTTACATATTCACGAACTTTATTTACATCAAGAACAAATAACGTATGTCTTTCTTTGGCCTCATTTTTTAATTCTTTTACTTCACTCAGAAAATTCGCAGACTGAGAATTCATACGTAACTCATTGTTCTGATCACTATGGTCCACCTTCTCCAAAATTCTAGACTCTGAGTCTCGAATCATTCCAGAAACTTTGCTAACCAGCCTGGCTTCGAATGCTTTCAACATAACATCAATTTCTAAACTTGATACAGATTGACTTCCCCCCATGTCAGCTTGAGACTAAATAATCAAATTCATCTTTTTTTTTCAGAATTTTAAACTACTTCATTGTCATTAACATGTGATCTGGAAAAGTTTCTTCTTCTTCATCAAATTCCAATTCGTCAAATGTACTTCCAAATCCTCCTTCTTCAGTATCATTGTCCTTAGTAGACTTGGGTGGATCAGTTGATTGAGATGATAATAGAGTAGTGAATGGTTGATTTAGAATGGTTGCAAAAGTGAGTGAATTGGTAGAGTTTGAAACAGGAATGATAAAAGGAGGTAAGGAAACAAAAGTATCCATTGTAGAAGGTTCAGGAATACCTTGAGTTGTAACAACAATTTCTTTATTTGAATCTCCTTCACCCATAGTGACATTTACATCCATATCATATATGTGTGTAGTAATGTCTGAAGTTCGAACCTCCTCAGGAACTGACTTGGTTAACAAAACTTCGGGTGGTGTGACCACAGTCTTCGCAAGAGTCGATATTGGTATGGAAATATGAGCTTCAGGTGTATCAGGAATTTTCTCTCCTTCGGACGATTCTTCTTGAATAACTAACTTTCGTTTCTTTATCTTCTTCTTGGAAATATGTTTTGCCACATCTTTAGCTCTTCATTTCTTTGATGAAGGAGAAACAGGAGCTGGAACCTCACGAATAAGGACCCCTTGGTGATTAAGATGTGGTTTACGAAGCATGGTAGGATACTTTCGTGAACCACCAGACTTCTTCTTATTTCTTCGAAAGATACCAGACTTTGATGGAATGGTTTCCTTTGCGTTTTCATCAATAACATGCTCTACCGGCTCAATCAAAACAGTTGAAACTTTTTCTTCTGGCTTCGTCTGTTTCTTTGGAGACTTTTTGTGTTTGGATTCTTGCACAGGCTTCTCAGGAGTAGCCTTCGCATCCTTCTTCGAATGTTTCGATTTCTTAGAAGGACCAGCGTCTTCTTTGGATAATAATTTTCCAGTTTCATCATCAGAATTGATGCTCTTCAAATACTCAACCAACACAGGATTGGTTGGATCAACACGCTTTAACATCGTATCAGGGATCCTGGAAATGTGTGTGAACACCTCAGCATCATCAGAAACCTCCTTTGGAAAGTGATATTTCATGAATTCAGCTTTTTCTTCATCAGTAGGCACCTCAATCCCTTCTTTGGCATAGAAATAACAAAGAATCAAACTCCAATACCTTGCACACGAAACTCCTTGAACAACATTCGTGTTTTCGACACTCTTCTGAAATTCTTTCCACAACTGAGTTGAGTAATCCACTGAAATATGATAATACAAGCCAGCAACCATAGCATAAACTTCCATTCGACCTTTATCTAACCCAACACTGCGACCAGTCAAGCAGCGTAGAAATATTCCAAAAAGAAAATTCCAAACAGTCGGATGTCCAGATTTCTTGAAATCACTGATCTTGGTGAGTGGAGGTCGATGACCCATCTCATTGAACATTTTGTTAACTTGAGCAAAAGAAAGGTCAGTATAAGGTGGAGAATTAGGGATATCAAGAATATGACAGAATATCTTCTTGGTCAATCGTATCTTCTTATCATTCACCAGTTGAAAAGTAATAACATACATTGCTTTGCTATAAGAAGCACTGGATCCTGCTTGTGAAAGCCATGAAAGAGGAACAACAAACGAGTTGAACATAGCAGTTGAAAGAACAGAACTTTTCAACGCAGCAATCAACATCTTCAATTCTTCGGGATACAGTGAAACATCCCCTTCGACTTGATAGTTTGTGCTTTGAATCTTCATAATCGGTTGGGAAGTAATGTCTTCAGTTGTTCTAGATGCAGAATCAGCACCAGCATGAGCAGCCATGATTAGGGTTTTGAACCTTTGAAGAACAGAGACAATTTGGGAATTTTTCTTTTGTGAGCGTAAACGGACAAAGAACCCTTGAATCCCCTTTTATATGTAACCTTGGAATTTGAATTTAACGCGGGATAAGCATTAACTGAGATCTGACGTGGCACCTTGAAACTCGCACCACTCTGCCGATAAAGTAGCCATGCGTCAAAAAGTAACTGTCACATCGCCTTGAAACCTGGACTGAATACAAAACGTCTTGTCACACAGTCTGTTCGTGTCTCCCAATAGAATTGTAACCGTCACCAACCTTCGGATGGAGGTAAAGCTCTTTCGTCTTTGGGTTGAGAGACGAAGTCATTTGCTAGACATTCGAAATCATCAGCCTGAGTTGGTATTACTCAGAACCTCAAGCATTTCGTGAGTGCAGTGTGCCAAAGAAAAGATAAGAAGCAAATTAACGAAAATTTGGATCTGTGATGTCGAAAAAAAATTTCGACACGAAGGCAGTAAAACCCCGGGCAAAGGTTGCTTCGTTAGTCATCAAGAGAGATGATCAACAGCTTGTGTATTTTCCCGTGAATTACAATCAAATACTTATAGAGAATTATCGAAGGGCTTCTTTTATAAGGCTTCGTGGGTGGCTTACCAATTTCGTTACATATCAACCTAAACATAAGGTGAGTAATTGTAACAGAAATTATCTGTTTGACCAGTGTAGTCAGTGACAAGTATGCTTTGAAATTATTGTGAAAGTGACGTTGAAATCAAATGAAACTCACACTGAAATCATATTCATGAAAAAAATTTGTGATGGATCCTGTTGGGTAACAAACATCGTGGGTTTCGATAGTTTGATCAAGACCACTCATGAGAAATAAATATGATTTGGAGTTTCGAAAGTCGGTACTGAAACAAATGTTTCGTTAAAATCTGGAACATAGTTCCTCGTCAATTCCTTACAAAGTTAGAATTTTGGGTTTCACTTTCATCACGGCCTCATGATGTCAGATCATTAACACAGAGTTTTGATATGTCTAAATCTTGACGTGTTGTATCAAAGATCTCTTGGACATAAGTCTTCGTGTGTGTAAGTGTAAGAAATATATGGATGAAAAAGATTTGTTTGAGAAACATCTTGTAACTCTGTTATATTCGGACCAAACAAAAAAACTCTTAACTCAGTTAAGAAGAGTAAGGTAGCTCATGTGACTAACGTGAATATAAGCCTGACTTGGGAATAAATTTTCGTATGAAAGATTTCATTGAGGCTTTCGTAAACACACATTGAATCTATGGAGGCGTGGGTCGACATGCTGCAGCATGCTTCTAGGGACAGTCTAGCTAGTACATAGTTGTCGAAATTTTACCTTCCCATAGAAACACAAGCATGACCCTTGAAAAATGTTCGTGTAATCTGCACAAAGGAAAGACAAAGAACAAAATAACAAAAATCTTTTTGATATTTTTGATTTTTCGAACAAAAAGAAAATATTTTTGTGTTTTTGTAAGTTTTTCGAAAAAGAAAACAATGAACAAAAGAAAATCTTTTTGGAATTTTTGATTTTTCGAAAATAAAACGACAAAACAAAAATAAAATCTTTTTGTAATTTTTTTTCGAAAATAAAGTTAAGATACTAACTAACGAAAAACATTTTTACAAACATACGGAAATTTGTAAATTAACGAAAATTTTGACAAACATTCGGAAATTTGACAAAGTAACGAAAAGTTTTACCACAAACCAAAATGCACAATGTGTCGAATTCGAAGCGTGTCGAAGCGTTGACTATGAACAGTAACCTTTGAATGAAGTATAATTGCCTCTGAATCGACACATTTGTATGGCACTCCTTTGTTATACATTCGAAATCATTCCTGGAACTGAACTTGCTTCGATCATTCCCAAACCTGTCAAAATTCGAACAAATGATTTTTCGTCCAAAGCTTTTGTAAAAATATCAGCAAGCTGATCAGTTGTTTTTACAAAATGGACTTCAATGTTGCCATCTTCCACATGATCTTTGATAAAATGATAACGAAGAGCAATATGTTTTGTTTTCGAATGTTGTACTGGATTATGACAAATGCGTATAGCACTCTGTGAATCACAGTACAATGGAATCTTTTTCATATTAATCGCATAATCTCTCAACTGACTCTGGATCCAAATAATTTGTGAAGTACAAGCAGCAGCTGCAACATATTCAGCTTCAGCAGTAGAAATCGAAACACACGTCTGCTTCTTCGATTGCCAAGTAACCAATTTCCCATCCAAAAATTGACAGCCACCACTTGTGCTTTTTCGATCCAAAGTACATCCTCCTAGATCTGCATCTGAAAATGCCTGAATGAAAAATCTTGTTTTCGAAGGATACCACAATCCTAACGAAATTGTTCCCGTGAGATAACGAAAGATATTCTTCACAACAGTTAAATGTGGTTCTCGTGGATTTGCTTGATACCTAGCACAATTACATACAGAAAACATGATATCAGGTCTACTTGCAGTAAGATAAAGCAATGAACCTATCATGCTCCTGTATAAGGTAAGATCAACCGTAGGCGTTTCTAACGAAGGTGATAGCCTTGTGCCAACCGCCATTGGTACTCTTAGCTTCGTGCTATTTGTCATTCCAAAATTTTCGAGCAAATTCCTTGTATATTTTTTCTGATTGATGAAAATGCCTTCTCTGCTTTGATAAATGTTTAAGCCAAGAAAATTATTGATTTTGCCCATCATGCTCATTTCGAATTGGCTTTTCATCCAATTTTCGAATTCACTAGACAAAGCAGGGTCAGTAGAGCCAAAAATAATATCGTCGACATAAATTTGAACAAACATTAGATGATTCCCAACTTTCTTTTGAAATAATGTGGGGTCAACTGATCCTTGTTTAAATTTTGACTGTTTTAAGAAACTGGTAAGAGTTGCATACCATGCTCTTGGTGTTTGTTTTAACCCATATACATATTTATCTAAAATGCACACATGATCAGGATGCATTTCATTTACGAAACCTGGAGGTTGTTCAACGTAAACAGTTTCTTCGAGTTCACCATTGAGAAAAGCAAATTTCACATCCATTTGATAGACATCGAAATCCTTGTGAGCTGCATAAGCTAAAAATATTCGAACAACCTTGAGCTGCATAATCAATCCCTTCTTGTTGCGAATATCCTTTTACGACTAATCGTGCTTTATTTCGTACAATATTTCCATCCTTGTCGGTTTTGTTTTTAAAAATCCATTTTAACCCGACAATCGAAACATTTTCAGGTTTAGGAATTAATCTCCAAACCTTATTTCTATCGAATTCAGCCAGTTCGGATTGCATTGCAACAACCCAATCTGAATGTTCCATTGCAACCTTAACTGTCTTTGGTTCAATTTTCGAGATGAAAACATTGAACATGCAAAATTCTTGATGAGTATTTAATACCTCATTCTTTGCACGAATCTGAGCTCTTGTTAATACTCCATCTTGAGGATTCCCAATAACTTGATCTTTCGGATGAGTCCTTGTCCATTTCTCTAATCGCGGATATGTCGGATCAAATTCCAAAGGTGCATCTTCGTACATCTCTTCATTTTCAGATCCTGCAACAGAAAGATTATCATTTATTTCGTGAAATTCATCATTTTGATCAAGACTTATCATCTCATCATCATTATGTCTACTTTCGACAAAATTATCATTCTGATGCTCCCCCTCAACAAGATGCTCCCCCTCAACAAGATGCTCCCCCTCAACATCTTTAACCATTCTCCCATTCTCCCCCTCGAAAGAATGCTCCCCCTCAACCAGAGTATTCGAATCCAAGTGCTCCCCCTCCACTGGATTATTATGCATACTTTCGCCAACTTCTGGAGAATTCGTTGTTGAAATCCTATCAACAATAGTTTGAGTGGGTTCTGAGTCATCATTATGCTTCGAAGATTCAGAGTGTTGGTTATCATTCGCACTAACTTCAGCATCCACAGCCCTGTCAGGAACACCAAAAATTAAATCATAATCAAAATCAGATGAATTTACAATTTCAGATTCATTTGTTGATTCATTAATAGTCGGCTTTTGTTCGAAATGTTTTTCAACTTGTTTGACATAATAGTCATCAAAAGTAAGATTAAATGTCTCTTTGACTTTGCGTGTGCGCTTATTCAACACTCTGTATGCCACCGAGTTGTGCGAATATCCCAAAAAGATTCCTTAGTCAGCCTTTGCTTGAAATTTCGAAAGATTATCCTTGAGATTCATGATAAAGCACCTACAACCAAACACATGAAAAAATTTGACATTAGGTTTTCGGTTATTGATAATTTCATATGGAGTGATGTTGAAACATCGATTAATAAAAGAACGATTCTGAGTAAAACATGATGTTGACACTGCTTCGGCCCATAGATATTGAGGAAGATTCGCATATGTCAACATTGTTCTGGCTGCTTCGCAAAGTGACATATTTCTTCGTTCAACTACACCATTTTGTTGTGGTGTATATGGTGACAAAAAATTATGCGAAATTCCTTTTTCAATTAAGTACAAATCCAGCATCTTGTTTTTGAACTCAGAGCCATTATCACTTTTGATTTTTCGAATATTCTTCTTTAGACTCAACTTAATTTTCTTGATAAATTCGATCATTGTTTGAGCAACTTCAGATTTTAACCTGAGAAAATACACCCAAGTGAATCGTGAAAAATCATCAACAATAACCAAAATGTACCGTTTCTTGTTGAGAGTTTCAACAGTTGATGGTCCACAAAGGTCAATATGAAGAAGTTCCAACGGTTCCACAATTTTTGAATCTATCACAATTGGATGTCCTTTCCTATGCTATTTCCCTTGTTCACAAGCTGCACATAAGGTATCATTGTCAAATTTTAAAACCGAACAAGATCATCAAGTACCAACTTATTTAAATTGAGAAAATTTAAATGTGATAAATGACGATGCCATAACCAGCTAACATCAGATGTGGCTTTCGAAAGTAAACAAACTGAAGGTTTCCCAACAATCGGTTTTAAATCAAGAGTAAACATATCGCCATAACGTTTCGACTTCAGCAACACTTCGTTCGTTTCAACCTGTGAGATAATACTCCCTTCTTCGTTAAACACAACTTGATTGCCAGTGCCCACAACGAGTTGTGAAACACTTATCAAATTATGTTTCAGACCTTCGACATAAGCAACGCGATTTATAGTAAACTGTTCATTCGTTACTTTCCCATAGCCTTTTACTTGACATTTATGATTGTTTCCAAACTTCACAACACTTGCATTTTCCAAGCTTCGAAAATCTCTCAAATTTTCTTTTCGTCCAGTCATATGACGTGAGCACCCACTATCGATATACCATTTCTCATCATATTGCTCGTCACATAGAACCTGCGATCATTGAAAGAATTTCGGTACCCAAGGCTGTTTGGGTCCTTGGAAATTAGCTTTAAAAACAGAATGAAATGCAGAACCTTTAACCCAATCACAAACTTTAGTTTTGAGACTATTAATTAAGTCCACATCACTAGGTAAAGGAACAGAAACATAAATTTTCGTTAGTTTGGGATTGTCACTGACACATGCCTTCGTCTTTTTAGATTGAGTATGAAAACACTTTTCTTTCGAAACCGGTTGGCAAGATTTTACCGAAACATTCGAATCTTTTGAAGATGAGCTTTCAGTTGACGAAGTATTCACATACTTCTCATAAGCTTCTTGAATTTGTTGTTGAGAGTATTTCCTTGATTGATACATTCGACCTTTTCCTTCAAGCCAATGATCAATGTTTTTGTCACGAGACAACCCTTTTGTGTACGAAACTTTAAAGGTTTGTTTTCCTGAAGGATTTGAAAATTTCGTTTTTTGCGGGACGAAATCAACATTTGATTTAGGACGAAATGCCATTGCATATCGATTTCCATCACTGTTTCCAATGCTTGTATTTTGAGAAAATCGATTGTGAGGTTTTTGTTTTTGAGAAATTCTTGATTGTTGATTAGAAGAAAATCGTTGTGTTGAGGGTTGATTTTGAAAGCTTTTTGAGGTATTCTTAATATTTGTGGAAAACGTTGTATTTTGAACTTTCGAAGAATTTGTTTTTGTATAAAATTCAGATTTTGTTTTATTTGAATGAGCGGGATTTGTCTTTTGATCTGAATAATATGCTGAATTTGAAGACTTGTTCTCAACAGATTTAGTCTTTGTGATTTCAGACATTTTCAATGTCAAACCATTTTGTTTTTTTCAAGACTCCATGGTTTGCCAAAAAATCTTCTTTCGATCTTGTCTTTTTGAAATTTCATTTTCTTTTGAAAACTTGTCAATTTGTTATTTAAATTCTTTTGAATTTAATTTGACAACAATTTAATTTTCCACAACAACCTCTTTTGTAACTTCTCTCATAATATTAGATTTTTCAACCCATTTGCGTTGTGGTTTTTGTCTTTGAAAAACATACGAATTCTTTGTTAGATTATTTTCGACAGTGCTTTGATTTGAAAAGAATCCTTCGTTTGTTATTTTCTTATTGTCATCTTTGACCATTTTGTTGATTTCTGGTTTAATATTATCAACATTTCCAGTAGTGACAAACACTTGATTTTGAAATACAACATCATCAGTACACTTGAAATTTGGATACACCACTTGATTTGTTTCCAAATAATGGGCTCCTTTTTCAGACAACACTTTGTCGAAATTTTCAGTGTCCCCAAACACTTGATCAACAACAACACGTGGAATTTCAGTTTCTTTCGAATCTTTATTTGATGAGACCTTTTTGTGTGAATTGTCTTCATCATTTTCATCATCACTGCTATCCGTTTGACTATGTCGGATATCCACAAAATCGGGATCACAAACTTTCGAAGTTGAAGGTTTGTCAGTGTCAATCTTAACCATCAAATCCTTAAGTTTTTCTTTTCCTTTAGATTTTGATGCAACATTAATGACAGACAACTGAGAACAATCAACATCCTCAATATCACTAATTTCACTAATATTGTCAGAGTTATCTTCAATATCGGCAAAATTAGATTGAGAATCAGATGTTGAATTCTCAGTCTTTTTCAAAATTTTGATTTGTTCTGATTTAGTCAAAGTTTCATTCACTATGTTAGCTAATTCATTCGAATCCAGACATTCATCAATTTTGACAATTCCATAAGCATATCTGTCATCAGGAATTTTGTCAAACTCAGCAATATTTTTCTCACAATCATACGAAATATTATCAACCTTCTCTCTCTCATATGCTAAGAAATGTAATAATTTCCTATGTTGTTCTTTGGTAATTTCACACGAATGATGCAATGCAGTTAAATTGCCATATAGACGTTTAGCAGAATTATAGTATATATTTCGTTGAGCTAATAGGAGTTTTACATCACTAGACAACGAATCCCTATCAACCATAATGTTCATAATCTGCAATTCTAAACATTCTATCTTGACAACTTTTGAATCTAACTTCTTCTGAGTCTCTAACAATTGATTGCTTAATTTCTTAGCTTCATTGCTAGCAGAATCAACCAAATTATCAAAATAAGCAACAGTATCATCAAAAGCAACAATTTTAGAATCATATGCACTCAAAGGAATATTGAAAGATTGAAGAATATTACGTACCTTAATTGTCATTAGAGACTTATCAGCAGACTTTGACACAAAACATCGGCCCGTCACCTCTTCGTCCGAATCTTCCTCCAGCTTCGCAAATGTGACAACCCGGAATTTAGGGCTACTTTTATAACTGTCAATCTATCCGTGAATCTGGTGTTAATCCGAATTACTGAGTTTTAGTGCATCTAATGTAAAATAAATAATTTTATTTCAATTATTACATGATATCAGATGATACCTTACTTCCAAATATGTAAACTGTAAACCGAATCAAACCGCTTTAACGACAACGTTAATTAGTGCGTTAGAAAACCTGAAATTTTGCATTAAGCAGTTTTGAGCAAAACAAACATTAAAATATTAAAGTACATGTTCCCCTGTTTCCGAAAATATAAAGAACGTTCAAAACGGAGTTCGTATGCAAAAGATAAGACAATTTTAAGAAAACAGACATTAAAACATTGTTTTTATTTAATCACGTAAAACCGAATCGATCCGTTGAGGCACTTACGCTTTGCCGACGAGATTTCCGAGAGCGTTTTTGGACTCAGGTTATAGTCTATTATTTAATTTCACACTCGAAATAATTTTTACGAAATTATTCACAAAAGTCGCGAAAACGGACACCGCGAGCCGTTTAAACGCAAAACTTCAAACGCAATTTCCCGAAGTTCCGTAACTCCAAAAATTAATCCGTTCGGGTTTCTGGAATCCTTGAACTACCCTCTTTCATAAGAAATTTTTGAAAACGCAATCCAATGTCGGGATCGCGATTCATCAATTTATGAATGTTTTGGACAAGTTAAACAATTAGATTACTTTGTGGGACCCCACTAGACTTGCAAGAGGTAAAATGCCAGCTCTTCTCCCTCTCATTCCCACACGTGACCAGCCTTTCCCCATTTTCATTGTGTACACTCAACTCACAAGTACATAGGGATGGACATGGAGTATGGTGCCTCAAGCACGTGTGTATACCCTTTTAGTATAAATAGGAGGCCAATGTAACCCCATATCCTCACAAACAAACTCAGCCACTCTCTTCTCTATCTCTATAATTCCGATCTCTCTCTATACTTTTTGTATCCCTCTTGGTGAACAAACCCACACATAACACCAAAACACCACCATTCAACAGCCAAGGACCACCCTTAAACACCCTCTACCCTCTTGTTTTGCATCAACCAATACACCCCAGCACCATTCAATAGCCCTCCAAAAATCTAATTTTTACGAAAAATCCCCTTTTGGCACCCACTTTTACATTAAATACCCTCTTTGAAGATTTTTTTTTACTTCAAAAACCCAAAAAAACATTAAATTTTCAGAATTTTATAATTTTTGTATTTTTTGGACCCCACTTAGATTTGGTTCTGGATCCGCCACTGACTGCCACCATCTTCCAAACACATTTCCGTCGAAGCTACCCACTGCAGGACCACCATAGAGAGCTCCCTCCACCCTCCTCTTCCTTTGTCTTCGTCAGAAAGCAGCAGAAACCGGCAGTAGGAGGCTGTCGGACTTCCCCGTCACCACACTGTCACCATCAGCCAACCTCCGCTTTGCTTCCAGTTCCGTCGATTCAATAGCCTCCAAGCACCCCTTTGATCACCCCCAGCAGCTGCCTTCACTCCATCCTATCGATCAGCTGCCAAACGAGTCCAGAAAACGGCAACAGGAGGCTGCCGGAAGCTCACTGCCATCCCTCGCCACCCACTGCCGGAGATCCTGCCACCCATCGACTGTGCTGTTGTGCTGCTTCGTAAGTACTATACACCACCAAAACATTTATTATTTTTGTGAATTGTTCTGTTGATCGTCACAGCCAAACGAAGTCCAATTTTAATTTTTTTTTCTTCATTGGCCTTCAAGCATGCGTACAGGGAAGAAGATGCATCAAAAATTAAACTTCCTTTTAAATTGTTTAAATCCTACCCGCTCTCGAAATTTCTTGTCAAAAATGTCCAAAAACCTTTTAAACTTCATTTCCAAACTAATTCCCAGCCCCCTCCTTGAGAAAGTCTTTACAAAACAAGTCCTAACACCCAAACTTTTATACCAAATGTTCAAAACAGCCCCTTAGTTGGAAATGATTAGTAATTTTGATCATATTTCATTTTAGTAAATGGGTCCTATGTTTTAATTAAATTACCAAATAACCCTTCACATATTAATTTATGTTAATATTTCCTTAGGAAACTAAATTTATCTCGGAGTATCGTGTTCATGGCAATACGTCTCGACTTTTCTCACATCACGTACTCACCAAATCGCACATTAAGGTGAGTGTTACGGCCCCACTTTTACATATTTTCGGGGGGGGGGGGGGGAATACATGTAATACTTGTATATCTAGTATATATCTATTTTATAAATACTTTGTTTAAACAAACAACACCACCGTTTTTATGCAATATAAATCACACGGAAATAGTATTTATTACTCTACTATTTACGGTACGGGGAATCTGGTTTAAAGGGCCGAATGGGTTGCTGGATTTCAGAAGTGCTATAATGTCAAAATAGTCTTGCCCTCGGTGTTTCATGTCTGGCCCTCGTCTGTACATGATAGTACGTGTACTAAGTAATATTTATCATACGAAATACACAAAAAAAATATCATTGTTTTGTGTAAATATTTTACCAGTTTTAGAAATAATTGTTTAAACACTTACATGTTAAGTAAACAAAATCGTTTTAAACCTCAATAGCTACATATGTTATGTTGTTAAAGATAATACAACTAATAAAAATAACATATACGTTCCAACTAAAATTGTGCTATGACTGTATAGCCAGTTATCAACTTGGTAGTTTCATTATACCTCATACATACACAAAAATATATATGTTTATATATTTTTACGAGTTATAGAGCTCGTATCTTAGGCTCATTTATGTGCTTGTACTCAAAGTTTTATCAATTGTCTAAAAAAGTACCGTACTCTTCAATGTGTACGCTTATCAAATATACTTGTCAATTACCTGTTTATCCATATTTGTGGTTGTTAAGTTCAACCTTGGCAGATAACTTTATCCGTATATCCGTATGTCTGTTTATGACATAAATATACAGGTTTATACATTTATACAAGTTATAGAACTTGTATCTTAGGCTCATACATGTGCTTGTGTACACTATACTAAGTTTTGTCAACTGTTTAAACAAGTATCATACACTTTACGTGTATGCTTATCAAATATACTTGTTGTTTATCCGTATCTGCGGTTGTTAAGTTCAACCTTGGCAGATAACTGTATCCGTATATCCGTATGTTTGTTTATCCGTATCTGCGGTTGTTAAGTACAACCTTGGCAGAAAACTTTATTCGTTACCCGTACAACCATGTATTTGGTTGCTTTCAAACACAGTTTTAAGTATGGAATTACTTATGGAACATAACATTTTGGCTTCAAAGATTCATTACAAACACAATTTTAAGTATGTAATTACTTATGGAACATAACGTCTTGGCTTTCAAAGATTCATTACAAACACAGTTTTACGTATGGGTTTACTTATACAAACTATACATCTTGGCTTTTAAAGACTCATTGCAAACACTGTTTTAACTGTTGTTATACATACAAAGATAATACTTTTTAGACTTATTAAAAGTATTACTGTGTTAGCAGAAAACCTGTGACACTCACCAACCTTTGTGTTGACTTTCAAACTTACATGTATTCTCAGGGGATCCTTAGACAAGCTTTCAGACGGAAGATTTGTCGTGGATTTCAGACGACTTAGCTATCTAGTTTTGGTATCTGCCTACTTGTTTAAGGCAACTACTATCTATTATCACTTGTAAGAACCTTGTATTCAAACCTTAATGATGGAATATAAATGTTGTTTTGTTTATCGTTGTACTTGTGCTATATATTCAGTTGATTTGTGATCCACGAACTTAGTCGCACTCCCGGCATATTTCGCCGTGGCCGAGGGTGTGACAGAATACATGGCTCCATGTGTAGGATTACTCATTTCTTCATCATCTGAGCCCGAAGACCAAATTTGATATGTGCCATCATCCTCCTGTTCACCTTGAGCCACCAAAGACAAATTTTTCGCCTTCGTACGCACCTCTTCCAATCTCTCCACATAATACGCTTTATCCTTTACCCTATTCTTTTTCTCATCCTTCTTACGAAGCATGCAATCGTTTGCTAGATGATTTGCTCTGTTGCAATAATGGCAATCCATACCCGAATCTCCTTTCAGTTTCTTCTCTTTCTTCTCCTCAACAATCTTCCCATCATTCTTCTCATACTTCTTCTTTTCCTCTCCAACAGCCTTGTTCACAAAACTTCCTTTTCCCTTACTTTGCTTCACCTTTGGATTAAACGGTTTCTTGAAAAACTTTTTGACTTTGTTGTTGAAGTAAAAAGCTATTGCCTCATCCGAATTCATGATAAACCCCTTTTCATCATCAGAATCACCTTTTTCGACTGCTTCCTTTTCAGACACTTTAGAGACAAGTGCTAATGGACCTCCCAGACTAAGCTTCGACTCTTCTGCTATTTCATTTACTTCACTTTCGTGAGTTTTCAATTGATTGTACAAATCATTTAGAGAAGAAGTGTCGAAACTTTGTTGATTTTTCACCATCATACTAACACTCCTCCATTCTTTACGGAGTCCCATAACGAAGATGAGATTGAATTCCATAGCAGTCCTCGTGATTCCATATCGATTGCATTTGTAGATCAACTCATTCAGCCTATCATAATACCATTCAATCGTTTCACCATCTTTTTTATTGAACTCCTTCAATTCAATCAAACATTGCTTAACTGAATTTATTTTTGTCTTCTCACTTCCCTAAAACTTGTCTTTGAGATTATTCCAGATATCTTTTGCAGTTGTACAACTCCTGACATAGTTATATACAACTGGAGGCAATGCACCGCGTAACTCTCTTATGCATCTTTTCTCAAGTTTCTTCAATCGATCAGTTTTATTATCAACACTTGAAGTTCCAGACGATGATCCAATTGGTTGAACATTTGTCGGAGGATTAATATTCTCAGAGATATATGACCAAAGCTCTTCATCGAGTCCATTCAAGTAATCTTGCATCCGATCCGCCCATTGATCATAGTATTCAGGAATGAGCATAGGAGTCTTAGTTGAAGATCCTAGCAAGTAAGAGAATGAAGTCATCGAGTTGAGATTGAAGTTCGCCATTGATGTACGGATGAAGATTTTTGAGAATTTTTGAGAATTCAAAGAGAATTTGAAGGCAAATTGTTGAATTGAACTGAGATAACAAATAGAACACTCGATTCAACAAATCAGTTGCAGAATCGAATCATAACTGAAGATCTAGAACGCTTTTTCACTTCAAAAGGTACGGAAACTTTTTGAACCAGAAATTTGATTCAAAAACCTTTTGAATCAGAGTGAAAATCAGATCGCAGATGATGATTCCTGCTCTGATACCAATTGATGAAGTGATGAATCGAGAATGTAACAAATCAGAGTAACAAAAATGTAATTTGAACACACGATGTAAATATGATCTGGTTTCAGCTCAATTATGCTTTCAAATGTTACAGAGAGAAAAATAGACAAGTTCGTACATCGACTCTTATCTAACTCTAAGTAATGTCCCTATTTATAGGAAACATGAAAGCACACAAAAATGCCTTGTAAAATAATCTTAAGTCTTCGACATATTACAACAGGTCTTCGACCCTTACAGATTTCGTCTTCGAAATCATTCCTTATGATGAAACATAGAATCGAGTATAAAATGAATCAGAGTATAAAATGAAGTAAGAATGCGAAATTGAACACAGGATGTAAATATGATCTTGTTTCAGCTCTATTACGCTTTCGAATGTTTACAGAGTACAAAGACAGGTCTGTAAAAACTCTTATCTAACTCTAGTAAATATCCCTATTTATAGGGAACAGAAAGCGTACAAAAAATATACTAAGGCATAGACACTTAAGCTTCGAATAAAAGCGCCTTAGTAAAATAGATTACAAAACATTCGAAGAGTGCAAAATACATTTCGACTAATTACAAAATTTTGACCCTTACAATCTCCCCCTTTGTAATCATAGTCGAACTTCTTAATTTGTAAGAAGCTGGATGGAATACAGCATCACTCTTCGAATTTCCGTGTACCAGGAAATAATCTTCTTTAGCTCTTTCTTATCTCCTTCATTGTTCTTCTTACAATGATTCATACGAACAATTAAGTTCGTATATTGAGACGTTGAATATCTTTCCACTTCGCATGCCTGGAATAAGAAACGTTTTGCTTTTCCAGCCTTGTCTTTTCCTGCGAAGACCATCCCAAAAGGCTTCAAGCAAATTTCTCCATCAGCATACTTTTTCAATTCTGCTTGAGTCTTCGTAAGAGCCATTGGAGATTTTATTTCCATACCTTTAGTTGTAGCTAACTCCACATCTATTAGAGCCAAGCACTCATAATAATTTTCGATGAAAATCTTGATGTGAGCAACTCCAAGCTTAAATTCATCAGGTTCAGTGTCTCGAAGGTATGAAAACGATTTGTCTTTCAGAATCAATGCAACCTGTATAAGATCATACAAGTTCATTAATGGAAAATCTGCAATTGTAAATTCGCAAATATTTCCATTTGCCCTAGCAACCACATACTTGATATTTTAGACTGTGTTTTCGAACACCACATCCTTTTTCATACTGATTACTTTCTTGATCTTAATCAAAGACCAAACTTCCTCAGGGGCTTTTGCAAGAACAGCATGAAATCTAATTTTCATGTGTGTACCATCATCCTTTTCTTTGAAATTTCCTTCTGCTTTAAATTGAGGCATGATGAACATCATTTCATTTATTGGAAAGTCCAGCTGACTTGAATCAGTATTCGTAACCACATAACTTTGTTTTAGTTTCTTCTCAAACGAATACATATGATTAAAAGCTACCTTGGCCTCAATTGTTTCATAATTGTAGTGTTTGGACGGATCACCTTTGTCCATACCCTTCGGATCACTTGCACGCTGAGTCATTATGCTTTGAATCAACCTTAGCTTTTCAATTTCAGCTTCAGCTTCAGCTTTCCTTTCTTCTTTCGATTTTTCCACCACTATTGTTTTCCCTTTATCTTTCAGACTGAATCATCTTTCACCTCCTTTATTTTCGAACTACTCCCAACAGTATCAGTAGGTTTACCAATCACAATTCCTTTCAAAATTGGTCTTATAATTGGCATAGTTGTTACGACTGTTGAAGTAATCGGCCCAGCAGATGCTATAACTGGCTTTGTTGTTGGGATCTTTGAAGAAAACATCTTTCCTACAACCTTCGCATCATCACCACTAGCCTTCGAAACACCAGTTTTTCTTTCTCCCCCTTGCACCCCTGTGAAAACAGGTGGGGCATTTGTTGTTGGAAGAAGGCTTGATATGCGAGAGAGAGGAGCAAGTTGCTTGTTGAGAATTGCTTCGAATTGTAGGAACTTTTGAGATAAAAATTTAGGAGTAATCAGGGAAGAAGAAACCGGCTGGACAGATAGTTCTTTTAACTCCTTTAGCAAAGTAATCACTTCCAAAAAGTTGGTACGTTCGATTGTTGAAAGTTGAGTAAGTTGAGGACTCAAACTTTCATATAATTTGACAAATTTTGTGACAGCGTCACAAATAATATCAATCTTCTGATTCAGAGATGCATAGTCATTTTGAACATTTTCAATCTCTTTTTGCATATCTTCGCGAAGTTCACGAATCTGCAAATTGACATCCTCCCTAACTTTCTTTACGTCTTGAACAAAGAGAACATGTCTTTCCTTTGTTACATTCTTTAATTCTTTTATATCTCCAGCAAACTTCGAATTTTGAGAATTGATTCGTAGTTCATTGTTTTGATCACTATGATCAACCTTCTCCAAAATTCATGATTCTGAGTCTTTAACCATCCCAGAGACTTTACTTACAACTCTGGCTTCGAACATTTTCAACAAAGTATCAACCTCTAAACTTTAAACAGACGAACCACCCCCCAGATCAGCTTGAGATTGAATTATAGAATTCAACTTCTGATTCAAAATTTTAAATTGCTTCATTGTCATCAGCATATGATCTGGAAAATCCTCTTCTTCTTCATGAAACTCTAATTCCTCAAACGTACCTCCAAACCCTCATTATCAGTTTCTGTCTCCATAAAAACGGTTTCTTGAACGGGTGAATTAGGTTTGGGTGTATCAGTGGATTGAGAAGAAAAAATAGAAGTAAAGGGTTGATTGATAATGTTTTCGAATGTAGGGGAATCAGTGGTTGAAGTAATTGGAATAATTGGTGGAGGTAAAGAAACAATATGTTCGAAGGCTATAGAAGTTGGATGACCTTGATCTTCTTTCTTCGAATTTCCTTCACCCATATTGACATTTGCATCCGTATCAGATACGTTTGCAGGGATGCCTGAAGTTCGTACCTCCTCAGAAACTGATTTGGCAACCGAATCTCCAGGTGGTATGACTATTGACTGCTCAGGAAGAGTTATTTCTGGTGTTTTAGGAATTCTTTCATCGTCATCTTCTGTAGACTCAGTAGAAAGCATAAGATTTCGTGTCTTCTTCTTCTTCTTCTTTGACAAATGTTTGGCCATATCCTCAGCCCTTCGTTTCTTGGACAATGGAGAAACAGGTGCTGGCACTTCTCGAATTAAAACACCTTGATGAGTGACATGAGGTTTTCGGACCACTTTATGTGTTGACTTCATTTTGATTCTTCGAAACATACCGGTCTTCGAAGGAATGATCACTTGCTCTTGAGTATCTTCAACAACAGGCTCAATCAATTGTGTCTCAGCAACAAACACGTCAACTGTAAGAAGCTTCTTCTTTGGAGATTTCAAAGATTTGAACTCTGAGATTTTGTTTTCAAAAGAAGTAGTTTCATTCTTCGTTGACCGCTTGGATTTCTTATCTTCCCTTTCCAATAGTATCCCAGTTTCGACAGTAGAATCAATAGTTTTCAAATAGGCCACTAAGACAGAATTCGAAGGATCAACTCTTTTGAGCATTGCATCAGGAATACGAGCAACAGATGGAAAATCCTTAGCATTATCTGTGAGATCCTTCGGATAGTGGTACGATTGAAAAACAGCCTTTTCCTCATCATTGGGTACCAAAATCCCTTCCTTGTTGTAAAAATATTGCAAAATCAAGCTCCAGTATCGTGCACACGAAATACCATGAAGAGCATTCGTGTGTTCTACACTCTTTTGGAATTCCTTCCACAATTGTGTAGAATAATCCACTTGAAGATCATAATATAGCCCAGCAACCATGGCATATACCTCCATTCTTCCTTTATCAAGACCAACTGTTCTCCCAGTTAAACATCTCAGAAAAATACCAAATAAGAAATTCCAGTTACTTGGAAGACCAGATTTCTTAAAATCACTGATCTTGGATAGTTAAGGCTGATATCCCATCTCATGAAACATATGAACGATTTGAGGGAATGTGAAAGCAACATACGGAGGTGAATTCGAAATTTTAAGAATTTGACAAAATAGTTTCTTTGATAATCTGACCTTTTTGTCATTCACCAGATGGAAAGTAATGGTATCAGAAGCTTTGTTGTAAGTAGCGGTGGATCCTGCTTGAGAAAGCCATGACAATGGAACTGAGAACGAACTGAACATCGCCTTAGACAAAACAGAGCTCTTCAAGGCAACGATTAACATCTTCAATTATTCCGGGTATTTAGATACATCACCCTCCAAGTAATATTTAGTTGCTTGAATCTTGATAATTGGTAATGAAGAGACATCATCAGTGGTATGAGAAGGATCAACATCAACATGAACAAAAGTCGCCATTGTTAGGGTTTGAAAACTTTGAAGATCAGAGAATTTGGGAATTTTTCTTTTTGATCGTGTAAACTGATAATGAACCCTTGAATCCCTTTTTATATGTAACCCTGAAGTTTGAATTTGAAGCGGGATGTATATTTAATGATATCTGACGTGGCACCTTGAAAAACGGACCATTACTGCATAAAAGTAGCCATGCGTCAAAAAGTATCTGTCACATCACTTTGAAATCCAGACAGAATACCATACGTCATTAAAAAAACAGCCTGTATTGTTATCCCCAAGAAGATTATAACCGTCAGAACCCTTCGTATGGAAGCAAGGCTCTTTCACTTTTGGGATGAAAAGCGAAGTCATATGCCAGATGTTTGAAATCATCAGCCTGAGTTGGTATTACTCAGAACCTCAAGGATGTCGTGAGTGCAGTGTTCCAAAGGATTTAGACGAGAAACAAAGATAACAAAAATTTTGGAATACTGTGATGTCAAAATATTAATTTGACACGAAGGCAGATAAAATCTCGGGCAAAGATTGCTTCATTAATCATTAAGAGAAATGATCAACTGCTTGTGTAGTTTCCCGTGAAATACAATCAAATACTTGTAAATAAGTACCGAAGGGCTTCTTTTATAATGCTTCGTGGGTAGTTAAAAAAAAATTCGTTACATGTCATCCTAAACATAAGGTGATAAATTGTAACAGAAATTACTTGTTTGACCAGTGTAGTCAGAGACAAGTTTGTTTTGAAAAATTTTAAGTGACATTGAAGTTCGAATGAAACTCACGCGGAAATCATATTCAAGAAACAATTTGTGCTGGATCTTGTTGGGTAACAAACATCATGGGTTTCGAATGTTTGATCAAGACCACTCATACGAAATGAATATGATTTGGAGTTTCGAATTTTGGTACTGAACCAAAGGATTCGTGAAAATCTGGAACATAGTTCCCCGTCAATTCCTTAAAAGTTTAGAAAATTGGGTTTCACTTTCATCACGGTCTCATGATGTCAGATCATAAACACAGATTTTTGATATATCTAAGTCTCGATGGGTTTGATCAGAGACCTCTCGGACATATGTCTTCGTGTGTGATCGTGTAAGAACTTTATAGGTGAAAAAGATGGATGTAAGACACAAAAGGTACATCTGTTATATTTGGACAAAACAGTAAACTCTTAACTCAATTTGAGAAGAGTCAGGTAGCTCAGAGACTAATGTGAATATAAGCCTTATTGGGAAGAAATTTTCGTATGAAAAATTTCATTAAGGCTTTCGTACACACACATTGAGTCATTGGAGGCTTTGGACAACATGCAACAGCATGCTTCTAGGGACAACTTAACTAGTTCAAAATATTGAAAAATTTATCGATTCGTACGAAAAATGTACCTGACCCTAGAACTTCAAGCATAATCCACTTTGTATCATCATGAATATCTGCAACAAAGTACTAAAAAGAAATAAGAAACAAAATATTTTTGTTGTTTTGATTTTTCGAAAATAAAAACAAAACAAAATCTTTTTGGATTTTTAATTTTTCGAAAATTAAATGACAAAACAAAAACAAACGAAAATCTTTTTGGATTTTTAAATTTTTCGAAAATTAAATGACAAAACAAAAACAAACGAAAATCTTTTTGAATTTTCAAATTTTTCGAAAATTAAATGACAAAACAAAACAAACGAAAATCTTTTTGGATTTTGTTTTTTTTTTTATTTTTCGAAAATTAAATGACAAAACAAAAACAAACGAAAATCTTTTTGAATTTTCAAATTTTTCGAAAATTAAATGACAAAACAAAAACAAACGAAAATCTTTTTGGATTTTTTTTTATTATTATTTTTTTAATTTTTCGAAAATTAAAACTAACTGTACTTGTTGCAAATATACGAAATTTTATCATCCCCTGATAAGTGACAAATTTACGAATTCGAAGGGGTTCGAAGCGTTGACTATGAACAGTAACCTCTGAATCAACCCATAAGATATATGATAAAGTTACGAATTCGAAGGGGTTCGAAGCGTTGACTATGAACAGTAACCTCTGAACGTTGACTGTTATTGCTTTGTCTTTCATTCAGCGCCTCTGAATGATTCCTGGTCAATTATCATTCTCCTTTTTCGCATGGAACAGAATTTCCATCTATCATTCCAAGTCCTTCTAAAATTTTCACAAAGGATTTTTCATCTAAAGGTTTCGTGAAAATATCAGCTAACTGATCAGTTGTTTTCACGAAATGTACTTCAATATTTCCATCCTCCACGTGATCCTTGATTAAATGATAACGAAGAGCTATATGTTTAGTCTTCGAATGCTGCACAGGATTATGACAAATTCTTATTGCACTTTGAGAATCACAATATAATGGAATCTTTTTCATATTGATTGCATAATCACACAATTGACTTTGAATCCATATAATTTGTGACGTGCAAGCAGCAGCAGCTACATATTCTGCTTCAGCTGTTGAAATTGATACACATGTTTGCTTTTTCGACTGCCAGCTCACCAATTTGCCATCGAGAAATTGACATCCGCCACTTGTGCTTTTTCTATCAAGATTACAACCACCCAAGTCTGCATCTGAATAAGCTTGTAAAAAAGAACCCAGTTTTCGAAGGATACCACAATCCTAACGAAATTGTTCCTTTAAGATAACGAAATATATTCTTCACAGCAGTGAGATGTGGTTCTCGTGGATTTGACTGATACCTAGCACAATTACACACAGAGAACATGATATCAGGTCTACTTGCTGTAAGATAAAGTAATGAACCAATCATGCTCCTGTAAAGAGTTAGGTCAACTGCAGGTTTATCTAACGAATGTGTCAATTTTATGCCTGTTGCCATAGGAACTCGTAACTTTGTGCTATTCGTCAATCCAAACTTCTCTAGCAGATTCTTCGTATATTTTTCTTGATTAATAAAAATTCCTTCTCTGCTTTGATGAATATTCAGTCTAAGAAAATTATTGATTTTTCCCATCATGCTCATTTTGAACTTACTTTTCATCAAATCTTCGAATTCTCTAGATAAGGCAGGGTCAGTTGAGCCAAAAATAATATCATCAACATAAATTTGAACAAGCATTAGATGATTCCCAACTTTCTTTCGAAATAATGTGGGGTCAACAGATCCTTGTTTAAATTTAGATTGTTTCAAAAATGAAGTAAGAGTTGCATACCATGATCGTGGTGCTTGTTTTAAACCATAAACTGCCTTATCTAATATGTATACATGATCAGGATATTCTTCTTTAATAAAACCTGAGGTTGTTCCACATAAACTGTTTCTTCAAGCTCTCCATTTAAAAATGCACACTTCACGTCCATTTGATAAACATCAAAGTCTTTGTGAGCTGCATAAGCCAGAAATATACGAACAGCCTCGAGTCTTGCGACAGGGGCAAAAGTTTCTTCATAGTCGATTCCTTCTTGTTGTGAATATCCTTTAACAACAAGTCTGGCTTTGTTTCAAACGATATTTCCATCTTTGTCGGTTTTGTTTTTGAAAATCCATTTTAACCCGACAATCGAAACATTTTCAGGTTTAGGAATTAATCTCCAAACCTTGTTTCGTTCAAATTCAAACAATTCAGATTGCATTGCAACAACCCAATCTGAGTGTTCCATTGCAACCTTAACTGTTTTTGGTTCAATTTTAGAGATGAAAACATTGAACATGCAAAATTCTTGATGAGTATTCAATACCTCATTCTTTGCACGAATTTGAGCTCTTGTTAAAACACCCTCTTGTGGATTTCCAATTATTTGAACTTTCGGATGATCTCTTGTCCACTTTTCCATTGGCGGATAAGCTGGATCAAATTCCAAAGGTGCATCTTCGTATAAATCATCATTCTCTGATCCTGAAATCGAACAAACATCATCAAAATCATTATTATTCTCAATGTTTTCTAAAAGCTCCCCCTCAACATCAACATTCAATCTCTCATTCTCCCCCTCAAAAGAATGCTCCCCCTTAACTGGAGTGTTCGAATCCAAGTGCTCCCCCTCAACTGGATTATTCTGCATACTTTCGTGTTTCTCTTGAGAAGTTGATGTTGAATCATCATTAAACTTTGTTAATTCAGAGAGATGATTATCATTTGCATTAATTTCAGCATCAACAACATGATCTGAAATACCAAAAATTAAATCATAATCAATATCTAAGGTTTGTGAAGATTCAGATTCATCTTGTATTTCTTTTAGAATCGGATGATTTTCACACCGCGATTCAGTTTGTTTAATATAGTAATCATCAAATGTAAGATTAAAAGTTTCTTCAACTTTTCGTGTTCTTTTGTTCAACACACAATATGCGACTGAATTATGCGAATATCCCAAGAAAATTCCTTCATCTGCTTTAGCTTGAAATTTTGTAAGATTATCCTTGAGATTCATAATAAAGCACCTGCATCCGAAAACATGGAAAAATTTGACGTTAGGTTTTCGATTGTTGAGAATTTCATATGGAGTGATGTTAAAACGACGGTGAATGAAAGATCTGTTTTGAGTAAAACATGCGGTGGATACTGCTTCAGCCCAAAGGTATTGTGGAAGATTCGCATAAGCCAGCATAGTCCTTGCCGCTTCGCATAGAGACCTGTTTCTTCGTTCAACAACACCATTTTGTTGTGGTGTGTATGGAGATGAAAAATTATGCGAAATCACTTTGTCCACCAAAAATGAATCAAGAACATTGTTCTTAAATTCAGTTCCATGATCACTCTTAATTTTTCGAACAATTTTCTTCAATGTTGTTTCCATCTTTTTGATAAAGTCAATCATGATTTGTGCAACTTCGGATTTAAGCCTGAGAAAATAAACCCACGTAAATCTGGAAAAGTCATCAACAATGACTAATATGTACCGTTTCTTGTTGAGTGTTGAAACTGTTGATGGACCACACAAATTAATATGTAAGAGCTCCAGAGGTGCGACAATTTTCGAATCTATCATAATTGGATGACCTTGTTTATGTTGCTTTCCAACTTCACAAGCTGCACATAAAGAATCATTATCAAATTTAAGTACAGGTAAACCTCTTACCAGATCTTGTACCACAAGTTTATTGATGTTTCGAAAATTGAGATGAGAAAGTCTTCGATGCCAAAGCCAACTTAAGTCTGATGTTGCTTTCGAAATAAGACATATAGCAGGTTTCCCTACTATCTGTGACAACTCGAAATTTCCATTCGTACAAACCCTACAGTCAAGCACTTCAAATAAAAGTCAAATACATTTCTGCTAAATTTTAGCCGGTTTAAAGTCCGTTTGAGTGTTTTTAATATTTGTTCCTCAAATGAACGAATAAAGAGAAGTATATTCTAGGACTATGGAGCATCAACAAATCAACCAACACCTTGGTTAGGTGTTCACGGTCAAACAAATGGAGTTTGGGCCGTGAACTCCTTCTGGCCGTAAACTCATGCATATAGCATGAGTTTACTCCCCATTTCTCTCATTCTTCACTTCCTAACTCAAGAACTTCCACTTTCTCTCTCAAGTATCATAAGTTCATCTTCCAAATCTTCCAAAAATGTAAGTGTTTCTTCACTTGATTTGTTGTTAAAACCTTTCATCTAGTAGTTATACATCATTTCAACCATGAAATCTTCATTTTTCTTAGATCTTCAAGTGTTCTTCAAAAACACCAAGAACACACACTAGTGTTCTTGGGCCTTAAACACTCTTGCAAGCTTCCTATAAGTAAGTACACTCCTCCTAGCTAGTTATTGTTGGGTTTTGATCATTCTAACACTCCTATGGTGTACATGCAACCCTATAAACCTTGGATCTATGTTTTCTCTATTATACATGCAAATATTAACTATTCTAAGGTTTCATCATAACTAGCATATTATGAAGCACCTACACTACAAAGTTCTAGTTAGATGACATACCTTTGGATGTAGCTTGATGTCTTCAAGCTATAAGAGCTTAGCCCTAATAGTTTGGAAGCCTCAAATGGAATCACAAATCACTAAAACACCTTGGAAGAACTTGAGAGAATATGTATGCACACTAAAATCGGCCCACTCTTATTTTCACACACTTGTTCCAATTTTGTGAGCCAAGGACCCCTTTATATATTATGGAGGATTAGGGTTACATCCATGTAAACCCTAATACCCATGACCTTTCATTTACATAGGATCCATGGGTTAAAAGCTCCATGGACCATCCATGAAAGCTTAGCCCAACCTAAATGAACTTGGCCCATTCCATATATATAAGAGTCCATATTTAATTAGTTCTTTTTGATCACTTAATTAATTCTAAATTAATTCTTGATCAATACTAATTAAATAATATGATTCCATATTAATATATTAGAACTTATAATATATTAATATAAATCATAAATATACTATTCTCAAAAGACTATCCATATAAATTGTGCCGGTGAAGTGCAACCCAAATGGACCATGTCGGGTCGGGTCATGTACATACCAAATATAGTTATGGACTTAGACATTAATCCAACAGTTATTTACTTAGAATACTTGTTAAACCATTGAAAAACATCAAGAACACCCAAGAACACATGGGTTTACGGCCAAAGCAATCTCCTTGGACCGTAAACACCATAAGGTGGTGCATATGTGCCACCATTTCCTTCTAGGGCTTGGATATTGGACTAGAACCTAGCATGCATAAGCTAAAGACCTTAAACCACGAAATGGTAGGAGTTACCATGGGTTTACGGCCGTAAACTCATGGGTTTACGACCGTAAACTCCATGGAAGTTGGTCCCAAAACCGTAAACTCCAATGAAGGGCCATTTTGAGCCCTAGTCCCTTCCTAAGCCTTGGATACAAGTATAGATCACTTCCTTGTGTGGTATAAGACCTTAAAACTCAAAATGGTACTAATTACCATGAGTTTACGGCCGTAAACTCATGGGGGAAATGACCATGGGCCATAAACTCATGTGTTGTTACCATATGGGAAGTAAACTCCAATGTGAGGCCATACTCTCTTTAGATGCAACCCTTTAGTACTCCTAGCACTTGAATCAAAGTGTTATCCATGTATTAGGGTGTCTTTACTTGATAAATTGGTTGTTAAATGACTAACTGGATACATATATGTATCATTACATGTTAAATAGGATCCGAGTGTGTGTTCAAGTCCTCACTTGACACTTAGCATCCTATCCGACACTTTCATCCAAATCACTCACTACAGGTAAGTTCATACCCCTTAATTAACCTTTTAAATGTTTTTAAATGCTTTTATGGGGGGAATACAAGTTGAATCATGATAGTTATTATATCAATCACATGTGATTAATAACTATCAAACTATGGATTTACTACACTTTTAGCTGTTTTACCAAGCAAACTACTTCAAAATGATTTCTCGAACGCTTTTACACATTAAACTCTTTATCAAACTTGTTTTCTAAACTACACCTTTCCTTTCAAATTCTGTTATAACTATGTTTCAAACAAAGGTTTTCATGTACTTCAAACTATGTTCCAAATAAGGGATTTCTTATACTTTAAACTGTTTATATCAAACAAACTGCTTTTAAATCATTTTATAAATTGACATCAAGTCATCAAGTCTTATTATTAAACTTTTCAAATGTTTTACAAAACTTCTTTTAAACTTTTATATTGTCAAATGCATGTCTATATATGTATAGTTATATAAGTAATGTTTAAAGGACTTAGGACTGCTAACCCGCTTTAATTCCTTTTCCTTGTTTGGATGTGGCCTTAGGGTATCGGTTATTTGTCCGAATGTCGTCTAACTATTAGTTATATATTATGTATACATATATAGACATAAAAGTTCTATCAGTCAGTTCAGTACCTTTGGGTAGCAAAGGCATACTTTCATCATACATATACATACATTACTAGTAACTATAATAGGTATAGTTTAGGAGATACTATTTACTATTCCTAGTACAAGGAATCACACAAGAGTCAGTTCATTCATAAGTCTATACAATCATAATATATACTATATGAAGAGATACTACTCATACACGCTATATACTATACTAGAGGACTCACTATGATGAGGATCAGGGAAGACATACACTACGCTAGTGCATACATACACTACATACTACGGGACCGACCATCCTGCACCTGGCTGCTAGCTACAGCAGGAACTGTTCATCTTCGGATGTTCTCGGTTGTACTGTTCGGCGATTTACCGCGCCGTGTTTATCCTATACAAATGGATAATATTTCAAGGATTATGCAATTGTCCTTATTACCTTTACTTTATGACACGTTCACATAAACGATGAGGTAGAATACATTTTGATACGATATCAATAACTATATAATTTTCTCTATTACTTTTATCTTGTGACACATTCACATAAACGATGAGGTAGACTATATTTTGATAATAATAGTTATTCAGGGGAAAAACCTTCATTTTTATAGAGGTTCAAACCTTCAAAACAGTTGGGTCTTGGTAGAAGACTACTTTTTATACTAGTAGGAAATATGGGATTTTATAGGGTTTTCATACTTATACAAATTTTTCATCAAACATTTTACAAGTCTTTTCTTTACCTTTTACAAACCAATGACACTAAAATACTTATGAATTTACCAGCTTAAATGCTGATCTACGCTTTCAAAATAACTTGTATTCTCAGGTCACCAGTAGACAGGTACGATGACCAGGTTTTGAGAAGACGGAGCAGTCAAGACTCGTCTTTTATTTTGATTTATTATATTCATGTCTTATTCTATGAAAGAACACACATGTATTAAAATCTTACTATTAATGCAATGGATGATGTTGTTGCTTGTTTACTACTTTACACTGTTGTGATACTTTACATGACGTCCTCCGCCCCAGAACGTTTCCGCCGTTCTTGGTTTTGGGGTGTGACACTAACGGATTGATGTCCAAAGTGAACATGTCACCTTTCCTTTTGGATTTAAGTAAAACTTCGTTAGTGCTGACATTCGAAATAACACTTCCTTCTTCATTAAAAAGAACTTGATTACCAGTGCCCACAACAAGTTGGGAAACACTTATCAAGTTATGTTGAAGACCTTCAACATACGCAACACGATTCACTGTGAATTGTCCGTTCGTGATCTTCCCATATCCTTTGACTTGACATTTTTGATTGTTCCCAAACTTCATAACTCCAGCATTCTTTAGGCTTCAAAAATCACGTAAATTCTCCTTCTTCCCAGTCATGTGACGAGAGCATCCACTATCAATGTACCATTTATTATCATATTGCTCGTCACATAGTACCTACAATCAGTGGAAAAATTTAGGTACCCAAGGCTTTTTGGGTCCTTGGAAATTAGATTTCAATTTCGAATGTAATGAAGCACTTTTAACCCAATCACAAACTTTGGTTTTGAGACTATCAATTAAGTTCACATCTTCATTTAAAGGAACCGAAACATAAGATTTTGATGGTTTCGAATGTTCACTAACATTACCCTTCGTATTATGTGTTTGTGAAAGAACATTCTTTGTTTTGATTACTGGTTTCCATGCTTTGCGGATATGTTCGAATCCTTAGAAGATAAACTTCCATTTGCTGAAGTATTTACATACTTTTCATAGGCTTCGTGAATTTGCTCCTTTGAAAATGTATTCGACTGATACATTTTTCCTTTGCCTTCAAGCCAATGATCAATGTTCTTCCTTGAAGTTATCCCTTTTTCATGTGAAATTTTCATAGTTTGTTTCTTTGTATGATTAGGAAAATTTAGCTTTTGAGGAACAAAATCAACTTTTTGATTGGTTAGAAAATATTGACGATAAGATGTATCAACAGTGGATTTAAAATATTGACGTTGAAAGATTTTTAATTTGAATTTGATGTATTTGGAATATTAGTTTCTGAAACTTTCGAAAACTTTTGTTGTTTATTCATTTCAGACCTTGAATTTTTGGCTTTGAAAACATTTTTGGATGATTGTGATTCAGACATCTTTTGAGACTCAATAATCTGCCAAAGTATTTTCTTCCTAGCTTGTTTTTTTGAAATGTTATTTTCCTTCGAAAATTTGTCAATTTGATCTTTGAATTCCTTGGAGTTTAGTTTGACAACTTTTTCATTTTCCTTTACAACTTGTTTTGAATTCTCTTTTTCAAATTTTGATTTTTCAACCCATTTTCTTTGTGGTTTTTGACGACGAAAAACATACGAATTCTTTGTTAGGTTGTTTTCAACTGTGCTTTGATTTGCAAAGAAACCTTCATCAGTTGTTTTCAAATTGTCTTCTTCAACTAACTTCTTTAATTCTGGTTTGATATTCTCACCATTTCCAGTAGTTACGAATACTTGATTTGGAAAAATGACATCATCTGTACACTTGAAATTTGGATAAACCACAGTATTCGTTTCAAGATAATGATCACCTTTTTCATTGATTACTTTTTCGATCTTTTGTGTATCACCATACACTTGATCAACCACTATTCGAGGAATTTCTTCTTCCTTTGAAGATTTCTTTTCCTTCGAAATTTTCTCTTCTTTTTCATCATCGCTATCATCAGTTTGACTGTCTCTGAGATCCACGAAGTCCATATCACAAACTTTCGAAGTTGAGGGTATATCAGTTTCTTTCTTAACCATCAAATCCTTAACCTTTTCTTTCCCTTTAAATGTTGATGCAACATTAACAACAGACAACTGGGAACAATCAACATCCTCAAGATCACTAATTTCACTAATATTGTCAGAATTATCTTCAATATCAGCAAAATTAGATTGAGAATCAGATGTTGATTTCTCAGTCTTTTTCAAAATTTGAATTTGTTCAGATTTAGTCAAAGTATCATTCACTATGTTAACTAACTCATTTGCATCAAGACATTCATCAATTTTGACAATTCCATATTTATATCTATCATCAGGAACTTTGTCAAAATCAGCTATTATTTTCTCACAATCATACGAAATATTATCTACCTTAGCTCTTTCGTATGCTAGACAAGGTAGTAATTTTCTATGTTGTTCTTTACTTATTTCACATGAATGATGTAAATCTGTTAATTTGCCATAAAGTCTCTTAGCAGAATTACAGTATATATTTCTTTGTGCTAGCAAAAGTTTGACTTCATTTGATAAAGTATCCCTATCACACATAATATTTGTTATCTGTAATTCCAAACAATCAATTTTACTTATTTTCATGTCTAATCGCTTTTTGGTCTCTAATAACTCCATGGACAACTTGTTGGCCTCATTGCTAGCAGACACAACAATTGAATCAAAATAAGTAACCGTCTCATCAAAAGATATTAGTTCAGAGTCATAAGCATGTGTAGGAATATTAAAAGATTCGAGAATATTACGTACCTTTGTTGTCATTGGAGATTTGTATGCCGTCTTGGATACGAAGCATCTTCCTTTCACTTCGAATTCCTCTTCATCTGAGTCCTCCTCCATCCTCGCATACATTTCTCCATGTGTTGGATTCCTCATTTCTTCATCGTCTGATCCGGATGACCAGATTTGATAAGTTCCATCCTCCTCCTGTTCACCCCTTGCGACCAGTGATAAATTCTTAGCTTTCGCATGAACCTCCTCAAGCCTCTCTGCATAATAAGCCTCATCTTTTACTTTATTCTTTCTCTCATCCTTCTTCCGAAGCATACAATCATTCGCAAGATGATTGGCTCCATTGCAATAATGACAATCAATACCAGCATCACCTTTCAGCTTCTTCTCACTCTTTCCTTCAGACATTTTCGAATCTTTCTTCTCACCCTTTCCTTCAACAACAGTTTTACTCACAGCACTTCCTTTTGCGTCAGCAAGCTTAGCGTTCGAATCGAACGGCTTTTTGAAAACTTATTAACACGATTATTCAAGTAAAACGCTATTGCCTCATCATCCGAATTCATGATGAATCCCTCTTCTTCCTCTGAATCACCATTTTCAGCTTCTTTCTCAGATATCTTTGACACAAGTGCCAATGGACCTCCCAAATTCAGCTTCGTTTCCTCAGCAATTTCATTTACCTCAGTTTTGTGTGTCTTCAACTGATTGTACAAATCATTGAGAGTTGATGTATCAAAACTTTGCTGATTCTTCACCATCATACTCACACTTCTCCATTCTTTTCGAAGACCCATCACAAATATAAGATTGAATTCCATTGAAGTCCTGGTAATTCCATAGCGATTGCAACGATAGATTAACTCGTTCAGACGATCATAGTAAACTTCAATTGTTTCTCCTTCTTTTTGCTTGAAATCGTTTAGCTCGACCAAACACTGTTTGACTGAATTGATTTTCGTCTTCTCACTTCCTTGAAACTTATCTCTCAGATTGTTCCAGACTTCCTTAGCAGTTGTACAACTCCTTACGTAATTGTACACAACTGGAGGTAAAGCACCTCGTAGTTCCCTCATGCATCTCTTCTCCAGTTTCTTCAGACGATCAGTTTGATTATCAACATCAGAACTTGTAGAAGATGATCCAATTGCTTGAACATTTACTGGAACATTGACATTTCCAGTGATACATGACCATAATTCTTCATCAAGACCATTCAGATAATCCTGCATACGATCAGCCCACTGATCATAATATTCAGGGATTAGCATTGGAATTTTGGTCGATGATCCTAACAGATGAGAAAACGAGGTCATCGAATTGAGATTGAAGCTTGCCATTGTTGTACGGAAGATGATTTCGAAAATTTTTAAGAAGATTTGAAAATTTGATAACAAACTGGTTGAATCAAATCGGAATTACAAGAAGAACACTCGATTCAACAATTCAAATGCAGAATCAAATCACAAACTAAAATCTAGACAAATTTTTTCACTATCAAAAAGTGCGGAAACTTTTGAACCAAAAATTTGATTCAAAAACTTTTTGAATAGATGAAAATCAGATCACAGATGTGATTCCTGCTTTGATACCAATTGATGAAACATAGAATCAAGTATAAAATGAATCAGAGTATAAAATCAAGTAAGAATGCGAAATTGAACACAGGATGTAAATACGATCTTGTTTCAACTCTATTACGCTTTCGAATGTTTACAGAGTACAAAGACAGGTCTGTAAAAACTCTTATCTAACTCTAGTAAATATCCCTATTTATAGGGAACAGAAAGCGTACAAAAAATATACTAAGGCATAGACACTTAAGCTTCGAATAAAAGCGCCTTAGTAAAATAGATTACAAAACATTCGAAGAGTGAAAAATACATTTCGACTAATTACAACATTTTGACCCTTACACCTTACCATTCGTAGGCACGCCAGATAGCTTGAACCACACAACCTCAATTCCAATCACACAACGGCCTTCCCAAAGTTACCGAACCCAATCGTAGCAGATCTCTCCAAACCCGAAGAAGACGAATCCATAATCTCATGCAAACAATCAGCCCTACCTTACCTGAAACCTGAAATCTCGAATTCCCGAATTAATCTGACTCCCTGACGGACCGCCTATACTGAATCATTACCATATCGAATCCTTATTGAATACCAGGCTAAACCTAAACACTTCCAATCCTGAATATTTTATGCATCTATAGGGAACAAAATCACTTACAATAAATATCTGCAGAACGCTTATACTTGACAAAAGGCTCAGATAATCCTTCGAGTAGAAGATTCATCCTTGAAACTTTAGACTCAGACGAGAGCTGCGCAACAGGGTCAAATCAACCACTTTGAGATTATTTAATCCACTGCAAGCGACTTAGCATATGCCCCGAATAACACGCGACCCCATACACGAATCCCAATTCACTAAAACCAATCTGACTCATATTTCCGCCCCCTAGCTGCTTTCGAAAAGCAGTCGGGACCTCCCTAGTACCAACTTGTCTGACCACCACCTGAAACACCAGACTCCTGCCGGATTGCTGAGTCGAAAGACGCACATATAAAGTCGCCCCACGCGACTCCCGAGAGAAAACTTATCTGGCAATTATTGCCCAAGCTATCTCGCCATCAAATCCAATGCTAAAAGAATGCTACCTGACCAACTGCAGTCTCAGATCATACCCGGTCTCCAACGACCTACCAATTCCTGATTCTGACATGCTGTGGCCCTCTCACAACCTTGCAAACCGACCCATCCTAGTCTAAACCATCTGAAGAAATATGTGGCCAATCAAGAATTTGCCACACCCTCACCGTTGCACAGAGACCGGTGAATGCTACCGGCCACCCCCGCAGCCTTACTGTCCTCCCACACTATCTGCAAACTGGTGAATGCTACGGGCCACCCCGCAGTCTTACAACACTCTTTCACTAACTACTAACTAGTGAATGATACGGGCCACCCTCCAGTCTTACAACACTCCACTTTGCCATAACTACCGCCCATGGTCTTACCGCTAATCTATCAATCCGAACACCATCCATATTCAAACACGTACACAACCAAACTCCCCAACCGAACTCGAATCATGACTGGAACCCCAACCCAAGTCCCCCAAAGCCTACTATCTGACACCAAGAAGGTGCGAACCAAATGTTGGGAAGTTTTCCGAACTCCCAATTTACACAATCCTCAATCTAGACGACTAATTGGGCCGTCTTCCTCCCTGATGGGAATGCGAAACTCCTCCTAGTTTCACACCTGCTTCTGATCCTGAATACTTGAACGATTTTCCCCCACTTTGATTTGACGAAGCTCTTCTAACACACAAGGTTTGAAGGATTCCCAATCCACCTTACCCCTTATGATTGAATCGCTGACAATCTGCACTCACCAATGCTAGTGTTCCATTACCAGTCAAACCCAATGATCGCCCAACTCTGAAATCCTGAAGAGTACTCTTGAAATCTTAACCAGTCCAATACTCCAATTCACCTTCCATGATACTACACCAAATCCTTGAGTTCTTATGCTGGCGACTAGAAACCATAACCCTTACCCTGACTGACGAATCTTCACCCCAACTTCCATTCTCACAGAACCACTGAACTCTAACCGAACCCAACCCATGTGAATATCCAATTCCCTTGAAACATCCAATGACCAAACAACTCATGCAACTGACACCTCTATCTTCTTGCTACCGTTCCTCTCCTAGCAACGGTAGTGCTTGAACCCAAAAGTTCTCCCATAGGCAACCGCCGATCATACCCGACGATCCTGGAGAACTAACCCGATGAAGCTGACCATAGACCTTCCACACAATACCCCTGAACCGATCTTGACCAAGAACCAGAATAACAACCGAACACATTTGTAACATCCATACAATTTAAACTTTTCGAAACAATTCTTTTTCTATAGAAATGTTTACAAAACCCATTAATTCCAAAACATTATTTTAAAATTAAAACCTTTCTCAACATAGTTTTCAAAACGTTCACATTATCAGAGTATACCAGAAATCATAAGTCCAAAACGCGGGGATGTGTACGGTCACGCCTTTACCTTGCCACGATCCACTGAAGTACCTGAAACCATAAACCAAAACTGTAAGCACGAAGCTTAGTGGGTTTCCCCAAAGTATCAACACCTAACAAATAACATATACAAATAACAGTGTGTATACTGAGCCTTCAGCATGTCTGGACCGCCTAACCGGGCCTACAACCTTTATGGACCGCTCCCGAGCCTTCGACATGACTGGACCACCTCACAGGGCCTACAGTCTATCCGGACTGCTCGACGAGCCTTCGGCCTGACTGGACCGCCTCGTAGGCCTTCAGTCTATCCATGACACCCTAGGTCTGTTAGCCTTCAGCACACAGCAGGACCGCCTCAACCCAACCACACACACATGTCGACATATATATAGCAATTAAACATATAACCAATCAACAGAAAAACAGGCAGATCTTATAGATCATTAAGCATGGCATCTTCTTATCTATCAGGATAAAGATCCAACATATCATAACAGCATAGCAACATCCTACCTACCAGGATACCGATCTAACATATCATAACAGCACTCAATCATAAGATAAACCAGGATAGTAATCCAACAGGGTCGGCATTGGTGCCTTCGACCCATAAGTATAGTGAGGAAAACTCACCTCACACCGCCGAATACGTAGACGATCTCTGGCGGCTGGCTGCCAGATCCCCAAATCGCCAGCATCAATACAGTACCCCATCAGCAACTGATTCCATGAACAATCTCCGACTGCAGATCCATTATCACATGCGCGCTGACAGTCACCAAAATGACAATCCATCAACATCTAGCCACTGACTCATACTATGAGTCTAATTCAGGGTAAAATACCTTTTTACCCTTCCTCGAGCATGGCCCAATGCCGAGGCCCAACTAATGACAAAAGGCCCAACATCAAAATAAACTCCTTAAGTTCGATTATGGCCCAATTTTCCAAATTGAGCCTAATTCCTTTCATGGCTGTCACACCCCAAAACCAAGAACGACAGAAACGTTCTTGGGTGGAGGACGTCATGTACAGTATCACAACAATGAATAATAGTAAAGACAAGCAACAACATCCATTGCATTAATATAATAATTGTAATACAAGCGTGTTCTGTATAATTTGTAAGACACTAAAAGTGTAATCAAAATAAAGATGAGTCTTGTATGTGCTCCATCTTCTCAAAAGCTTCATCTGTACCTGTCTACTGATGACCTGAGAATACAAGTTATTTTGAAAGAGTTTATCAGCATAAAGCTGGTGAGTTCATAAGTATTTAGTGTCATTGCTTGTATAAAAATGTTAATAACAATGTAGTGTAGTAATTGATTTCAAATGTTTTGTAAATAGTATACTCCCTAGAAAGCCCTATGTTTTCCAGTAAAAAGGTAGTCTTCTACCAAGACCCGATTGTTCGTATAATTGTTCTTTTGTAAATATAATGTTTTTCCCCAGTGAAACTATCTGTATGAAAATATAGTTTTAGACTTCCCTCTTGTAAGGTGATTTCAAAATAAGCGTAATAGGGGAAATGAATATTTTTCCTCAGCAGTGACACTGCTGGTCGTAAAGTAATGAAATACGGACTCCAGGTAGTACTAGATGTACAGCACACCTCGGGGAGTCTAAAGTAATGAAAATGTAGACCCCAGGTGGTATTAAATGAATAATACGCCTCGAAAAGTCTATTTTTGCCTTAAATTCTTATTTAGTTAATTTAAGGTTTGAATGTGAACTCGTATGTAACCATGCTAATCGACGGCTGAATAACGGATGACCCTCCAGGTCATAAATAGTGAGGTAGCATTCTGTCACCGCTCGGCCTTTCGGCTGGGACTGTAGCTAGCAGTCAGGATGTGGGAGTGTCTATCCCGTATAGATCTATACACACAATGCCAGCTCTCCCTCCAGGAGACTCTAGTTACAAAGTGATACCACGATGAAGTGTCGTATCGAGAAGTAGTATGTCACATTCGGTTATAGTATTCAATGTTTGTATAGTGAATAGTATATTCTCTTGTATAGTGTATAGTATGTTCTCTTATATAGTGTATAGCATGTATTGATACTCAATGTAGTACTTATGTAGTGACTCATAAATGTATTGACTCATAAATATACTGACTCCTGTATGGGTCGTTGTAATATTAGTAGTGAGTAGTAATCCCTTAACTATACCTATTATAGTTAAATAGTAAGGTTGTTTGGATGCCTTTGTTACACAAAGGTACTGAACTGAAGTGAAAGCTTTTATATCCAACACACACACACACACACATATATATATATATATATATATATATATATATATATATATATATATATATATATATATATGCTATATAACTAAGAATTCAACGACATTCGGACAGATAACAGGATACCCTAAGTCCACAACCAAACAAGGAACAGGAAATAAGGTGAGCTATCAGTCCTAAGTCCTTCAAGTCTTACTTATATAAATATATGGGTGTAGACATGAGTTTGAAAATAATGAAAGATTAAAAGAGTTTTAAAGCAGTTTTAACATTTAAAGACTTAAATAAAAGGTTTGTAACACTTGAAAATCCATAAGTTTGATAGCAATTTGAAGGCAGTAGTAAATCTTTCTGTTTGTTCTAGTTATTAATCACATGTGATTAAAGCAATAACTAGAAATGTTTAACTTGTATCCCCCCCATAAAAGTATTTAAAATCATTTAAAAGGTTAATTAAGGGGTATGAACACACCTGTAGTGATTGGTTTGGATGGAAGTGTCGGGTAGGATGCTAGGTGTCAAGTGAGGACTTGAACACACACACGGATCCTATGTAACATGTAGTGATACATAAATGTATCTAATTAGTCATTTAACAACTAATTAATCAAGTAAAGACATCCTAATACATGGAAACACTTTGTTTCAAGTGCTAGAAGTGCTAAAGGGTTGTATCTAAAGAGAGTATGGCCTCACATTGGAGTTTACCTCTCATTTGGTAACCCTACATGTGTTTACGGTTTTTGGTCATTTCCCCCATGAGTTTACGGCCGTAAAATCATGGTAAATTGTACCATTGTGTGATTTAAGGTCTTATACCCCTCAAGGAAGTGTTCTAGTTTTGAATCAAAGGCTTAGGAAGGGACTAGGGCTCAAAATAGCTCATCTTTGGAGTTTACGGTCCTTGGACCACTCCTTGGGAGTTTACGGTCGTAAACCCATGTGTTTACGGTCATAAACCCATGAGTTTACGGCCGTAAACACATGGTCACTCCTACCATTTCGTGTTTTGGGGTATCTAGCTCATGCATGCAAGGTTCTAGTCCAATATCCAAACCCTAGGAGGTGTTAGTGGCACTTAAACACCACTTGATGGTGTTTACGGTTCAAGGAGATCCCTTGACCGTAAACACAAGTGTTCTTGAGGGTTTTTGATGTTCTTCAATGGTTTAGCAAGTATTCTAAGCAAATAACTAGCTAGGAGGAGTATACTTACTTATATGAAGCTTGTAAGAGTGTTTAAGGGCCAAGAACACTAGTGTGTGTTCTTGGTGTTCTTGGTGTTTTGAAGAATACTTGAAGATCTAAGTAGAAATGAAGAATTCATGGATGAAATGATGTATAAACACTACATAAGGTGTTATAACAACAAAACAAGTGAACAAACACTTACATTTTTGGAAGATTTGGAAGATGATCCTATGATAGTTGAGAGAAAAAGTTGGGTGTTCTTGAGCTAGGAAGTGAGAAGTGGGTAAAATGAGGAGTAAACTCATGCTATATGCATGAGTTCTTGGTCAAAGAGGAGTTTACGGTCCAAACTCCCCAAGTTTGGCCGTAAACACCTTGTTATGGTGTTAATTGTTTATTTGTTACACATCACTTCTAAACGATACTTCCATTTATTTGTTCGTTTGACGAAAATTAAAATAAAATCAACCAAACGGACTGAAAACTGGCCAAAAATGTACCGAAATGAATTTTACTAATATTTGTAGTGCTTGACTGTAGAGTTTATACAAATGAAAATTTTGGGTTGTCACATCATCCCCCCGTTAGAGGGAATATCGTCCCGAAATTAGAGTTCAAGCAACTAAGTTATTACAAATAACTAAGTAAAAAGATGAGCATATTTAAGTTTCAATTGATCCTCGCGCTCCCATGTGAGTTCCGGTCCTCGCTTGGCATTCCAGCGAACCTTCACAATTGGGATGCGGCTTTGTTTCGTTCGTTTGACCTCTCGGTCCATGATCTCTTAAGGTTCTTCCACGAAGTTGAGGCTCTCGTTGATCTCGATCTCATCGAGTGGAATTACGAGGGTCTCATCGGATAGACACTTTTTCAAGTTCGAGACGTGGAAGGTAGAATGTACATTACTAAGTTCGCGGGGTAAGTTGAGTTTGTAAGCTACGGGGCCGATTCTAGCGAGAATCTCGAAAGGCCCTATGTACCTTGGATTTAGCTTTCCACGTTTTCCGAAGCGTATCAAGCCCTTCCAGGGTGAGACTTTCAAAAGGACTCGGTCTCCCACCTGGAACTCCAAAGGTTTCCTTCGTTTGTCTGCGTAGCTTTTCTGTCGGTCTCTAGAGGCTTTTAATCGTTCACGAATCTGAACGATCTTCTCTGTCGTTTCCCGAATGATCTCCGGACCCGTGAGAGTGCTGTCAGGAATTCGTCCTTTAGCTAACTGAGTGTCACCCACCTCAACCCAGCACAGAGGGGATCTGCACTTCCGGCCATAGAGGGCTTCAAATGGAGCAGCCTTGATGCTCGTGTGATAACTGTTGTTGTAAGAGAATTTGACGAGAGGTAAGTGGGTATCCCATGCCTTCCCAAAGTCGATCACACAGGCTCGCAGCATATCTTCCAAGGTTTGGATAGTTCTCTCACTTTGTCCGTCAGTCTGTGGATGGTAGGCTGTACTCATGTCCAGCCTCGTTCCTAGGGAGCATTGTAGTGACTGCCAGAACCTCGAAGTGAATCTACTATCTCTGTCGGAGATAATAGATATAGGAACACCATGCAGTCGTACGATCTCCCTAATGTATGTTCTTGTGAGCTTCTCCATCTTGTCGGTTTCTTTGATGGGTAGGAAGTGTGCGGACTTGGTCAATCTGTCGACGATGACCGAAATGGTATCAAGCCCACCCGTTGTCTTGGGTAGTTTGGTTATGAAGTCCATAGTGATCCGCTCTCACTTCCATTCAGGTACCTCTGGTTGCTGAAGTAAACCTGATGGTTTCTGGTATTCGACCTTAACCTTCGCGCAAGTAAGACATTTACTTACAAAGGTAGCAATCTCAGCTTTCATGTTTGGCCACCAGTATGACTTTTTGAGATCCAGATACATCTTATCTGAACCTGGGTGGACGGAGTATCGAGTGTTATGCGCTTCTTTCATGACCAAGTCTCTAAAGCCACCGTATTTCGGTGTCCAGATCCGGTCCATGAGATATAAGGCTCCGTTACTCTTGACTTCCAGGTTCTTATCCATTCCTCGTAGGGATTCTCCCGCTACATTTTCAGGTTTCAAGGCTTCGAGCTGAGCCTCCTTAATTTGTGCGGGTAGATGCGAATGGATAGTCATCGTTAATGACTTGACTCTTCGACCAGAATATTCTTTCCGACTTAGGGCGTCTGCTACCACGTTGGCTTTACCCGGATGATAACGAATTTTGCATTCGTAGTCATTGAGTAGCTCGACCCACCGTCGTTGTCTCATATTGAGTTCCTTCTGGTTGAATATGTGTTGTAGGCTTTTGTGGTCTGTAAAGATAGTGCTCTTCGTACCATACAGGTAATGTCTCCAGATCTTTAGGGCAAACACAACTGCCCCTAATTCGAGATCGTGGGTGGTGTAGTTGACCTCGTGTGTCTTCAGCTGTCTTGAGGCGTAGGCGATGACCTTACCTCGTTGCATCAGAACACAGCCGAGCCCCTGGTTGGATGCATCACAGTATACCACGAAGTCTTCTATCCCTTTGGGGAGGGATAGTACCGGTGCGGTGCATAAGGCTCGCTTCAGGGTTTGTAATGCCTTCTCTTGCTTCTCTTCCCAGTCAAAGGCCACGCCTTTCTGGGTCAATGTCGTAAGGGGTTTCGCGATTCGAGAGAAGTTTTGAATGAACCTGCGGTAGTAGCCATCGAGGCCTAGAAATTGACGAATTTCCGTAGGCGTCATCGGTGCTGACCAGTTCTCGATGGCTTTAATTTTGGAAGGGTCCACATGGATTCCCTCTTCGCTAAGCACGTTTCCTAAAAATTCGACTCTTCAGATCCAAAATTCGCATTTAGAGAACTTCGCATATAGCTTCTCCGATCATAAGGTTCCTAGGACTTGTCGTAAATGATCGTTATGCTCCTCCTTACTTCGAGAGTAGATAAGTATATCATCAATGAAGACGATGACGAACTGATCCAAGTAAGGACGACATACTCTATTCATCAAGTCCATGAATACTGCGGGCGCATTGGTCAATCTGAATGGCATCACTACGAACTCGTAGTGTCCGTAACGAGTTCGGAAGGCTGTCTTCGGGACATCCTCCTCCAGCACTCGTAACTGGTAATACCCGGACCTCAGATCAATCTTGGAAAAGTAGCTCGCCCCTTGCAGTTGGTCAAATAAATCGCCTATGCGAGGAAGAGGGTAACGATTCTTGACTGTAATCTTGTTGAGTTCCCTGTAATCGATGCACATACAGAACGATCCGTCTTTCTTCTTCACGAACAAGACTGGTGCTCCCCATGGTGAGAAGCTTGGTCTTATGAAGCCCTTGCTGAGCAGTTCGTTAAGTTGACCGTACAGTTCTTGCATCTCAGCAGGTGCTAGACGATAGGGCGATTTGGCTACGGGGGTCGCTCCTGGAATTAAGTCGATTCGGAACTCGACTTGACGTTGCGGGGGTAATCCTGGGAGTTCTTCCGGAAAGACGTCAGGGAAATCGCGTACTACGGGGAGGTCTTTTAGGTCTTTTGTTTTCTGGCTCGTATCGACAACGTGCGCCAGGAATGCACGATATTTCTTACGCAAGTACTTTTGGGCTTGAATACTTGAGATGATAGGAAGGCTCGCACTGGGCTTGTCTCCGTAGATCAACAAGGTTTCGTTATTCGGTAGATTCAGGCGGACTGCTTTTTCGAAGCACAGAATGTCGGCACGATAAAGACTCAGCCAGTCCATGCCTATGATGACGTCGAAACTCTGGATAACTACTGGTATGAGGTCGATTGAGTACGAATGATTATCTAGCGTGAGGGAACAACCTATGTAAATGTCGTTAGAACTCTCTGTCTTGCCGTTAGCCATTTCTATGATGAAGGTTTCTTTTAGTGTTTGCGGTGCTTGATTAAGTAAGTGTTTAAATTTTTGGTTTACGAAGCTTCTTTCTGCCCCACTATCGAATAGGCTACAAGCATAAGAGTTATCGAGAAGGAACGTACCCGTGACTACCGTGGGGTCTGCCACGGCCTCATTGTGGCCAATAGCAAGTAGTCTTCCTGCCCCTCCCACATTCCCAGCTTTAGGGCAGTTTCTTTTGAAGTGCCCTGTCTCGCCGCATCCGTAGCAGGCTTGACTCACTCCGGTACCGGGAACCTGAGTGATGGGTTTGGGTTGTGCTCTGCAAAACCGGGCGGTATGGCCCTTCCGGTCGCAATTAGTGCAGTGCATCTCACGACAGGGGCCGTTATGATGGAAAGAGCACTTAGTGCACTTGGGTAGGCTCCCTGCATATGTTTTGGCTGGTACAGGGGCAGCAGGAATAGTGGCAGCATGGATAGCCACCATCTGTTGGTTCTTGGAAGAGGATTGAGCTGATTTGCCCTTCTTGCGGTCCCACCGCTTCCTCTTGTTGTCAGATGACTTGGTTGATTCGGGGGTAGTTGTTGTGGTTGTTGATGGAGTAGAGGGAACTTCATGATCAATCAGCCTTTGGGCCAATTCCTTGGCACTATCAAAGGCCGCAGGGTGTGATGCTAGAACGTTCCCTCGATATGGGGGTACTAGACCCCAGATGTATCTTTCGATCTTTTTGTTTTCGATGGGGACCATGTTAGGACATAGAGCCACCAGGTCACAGAACCTGGCTGTATAAGCCACTATGTCGGAACCCTGCATTTTAAGGTTCCACAGTTCCTCCTCGAGTTTCTGAATTTCGCCCCTCGGGCAGTACTCCCTTGTCAGGAGGTCCTTCAGTGTATCCCAGCCCATGACGTTAGCCGTTACTAGTGATAGGGATTTGACATGGCCATTCCACCACGTCAGGGCCCTTTCGAGGAAGGTGCAACAGCGAACTTTATCTTGCTTCCTTCAGGGCATGAGCACATCTCGAAGATCACTTCTGTTCTCTCGATCCATTGGGACAGTGCAAGGATCCCTCCGATTCTGTTGAAGTATGTAGGTTTGCAGCTGATGAAATCTTTATAAGTACACTCCCGTGCACGTGGATGGATTTCACCATGGCTAGAGTTAGTGCCAGTCCCCGTTCCACTAACGCACCCAGAGTTTACTTGGGCAATCGCGGCGGTCACAGCTGCCTGGAACATCACCTCATCGAACTGCGGAGGGGGTGGTGGTGGTGGGGTTTGATTTGCAGGCGTGTTTCTAGTTGGACGCTTGAGAGGCGTCATCTTTTACTGAAAGTTTAGAAAGATGATGACAATAGTAAGAATCGATTGTAAGTATGACGAGAGTGCTTCATGGACTAAATCACCATAGTCCAACTATCAAATAGAGTCATAACAATAGAGTAGGGAACATAAGAGTACAGACTTTCCCATAGATTAGACATCTGCCAATATTACTGGTATTAATGATGTAAAATGAGTTCGGGAAAAATGACCTAACAGTAGGGTTTACATCAAACCATAAGGGAAAATGTTGGCAGCTTAGAAGTCTAGTTAGGGTACTTTCAAAGTTAGGAATGTTTACAGACAAGTGAAACGGAGGTACCGAAAAGAAAGGCTATTCTTTTAAGACGAGAAAGGATGAGCAGATGACCTTCTACTGGCGACGGGCACCCTTTGGGCTAACCCTTAAGTCAGCCATGGTATCTACACGAGAATGGAGAAAGAATAGTTAATAGACGTACTAACTTAAGATACTTATAAGATGATCGTTATTAGTTGACTCAATACTTGCATAGTGCATACCAATTACATGCAACCAAAACATGATAGACCTTCGAATAAGTGACCCTAACTCTAATTCCACAACCAAACAAGGAACAGGAGATAAAGCAGTCGGAGGTACGCTCAGCGTACATGAGACCTTACATTGACCAAGTTACGAGGTGGCTGACCAAGTACGCGGGGCGTACTCCTCCCTATGCGGGGTGTACCCCGCATAGCCCAAAAACATTGTTAAGTGCTTAATGGCTTAAGCACTTAAGCCCAAACATCAGATCCATGATTCAAAAGCACTCTAGAACCATAAAGTCTCAAACTTTAAGACTTTGGTCGACCAAAAAGGGCTTAATACATGGTCTTAATCCATTAAGACCTCCTACAAGGAACAAGGGACCAAACTAGCTCAAGGGACCTCATTTTTATGTCTTAGAACCCATCCTAGGGTCTGAAAGGACAGCCCAAAACGTCCAAAATGAAGCATGCATAACAATGGGATTTTTGGGACAAGAAGAACACCAAAAAGCTACTACAACAAGATCTATGCAATCCAAGCACAAAGGTAGAAGCTTTTTACCTTCTGGAGCTTCTTCATGAAGTGTTGATCTAAGATCTACAAGCTTGCTTCACTCTAAAATCACCTTGATGCAACTTATTCTTCTCCAACCACACAAGAAGCACACTCTTAGCTCCTACAAACACTCTAGAGAAGCTAGGGTTTTGCCAAAATGACCCAATGACTTGGAGGTTGTAAAAAGAAGGGAGAAATGGTCCATAAGATGCTTAAATACCCCACCAACATCAAGAATTAGGGTTTTCACCCTGACATACGTACGCTATGCGTACATATGCATACACCCAGCATACTAGGCGCGTCCTAGTACACTTAGCTTACTCACATGTACGCCCAGCGTACAGATCCTGCTCCATAAATCATCATTTTGCCACTAGGGCTTCCCATGGCCACTTCATTCCAAACAAAGGACCAAAAGTGACATAATTAAAAATCAAGAGGTGGATTTCAAATTACTTGAAAACTTGGGGGTTACAACATTGAAACCCGCTTTACAAGATACAACCCCTTACTGACCCACTAATAATTCAAGGCATGCAATTGGCATATAACAATTCTTGAAAATATAACCCAAACATAAACAAAGAATTAGACTAGAGATAACGCTTACCCAAACCGATGCAAGATTTCAAACAACACAAATATTGATAAGAACCAAAAAAGAAGCAAAAGATAACATACCCGAAATATTACCTGAAGAAACCCTGACTCCCTCTTCCTGCCAAAGTACCTGCGATAGAACCTGAGCTGCCCCAATCACCAAGCGGGGGCAATTTTCCCCCGGATATGACTAGGTTGATGACAACAATGGTACAACTCTACCTCCAATGTGCATTCTTGGCGGAGGTGACCCTTCCATCCACACCTGCCGTACTTAGACCTGCTGCGAACATCCTCGTGTGCCCCTTTATCCTTCGTGCAACCACCATGGCCCTTCGGGCCTATGAAAACAGCTATGGCAACGTCCAACTGGTCGGATTGCCGAGCTAGACCATGAGTCCGCTTACTCTTTCCCAGATGCCTATCCAAACCAATCTCTTGCTCCCGCGTTACCCCGACCATCCCATCAACCGTCTGAACAACCGAGGTCCGACCCTCGAACGTGGCGACCAATATGCCAATGACACCCCCAATGATGTTGGGTAACTCCTCGTGAAGGGCTCGCGAAACCTCTGCGACAATCCAATCATGTCGTCGACTCTCTTCAAGACAGGGTGTATAACCCACCACTGATCCCAAATGACAAGAGCTAACAATAGGATCCTCCTTCCTGAAGGATCCTATGGATCCACAAGCCCTGGGCTCCAAATGAGCCCCCAACAGCCCCACTATGATCTCAGCCCGAAAGACCCCGAGACGATTATCTAATAACTCCAAAACCCCATCCTTGACTGAACCAAAGATCACAGGAGTTCTTTTTTCAGAATTTCATGGGTAACCTCTGATAAGAGGAACTCCCGCATCTGCTCGCTAATCGGCTCAGTACCTGCACCTGATCCGGAACCCGAACCAAAACCAAAACCAAAACAAGAACCGCCTCCTTAAGTGCTCATCTCCAAACTCAAATACAACATGCCCAAGATCAAAACATACCCAAAAATCCTCCTCCCACCAGCTTCTTAGATTCTCCAAGACTCTCCCCGATTCAAGTATGGATCCTATGCTTTTAGTAGTACGTGCCCAATACTACCTTCCACATTTATCCATACTTTCCTCAAGAATCATCTCGAATCCTCTAAGTTACCTTCCCGAACTAATGCACCAAAAACTCACTGAACAGTGCAACAAGGCCTACTGAAGCACCTCCTAGGCTATCCTAGGTTCCCGACCTCACCCTGCCCTCAGCTGCTGAAAGACTCCCACCAATGTCAACCAACCACCTCATGAATATAGTCACATGCAACAAAGATCAGATAATCCTTCGAGGAAAAAACTCAACCCTAGAACAGTTGGACTCAAACGAGAGCTGCACAATAGGGTCACATCCATCACTCTTACACTTAGCATATTCACTTAGTAGTCAATTCACATCACCAAGAGTCCCACAGAGCACAAAGCAAGCAGCATTCAAACAACATAAAATCTAACCAACATACACTAATCAAGCTATTCTATCCACTTATCTGGAATCCATACTAGCATGCAATTCTAAAGCTCATACAATCAGACATATAAAGGCATCTCTCCTAACATATAATACTGAGCAAATCCTTAGACCTAATCTAGCATGCAATTCTTATAATCATATCATAATAAACATGTATTGGTATTCTGGGAACCACTTACTTGAGCTCGGCTGATTGTACGCATCACACCCCTTTCTTTAATTAGAAATTCCTTTTTAATTAAATGTTTATTCTATGAAAATTTCTCCAAACCCTCAGTTTGAGTTCAGGCACACCCGAGAGTATGCTCGAATCCCTCAAACCAAGGCTCTGATATCAACATGTAACATCCCGAAAATCATAGGATAAAAATTCCATTTTTAATATAATATTCAAACATTTCTTTATCCTTATCCAAACAATTAAAAGTATTCGAGAGTAAAACAATTATCAGAGTAAATCCCAGAATCATGAATTGCGGAAAAACACGGGTGTATGCACTGCGATCGAGCCGGACCCATCCTTTTCGGACCGAAGTACCTGAAACCATAAATCACAACTGTAACCACAAAGATTAGTGAGCTCCCCAAAATACCGCATACCATACATACACAAGTAAACACATAATGGGCCCGCCCAGTCACCGGGCCCCGCTCGGTATACAAATCTGTAACTCGTCGGGCCCCACCCAGCATACATATAAACATATGAACATATAAACACATAAACATATCAATACATAAAATATGCAATAATCACAAAGATACATAGCATACAGAATGATCATCAGGCCCCGCCCGGCATCGGGTTGTACCCGATAATCATAAAAACATATACAGGTAACTAGCATACAATATACTCATCAGGCCCCACTCGGTATACATAAGAACATAACACATGCAAGAGTCATGCAGACAACTAGCATACTAAGTATAACAAGCCATGGGCCGACATTGGTGCCTTCGACCCGCTAAACCCAGTGAGGAGACTTACCTCGACAGATGAATCCACGAATAGATCTCTGACTGTTGATCTGGTAGAATCCCGGTGCTATCAAAAAAATAACACACAATTAACAATCAGGTTCTAAACCAAACCCAATAATCCATACATGGGGTAAAAGACCATTTTACTGATGGGTTTTGGGTAAAACAAATAAACTAGAAAACAATTCCTAAGTTCACATGCAACCTACTTTGGATCTATGTTTTAACTATTGAACATATAACTTTGAATTGCAAAACAAGAACCCTAGAAGAGAGAGGCTAATTTCGAAATTAACAAACTAGGGTTTAGGGTTTACATACCTTTCAATTGTTATAGCAAACAATTGATATTCCCTTGATCTTGATCTTGATCTTCTTGGAAGCTTTAGCACCACAAGTGTAATGCCTATAATGGAATCACACCCAATGACTAGCAAGAAGGAAACTTGGAGGAGAGAGGATGGAGAGAGTATGCAATTTCAGCCTTAGGGTTTCTTCCAAAGAAATCAGTGCCCAAAATGTGAGCCAGGAGGCTCCTTAAATAGTTGAGGGAATTAGGGTTTAGGGAAAACCCTAATTATCCTTTGCTTAGGGCCTAAGCAAGACCCAAGGCCTTATCTTGGACCCCTTGGACGAATTCTCTAGGGTTTCCCCTAGGGTTTTCGTCCACCCCCTTCCAAGGGAGTTCTGGATCCTTCCATTCAACTATCAGTTAATTGCAAACTAGTCCCTGCACTTTATAATTAATTCTTTTAACCCCAAAATCAATTCTGATTAATTTCTGGCTAACAATTAATTAAACATAATGATTTCTAATTAATATATTAATCTTTTAACATATTAATAAATCATTTATATTAATTCATTAATCTTATAAATTAATATCTCTCTTTTCATAATTTCCTTGTCCAGTTGCTAGGTTGAGGGCAACCCAAAAGGACTGTGCTGCTATCAATTCAAGTACATACCAATTATAGTTATGGGCTTAGACACCTAATCCAACATTTACCCCTCACCTAGTTTGGTCCAAGACTAAGGCCCAAACTCTAATTCATAAATGCCCTCAACCTAATAATCATCTAAAGCCCAATAATGGCCTAATTTTCCAAATTGGGCCCAAACCCTTACATGGGCCTTACCCTAAAGCCCATTAACCTTTCCAAATCCAAACACATATTCACAGGTTGGTCCAAAAAAACCCCCAAGCAATACAAGCCCACACGATAGCCCAAACCAGCAATGACACCACAAGGGCCAAATCCAGAATATCCAATGGTCAACCCTGGTCAACTGAAAAAAAAAAGTCAAAGTCAAGGTCAACAGTCCATGTTGACCCAACTCGTCGTGTTAACTCATGGCCACGCCGTGTTCTTCCAACATCCAGATAATCGGGAAATCCCTAGCCAACACATCGTGTTGGCCTGCAAACATGCTGTGTTTGCCCAATATTCAGCAGCTCAACCATTAAGCACTTAATCCATAAAGGCATGGCCCCAAAACATAGATATGACCTCCTTGAGCTGGATTATCACGTAAAGTTGCCAACTTTACGTCCATATATGACTAAATGAAACTATTAAGCTAAAAAGGGACTTAATAGAGGACTTGAAGCATGCATGACACCATTCTTCACATAAAGCTTTCACCTTTATGCTCAAGGATACCAAAACAACCCATATCTGAAAGAACAATCCCTTAAACAACCCAACTCATTCAAAGATTCAAAAAGGAGACCAAAATCGAAATAAAACCCCATAAGTGAAGATCTAATCAACAACAAAGCAAGGTATGAACTTGATACCTCAAGGAGACTTCAACAAGTAGTGAGATTCTGGATCTATGGTCTTCTTTCCAAGCTAGGCACCTTCAAATTCCAAAGCTCCTTCAAATGAGTAAAAAAAATCCACTAGAATCCACTCAAAACTTCAAGAACACCACCAAGAAAGCTGAATACTCGATTTAGGGTTTTAGATAACAAAGGAGGCTGGTAGGGAGGCCGGTCAAGAGAACTTAAGGTCTTTAAATAGGATGCAACACCCTAAAAATTAGGGTTTCCTTCCCATCTGCCAACACACCGTGTTAAGGCACCTTAACACGCCGTGTTGGTTCATTAAACTTCGCGGACAAAAATCTCTCGAAACGCCGTGTTGAGGCTTCAACACTCCGTGTCCCAAAGAGAAAACTTAAACAACTTGGAATCAACTTCATACCAGATATCAAGCGTTACAAACTAGATTCACCACCTTATTATGCAGAGACTTAGTCTTCCTGTCAAGAATCGTAATCGGGTTCTCCATATAATTCAGGCGCTCATCCACCTGAATGTCATCCAACGAAATCACTATTGAATCATCGACTACACATTTCCGCAACTAAGACACATGGAAAGTGTTATGGATCTGACTGAGCTCATCAGGAAGATCCAGCCGGTAAGCAACCCTGTCTACACAGGCAGTAATCCTGAAAGGGCTAATAAACCGGGGACCCAGCTTGCCCTGCTTCCTAAATCGGATGACACATTTCCAAGGTGACACCTTCAACAACACAAAGTCTCCCACCTGAAACTCAAGGTCCGAACGACGTCGGTCAGCATAACTCTTCTGACGACTATGCGCAACCCGCAACCTGTTGCAGACCTGCTGAATCAACTCGGCGGTCTTAAGCACCACCTCGGTGCTTCCCATGACCCGATGACCAACCTCACCCCAACAAACCGGGGTCCTACACCTCCTTCCATACAACAACTCAAAAGGAGGTCGGTCGATACTAGCGTGGTAACTATTGTTGTAGGAGAACTTGGCTAAAGGAAGGTATGTATCCCAACTCTATCCAAAATCAACCACACACGCTCGAAACATATCCTCGAGTGTCTAAATCGTTCTCTCACTCTAGCCATCGGTCTGCGGGTGGTATGTTGTACTAAAATGCAGCTGATTTCTCAACTCCTCGTGGAACTTCCTCCAAAATCTGGAGGTGAAACGAACATCTCGGTCCTAAACCACCGATACGGGCACCCCGTGCCTAACCACCACCTCTCGAACATAAATATCAGCTAGCTTCTCTGCGGATATACTCTCGGTAATCGGGATAAAATGCACGCTCTTAGTCAACCTGTCCACGATGACCCAGATAGAATCAACACCATGCGCCGTTCTGGGAAACTTTGTGATGAAATCAATAGTGATCTCTTCCCACTTCCACATAGGTATGTGTAACGGCTACACCTTGCCGTGAGTTCTCTGATTCTCAGCCTTGACCTTTCTACAAGTCAAGCACCGCTCGACAAACCAAGCAACTTCCCTTTTCATACAGGGAAACCAGTAACTCAATCTCAAATCTCGATACATCTTCGTAGCCCCGGGATGGATAGAAAACTTAGATTTATGCGCCTCTTATAAAATCGTCTGTCTCACCCCACCTGATGCCGGAACCCAAACTCTACCACACTGCGTCAACAACCCCCGACTGTCTCTAACAAACAAAGGAATATGCCCTCTAATCCGCTCGATCTTCCAATTTTTCTTCTTCAATCCCTCCACCTGAGACTCCTTGATTAAATCTATCAGAGGCGAGGTGACAATTATCCTCATACAAATTTCTCTAATCGATGAGCAAACCGCCTTACGGCTCAATGCATCGGTCACCACGTTGGCCTTCCCGGGTGGTACAAAATCTCACAATCATAGTCTTTTACCACATCCAACCACCTCCGCTACCGCATATTTAAATTCGGTTGATCCATCAAATACTCCAGACTCTTGTGATCGGTGTAGATAGTGCACCGGACTCTATACAAATAGTGCCCCAGATCTTGAGGGAAAACACCACAACCCCCAATTTCAAATCATGTGTGGGGTAATTCACCTCATGAGGCTTCAGCTGCCTCAAGGCGTAAGCAATCACATGACCTCTGTGCATAAGAACAACTCCCAATCCTAAAATAGAAATGTTGCAGTAAACCACAAAATCATCCAATACCTCGGGTAGCACGAGAATCGGGGCCTCGCACAACCTCTGCCTCAATGTCTCAAAGGCCAACTGCTGATCCGGACCCCACCGAAAGGTCACATTCTTCTTGGTCAAATGGGTCAGAGGCACCACAATCTTGGAGAAATCCTGAATAAATCTTCGATAATACCCCACAAGACCCAAGAAACTCCGAGTCTCTGATGTGTTTTTCAGAACCTCCTAATACATCACAGCTTCGATCTTTGTCGGGTCCACCAAGATTCCCTCCTGGTTGATGATGTACCCCAAAAACTGCACCTCATGCAACCCAAACTCGCATTTGGTGAATTTGGCATAAAGTCTCTCCCCCCTCAAGGTCTCCAACACGTCTCGCAAATGTTGCTCGTGCAACTCCTTGGTCGTGGAGTGACCAAAATATCATCAATAAAAACAATCACCGACCGACCCAACATCGGTCTGCAGACCCGATTCATGATGTCCATGAACGTTGTTGGGGCATTAGTGGGCCCGAAAGGCATCACCACAAACTCGTATGACCATAACGAGTTCTAAAGGATGTCTTCTATACATCCTTTGTACCACCCGATGGTTCTAAGGTTTTATTTAATTAATTATTTATTTAATTGTCTAAATAAGTTGTTTTGGGCTTAGTGGATTGGGCCTTTATGATTGGGCTTAGTCGAGGCCGTACATTGGGCATAAGCCTGGTGTACGCGGGGCGTAAATGGAACACAAGGAACATGGACGCATGCACGTACGCGCAACATACAAGGTGGTACATGCAGCGTACATGGTAAGACTCAAAACCCTAATTTCTAGGGTTCAAGCCCTATATAATGTCATTAAGTCCCAAGTGTTAGCCCCCTTATCTGCCTCTATTGTCCAGAAACCCTAATATCGAACCCTATATCATCTTGGTGTGTTCTTGACCTTGTGGAGTGTATTTTTAGTAGTTTGGAGCCTTGCAAGGAAGAAGAAGAAGTTGGTGAAGAAGAGTTATTGGAGCTTGAGCTTGAAGATCCAGGTTATCATCATCATTTGGCACTCATTTGAGGTATAAAGCTCAGGCTCAGAACTTGTTTTGTTAAAGCTTAGATCTCCTTTGTTTGAGTTTTTGGACCCTTTTGTTCCCATAGATGAGATCTTGTGGATTATTGTCATTTCTAAAGCTTGAAGTTGTTACTCTTGGTGTTCTTTTGGGCCTAGAGTCATAAAGTTGCCATCTTTGAAGCTTAGAACCATCCATGCATGAGTTTCAGTTCATTTAAAGGCAGTAGAGTGTTGTATTTCGGGTTTGGGTTCATTTGGGGCATGAAAAGCTACCAAGTTAATGACTTTATGGTTTAAGATGTTGCATATAACTCAGATATGTGATTGGGACTCTTGGACTTAAGTAATTTAGAGCTTAATCGAGAAAGAGCTTAATGGGTGAGTAAGTTGGGCGTACAAGCTCGTACGTGTAGCGTACAAGCCATGCAGCCTATACGCTTAGCGTACAGTTGAGTACACCCCGTGTACTTAATGATTTGGGCTTTGCATCTTTTGGGGATTAGTTGGGCTATTTTCTTGGACATTGTTGTTTTGGGCCTTAATGGGCCATCTGAAATCGAGCCTTTGGACAGAGTGAGTTTATTGGACCTAGGGGTAAGGCCCATATTGGGGGTTTGGCCCAATTTAGAAAATTGGGCCATGAATGGGCCTTGAAGGAACAATTGGTCTTGGGCCTTGGTTTTGGATCATATTAGGTCAGAGGTAAAATGGTCATTTTACCCCAAGATTGGATCATTTATTTTGGAATGGAACCCAAGTGTTTATTGGGTGTTATTTTGTACCGTCAGCTCTGGGAGTCGTCAGGGCAGCAGCTAGGGATTTATATCAGTGAGACTCAGCATTCGAGGTGAGTTTCCTCACTGGGTTTAGTGGGTCTAAGGCACCAAAGTTGACCCTTGATTGGTTATGTCTCTATACTTGTTGTATGTGTGATACTTGTATGTGCTTGTATATGTATGTTTATTGGGCGGGGCCCGTCATGCGAGTATGGGCGGGGCCCATATCTCATTGGGTGGGGCCCTTTATGCGAGTGTGGATGGGGCCCATTATGCGAGTGTGGGCGGGGACCATATCTCATTGCGCGGAGCCCGTTATTATGATATGTTTGGTATGCGGTATCTTGGGGAACTCGCTAAGCTTTGTGCTCACGGTTTTTAGTTTATGTTTCAGGTACTTCCGGTTGCAATGGGAAGAGCTCGGGTTGACTGCATCGCATACACCATATGGATGATGTTTATGGGACATACTCTGATTTTTATGATGTTTGACTTAGTTATTTGATTGGGTTGTATGAACAATGTTTTGGAATACTATTTTTACTTAAATCAAAAATGAAATTTTTTGGTCATAATTGTTGGGCGTTTCAAGTTGGTATCAAAGCCTTGGTTTGAGGGATTCAGATACACTATCGGGTGTGTCTGAACTCAAATTGAGGATTTGGTAAGTGTTTTCAAAAAGAAAAAAAAATCTTAGAAAGTGTTTTAAAAAAAATGGAAAGGTGTGGTGCATGCAATCGGCCGAGCTCAAGTAAGTTATCCCAAAATACCCATACATGTTTATGATATGTTTTGAATTGTGAATCTCTGAATCGCATGCTAGATTAGGGCTAAGTATCTTGGAGAGATGACTTTGTATGCCTGCAGTATGAGCTTGAAGACTTGCATGCTAGTATTGATCAGTTAGTAATAGGATGGCCTGATTAGGTTATGCTTGGTTCGGATTACTTGATGCTGGAATATTGCTTGCTTTGTGCTTTTAGGAGTTCTAACTAGCGTCACTTAACTAGTAAACAAATATGCTAGGTTACATATTATGGGAACTAAATAATTTTAGAGGGTTAGGTTTTAACTCTATTGCGGAACTCTTGTTTGAGTCCAACCGTTGTAGTGTGAGACCTCTCATTCGAAAAATTATCTAGTTTTTGTAATATGTAATTGTATTCATGGGCTAGTTAGAGGAAGTTAGCGGGAGTTCCTTCTGTAGCTGATGGCGGAAAGTGGTGTGGATTTTGCCCTAGGAAAACCTAGGATGAGATCTAGTGTTGGGAGCCTTATTTGTGGGTAAAATTGTTTGGGATATAAAGTAACTTGGTTGAGTTAAGGCACTTCTTGAGGAAAGTACGGATAGATGTGGAAGGTAGTATGGGCCCGTAATACTGGAAGCAGAGGATCCGTACTCGATTCAAGGAGGGTTGCGATGAAGCCAGGGAGCTTGTGGAGTTGTGATTCCCCAATGTGTATATTTTAATGTGTATTCTGATGGTTTATGTGATCTATTTTCAGTATGGTGGTATTGCGAGGCAGAGCAGTTGGCAGTTCCAAGAGGGCTCGGGCTCGGGTTCTAGAGTCGGGCAGCTTGATGACCAGATGAGGGATTTCATCTCGTCTGAGATTACGTGCAGTATCCTTGAGCAGACTCCTGTGATCTTTGGCACAGTCAAGGTGGGTATTCTAGAGATTCTTAATGAGCGGTTGAGCACCTTTCGTGCTGAGATTGTAGCTTTGGTCGAGACACTTTCTCTGACTTTCAGGGAGTTTCGGGCATGTGGAGCACCAGATTATCACGGGGTGAGGGACCCCATTGCGAGCTGCAGGTGGTTAGCAGATGTTGGTAATGCCTTCCGTACCAGTCGGTGTCCCGAGGGGGACAAGGTCGTACTAGCTTCCTGCCTCTTGAAGGATAGGGCACGTGATTGGTGGGAAGAGGTAGGACGTGTTGTGGGTGATGATGCTGTGGATTTGATGACCTGGGGTGATTTCTCGACCAGGTTCCGAGCTGAGTTCGCACCAGTGATTGAGGTGCAGCAGTTGGCGTGAGAGTTCCAGGATCTCTGCCAGACTACTGAGCCAGTGGCTGAGATCACCGCTATATTCAGGGAGAGGGCACTTCTGGTTCCGCAGTATGTGGTGGACGAGGAGATGAAGAAGGCCCGGTACCAAGAGATGCTGAGGAGTGATATTCGGAAGTTTGTTAGCCGATCCAGCTGCAAGACATGATAGCGAGGGCTAGAGAGAGGGAGATTCATCTGGAGATGGAGAAGAAGAGGAAGCCAAATTTTATGTCTAGTGTTGAGGGTTCGGGCAAGAGGCCCAAGGTGGTTGATTCGAGAGGGAAGGGACAGCAGGGCCGAGACCACTGCGGCAAGTGCGGCAGCTCGCACGAGGGGACGTGCAGGGTGGGTGGTTATGGCTGCTTCAAGTGCGGTCGGACTGGTCATATCAGCAGGGATTGTACTACTACCACCACCATCACCCTGGTATCTGATCTGATTTGCTTTCAGTGCAATAAAAGGGGCCATAAGAAGGCCCATTGTCCGAGTTTGGCTGCAGTAGGACCGGTGTCAACACCTACTCCTGCGACTCTTCGGATTACTGATGGCCGCCAGGGCCGGGCAAATGTGCTTGCGGCGAAGAGCAGGGATTTCCAGCTGACGACAGAGGAGGCGAGTGCAGCTCCCAATGTTGTGACGGGTATGTATCTTCTCTTTATATCTTTATTTATGTTGAATTGTTTGCTTATGTTTATGTGTTTTATTTTAGGATTGTTTCTTGTGAACGGTATCTCTGATTTGGTATTATTTGATTCGGGGGCTACACGATCGTTTGTTATCTCTTGCGCTTAGCAAGAGATTTGCTGGAGCTTCGGGGAGCTGGATTGTCCTCTAGATGTCGAGATTGCTGATGATAGGTCTATTCAGGTTACGAGGGTTCATCGAGGTTGTACACTCCAGTTATTCAGCGTGCAGTGTCCAGTTGATCTGGTTCCCATTCCTCTGCGTGGGAACAAGGTTATCATGGGCATGGATTGGTTGATCCCTAATGGGGCAGTGATCGACTGTGAGCAGTAGTTAGTTCGGGTTCGGACCCCAAGTGGGGGAGAGTTGGTGATTTAGGGTGAGAGACTGCAGCGTGGGCCGATTATGTGTTCTGCAGCGAGGGCCAGACGCTATCTTCATCAGGGTTGTTCGGGTTTTGTCGCCTATTTCATGGATACTCGGGATAAGGGTAAGGCGACCGTGGATGATGTGCCGATCATGCGGGATTATCCGGATGTGTTCCCGGAGGATTTGCCACGGGTACCTCCAGAGAGGCAGGTGTAGTTCAGGATTGATTTAGATCCAGGTGCGACTCTGATAGCCAAAGCACCATATCAGTTAGCTCCTCCTGAGATGCAGGAGTTGTCTACACACCTACAGGAGTTGTTAGACAAAGGATTTATTGGGACGAGCAGTTCGCCGTGGGGACCCCCGATTCTGTTTGTGAAGAAGAAGGACGGGTCTCATCGTATGTGTATCGAATACCGAGATTTGAATAAAGTAACGGTGAAGAACCGTTATCCCCTCCCGAGGATTGATGATCTTTTCGACGAGCTTCACGGTGCATCTTGGTTCTACAAGATTGATTTGCGATCGGGTTATCATCAGATACGGGTCCGGGATGAGGATGTGCAGAAGACAACTTTCCGGACTCGATATGGTCATTATGAGTTCGTGGCGATTCCTTTTGAGCTCACCAATGCTCCAGCCGTGTTCATGGATCTCATGAACCGCGTGTGCAGACCGATGTTGGATCGGTCTGTGATTGTATTCATCGATGATATCTTGGTTTATTTCAAGAATCAAGAGCAGCATGAAGCACTTGAGGGAAGTGCTAGAGACATTAAGGAGGGATAGACTTTTTGCAAAGTTCTCCAAGTGCGATTTCTGGTTACGCGAGGTGCAGTTTCTGGGGCACCTTGTCAACCATAAAGGTATTCTGGTCGATCCGGCCAAGGTCGAGGTCATGATGCAGTGGGAGGTTTCAAAGTCTCCATTTGAGATTTGGAGCTTTCTTGGTTTGACTGGTTATTACCGGAGATTAATTCAGGATTTCTCCAAGATCGTTGTTCCCTTGACCCGACTAACCAAGAAGTCGGTGACATTTCCTTGGGGGCCTGAGCAGCAGGCAACCATTGAGACTCTATGGCAACGGTTGTGTGAGGCACCGATTCTGACCCTGCCTGAGGGTGTGGATGACTTTCTGGTTTATTGTGATGTTTCGATCTCCGATCTGGGGGCAGTATTGATGCAGTGGGGTCGTATGATAGCTTACGCTTCAAGGCAGCTGAAGCCTCATGAGGCGAACTATCTGATACATGATTTGGAGTTAGGGGTCGTGGTGTTCGCCCTCAAGATTTGGTGGCATTACCTCTATGGGGTCCGGTATACCATCTACACAGATCACAAGAGCCTGAGGTACTTAATGGATCAGTCGAATCTGAATATGAGGCAACATCGATGGATGGATGTGGTGAAGGACTATGATTGTGAGATCCTTTACCACCCGGGGAAGGCCAATGTGGTGGAGCGGATTCGTGAGGCACAGGTCGAGGCTATGAAGGAATAGCATCGGAAGAGCAAGTGTATCGTGGGTCAGGTGGCTTCCTTTGATTATGATAGCCGTGTATTGTTGACAGTGCATCAGAGAGTCTGGGTTCTGTATTGGGGCGGTGTGCACCAAGTTCTGATGGAGGAGGGTCACAAGTCGAGATTCTCCATTCATCCCTGGGCGACAACGATGTATAGGGATTTCATCCTGATTATTGGTGGCTCTACATGAAGCGGGATGTGGCATGGTATGTTGAGTGATGCCTGACTTGCAGGAAAGTCAAGGTCGGGCATCAGTGTCCTCACAACAAGATGCAGCCGTTGGAGATTCCCGTATGGAAATGGGAAGACATCACTATGTATTTTATCACGAAGCTTCCCAGGACTGCGTGCAGAGTGGATTCTATCTGGGTCATCGTGGATCGTTTAACCAAGAGTGTGCATTCATTCCGATCTAGGAGAGTATTTTTGCAGAGAAGTTGACCGAGATTTATGTCCGGGAGGTGGTGGCACGTCATGGGGTGCCGGTATCAGTGGTTTCAGACAGGGATGTTCGTTTTACTTCCAGATTTTGGAAGCGGTTTCATGACGAGATGGGCACTTGTCTCCATTTCAGTACATCATTTCATCCGCAGACCGATGGTCAGAGTGAGCGGACTATTCAGACTCCTGAGTATATGTTGCGTGCATGCGTCTTGGATTTTGGTGGGAGTTGGGAAACGTATCTTCCGTTAGCAGAATTTTCGTATAACAACAGTTATCACGCTAGCATTGATCAACCTCCTTTTTAGATGCTCTACGGGAGGAAATGCAGGACCCTGATTTGTTGGGGTGAGATCGGTCAGCGAGTCATGGGGAGTACCGAGGTGGTACTCAAGACCATTAAGTTGATTCAGCAGGCTCCAGACAACTCAGAGTCGGAAGAAGAGTTATGCTGACAGGCGCCAATCAGAACTGGAATTTCAGGTGGGAGATATGGTTCTCCTGAAGCTGTCACCTTGGAAAGGTGTCATCCGATTCAAGAAGCGGGGCAAGCTGGGCCCCAGGTATATTGGTCCTTTTGGGGTTTTGGGTCTAGTGGGCAGGGTTGCGTATCGTCTAGATCTTCCAGCCGAGCTCTGTCAGATTCATAGCATGTTTCATTCCTCCCAGCTGCGAAAGTATTTAACGGATGATTCCGCAGTTGTACCTTTGGAGGATATTCAGGTGGATGATCGTCTGAATTATATTGAGAGACCGGTGGCAATTTTAGATCGGAAGACAAAAACTTTGAGGAACAAGGTTGTAGAGCTGGTGAAGGTGCAATGGTTGCACCACAAGGGGTCATAGTAGACATGGGAGCCTAAGGAGGAGATGAAGGAGCACTATCTAGAGTTGTTCGGGGCAGCGGACTTCGAGGACGAAGTCTAATCCAACTGGGGGAGAATTGTAACACCCGATGGTTCTAAGGTATTATTTATTTAATTGTCTAAATCATGTAAGTTGTTTTGGGCTTAGTGGATTGGGCCTTTATGAGTGGGCTTAGTCGAGGTCGTATGATGGGCGTAAGCTTGGTGAACGTGGGGCGTAAATAGAACACAAGGAACGCGGAGGCATGCACGTACGCGCAACGTACAAGGTGGTACGCGCAACGTACATGGTCAGACTCAAAACCCTAATTTCTAGGGTTTAAGCCCTATATAATGTCATTAAGTCCCAAGTGTTAGCCTCCTTATCAGCCTCTATTGTCCAGAAACCCTAATATCGAACCCTATAGCATCTTGGTGTATTCTTGACCTTGTGGAATGTATTTTTGGTAGTTCGGAGCCTTGGAAGGAAGAAGAAGAAGTTGGTGAAGAAGAGTTCTTGGATCTTGAGCTTGAAGATCCAGGTTATCATCATCATTTGGCACTCATTTGAGGTATAAAGCTCAGAACTTGTTTTGTTAAAGCTTAGATCTCCTTTGTTTGAGTTTTTGGACCCTTTTGGTCCCATAGATGAGATCTTGTGGATTATTGTCATTTCTGAAGCTTAGAATTGCTACTCTTGGTGTTCTTTTGGTCCCAGAGTCATAAATTTGCCATCTTTGAAGCTTAGAACCATCCATGCATGAATCTGAGTTCATTTAATGGAAGTAGAGTGTTGTATTTTGGGTTTGGGTTCATTTGGGGCATGCAAAGCTACCAAGTTAATGACTTTATGGTTTAAGATGTTGCATATGACTCAGATCTGTGATTGAGACTTTTGGACTTAAGTAATTTAGAGATTAATCGAGAAAGAGCTTAATGGGTGAGTACATTGGGCGTACAAGCTCGTATGCGTGGCGTACAAGCCATGCAGCCTATACGCTTACCGTACAGTTGAGTACACCCCACGTACTCAATGATTTGGGCTTTGCGTTTTTTGGGCCTCGTTTGGGCTATTTCCTTGGACATTGCTGTTTTGGGCCTTAATGGGCCATCTGAAATCGATCCTTTGGACCGAGTGAGTTTATTGGGCCTGGGGGTAAGGCCCATATTGGGGGTTTGGCCCCAATTTGGAAAATTGGGCCATAAATGGGCCTTGAAGGAACAAGTGGTCTTGGGCCTTGGTTTTGGATCATATTAGGTCGGGGGTAAAATGGTCAATTTACCCTAAGATTGAATCATTTATTTTGGAATGGAACCTAAGTGTTTATTGGGTGTTATTTTGTACTGTCAACTCGGGGAGTCGTCATGGCAGCAGTTAGGGATTTATTTCAGTGAGACTCAGCATTCGAGGTGAGTTTCCTCACTGGGTTTAGTAGGTCTAAGGCACCAAAGCTGACCCTTGATTGGTTATGTTGATATACTTGTTGTCTGTGTGATACTTGTATGTGCTTATATATGTATGTTTATTGGGCGGGGCCCGTTATGCGAGTGTGGGCGGGCCTGTATCTCATTGGGCGGGGCCCGTTATATGATATGTTTGGTATGCGGTATCTTGGGGAACTCACTAAGCTTTGTGCTTACAGTTTTTAGTTTATGTTTCAGGTACTTCCGGTTCCAAGGGGAAGAGCTCGGGTTGAGCGCATCGCACACACCATATGGATGCTGATTATGGGACATACTCTGATTTTTATGATGTTTGACTTACTTATTTGATTGGGTTGTATGAACAATGTTTTGGAATACTGTTTTTACTAAAATCATAAATGAAATTTTTGGGTCATAATTTTTGGATGTTTCATCCTCATCCCTGACTCTCATCTAATGGTATCCTGACCAAAAATAAATCTTGGAAAAGCAAGATGCACCCTGAAGCTGATCAAATAGATCGTCAATCATCGGAAGTGGGTAACGGTTTTTCACCGATAGCTTGTTTAGTTCCCGATAATCGATACACATCCTGTGCGACCTGTCCTTCTTTTTCACAAACATGATCGGTGCTCCCCACGAAGAACTGCTCGGACGGATAAAACCCTTGTCTAGCAGCTCGTGCAGCTGCGTAGACAACTCCTGCATCTCAGGTGGTACTAGGCGATACAACACTTTGGCTATCGGAGTTGAACCAGGCATCAAATCAATTTGAAACTCAACCTGCCTCTTAGGAGGCACTCCCGGCAACTCCTCACAAAAAACATCGGGAAAATCCTGCACAATGGGTACCCTGCTCAACTCTGACGTGGCCTCAACCCGTGTATCTGAAACATAAGCCAGAAACCCAGAACATCCTTGCTGCAGAAACCTCCTGGCCCTCACAGCTGAACAGAGAGCTGGTCCATGCGAAGCTCTCTCACCAGAAATAATCAATTCTCCCCCACTTGGGGTTCAAACTCTCACCAACTGCCGCTCATAATCTATCACATCCCCATTGGTCCCCAACCAATCCATCCTAATGATCACCTTCAATCCCCTCAAGGGAATCGATACCAAATCAATAGGAAACCTCTCACTGAACATGTTCAGGACACACCCTCGGAAGACCCTTGAAGCACTCATGGTACGGTCATCCGTAATCTCCACCTCTAGAGGGGAACTTAGAGTTCCCATTGTTGGGTTTTGAGCATTCTAACACTCCTATGGTGTACATGCAACCCTATAAACCTTGGATCTATGTTTTCTCTATTATACATGCAAATATTAACTATTCCAAGGTTTCATCCTAACTAGCATATTATGAAGCACCTATACTACAAAGTTCTAGTTAGATGACATACCTTTTGATGTAGCTTGATGTCTTCAAGCTTTAAGAGCTTAGCCCCAATAGTGTGGAAGCCTCAAATGGAATCACAAATCACCAAAACACCTTGGAAGAACTTGAGAGAATATGTATGCACACTAAAATCAGCCCACTCTTATTTTCACACACTTGTGTCAATTTTGTGAGCCAAGGACCCCTTTATATATTATGGAGGATTAGGGTTACATCCATGTAAACCCTAATACCCATGACCTTTCATTTACATAGGATCCATGGGTTAAAAGCTCCATGGACCATCCATGAAAGCTTAGCCCAACCTAAATGAACTTGGCCCATTCCATATATATAAGAGTCCATATTTAATTAGTTCTTTTTGATCACTTAATTAATTCTAAATTAATTCTTGATCAATACTAATTAAATAATATGATTCCATATTAATATATTAGAACTTATAATATATTAATATAAATCATAAATATACTATTCTCAAAAGACTATCCATATAAATTGTGCCGGTGAAGTGCAACCCAAATGGACCATGCTGGGTCGGGTCAAGTACATACCAAATATAGTTATGGACTTAGACATTAATCCAACAGTCTCCCACTTGGACAAGTCTAAAACTATTATTGAGTATGACTTCAAAACCTAACTGGCAATCGTAGCTCTTAAAGCCGCTGTCGAACTCTGACCTTGTCACTGACTTGTCCATTAGATAAGGGATCATATATTCCTCCATTCTAGATATCATATGGACTGAGACATGGATTATAATCATTCTCTCTGTCCATTTGTTGTTTCCCGATTTTTGATTTATGATGACTGACTGATTGAACAAATCAAATCAGTCCTGGCTTGGCCAAGCACTCACATGTGTCATCGCTAAATCATCGAGGGGCCCACAGATATCGCTTTTATCCCGAAGGTAAAAGGAATGGATAAAATTCGACTCATATGGCTTGTTCTACTACTTGTTGAATCATACACAAAGGCACGTTTTATAACATCGATTTACCAATGCGTTTTCGTGCAATCAATGTATAACCAACTCATAGTAACAACTCATATCTCTAGGTTTGAAGAATATAAGATATTATCGTCTCATGATCACTCGTGATAAAATCCATGAAGTGATTCGAATGAGAGCGGGTTGAATCCAATACTCAGAACTTATGAGCACTCATGAGTATTATAGCACCACTTTGTCCACCAACTTCGACCTCTACAAACCAACCCATGACAGTCTTGATTCATATCTACTTCCAACATATGACCGACTGTGGATGGTTTGAATAACTTAATCATTCAGGAAGAGCGACTTAGTTATTCTGGAAGTCAAAACATGCAAAGTGAAACACAAGAATAAATGAATCAAATATGGTATCAAACCCTATGAATATAAATAAACACTTTTATTTATCACCATACTGATTACTCATTATTCATTGTTTCGGTTTTATCAACTATATACTTGAATTAAAAACACTAGTTGTCCCATGCTCCAAGCATGTACACTATGTTTTTCTTAAACAATAGCTTTGCCATACACCAAGTATGCACTCTATGTTTGTCTATGATCCTTACTTTGTGAAATAAACCAATTGAACATAATTTCAATGATTCTAATTTCACACTCCCAAATCCTTATCGAAAAATGTGAGAATTTCAAATTCCTATCATTTATCGAAATTTGTTTAGATTTTAAACTTATATGCACTGACCCTCCTGTAATGAATATGTACAAAGTCACAAAGACTTGTCAACAGTCATTATAAGGTATTCCAATGGAGATCAACTCCATGGAAACTAAGTCTCATATTCAAAGTACATTGCTTTGGACATGCTTCTTGCATTAAGTTTTCTAATCTTACACAGATAACTTCCACCTATGGAGACAACTCCATATTCTCATTTTGACTATCACTTCTGAATAAGAGATGCCTCTTTTCAGAATATGTCAATATGGTCCTTCCAAAATTAGCACTATACTTCCAACTGTCCCTGAGCAACCAATCTTTGGTAAACCTCAGATTGTCCTCGACAATTGCTTAATCATTTTAGTCATATCCAATTCTAGACCTTTTCCCTTCTTAATGCCTCTGGGCATTTGGAAAAATTTAGAAATGACAAATATTATAGCACATGCAATCGATCCTGTACCCAAAGCAAATGGTACACGATTCATGATGTCTCACATAAAGACATGATTCTAGACCAGTCTTTTGCTACAATATTTTTATTTGCCATGTTTTCAAATTTTGACTATGAAGAGGGATGCCGTAATCATAATCGAATTTTGAGAACGCAATATATAGAATTTCCTTAAGTTGAACCAATCCAACATGAAATTCATATATATATTCTTGACTAAAGATGATTAAGGTCTCAATCTAAGCCTTTAGAACTGAAATGAAGTATATCCTCTCCCTTAATTATAGCAAAACAACTTTTTTAATCCCTGCAGCCTCACGAATAGAAACTTTTGTTTTCTATAATTAACATTGCTAACTTGCAACACTAACAATAATTATTATGCTCCCACTAACATGATGATTATTAGCATAACACTTATGCTCCCACTAGCTTTGACATGTACTCAGAAATCAGCTGGAATTCTAGAAATCAATACTTTATTGACTTTCTTACCAAAGTTCAGATTTCTGATACGAGATGCTTTGATAAAACTTTATCAAAATCATACACCTTTCCTTAGATAGCATGCATGTGTGTCTAAACAATTTCAGAACTATGAAAAGGGATGCCGTAATCATAGTCTCAATTGTTTAGACCTTTTGCCATCTGCTTCAAATCTACTTGGTGGAAGTGTTTCCTCACCATCATTTTCATGAATCGGAGAGAAACCTTATTACCCTTAGATTTTATGGTGTATGTGTTCTTATCCATGTGAATCGTCAAAACCATAGTCACAAGACAAGGATAATAACAAATCCAAACTCATATGGACTGAACTTATGCAATCTTAACTTCTTGCCACCTGGCAGTACAGGGCCTGCCATTGCTTCCAAGTTGTTATGCAACCAATTGAGAACTTTCAGAACTCCTATGCAAAGCCAACTTTAACTGGAATGGGCACAGAATATGTCAACACGATAGGTTATAAACCTCAAGTCGTGTGCTAGTGAAGAACCTCATGTTTTATTCTTGATTAGTTCTTGAAATTCTTTTTAGGATCTTTAAGACTCCCACTATCCTCTTGACATATAAGACTATCTTGCCAAATATTCAAGAGATAGTGTGGATTCTTTATCAAGACAAACACTTCACACAATTGGCCTTAGTTGGTCTTTGTTTTATCCAAAACATCACAACTTACCAATTTCAAATGTACAAGAGTAGGACACTTTTACTCTTACATTTGACAAGTGTTTTAAACCTTTCTTTAAGATATGTCACTCAAGTTACAATCTTGGAGTATGACTCTAAGAATTGTTTTGGAACGAAGTATGACTCATCTTCCTGATCTAACCATTTCAACAATTCATGACTCCTCTTCTTAGTCATAAGAATGCACTAAGATGACCTTTAGAGGACTAATTGTGATATGATTTCTAAATCATTAAGATGATCACAAACATGATACTAAAGTACTCTCCCATCTTTTCAGATTTGAGAAACTTTTATCTTTCTGCCTAATTTGATTCTTCCCATTCGTTCTGCCATACATTGAGACTTTTCCAATGTTTCAGAATTATACTTAAACTTGTAAGTATAACCATATTTACTAAACTTTAGTAAATCAAATAGTCTTAACGAGATTTTTGGTGGACATGACCAATGCACAAGAATGTGTACTCGATCCCTTTAGTCCTTCACTTGACTCACACATCCATGTGAACAAGTAATTAGTCTTGATTTTCCAATGCTTGAAAGTTCCCATTCATCATACTATTCAACTTGCATGATTCCAAGTTTCGGTCCAATTGAAACTTGGGCGATGAGGAACTTTCCTGATTTGGTAAATTTAGACACTAGCACAAATGAAAGAATCAAATCCATTTTCCAATATTGCTGTCAGTGGAATCATATAAGCAACAATTTTCCACAAATGCCATTGTAAGGATACTTCAAATAAATGAAATTAAACAATTTTCTTTTATTTTAAAACTTTGCGGAAAAACTTATCCTTACAATCCACATGGAAAATTGTTGTTATTTATTCCTTAGCAATATATCATAACTTCTTAAGCAACTGCTCAAAATTCTGATGCGATCGAAATCCACCTTCGCGATCAGAATCAACATATACTTCCTTTAAGATTTCTCTCTATTCTTTGATTCTTAAAACATCAACATGTGACCCAGTCACATCATGTAATGAGGATCTCAGAATAGAATTTAACAGAGTTAGATAATGGGCTCTACCTGATGTAGAGTCAAACTTATTGACTTTAACATCCTTAGGTAAATTTGGCAGCTTTGCAATCAACGCCCCTTCCTTTGGCAAAATAAACATATGGACCCTTTGGTAATGGGACTATCTCATACTTAGCCTTTCTCTTTACCATTTGGTCAACCGGGTTGACTATGGCCAATCCCTTTCCATTGGGAAGAGAATGCTTTTTCTGGATTTCCAGTGTCACCATTGTTACTGTCCATAAAATTTTTTGGGAAGTTGATCTTCTAATCAAATTTGCTTTACTATCGTTCCAAATCATTGCTGATTCAGCAGCACCAAGCAAATAGATATGATCATTAAGGTTCATGTCATAGTCTGTTTCATAGTAGTCCCAAAGGAACTCACTATGTGACTTAGAAAGTGATTGAACATCCAACTTTCTCAAGACTTTGACACCCAACTCTCCCGGCTTGTCAATATGTGACTTCATCTCTAAGATGTGATCACACATAGACCTTGCTTGCCATTAGGGCTTGAGTGACCTTGAACTTGTGGGTTAGGGAGAATAATTGGAGGAGGTGGAGGAAGAGAAGTATGACTTCCATGAGCCAAACTCGGGAAGTCATATTCATTAGGAAAGCTTGGTTTGGGAAGATCATTGTTGTCTAAACCAGACATCAACAATGGGAGAAATTCACGTAAAGTTGATTTAAGTCCTTAATATAACACCCAATATGATATATTAAGGCTAGGACCCAACAAACTATTTTATAATTTGGAAGAGGGATGTCGTAATCCAAGCTATAAAATATTTGAAGGTAGGTGAATGACGATTCACCAATTTCCACCAAGATAAACGAAATGTATTATTAGGTTTTAATTGGTTTTGAAACTCCTAGATTCTTTTGAGATTCATTGAACTTTTCAATGGCATGTTTCAATCTCGAGTGTGCCCTTCAGGTTTTGTGACTGGGATGCCGAGGATCACAAAACAAGGTGTGAAGTAACCATGCAAATATACTTGGTACCCTTAATATTTACCCCTCAATCGATGTGCCGGTTAACCACACACGCTCCAATGATACTATGATAAACATTAAGTTACCCTTTGCCTACCTTGTTAAGTCCAGGTTAGTGTGCCGGTTAACCACACACGCTCCACTAACAGCTTAAACAAAGTGCAAAGTGTAATTTCATGGATTAACACCTTATTCACATTTTCCTAAGTAACTAAGATTGGGAATTTATAAGTGTTTAGTTACTTAGTATTTATCATTATACTTATAATGAAGGGAGAATTATAGTCCTTGTCCTACCTGTTCGGCTAACGACCCTCCACCGGTCAAGGAAGCGGTGAGTGAGAGTGGACACCCATTAAACTGCCATTTTATAGGCAGTAACCTTATACCCCCCTTATAGACCGGCTTCGTGAATGAGACCTACTAATGGTAAGACGACTTGCTCTTATACATATAATATATTAAACTTTTAATATTATAATAGTATAAGGGTGTATTTTAGACATTTAAAATACTTGGTGGTTTAATCTATTAATTAAACTAGACTTTTAATTTAATTAAACTCAAACCATATATTTATGGATTAATAATACTCCTTTAATTAAACGCTTTAATTAACTATTAATAAAGTCCATAAGAGTTAATTTGAACTATTCAACAAAACATCATAATTCCAATTATTAAACTCAAAATTAAAACCATTTAATTAATTGTTTAAGTTATGAACCCAAGAGTTTTAGAATTCAATTCTTTTTTTTCATAAAAAACTTTTCTCAAATTTCAAAACTTGAGCGCAAGTTTTGTAATTCTTGAAAACCTTTGGATTCCATAACTTATGGAATTAATGGTGTTTTATGATGAAACTTTCCATGTTCCATAACTTAAGAACAAGTTATGGAATTCTTTAAAACATTAACACCAAATTTTGTAACTCCATAAAAACTTTGAATCAAATTTTTTTTTTTTAAAAAAAAACTTTCATATCCATAACTTATGGAAGTTTCAAAAACCCTTAAGATCACAACTTTAAAAAAAAACTTTTGAGCTCCAAAATTTTATGACAAAATATGTAACTCCTTAAAACATTTAGATCAAACTTTTAAAACTAATAAAATAATCATATCATTTTATCTGTTACTAAATTTGACCTAATTCAACTCATATAACAAATGATTCAAATTTTACAAATAATTCGTTTTTCACAAAACAAATAATTATCTTAAAATTTGACAAACGTCATGTTTTTTTTTTCCTTTTTTTTCAACGTGAAAATAAAACATTTGCATCAATATAACAGAAAACAACCAATGGCTCTGATACCACTGTTGGGTTTTGAGCATTCTAACACTCCTATGGTGTACATGCAACCCTATAAACCTTGGATCTATGTTTTCTCTATTATACATGCAAATATTAACTATTCCAAGGTTTCATCCTAACTAGCATATTATGAAGCACCTATACTACAAAGTTATAGTTAGATGATATACCTTTTGATGTAGCTTGATGTCTTCAAGCTTTAAGAGCTTAGCCCCAATAGTGTGGAAGCCTCAAATGGAATCACAAATCACCAAAACACCTTGGAAGAACTTGAGAGAATATGTATGCACACTAAAATCGGCCCACTCTTATTTTCACACACTTGTGTCAATTTTGTGAGCCAAGGACCCCTTTATATATTATGGAGGATTAGGGTTACATCCATGTAAACCCTAATACCCATGACCTTTCATTTACATAGGATCCATGGGTTAAAAGCTCCATGGACCATCCATGAAAGCTTAGCCCAACCTAAATGAACTTGGCCCATTCCATATATATAAGAGTCCATATTTAATTAGTTCTTTTTGATCACTTAATTAATTCTAAATTAATTCTTGATCAATACTAATTAAATAATATGATTCCATATTAATATATTAGAACTTATAATATATTAATATAAATCATAAATATACTATTCTCAAAAGACTATCCATATAAATTGTGCCGGTGAAGTGCAACCCAAATGGACCATGACGGGTCGGGTCAAGTACATACCAAATATAGTTATGGACTTAGACATTAATCCAACACCCATAGCGTCTCGAAACTTCTTGTTGAGCGTAAGAGACACGAACGATCGGGTAGCTCCCGAATCAAACAGGATATGAGCAGACAAAACATTGACCAAAAAGGTCCCTATACAAGATCGTATTAGACATAAGCATAAATAAAGGAAAAAATAAAAGATAAGGCTTCAACACATACCAGTCACAACATCTGGCGTTGCACGGACCTAACCGGTGTCAACTGGAAAGCCTTACTCTTCACCACATGGGCCTCCTCCTTGCCCTGGCGACCGTCGGTAATCCTCAAAGTTGCTGGAGCGGGCACCACCACTACTTATCCGGTTAATCTCAAACAATCAGCCTTTTTATGGCTGGTCTGATTGCAATGGAAACAAATCAGACCCTTTTGGGGCAATCCTTGCTCATGTGGCCCGACTGGCCACAACTGTAACATACTGAGCATGCTGTCCGACAAGCTCCACTGTGTGGCTTTCCGCACTTGGGGTAACAGCCCCGGCCCTATTGGCCTCTGGTGTGGGTATCAGAGGTCTTGGGCCTCTTGGTCGGACCCACAATTGTTTGAACCTGCTCCGACTTCCACTTCTCCTGAAGCTCCAACTTAATCTCCTACTCGCAAGCCTTCTCGATCATGTCATTCAGGGTTTTACACCCCGAGAAGCTCACGATATCATCCGTCAGCATAGCATGATATCTTGTTTTCCACATTTCCTCGTCTGCAACCTATTGCGGAACCAACAATGCTCTCTCCCTGAATTTTGCGGTGATCTCCACCATAGTCTTTGTGGTCTGGCGAAGGTCCTAAAACTCGCTAGTGAGCTGTAGGACCTTGATGGCTGGTGCAAACTCCCTCTAAAATCTCTGGACAAAGTCTTCCCATGTCATCTCAACCACTCTTGTTGTCCCCACGGCTCGGGTAACCTCCTCCCACCAGTCTCGTGCCCTGTTCCTCAACAAGCAGGATGCGAATCCTACCTTTTCCCCTGAAAGGTCTAGTATGCTCAAGAGTAATATTAAAATGATATTTCTAATTAACATATGATACTAATGTGTCACACTAACAACAACTTGATACAATTGATTATTTATTAGAAATTGGTTTTAATAAATATTCAATAAACTCTTATAATTAAATTGGAAATTATATATTTCTAGGAAATAATATTTTTCATTAGCAAGTAACATTATATATAATTCATATGGTATGAATTAATAAGTCATGCACAACATTTTGGACTAGGCAAATTCTTTTGTCTTTTACCAAAAAGTTAAAGTTTATATTTTATAAAGTTGTTTTATAAAATATAAAGCTTTTGCCCTCTTCCTTTTATTATTTATAAAATAAGAGTCAAAAAAGGAAGGTTATGGTTTTTTGATTATTTAAATGAGAGAATGGCTCTTTGAATATTTAAATAAGAGTATGACTTTTTGATTATTTAAATGAGAGAATGGCTCTTTGATTATTTAAATAAGGGCATGGTCTTTTGGTTAGTTTATTCAAAAAGTAGGGTAATGTTTATACTATATATACAATACTTGAGAGAGAGAGAGATGAGTCTCTCTCATCTTTTGTTCTTGCCTTGAAGTTTATTTGCATTTCCTTACTCTCTTTGGTTCATATTTTGATATGAACTAAAGCTTAAGAGTTCTTAAGAGTTTATGGACTAGCATCTTCATCAAGTTGAGGTATTGTTGGTGTCTCAAAGGTTCCACATTCTTCATCAACTTCCAAGCCTCCCAAGAGGACCCAAAGAACTACAAAGGTTGTCATTTCTTCACCTCTTCTTTGGTTGGTGTTTAAATCTTTCTACAACTTGCAAGGAGATCCTTGGTGGGTATAAAATGTTATGTTATGTTCAAAATTTTAAGTCTTTTGTTGCCATATTTTTTTCAAGTTTATGAAACATTTTTTGAACTAAAACCTGTAACAAAACGTTATTTCAAACCTATGTAATAATGTAGGTCAATTTGTATTTCTTTTTAATAATAAAGAGAAATTTTAGCATACTGTGTATATTTACATAATTGACCCTCAAAAATAAATTATTAAACAATCTCAATTGGGATGAACCAAGTAATAGAGATTGTAACAAGGTTTCCAAAAACATAAAGAACACTAAAATTCGAGTTATAACGAAGAAGTTATGACCAATCGAAGATCCGCGACAAAACCGGTAAAATACTGTTCAGTGTAAAAAAAACTGAATTTTCAATAAAAGGCTTTTTAGCCTTAACAATCTAAATGAAAGTTGTAGTTTATGTTAAACCGAGAACTTTCATAAAAAGAACGGCAAAATCTGACTTCGTATGAGGAAGATACGGTTTTTCTAAGTTTCAGTATAGTAGTGTACAACTCGAAATAAAGATCGAGTGATTTTTAGCCAACACAAACCTAAACGAGAATTGAAGGTCTCGTCAATAGTAGTACAACGATAGAAAGACAGACAAAAACGGACGTCGGATGAAGAAGTTATGAATTTTTAACGGATTTCCTGTCCCGGTCTGTTAAAAATAATAATATTAAAAATAAAATCAAAATCAGCCAACGAAGTCTAAACGAAAGTCGTAGGGTATAATTTTACCTACGCGTGCATATAAAGAACGTCAAAAACGGAGCTCGTATCCGAAAGTTATGATTTTCGCAAGTTTTTGGCACAAAAATCAAGAAAAATGGAAAACCGGGCAATTTCGCATGCATGACCTTCGGACACGTCACCCTCGCATGTGAGCCTCCACGTGTCACCTTATGATAGGACCGCAGTTCGTCGTGGCACCATTTGATTGGACCGCAGCCGAGGTCCACTAAGCAACCGACACCTTCGGATGAGACACCCCTCGGACACCCCCCTCGCACTGTGCCTTCTTCCCATTGGACCGAAGTCCGGTCTAGTCAGAAGCCACCACGTCCGAAGTCTCGCCCCGTGTACCCTTCGCATGCCAATGCGTGTGCTGCTGACTCCTTCCTTCACCACCTGTTTGGACACATGGCAGCCTCGCACAGCCTCGCATAGCCTCGGATCCGAGGCTCCGGCCTATATAAGGCATGCGAGGGCTTCCGAGAAATACACATTTTTCACCCCAAAATTCACCTTTCTTCACACTTTCTACCCCCACAAGCATATTTACAACCCCTAAAGCCCCGGTATCAAGTCTCAAACCCTAAGCAAGCCTCGAAGCCCGAGATTCCCGAGAAGTTAACCTCTCTCCAGTCGAAACTTTGCCCGATTTGAACCGGTTTCTCATCAAATAATCTCCTTTCCGGGAAACAAAACGCTGCCCAAATCACCACCTATCAAGTGAGTTCGTACCCCCGTATTTTCATAATTTCTACTGTTTTAAGGGGGGGAATACAATCATAACACAAGAACTTTGTGTTATAAAATCATGATTTCAAATCATGATAAAACGACATTAAATCATCAAAAATACTCAAAACATTAAACTCTTTTATAAACTTATATTTTTCCCCAAAATTCATATTTGTATATATATATATGTATATAAATAAGATTTAAAAGGCTTAGGACTGATAACTCATTCTGGATCCTTTTCCTTGTTTGGATGTGGGCTTGTAGTACCGGTTATTTGTCCGAGTGTCGTTTAAATTTTACTTATATATAAAATTGTGTAGGTATATAAATACAAAAGTTATTTCATCAGTTCAAATACCTTTGTAACATGTTGAGCAAGGGGTTACATGCTAAAAATAGTTAAATACAGATTCAGAAAGTACATATAAATTATAATAGGTATAATTTATACATAGAACAATAATTCATGATTCAAGTATACTAGAATACACTGTTTTACAAGAAACAAGGGTTTTGATTCAGAACAAATCAAGGGTTTACACTTATCAAATACATGTTCGGAATACTAATTCAAGAAGATACTGTCAATCATTTATTTCAGAATGATTGGGTTTTGATTCAAGAACATACATATTCGGAATATTAATTCAAGAACATACTGTCAATCATTTATTTCAAAATGATTGGGTTTTCATAACTAATATACATGTAACGTTTATATGCTTTTTATGAGACATTCAATTCAGGTTGTTTAGTTCATTTTAGACAACCAAGGTAAAGTCCTGGCATTATAACCAGAATCTCCAGCCCGGGGATCGAAACAAGTTGTGTGTAGATTTATATCGGGATTGACAACCCCGCACTCAGGCTGCTAGCTACAGTCAGGCATACACGCCAATGAGTGGCAATTGTTATCAACAGTTTAAACGCCCACAAAGCGTTTGTTTCAGGCCATCCGTCATAGTATGGTTATAATAACTCATTAAAAAGATATTAACAATACGTTAATGTATAAACAACTAAACGAAAGTACACCTTCAAAGTACCTGTTTACAGAGTACAAACTACAATGATTCAATACAGTTTTCAATAACAGCTGGTGGAGCTAGGCACACTCTCAGTTACAAGTTTTCATAAAGGAATACAAATACAAAACATTGATATAAAGAGAACGATTTTATGGGAATAAAACTACTTTTCATATACAACAGAAAATATAGGATTTTCTGGAACAGTTTACATATACAAGATACAGAGATACTCTTTCAAACATAAACACTTATGCACTCACTCAACTTTATGTTGATACTCTCTTTTCAAATTACTTGTATTCTCAGGGAAATAATACACAGGTACTCCCCGAGCTTTTTGAGAAGATGGAGCTATGTTGAGTCATATCTTCTTTTGTATAACTATTTTGGTTCAATATACAATGATTGAACACTTGTAAATACTTATACTTTTTAAATACAATGGTTGTTTGTACTTTGATTACTATGATGCATGTGTTGTGATACTACAATTGAAGTCCTCCACCTCCGGACGTTTCCGCCGTCTGGTTTGGGGGTGTGACAGATTGGTATCAGAGCATTGTTTATAGTGAACTCAGTATTTCAATCCATAAAAGATATACAAACTATAAATACATCGGGGCTAGGAGCTCTGACTACAAGTATACTTTTTAAAGATTTAAGTATTTTTACAAGAAGTATACTAACACTCATACCTACAAGTACAGTATCACAGTCATAAGAACTTAAAAGTATTTGGATGTTGAACACTATAGTCAAACCTGGGCAGTTATGTAATCATATCTGGAATTAATATAGTCTGATCAACTATATTGATTTGAGATATGACCAACATGTGTTTGGGAGTGATAGTGGTGTTGCGACATGTCTAAAACGTACCATACATATTCAGAAGAACTATAGAACAGAACACAAAGATTAAAATACTACGGAGAGTATTTTACTAACCTTACTTCTAATACAGAACCTATGGCTGAACACAATTTACCGGGAGACCCCTACAATCCACAAAATACAAGCTAGATCTCAGACTCAGATGAAGAACCCTTTGAGGACAGCGAATCAAGTGGTACGGATACAGAGCCACAAGTCTGCAACCCTGGGGAGCGTCCCCTAAGGCAAGAGGAAGCAGAACCCATACCCGAGTGGGGCCAATACATAAACTATTGGAGTTGACAAGACGGCCAACGCCCTCCTTACGGAATGGCACGAGGTTTCTATAACGTCTCGAGAGGAGGAACAGACGATAGAGCTCTTCCAGTTATAGTAAACCGAATAGCCTGGCAATTCGATCAATCAAGGATGTCGATCAATTGAATCCTAGAGGTGAATACGGTTGCGCAGGCTAACACTGCAGATATCCTTCGTCTTGATGAAATACAGGATGATACCCAGCACCATACAGAAGCCCTTCAGAGGCAAGTCTATGCTGCTCAATCCGAGATAAGGGAGTTCAGAGAGCATCAAGCTACCCAAGAAAGGCGCTGGAAAGCACAAGACGAAGCGGAACCTAACAACCGTCGTAGCAATCGCTGCAAGTAGTGTTCGCACTACTTCTACTTTCTACTTTCTATATCGAATGTATATACTACTTTTCACGATATGTACAAAACCGAGTATCAATAAAACAATAAGCACTTTACTTCAAGAAGAGTTAGTACAATTCTCATAAACATCCAATTCCAAAGTTTTGGATCACAGGAATGTTCCAGTGTTATTTTTCATGCTTTCAATACGACCGCGAAAATTTTATTTTCGGTAGGTCGGTTTGATGTCGACACTTCCTCAGTATTGTGGTATATTATAGACCTGCTTTAAGGTCAAGTGTTCCAAAGTACATACACTTAATATACCAATACAGTCGACATGTACATTCATACTCTTTGAAAAATAACCATTCAATTTCATATTATCCTGTTGCAAGTTGTACTTGCAATGGATTTATATTTCCAATTCTTTGCGAAATTCATGTTGAATTAAGTGTTTAGTTCAGAGATATCAAATTCATATTCATTCTTGATATCTTACTATCTTTTTATCTATTGACTTTTATAGAAAAATATGCCTCCTCGTAGAAATCCAAGACATGTCAATGAAGCACCGACCCCACCACCACCTCCTCAATTCGACCCCGCTATGTTTCAAGCGGCGGTCACGGCGGCTGTAGCGGCTGCCATGTCTCATATCCATACTCCTGGTGTTAGTGGGTCGGGAGTTGGTGCACATCCTTCTAACCATGGCGAAAGTCATGGGAATTCGCGAGAGTGCACTTATAAGGATTTTTCTAATGCCAAACCCAGGACCTTTAATGGGACTGGGGGAGTTATCGCACTAAGGCAGTGGATTGAGAAGACGGAAGCAATCTTTGAAATTTGCTCCTATCCGGAGGGTAGCAAAGTTAAATTTGTTGCCTGTACTTTTCCAGATAGGGCCCTAACATGGTGGAATGGCCACATTAAGTCACTTACACTAGTAGTGGCTAACTCTATCAGCTGGGAGAGCCTAAAAGCCATGTTAATGCGGGAATACTGTCCGCGAGGGGAAATACAGAAACTGGAGCAAGAACTTTGGGGTCTTACAATGGTTGGTTCTGACATATCAACCTATACCAATAGGTTCTGTGATCTGGCAATTCTTTGTCCGGATATGGTTCCTATGGAGAGCAAGAAGATTGAGAGATATATTTGGGGTATGTCGTCCCAAATTCAGTCAAGTGTTTTAGCTTCGAAGCCTATTACTTTTGACAGTGCCAAAGAGCTGGCACAATCTCTTATCGACCACGGAGCCCATCAAAACTCTGTGGTTTCTGCTCCAGAACAACCCAAGGAGAACAACAACAACAGCAAGAAGAAGGGTTGGAACAAGAGGAAGGTCAAATCTCCTCTGGAACCCGCAAAGAAGCAACAAGTAGTGGCAGTCCATGCTACTACTGTACCTGCTACCATACCCGCTACTGTACCTGATGTTGTCCCTAATAACCTTGCACCAACTAAGCCCTATGCTGGTACCCTCCCTAAGTGCAACAAGTGTAATTTTTACCACAACGGAAATTGCCGAGAAATGCAGTGCCGTAATTGCAACAGGAAAGGGCATACTGCCCAATTCTGTAGAATACCACCCCAACCACTTAACCAAGTACCTGCCGCTGGAGTAGGTCGAACATGCTACCAATGCGGTGATGTGGGGCATTTCAGGAAAGATTGTCCAAAAGCTGGAAATGCCGGTGGAGTTGGGAGGATTTTAGCACTGGGTCATGAAGAAGCGGTGGCAGACCCTGTAGTGGTCACGGGTACGTTCCTTCTCAACAATACTTATGCATGCATTCTATTTAATTGTGGTGCTGAGAGGAGCTTCGTGAGCCATAATTTTAAACATCTACTAAATCAAAACTCCCAACCACTAAATGAAACTTTCACAGTAGAAATGGCTAACGGGAAATCCGAATCCACCAATGATATATACATAGGATGTACCCTTACCTTGAATGACTTGTCTTTTCCAATAGACCTTATGCCGGTCTCTATCAAAAGTTTTGACATCATAATAGGTATGGATTGGTTGTGCCCCAACCATGCCGACATCCTATGTTATGAAAGAGTTATTCGTTTGAACTTACCAACTAATGAAACTCTTATTATCTATGGCGACAAACCCGGAATGAACCTTCGGATCATTTCTTGCATCAAGGCACAGAAGTACCTTCGCAAAGAGTACTGTGCTTTCTTAGCTCACGTCGTATACAAAAAGCAAGAAGTGAAAGATATCGCGAGCATTCCAGAGGTTTGCAACTTTCCCGATATCTTTTCCGATGATCTTCCAGGAGTACCTCCCGAACGACAAGTCGAATTCCGAATTGACTTAATCCCTGGAGCTACCCCTGTAGCCAAATCCCCCTATCGTCTTGCACCTTTTGAAATGCAAGAATTATCTAGCCATCTTAACGAACTCCAAAGTAAAGGTTTCATAAGACCAAGCTTCTCACCATGGGGAGCACCGGTTTTGTTCGTAAAGAAGAAGGATGGATCATTCCGCATGTGCATAGACTACCGCGAGCTGAATAAACTTACCATCAAAAATCGATATCATTTGCCTCGCAATGACGATCTGTTCGACCAACTTCAAGGTGCGAACTACTTCTCGAAAATAGACTTAAGATCTGGGTATCACCAGTTACAGATTTTGGAGGAAGACATTCCCAAACCCGCGTTTAGAACTCGTTATGGTCATTACGAGTTTATAGTGATGCCATTCGGATTGACGAATGCACCTGCTGTGTTCATGGATCTAATGAACAGAGTGTGTCGTCCATTCCTGGACAAATTCGTCATAGTCTTCATCGACGACATCCTTATCTACTCAAGAAGCAAAGAAGAACATGGCCTACATCTTCGTCAAATATTACAAACCCTTAGGATAGAAAAACTCTATGCGAAGTTTTCAAAGTGCGAGTTTTGGATTAGGAAGGTTGAATTCCTAGGTCACGTGGTCAGTTCAGAAGGAATACACGTGGACCCTTCCAAAATCAAAGCAATTGAAAACTGGCTAGCACCCAAAACACCTACAGAAATCCGTCAATTCTTAGGTCTTGCTGGCTACTATCGCAGATTCATCCAAAATTTCTCCCGAATTGCTAAACCGCTTACCACCCTGACGCAAAAGGGTGTAACTTTTAGTTGGGAAGAGAAGCAAGAAACAACATTCCAAACGCTCAAACAAGCCTTGTGCAGTGCACCAATCTTGTCTCTATTGTCACACCCCCAAACCAAGGATGGCGGAAACATCCGGGGATGGAGGACTTCATGTATAGTACCACAACAACGAGTATAATAGTGCTCAAAGTAAATACAACCATCATAAATATAATTGAAAAGGTTACACCATAGTATATGTTTACATGTTTCAAAATCAATTACATTATGATGACAAAATGAACTGTTTGACGATTTAACGTCCCATCCTCAAAATGCTGTTGATTTCCTGTTTCACTGATTTCCTGAGAATACAAGTAGTTTTGAAAAAGTGTCAACAATTAAGTTGGTGAGTTCATAAGAGTTTTATTTGACAAAGAAGCCGTTTTCCTTGTAAAAGCGATAGAGTATGATTCCAGAAAATCCAATATTTTCTTTATTAAGTGTGAAATGAAAGCTCCTATGTTATGCAATAATGTACCCTAGAAAGACCCGTAGATTCCTTCTATAATCACCCAGTGTATATAAGTTATATAAAATTTAAGTTAAATAAACCGTCGAATATAATGGGTCTGCCCTAGGTCCACAACCAAAGAAGGAACAGGAAGTAAGGCGGGCCCACCAATTCTAAGTCGATTGCCACAAAACTCATATATAACTCTAACATGTACACTTAGCAATTATAGCTGAAGTCTAACAATTCTAGATGAAACGTAGTTTTAATAGAAGTGTGTTTCCAAAGAAAATCCAATATCTTCCTTATAAAAGTCATGTAGTCCTAAATCCCAAGACCGAGAGTATGAGTGTGTTTTATACTTATAACGTGTTTGTAGTTTTAAATAGATAAAACCCCTTTTCAAAGTAGAATTTTCCCTGTAAACTTGAAATATTGTTAACTAACTATGTGAGTCGTTATAACCATACTACAACCGGATGACCTGCTGCGATATTCTTCAGACGTCGGAATGTTAATGACATTTGTCACCCCCGTTCGGCCGATCGGACTTATGCAAGCAGCATGGGTGTGGGTTGTCAACCCCAATATAGATCTATACACAATTATCACGCTCTCCCTACAAGAGACCCTGGTTATAACTAATTCAGGAATTTTTAACCAGTACTCAAAGAGTACAATGAAGACGTGTCTCACAATTCACGTTGACTAGTTTACATATAGTTTGAGTATTAAACCCCTTCCGTGGTGGAAGTGAAATCACATTTTATGAAAATACATTAGTGATATGTATCCATAAACTATTACTATTATAGTTTATCAAGTAGTGTATGAAAAACCCATTTGTTTTGAGAGTAAAACCTTTTCCATGTAGTATGCTTTTATCGAAAATTCATAAACTATACTTAATGTAGTTTATTATATGTGTTCGAAATGAATGGAGGAAAAAACTTAACATGAATGACTACTTCTGTTTATGATGGTAAACTAACAAGAATGCATCCAAACATTTAGAAACTTATTGTTATGCACTTTGCTCAACATACTACAAAGTGTTATTAATATGGTAAGCTATGTAACTAGTTTTTAACCTTTCTGCATTGTTTTAAAAATATCATAGAAAAATCATACGAAGTCGAAAACTGAATCTGTAAACTTTGAGAGTTCATAAAATGTGTCTAGTTTATTCATAATTTTTATTATAGTTTTTAGAAGTCTTTAACTTGTGTGAAAACGTTCATATTCACAGACTGGTCCGAATTCGTTTCTGAAATGATAGGCAGTTTTGTAAAAACCACCATAAATTGTATAAAAATCGTATGGAGATGTGAAAGTAGTCATTTTAAAGGTATGAACCTGAAATATTTTCATATTAAACAGTTTTGAAAGATATTAAGTTTAAGATGATCAAATCAGTCCGTGAATAAAACTCAACTTTTCTGATGAAAGCTGTTGTTTGAATTTAGTTAAGTTTTTGGTATTTTAACTTGTATCCCCCCCCCCCTAAAACTTGAAGAAAACATGAAAATGTAGGGGTATTAACTCACCTTGAGTGATTTCAATAGATGGATGATGAAGAAAAGAAGTGTTCAACTCAAGAACACTTGGGAGATGCTTGAAGATTCGAAGATCTAACAACAAATATGATGATATTTGTGTAAGGAACCCTTGATTTGAGTGAAGAAGTGTAAGGAAAACAAGTGAGGGATGAAATATCTTACCAAAGGTGGATGAGAATCCTTAGAACTCCTGGAGAATTCGAGATTTTGGAGAGAAGAGTGAGAGAGAGAGATGGGTTTGATTCTTCTTGAGAAAGAGTGAATAATGTGGGAAGTGAAGTGAAGATTTCCAGCCCTTTGATCTGATTATGGGCTGGTGAAATAGTGTGAAAGGACAACTAATTGACTAAGTATGGAGGAATAGTGACTGAGTATGGCCCTGGAGTGGGTGTGGTGGGTTGCTTGTGTCATAACTCAAAGGTAAAGTCAACACTCCACCTCAAAATCTCACCCACTAGATTTTATTCTTGAATAAAGATTTCCCTAAAAATGTGTTTAAATTATGAATATATAGGGTCTTATATGTCAAAATATAAGTTTGGGTGAAAGTCCCACGTTAAAATAATCAAAAACGGGCTTGAAACGAAGTCGTGGTCGAAAACCGGGTGAAAAATGGAAATCTGCGAAGCTTCTCGGATTGGGCCGAAGGTTCGGTCCCCAGCAGTCATGGACCGAAGGCGAGATAGGCCGGAATGGCCCGAAGGCGAAATGGGCCGAAGAGAGGGTTCGGGTTCGGTCTTCCAGCAGTTCGGTTCAGCAGAGTTCGGTCCCTTATGGTCTCGGTCCTTAGCAGCTTCGGTCCCTATAGGGAGGCTTCGGTTCTAAGGGTTGATTTTTCCATCATTACTCCGTTTTAAGTGGTTTTTGACCCGGTTAAGGGTCGGCATGACCCGAATGATTATCAAAAGTTAAAAGAGAGTTTGAGTGAGATTTGGGAGAGATTTAGATTGCTAAAGAGAGATTGAAAGAGACTTTGTCTGTGACCTTTTTGAGTGTTTAACTTCGTAAGGCAAGGTTTGTAAACCCCGTTAAGCCATGTTTAAGGGTCTTACACACCCCCGAAGCGTATGCAATAATGTTTTATCGTTTTGTTACCTCACTTATCCCGTTTAAGGTTTAAGAATTTCAATCATACGAACTTTCCAAGTGATAACTTCTTATTAAAATTGCGAGTTGTGCAGTAGCTAACATATTGTAAACCCTAATATACTAGGGTTAGATGAGTTGACCGGTTTGACTTATTGACTTTATTTGACTTTGACTAGCCTGAAAATTGACGGTTGTCACATCATCCCCCCGTTAGAAGGAATTTCGTCCCGAAATTAGCGTTTTGACTGGGACTACGAGAGTTTTGGGGAAAAGATGTGGGTACTTTTCGTAGCACATGGAATTGATATGGTAAGGACCAAGCCATCTTGCGTTAATTGACGACGTTTGGACATCTTATTTTAACCGGTGTTAAGTCGATTTAAAACCACCAGTGATTGTTTTGGAATGGTGGTGTATTCTATGTATATGCCTTTATGCTCTCCGCTTTATACTTGGTATTACTACTCCGAATATTTTATAATGTAATTAGCGAGTACTAGTATTACGAGTGCTTCAACAATTTGTGAAGAAATTTGCAATATAAGTCCTACCAGATCTTTTATAATCTCTTGGTGTAAACTAGTCGTATATCATTAAGATTTCAAGGGCATTCGGATGGGTGACCCCGCCTTAAGCCCACAACCAAACAAGGAGCAGGAAATAAGGCGGAATTACACATTCTAAGTCCATAGAATCTTAATGATATATGACCATAAAGTTTACACTAGCCACCATAGATTTACTAGTAAAAACCCTGTGTTTTTATATAAGAGATAAGACTTATTCGGGTTTTGCCGTGTTCTCGAGATTTATGGTTGATATACTTTAATCGATGCTAGTTTTAGTAAAAAAAAATTAAAATCTAAACGTTGATGTTAGAACATGTACCAATATTTACGGGCGGTTCCGGGGTGGTCTCTCCTGCGGTGATCATAAGTACCCTTCCACCATCACCAGCATTCCTTGCTCTTTGGCAGTCTCTTTTAAAGTGTCCCATTTCGCCGCACTCGTAACAGGCTGGGCTTACTCCAGTGCCAGGGACCTGGGTGATGGGTTGTGCCGGTGCCTTACAGAAACGGACAATGTGCCCCTTTCTGTTGCAACTTTTGCAATGCATCTCCCGGCAAACCCCAGTGTGATGGAAGTTACCCTTGTTGCATTTCGTAAGGGTTCCAGCGTATCGATTTATGGGTGCTGGTGTGGCATGGGCTGTGGCAGCATGAACAGCAACGATCTGTTGCTTCTTAGGGTAGTCCTGGGCCGGTTGGCCCTTCTTGTTGTTCCAAAACTTCCTTTTGTTGTTTTCCCCTCTTGCCTGCTCAGGGGTGGTTGTCACAGTGTCATGGCTAGCCCTATGGTCGATGAGTTGTTACGCTAACTCCTTGGCATTGTCGAAGGTAGTTGGTCTTGAGGCCAACACGATATCTTGAATTTGGGAGGACAATCCCCAGATGTATCGATCCAACTTTTTGTCATCCGGGGTGACCATAGCAGGACAAAGGAGTTCTAGATCACAGAATCGGACGGTATAGGTTGCAAGGTCAGAGCCTGTCATCTTGAGATTCCACAGTTATTGCTCTAGCTTTTGCACTTCGCCCCTTGGGCAATACTCTTTCAGCATCATTGCCTTCAAGTCCTCCCAGCTTATCGAGTTAGCCACTGTAAGCGTTAGTGACTTAACGTGGCCGTTCCACCAAGTAAGGGCCCGGCCGGAGAAAGTGCGAGTTGCAAATTTGACTTTGTTCGCTTCGGGGCACGCACAGATCTCGAAGATAGATTCGGTCTTCTCGAACCACTGCATCAAATCGATGACTCCCCCTCTACCATCGAATGAATCGGGTTTGCCATTGGTGAAGTCCTTAAAGGAACACCCTCTCGAATTCCCTTGGCTATCTCCTTGAGTGGAGTTATTAGCATTGCTCCCTATCCTCCTGGCACCATGAGTGCTGATTTGGGACATAGCAGCTGTTACCGGGGCCGTGACCGCAGCTTAGAACATAACCGGATCATATTGGGGAGGCGGCGGTGGTGGATTTGTTTGCGTTCCGCCAGTGCGTCTAGCAGACCTACGAGGCGGCATCTCTCTCTTATAGAATTTCAAATACGAAATGAGTATAAGTCTTTTAGTAATGGTTATTAGTCGGGCGTCGTAAAACTAGGTTATTAGTTTTCAAGTATAGTATTTCCCGATTTTTCAAATGTGGCAATCAATTCATAGTAGAGGTCTATATAAATAAACTTATGAATTTAGTAGTAATGACTCGAATGTAATCTTGTAATCTTTGTTCCACGCCTGATCCACTGTCCTCCTGGCACCATGAGTGCTGATTTGGGACATAGCAGCTGTTACCGCGGCCGTGACCGCAGCTTGGAACATAACCGGATCATATTGGGGAGGCGGCGGTGGTGGATTTGTTTGCGTTCCGCCAGTGCGTCTAGCAGACCTACGAGGCGGCATCTCTCTCTTATAGAATTTCAAAGACGAAATGAGTATAAGTCTTTTAGTAATGGTTATTAGTCAGGCGTCGTAAAACTAGGTTATTAGTTTTCAAGTATAGTATTTCCCGATTTTTCAAATGTGGCAATCAATTCATAGTAGAGGTCTATATAAATAAACTTATGAATTTAGTAGTAATGACTCGAATGTAATCTTGTAATCTTTGTTCCACGCCTGATCCACTCCTAAGATCACTTGGCATATACCAGTTGTGTATAATTAAGGTCCAATAGGCCGTTGAACTTAATGAGTCTGCCCTAGGTCCACAACCAAACAAGGAACAGGAACTGAGGCGGACTCATCATTTCTAAGTCGATCGTCTCTTAATTACACATAATCTTGAGGTATACATTAAGCAATCTTAGAGTCACTATAAGCAAATCGTTTGTAATACCAGGTTATGAAGTATGTGGTAAACTCCCAATGAAATAAAATGCATGCCAATTTTATTGATATACTCTAGTTCATAGAGTTCAGGAAAGTTTGACCTTATATTAGGTCTATATTTCGTTAATGTAAGGAAAAACTTTGACGGTGACACGACCCCTTGAATAGTGTAGTCTCTAGATTTGAAGGGTCGAATTTATGTATATGACGGGGCAGTGTTCAAACGCATGCCAGGAGTTTGAGTCTGTAATGGTATGTCAGTAGTAGGGGTGTAAACGAGCCGAGCCGAGCCCGAGCCTGACCAAGCTCGAGCTCGACTCGTTTAATTTTGAAGAAGCTCGAGCTCGAGCTCGAGCTCGGCTCGTGAACAATTTAGTGAGCTCGCGAGCCTAAACGAGTCTACACACATACACACACACACACACACACACACACACACATATATATATATATATATATATATATATATATATAGCCTCGTTTAGGCTCGCGAACCCATTAATTGAAGCTCGGCTCGAGCTCGTTTAATAAACGAGCCTCATATTTAGGCTCGAGTTTGGCTCGGGCTCATTTAATTCGATCTCGAGTCGAGCTTTTAACGATTCGATCCCGATTAGCTCACGAGTAGCTCGTCTCACTTACACCCTTAGTCAGTAGTGTAAACACTACTCATGGCGGGTGATGTTTCGTGGGCCATAGAATGAAGACATGAAACTTTGCATTGCCCTAAACTTTGCCCTGGCTTCTGCCATTTTATGTTCTGTTTTTACCACGCGTTTTCTCTAATGTTGTTTGACGTTCCTTATACTCTCTAATCTCGACTCGAGTTGTGATAACTTCCCTCTGAAGGCTTTGATGTGTTCTTTGATCTGTTCGTGGCCTCCATCCAGGTGACGAAGGCAAATTGCAGCGATCTTGGTGGTAGGGCCAACCTCCATGATTTCGGCTGACTGTTGCTCGTGTTTGTACACTCAAGTGAGTGATGCGGTGTATTATGACAAGGAGAGCCCTGTCTACTAATCCTCCTCTGCTGAGGTTGTAGAAGCCTCATCCATGTCATAGGTAGGGTGTTAACTTTATTCCTAACTCCGTCTCTGTAAATCTACGGCTTATCGAGGCGTCGGACCATGGAAGTCTCGTCGGGGTCTTCTCCCATTTCTTCTTTTCCTTTGTTTTCCTTCGGTTTCTCTTCCTCTCGCTTCTCTTCCGAATTGTCTTCGGGGTCTTCCTCTATTATTTCTTCAGAATCCTCTTTGAATTTCTCTCTGATCCAGCCACCATTTTCCTGGTTAGCAAGAATAGGGTCTCTTGGTAGTTGAGCTCCCGTCACGTTGCTTGTGCGAGAATAGGGGTAGAAGAGATAATTAATAGGCGTCTAATCCTATAATTACTTATAGGGGTGATCCTTATTAGTCACGTCTATAATCACATAGTGCATACCAGTTATACATAAACTGAGATAGAATAGACCTTCGAATAAATGACTCTACTCTAAGTCCAACCAACCAAACAAGGAACAGGAAGTAGAGCAATAGTCATAGATTATGAGTCTATAATATCCTTAATTATGTATAACCTTAGTGTATGCACTCAGTCATTATAGACCTACTAATAGGGGTCTTTAGTTTTCACATAAGTTGGTTATAGTATCACCAAATACTCCTATAGTATTTTTAATGTTTGTCTTATGTTTTCAATGTTTCTTTGTAGATAGAGTTGGTAAGTTTTTAGACTTGTTGCAACACCACAACCATTCTCGGGCATATGCTAATCACTTCTGGGATAGACATAGTTGATCAGGCTATGTCATTCCCAGACCTGACTATACATCCCCAAGCCTACTTGTGTCGTTCAACAATCACCACTTTTGTTTTGTTCTAGTATGATGCTGACCTTAGCATGTATGCATGCATGTATACTTTTAACAAGAAACTATTTATTTCTAAAAGTATAGTTATTTGAAAATGTTTAATCAGAGACTTTACTCCCAATGCATTTATAGTTTGTATATCTTATGCGGTTCGATATACTTAGTTCACTATAAACAATGTTCTGATACCAATCTGTCACACCCCCAAACCAAGGATGGCGGAAACGTCCGGGGGTGGAGGACTTCATGTATAGTATCACAATAACGAGTATAATAGTGCTCAAAGTAAATACAACCATCATCGATATAATTGAAAAGGTTACACCATAGTATATGTTTACATGTTTCAAAATCAATTACATTATGATGACAAAATGAACTGTTTGACGAATTAACATCCTATCCTCAAAATGTTGTTGATTTCCTGTTTCACTGATTTCCTCAGAATACAAGTAGTTTTGAAAAAGTGTCAACAATTAAGTTGGTGAGTTCATAAGAGTTTTATTTGACAAAGAAGTCGTTTCCTTGTAAAAGCGATAGAGTATGATTCCAGAAAATCCAATATTTTCTTTATTAAGTGTGAAATGAAAGCTCCTATGTTATGCAATAATGTACCCTAGAAAGACCCGTAGATTCCTTCTATAATCACCCAGTGTATATAAGTTATATAAAATTTAAGTTAAATAAACCGTCGAATATAATGGGTTTGCCCTAGGTCCACAACCAAACAAGGAACAGGAAGTAAGGCGGGCCCACCAATTCTAAGTCGATTGCGATAAAACTCATATATAACTCTAACATGTACACTTAGCAATTATAGCTGAAGTCTAACAATTCTAGATGAAACGTGGTTTTAATAGAAGTGTGTTTCCAAAGAAAATCCAATATTTTCCTTATAAAAGTCATGTAGTCCTAAATCCCAAGACCGAGAGTATGAGTGTGTTTTATACTTATAACGTGTTTGTAGTTTTAAATAGATAAAACCCCTTTTCAAAGTAGAATTTTCCCTGTAAACCTGAAAGATTGTTAACTCCCTATGTGAGTCGTTATAACCATACTACAACTGGATGACCTGCTGCGACGTTCTTCAGACGTCAGAATGTTAATGACATTTGTCACCCCCGATCGGCCGATCGGACTTATGCAAGCAGCATGGGTGTGGGTTGTCAACCCCAATATAGATCTCTACACAATTATCACGCTCTCCCTACAAGATACTCTGGTTATAACTAATTCATGAATTTTTAACCATTACTCAAAGAGTACAATGAAGACGTGTCTCACAATTTACGTTGACTAGTTTACATATAGTTTGAGTATTAAACCCCTTCCGTGGTGGAAGTGAAATCACCTTTGATGAAAATACATTAGTGATATGTATCCATAAACTATTACTATTATAGTTTATCAAGTAGTATATGAAAAACCCATTTGTTTTTAGAGTAAAACCTTTTCCATGTAGTATGTTTTTATCGAAAATTCATAAACTATACTTAATGTACTTTATTATATGTGTTCGAAATGAATGGAGGAAAAAATTAACATGAATGACTACTTCTGTTTATGATGGTAAACTAACAAGAATGCATCCAAACATTTATAAACTTATTGTTATGCACTTTGCTCAACATACTACAAAGTGTTGTTAATATGGTAAGCTATGTAACTAGTTTTTAACCTTTCTGCATTGTTTTAAAAATATCATAGAAAAATCATACGAAGTCGAAAACTGAATCCGTAAACTCTGAGAGTTCACAAAATGTGTCTAGTTTATTCATAATTTTTATTAGAATTTTTAGAAGTATTTAACGTGTGTGAAAACGTTCATATTCACAGACTGGTCCGAATTCGTTTCTGAAATGATAGGCAGTTTTGTAAAAATCACCATAAATTGTAGAAAAATCGTATGGAGATGTGCAAGTAGTCATTTTAAATTTATGAACCTGAAATATTTTCATATTAAACAGTTTTGAAAGATATTAAGTTTAAGATGGTCAAATCAGTCCGTGAATAAGACTCAACTTTTCTGATGAAAGCTGTTGTTTGAATTTAGTTAAGTTTTTGGTATTTTAACTTGTATTCCCCCTCCCCCCTAAAACTTGAAGAAAACATGAAAATGTAGGGGTATGAACTCACCTTGAGTGATTTCAATAGATGGATGATGAAGAAAAGAAGTGTTCAACTCAAGAACACTTGGGAGATGCTTGAAGATTCGAAGATCTAACAACAAATATGATGATATTTGTGTAAGGAACCCTTGATTTGAGTGAAGAAGTGTAAGGAAAACAAGTGAGGGATGAAATATCTTACCAAAGGTGGATGAGAATCCTTAGAACTCCTGGAGAATTCGATATTTTGGAGAGAAGAGTGAGAGAGAGAGAGAGAGAGAGAGATGGGTTTGATTCTTCTTGAGAAAGAGTGAATAATGTGGGAAGTGAAGCGAAGATTTCCAGCCCTTTGATCTGATTATGGGCTGGTGAAATAGTGTGAAAGGACAACTAATTGACTAAGTATGGAGGAATAGTGACTGAGTATGGCCACAACCAAACAAGGAACAGGAAATAAGGCGGAATTACACATTCTAAGTCCATAGAATCTTAATGATATATGACCATAAAGTTTACACTAGCCACCATAGATTTACTAGTAAAAACCTTGTGTTTTTATATAGGAGATAAGACTTATTCGGGTTTTGTCGTGTTCTTGAGATTTATGGTTGATATACTTTAATCGATGCTAGTTTTAGTAAAAAAAAATTAAAATCTAAATGTTGATGTTAGAACATGTACCAATATTTACGGGCGGTTTCGGGGTGGTCTCTCCTGCGGTGATCATAAGTACCCTTCCACCATCACCAGCATTCCTTGCTCTTTGGCAGTCTCTTTTAAAGTGACCCGTTTCGCCGCACTCGTAACAGGTTGGGCTTACTCCAGTGCCAGGGACCTGGGTGATGGGTTGTGCCGGTGCCTTACAGAAACGGACAGTGTGCCCTTTTCTGTTCCAATTTTTGCAATGCATCTCCCGCCAAACCCCGGTGTGATGGACGTTACACTTGTTGCATTTTGGAAGGGTTCCAGCGTATCGATTTATGGGTGCTGGTGTGGCATGGGCTGTGGCAGCATGAACAACAATGATCTGTTGCTTCTTAGGGTAGTCCTGGGCCGGTTGGCCCTTCTTGTTGTTCCAAAACTTCCTTTTGTTGTTTTCCCCTCTTGCCTGCTCAGGGGTGGTTGTCACAGTGTCATGGCTAGCCCTATGGTCGATGAGTTGTTACGCTAACTCCTTGGCATTGTCGAAGGTAGTTGGTCTTGAGGCCAACACGCTATCTTGAATTTGGGAGGACAATCCCCAGAGGTATCGCTCCAACTTTTTGTCTTCCGGGGTGACCATAGCGGGACAAAGGAGTGCTAGATCACAGAATCGGACGGTATAGGTTGCAAGGTCAGAGCCTGTCATCTTGAGGTTCCACAGTTCTTGCTCTAGCTTTTGCACTTCGCCCCTTGGGCAATACTCTTTCAGCATCATTGCCTTCAAGTCCTCCCAGCTTATCGAGTTAGCCATTGTAAGCGTCAGTGACTTAACGTGGCCGTTCCACCAAGTAAGGGCCCGGCCAGAGAAAGTGCGAGCTGCAAATTTGACTTTATTCGCTTCGGGGCACGCACAGATCTCGAAGACAGATTCGGTCTTCTCGAACCACTACATCAAATCGATGACTCCCCCGCTACCATCGAATGAATCGGGTTTGCCATTGGTGAAGTCCTTAAAGGAAAACTCTCTCGAACGCCCTTGGCTATCTCCTTGAGTGGGGTTATTAGTGTTGGATTTTGAGCATTCTAACACTCCTATGGTGTACATGCAACCCTATAAACCTTGGATCTATGTTTTCTCTATTATACATGCAAATATTAACTATTCCAAGGTTTCATCCTAACTAGCATATTATGAAGCACCTATACTACAAAGTTCTAGTTAGATGACATACCTTTTGATGTAGCTTGATGTCTTCAAGCTTTAAGAGCTTAGCCCCAATAGTGTGGAAGCCTCAAATGGAATCACAAATCACCAAAACACCTTGGAAGAACTTGAGAGAATATGTATGCACACTAAAATCGGCCCACTCTTATTTTCACACATTTGTGCCAATTTTGTGAGCCAAGGACCCCTTTATATATTATGGAGGATTAGGGTTACATCCATGTAAACCCTAATACCCATGACCTTTCATTTACATAGGATCCATGGGTTAAAAGCTCCATGGACCATCCATGAAAGCTTAGCCCAACCTAAATGAACTTGGCCCATTCCATATATATAAGAGTCCATATTTAATTAGTTCTTTTTGATCACTTAATTAATTCTAAATTAATTCTTGATCAATACTAATTAAATAATATGATTCCATATTAATATATTAGAACTTATAATATATTAATATAAATCATAAATATACTATTCTCAAAAGACTATCCATATAAATTGTGCCGGTGAAGTGCAACTCAAATGGACCATGCCGGGTCGGGTCAAGTACATACCAAATATAGTTATGGACTTAGACATTAATCCAACAGTCTCCCACTTGGACAAGTCTAAAACTATTATTGAGTATGACTTCAAAACCTAACTGGCAATCGTAGCTCTTAAAGCCGCTGTCGAACTCTGACCTTGTCACTGACTTGTCCATTAGATAAGGGATCATATATTCCTCCATTCTAGATATCATATGGACTGAGACATGGATTATAATCATTCTCTCTGTCCATTTGTTGTTTCCCGATTTTCGATTTATGATGACTGACTGATTGAACAAATCAAATCAGTCCTCGCTTGGCCAAGCACTCACATGTGTCATCGCTAAATCATCGAGGGGCCCACAGATATCGCTTTTATCCCGAAGGTAAAAGGAATGGATAAACTTCGACTCATATGGCTTGTTCTACTACTTGTTGAATCATACACAAAGGCACGTTTTATAACATCGATTTACCAATGCGTTTTCGTGCAATCAATGTATAACCAACTCATAGTAACAACTCATATCTCTAGGTTTGAAGAATATAAGATATTATCGTCTCATGATCACTCGTGATAAAATCCATGAAGTGATTCAAATGAGAGCGGGTTGAATCCAATACTCAGAACTTATGAGCACTCATGAGTGTTATAGCACCACTTTGTCCACCAACTTGGACCTCTACAAACCAACCCATGACAGTCTTGATTCATATCTACTTCCAACATATGACCGACTGTGGATGGTTTGAATAACTTAATCATTCAGGAAGAGCGACTTAGTTATTCTGGAAGTCAAAACATGCAAAGTGAAACACAAGAATAAATGAATCAAATATGGTATCAAACCCTATGAATATAAATAAACACTTTTATTTATCACCATACTGATTACTCATTATTCATTGTTTCGGTTTTATCAACTATATACTTGAATTAAAAACACTAGTTGTCCCATGCTCCAAGCATGTACACTATGTTTTTCTTAAACAATAGCTTTGCCATACACCAAGTATGCACTCTATGTTTGTCTATGATCCTTACTTTGTGAAATAAACCAATTGAACATAATTTCAATGATTCTAATTTCACACTCCCAAGTCCTTATCGAAAAATGTGAGAATTTCAAATTCCTATCATTTATCGAAATTTGTTTAGATTTTAAACTTATATGCACTGACCCTCCTGTAATGAATATGTACAAAGTCACAAAGACTTGTCAACAGTCATTATAAGGTATTCCAATGGAGATCAACTCCATGGAAACTAAGTCTCACATTCAAAGTACATTGCTTTGGACATGCTTCTTGCATTAAGTTTTCTAATCTTACACAGATAACTTCCACCTATGGAGACAACTCCATATTCTCATTTTGACTATCACTTCTGAATAAGAGATGCCTCTTTTCAGAATATGTCAATATGGTCCTTCCAAAATTAGCACTATACTTCCAACTGTCCCTGAGCAACCAATCTTTGGTAAACCTCAGATTGTCCTTGACAATTGCTTAATCATTTTAGTCATATCCAATTCTAGACCTTTTCCCTTCTTAATGCCTCTGGGCATTTGGAAAAATTTAGAAATGACAAATATTATAGCACATGCAATCGATCCTGTACCCAAAGCAAATGGTACACGATTCATGATGTCTCACATAAAGACATGATTCTAGACCAGTCTTTTGCTACAATATTTTTATTTGCCATGTTTTCAAAATTTTACTATGAAGAGGGATGCCGTAATCATAATCGAATTTTGAGAACGCAATATATAGAATTTCCTTAAGTTGAACCAATCCAACATGAAATTCATATATATATTCTTGACTAAAGATGATTAAGGTCTCAATCTAAGCCTTTAAAACTGAAATGAAGTATATCCTCTCCCTTAATTATAGCAAAACAACTTTTTCAATCTTTGCAGCCTCACGAATTGAAACTTTTGTTTTCTATAATTAACATTGCTAACTTGCAACACTAACAATAATTATCATGCTCCCACTAACATGATGATTATTAGCATAACACTTATGCTCCCACTAGCTTTGTCATGTACTCAGAAATCAGTTGGACTTCTAGAAATCAATACTTTATTGACTTTCTTACCAAAGTTCAGATTTCTGATACGAGATGCTTTGATAAAACTTTATCAAAATCATACACCTTTCCTTAGATAGCATGCATGTGTGTCTAAACAATTTCAGAACTATGAAAAGGGATGTCGTAATCATAGTCTCAATTGTTTAGACCTTTTGCCATCTGCTTCAAATCTACTTGGTGGAAGTGTTTCCTCACCATCATTTTCATGAATCGGAGAGAAACCTTATGACCCTTAGATTTTGTGGTGTTCTTATCCATGTGAATCGTCAAAACCATAGTCACAAGACAAGGATAATGACAAATCCAAACTCATATGGACTGAACTTATGCAATCTTAACTTCTTCCCACCTGGCAGTACAGGGCCTGCCATTGCTTCCATGTTGTTATGCAACCAATTGAGAACTTTCAGAACTCCTATGCAAAGCCAACTTTAACTGGAATGGGCACAGAATATGTCAACACGATAGGTTATAAACCTCAAGTCGTGTGCTAGTGAAGAACCTCAGGTTTTATTCTTGATTAGTTCTTGAAATTCTTTTTAGGATCTTTAAGACTCCCACTATCCTCTTGACATATAAGACTATCTTGCCAAATATTCAAGAGATAGTGCGGATTCTTTATCAAGACAAACACTTCACACAATTGGCCTTAGTTGGTTTTTGTTTTATCCAAAACATCACAACTTACCAATTTCAAATGTACAAGAGTAGGACACTTTTACTCTTACATTTGACAAGTGTTTTAAACCTTTCTTTAAGATATGTCACTCAAGTTACAATCTTGGAGTATGACTCTAAGAATTGTTTTGGAACGAAGTATGACTCATCTTCCTGATCTAACCATTTCAACAATTCATGACTCCTCTTCTTAGTCATAAGAATGCACTAAGATGACCTTTAGAGGACTAATTGTGATATGATTTCTAAATCATTAAGATGATCACAAACATGATACTAAAGTACTCTCCCATCTTTTCAGATTTGAGAAACTTTTATCTTTCTGCCTAATTTGATTCTTCCCATTCGTTCTGCCATACATTGAGACTTTTCCAATGTTTCAGAATTATACTTAAAATTGTAAGTATAACCATACTTACTAAACTTTAGTAAATCAAATAGTCTTAACGAGATTTGTGGTGGACATGACCAGTGCACAAGAATGTGTACTCGATCCCTTTAGTCCTTCACTTGACTCACACATCCATGTGAACAAGTAATTAGTCTTGATTTTCCAATGCTTGAAAGTTCTCATTCATCATACTATTCAACTTGCATGATTCCAAGTTTCGGACCAATTGAAACTTGGGCGATGAGGAACTTTCCTGATTTGGTAAATTTAGACACTACCACAAATGAAAGAATCAAATCCATTTTCCAATATTGCTGTCAGTGGAATCATATAAGCAACAATTTTCCACAAATGCCATTGTAAGGATACTTCAAATAAATAAAATCAAAAATTTCCTTTTATTTTAAAAAACTTTGCGGAAAAACTTATCCTTACAATCCATATGAAAACCTTGTTGTTATATATTCCTAAGCAATGTGTCATAACTCCTAAGTAACAGCTTCAAAATTCTGATGCGATCGAAGTCCATCTTCGTGATCAGAAGCAGCATATACTTCCTTTAAGCTTTCTCTCTTTTCTTTGATTCTTATAACATCACCATGTGACTCGGTCACATTATGTAATAATAATCTCCAAATAGGAGCTTAACAGAGTTAGACAATGGACTTTACCTGAAGTAAAGTCAAACTTATTGACTTTAACATCCTTAGGTAAATTTGGCAGCTTCGCAAACAGTGCCCCTTCCTTTGGAAATTTTAACAAATGGACCCTTTGGTAATGGTACTATCTCAGACTTAGCCTTTCTCTTTACCATTTGGTCAACCGGGTTGACTATGGCCAATCCCTTTCCATTGGGAAGAGAATGCTTTTTCTGGATTTCCAGTGTCACCATTGTCACTGTCCATAAAGTTTTTGGGAAGTTGATCTTCTAATCAAATTTGCTTTACTATCGTTCCAAATCATTGTTGATTCAGCAGCACCAAGCAAATAGATATGATCATTAAGGTTCATGTCATAGTCTGTTTCATAGTAGTCCCAAAGGAACTCACTATGTGACTTAGAAAGTGATTGAACATCCAACTTTCTCAAGACTTTGACACCCAACTCTCCCGGCTTGTCAATATGTGACTTCATCTCTAAGATGTGATCACACATAGACCTTGCTTGCCATTAGGGCTTGAGTGACCTTGAACTTGTGGTTTGGTAGAATAATTGGAGGAGGTGGAGGAAGAGAAGTATGACTTCCATGAGCCAAACTCGGGAAGTCATATTCATTAGGAAAGCTTGGTTTGGGAAGATCATTGTTGTCTAAACCAGACATCAACAATGGGAGAAATTCACGTAAAGTTGATTTAAGTCCTTAATATAACACCCAATATGATATATTAAGGCTAGGACCCAACAAACTATTTTATAACTTGGAAGAGGGATGCCGTAATCCAAGCTATAAAATATTTGAAGGTAGGTGAATGACGATTCACCAATTTCCACCAAGATAAACGAAATGTATTATTAGGTTTTAATTGGTTTTGAAACTCCTAGATTCTTTTGAGATTCATTGAACTTTTCAATGGCATGTTTCAATCTCGAGTGTGCCCTTCAGGTTTTGTGACTGGGATGTCGAGGATCACAAAACAAGGTGTGAAGTAACCATGCAAATATACTTGGTATCCTTAATATTTACCCCTTAATCGATGTGCCGGTTAACCACACACGCTCCACCGATGCTATGATAAACATTAAGTTACCCTTTGCCTACCTTGTTAAATCAAGCTAGTGTGCCGGTTAACCACACACGCTCCACTAACTGACTTAAGAAAGTGCAAAGTGTAATTTCATGGGTTAGCACCAAATTCACATTTTCCTAAGTAACTAAGATTGGGAATTTATAAATGTTTAGTTACTTAGTATTTGTCATTAATACTTTTAATGAAGGGAGAATTATAGTCCTTGTCCTACCCGTTCGGCTAACGACCCTCCACCGGTCAAGGAAGCGGTGGGTGAGAGTGGACACCCATTAAACTGCCATTTTATAGGCAGTAACCTTATACCCCCCTTATAGACCGGCTTCGTGAATGAGGCCTACTAATGGTAAGACGACTTGCTCTTATGCATATATATATATATATAAATATTATTAACTTATAATATTATAAAGTATAAGGGTTGAATTTTAACTTTTAAAATTCTAAGGGCTTAACTTGGAATTAAAGTCTTCATGGGAAAACTTTACAAATTCCAAAACTTGAGGGCAAGTTTTTGAAACTATTAAAAAATTTTCATTTCATAACTTATGAGTTTAATGGTTCATTAAAATTAAGACTCTTCATTTTTTATGTAACCTCTTATTCTTTAATAACACTTTTAAAGAAGTGACTCTTAAACATCCATAACTTGAGGACAAGTTATGGAGTCATAATACTATTTAATGAAAAAAGACTCTTCATTTTTTTATGTAACCTATGACACTTTTATGAGTTTTAAGATTCATAAATGTGACCTTTTATGTAACTTGAGGACAAGTTACAAAAACAAATTTTATGAACTACCTCTAGATATTATCGTCTCATGATCACTCGTGATAAAATCCATGAAGTGATTCAAATGAGCATGGGTTGAATCCAATACTCAGAACTTATAAGCACTCATTTGAATCACTTCATGGATTTTATCACGAGTGATCATGAGACGATAATATCTTATATTCTTAAAACCTAGAGATATGAGTTGTTACTATGAGTTGCTTATACATTGATTGCACGAAAACGCATTGGTAACTCGATGTTATAAAACGTGCCTTTGTGTATGATTCAACAAGTAGTAGAACAAGCCATATGAGTCGAAGTTTATCCATTCCTTTTACCTTCGGGATAAAAGCGATATCAGTGGGCCCCTCGATGATTTAGCGATGACACATGTGAGTGCTTGGCCAATCCAGGACTGATTTGATTTGTTCAATCAGTCAGTCATCATAAATCGAAAATCGGGAAACAACAAATGGACAGAGAGAATGATTATAATCCATGTCTCAGTCCATATGATATCTAGAATGGAGGAATATATGATCCCTTATCTAATGGACAAGTCATTGACAAGGTCAGAGTTCGACAGCGACTTTAAGAGCTACGATTGCCAGTTAGGTTTTGAAGTCATACTCAATAATAGTTTTAGACTTATCCAAGTGGGAGACTGTTGGATTAATGTCTAAGTCCATAACTATATTTGGTATGTACTTGACCCGACCCGGCATGGTCCATTTGGGTTGCACTTCACCGGCACAATTTATATGGATAGTCTTTTGAGAATAGTATATTTATGATTTATATTAATATATTATAAGTTCTAATATATTAATATGGAATCATATTATTTAATTAGTATTGATCAAGAATTAATTTAGAATTAATTAAGTGATCAAAAAGAACTAATTAAATATGGACTCTTATATATATGGAATGGGCCAAGTTCATTTAGGTTGGGCTAAGCTTTCATGGATGGTCCATGGAGCTTTTAACCCATGGATCCTATATAAATGAAAGGTCATGGGTATTAGGGTTTACATGGATGTAACCCTAATCCTCCATAATATATAAAGGGGTCCTTGGCTCACAAAATTGGAACAAGTGTGTGAAAATAAGAGTGGGCCGATTTTAGCGTGCATACATATTCTCTCAAGTTCTTCCAAGGTGTTTTGGTGATTTGTGATTCCATTTGAGGCTTCCACACTATTGGGGCTAAGCTCTTAAAGCTTGAAGACATCAAGCTACATCAAAAGGTATGTCATCTAACTAGAACTTTGTAGTATAGGTGCTTCATAATATGCTAGTTAGGATGAAACCTTGGAATAGTTAATATTTGCATGTATAATAGAGAAAACATAGATCCAAGGTTTATAGGGTTGCATGTACACCATAGGAGTGTTAGAATGCTCAAAACCCAACAGTTAACTCCCAATGTGAGTCGTTATAACCATACTACAACTGGATGACCTGCTGCGACGTTCTTCAGACGTCGGAATGTTAATGACAATTATCACCCCCGATCGGCCGATCGGACTTATGCAAGCAACATGGGTGTGGGTTGTCAACCCCAATATAGATCTATACACAATTATCATGATCTCCCTACAAGAGACTCTGGTTATAACTAATTCAGGAATTTTTAACCAGTACTCAAAGAGTACAATGAAGACGTGTCTCACAATTTACGTTGACTAGTTTACATATAGTTTGAGTATTAAACCCCTTCCATGGTGGAAGTGAAATCACATTTTATGAAAATACATTAGTGATATGTATCCGTAAACTATTACTATTATAGTTTATCAAGTAGTATATGAAAAACCCATTTGTTTTGAGAGTAAAACCTTTTCGATGTAGTATGCTTTTATCGAAAATTCATAAACTATACTTAATGTAGTTTATTATATGTGTTCGAAATGAATGGAGGAAAAAACTTAACATGAATGACTACTTCTGTTTATGATGGTAAACTAACAAGAATGCATCCAAACATTTAGAAACTTATTGTTATGCACTTTGCTCAACATACTACAAAGTGTTGTTAATATGGTAAGCTATGTAACTAGTTTTTAACCTTTCTGCATTGTTTTAAAAATATCATAGAAAAATCATACGAAGTCGAAAACTGAATCCGTAAACACTGAGAGTCCATAAAATGTGTCTAGTTTATTCGTAATTTTTATTATAATTTTTAGAAGTCTTTAACTTGTGTGAAAACGTTCATATTCACAGACTGGTCCGAATTCGTTTCTGAAATGATAGACAGTTTTGTAAAAATCACTATGGAGATGTGCAAGTTGTCATTTTAAATGTATGAACCTGAAATATTTGAATATTAAACAGTTTTGAAAGATATTAAGTTTAATATGGTCAAATCAGTCCGTGAATAAGACTCAACTTTTCTGATGAAAGCTGTTGTTTGAATTTAGTTAAGTTTTTGGTATTTTAACTTGTATTCCCCCCCCCCCCCCCTAAAACTTGAAGAAAACATGAAAATTTAGGGGTATGAGCTCACCTTGAGTGATTTCAATAGATGGATGATGAAGAAAAGAAGTGTTCAACTCAAGAACACTTGGGAGATGCTTGAAGATTCGAAGATCTAACAACAAATATGATGATATTTGTGTAAGGAACCCTTGATTTGAGTGAAGAAGTGTAAGGAAAACAAGTGAGGGATGAAATATCTTACCAAAGGTGGATGAGAATCCTTAGAACTCCTGGAGAATTTGAGATTTTGGAGAGAAGAGTGAGAGAGAGGGAGATGGGTTTGATTCTTCTTGAGAAAGAGTGAATAATATGGGAAGTGAAGTGAAGATTTCCAGCCCTTTGATCTGATTATGGGCTGGTGAAATAGTGTGAAAGGACAACTAATTGACTAAGTATGGAGGAATAGTGACTGAGTATGGCCCTGGAGTGGGTGTGGTGGGTTACTTGTGTCATAACTCAAAGGTAAAGTCAACACTCCACCTCAAAATCTCACCCACTAGATTTTATTCTTGAATAAAGATTTCCCTAAAAATGTGTTTAAATTATGAATATATAGGGTCTTATATGTCAAAATATAAGTTTGGGTGAAAGTCCCGCGTTAAAATAATCAAAAACGGGCTTGAAACGAAGTCGTGGTCGAAAACCGGGTGAAAAATGGAAATCTGCGAAGCTTCTCGGATTGGGCCGAAGGTTCGGTCCCTAGCAGTCATGGACCGAAGGCGAGATAGGCCGGAATGGCCCGAAGGCGAAATGGGCCGAAGAGAGGGTTCGGGTTCGGTCTTCCAGCAGTTCGGTTCAGCAGAGTTCGGTCCCTTATGGTCTCGGTCCTTAGCAGCTTCGGTCCCTATAGGGAGGCTTCGGTTCTAAGGGCTGATTTTTCCATTATTACTCCATTTTAAGTGGTTTTTGACCCGGTTAACGGTCTGGATGACCCGAATGATTATCAAAAGTTAAAAGAGATTTTGAGAGAGATTTGGGAGAGATTTAGATTGCTAAAGAGAGATTGAAAGAGACTTTGTTTGTGACATTTTTGAGTGTTTAACTTCGTAAGGCAAGGTTTGTAAACTCCGTTAAGCCATGTTTAAGGGTCTTACACACACCCGAAGGGTATGCAATAGTGTTTTATCGTTTTGTTACCTCACTTATCCCGTTTAGGGTTTAAGAATTTCAATCATACGAACTTTCCAAGTGATAACTTCTTATTAAAATAGCGAGTTGTACAGTAGCTAACACATTGTAAACCCTAATATACTAGGTTAGATGAGTTGACCGGTTTGACTTATTGACTTTATTTGACTTTGACTATACTGAAAATTGACGGTTGTCACATCTACCCGAAGGGACAGAAGACTTTGTAGTGTACTGTGATGCTTCAAATCAAGGGCTTGGGTGTGTACTTATGCAAAGATGAAAGGTTATCTCCTACGCCTCAAGACAACTTAAGACGCATGAAGTCAACTATACAACACACGACCTTGAACTAGGAGCGGTGGTGTTTGCTTTGAAGATCTGGAGACATTACTTATATGGCACGAAGTGCACAATATTCACAGACCATAAAAGTCTCCAGCATATCTTTGATCAAAAAGAGCTGAACATGAGACAACGACGATGGGTGGAGCTACTGAACGACTACGAATGTGAAATTCTTTATCACCCTGGTAAAGCAAACGTAGTAGCTGATGCCCTTAGCAGAAAAGAATACTTGGGATGCCGAGTAAAGTCGTTGACCATGACAATCCATTCACATCTGTCCACACAAATCAAAGAAGCTCAACTTGAAGCCTTGAAACCCGAAAACGTGGTAGGTGAAACTCTGAGAGGAATGGATAAGAACTTCGAAATCAAGGATGATGGAGTCTATTATTTCATGAACCGGATCTGGACACCAAAGTTCGGTGGTTGCAGAGACGTGGTTATGAATGAAGCACACAAAACCCGATACTCCATTCATCCAGGTTCAGACAAGATGTATCTGGACCTTAAGAAACTATACTGGTGGCCTAACATGAAGGCCGAAATCGCTACCTTTGTGGGCAAGTACCTTACTTGTGCCAAAGTCAAGGTAGAGTACCAGAAACCTTCAGGTTTATTACAACAACCTGAAATCCCTGAATGGAAGTGGGAGCAGATTACAATGGATTTCATAACCAAATTACCCAAGACTTCGGGTGGTTATGATACTATTTGGGTAATCGTCGATAGATTAACCAAATCCGCACACTTCTTGACAATAAAAGAAACCGACAAGATGGAGAAACTAACCAGAACTTACCTCAGGGATATTGTTAGACTGCATGGTGTACCAATATCTATTATTTCGGACCGAGATAATAGATTCACCTCTTGTTTCTGGCAGTCTTTACAAAACTCTTTGGGAACTAGGCTGGACATGAGTACAACCTACCATCAACAAACCGACGGACAAAGTGAGAGGACGATTAAAACATTAGAAGACATGTTGCGAGCTTGTGTGATAGACTTTGGAAAGGCATGGGATATTCATTTACTTCTTGTTGAATTATCTTATAACAATAGTTATCACACTAGCATAAAGGCTGCTCCATTCGAAGCCCTCTATGGCCGCAAGTGCAGATCCCCTCTGTGCTGGGCTGAAGTGGGTGACACGCAGCTAGCTAGAGGTCAAACTCCTGACAGTGCTCTCACTGGTCCGGAAATTATTGGAGAAACCACCGAGAAAATCGTACAAATTCGGGAGCGACTTAAAGCTTCCAGAGATAGACAGAAAAGCTACGCTGACAAAAGGAGAAAACCCTTGGAATTCCAGGTGGGTGACCGCGTCTTGTTAAAGGTCTCACCCTGTAAGGGCATAATACGCTTTGGAAAGCGTGACAAATTGAATCCAAGGTACATAGGACCCTTCGAAATTCTTGCTAGAATTGGTCCTGTAGCTTACAAACTTCGACTACCCCAAGAACTAAATAACATTCATCCTACCTTCCACGTTTCGAACTTGAAAAAGTGTCTATCCGACGAGACTCTTGTAATCCCACTCGAGGAAATCGAGTTAAACGAGAGCCTTAACTCTGTGGAAGAACCCGTAGAGATTCTAGACAGGGAAGTTAAGAAAACTAAACAAAGTCGTATCCCGATAGTGAAGGTTCGCTAGAATGCAAAACGGGGACCTGAATTCACTTGGGAACGGAAGGATCACATGAAACAGAAATATCCACATCTTTTTCCCTAGTCTATCTGAAATGCTAATTTCGGGACGAAATTCTCTCTAACGGGGGAATAATGTAACAAACCGTTATTTCAAACCTATGTAATAATGTAGGTCAATTTGTATTTCTTTTTAATAATAAAGAAAATTTTTAGCATACTGTGTATATTTACATAATTGACCCTCAAAAATAAATTATTAAACAATCTCGATTGGGATGAACCAAGTAATAGAGATTGTAACAAGGTTTCCAAAAACATAAAGAACACTAAAATCCGAGTTATAACGAAGAAGTTATGACCAATCTAAGATCCGCGACAAAACCGGCAAAACACTGTTCAGTGTAAAAAAAAACTGAATTTTCAATAAAAGGATTTTTAGCCTTAACAATCTAAATGAAAGTTGTAGTTTATGTTAAAGCGAGAACTTTCATAAAAAGAACGACAAAATCTGACTTCGTATGAGGAAGATACGATTTTTCTAAGTTTCAGTATAGCAGTGTACAGCTAAAAACTCGAAATAAAGATCGAGTGATTTTTAGCCGACACAACCTAAACGAGAATTGAAGGTCTCGTCAATAGTAGTACAACGGTAGAAAGACAGACAAAAACGGACGTCAGATGAAGAAGTTATGAATTTTTAACGGATTTCCTGTCCCGGTCTGTTAAAAATAATAATATTAAAAATAAAGTCAAAATCAGCCGACGAAGTCTAAACGAAAGTCGTAGAGTATAATTTTACCTACGCGTGCATATAAAGAACGTCAAAAACAGAGCTCGTATGCGAAAGTTATGATTTTCGCAAGTTTTTGGCACAAAAATCAAGAAAAATGGAAAACCGGGCAATTTCGCATGCATGACCTTCAGACACGTCACCCTCGCATGCAAGCCTCCACGTGTCACCTTCTGATAGGACCGCAGTTCGCCGTGGCACCATTTGATTGGACCGCAGCCGAGGTCCACTAAGCAACCGACACCTTCGGATGAGACACCCATCGGACACCCCCATCGCACCGTGCCTTCTTCCCATTGGACCGAAGTCCGGTCCAGTCAGAAGCCACCACGTCCGAAGTCTCACCCCGTGTACCCTTCGCATGTCCGACGCGTGTGCTGCTGACTCCTTCCTTCGCCACCTGTCCGGACACATGGCAGCCTCGCACAGCCTCGCATAGCCTCGGATCCGAGGCTCCGGCCAATATAAGGCATGCGAGGGCTTCCGAGAAATACACATTTTTCACCCCAAAATTCACCTTTCTTCACACTTTCTACCCCCACAAGCATATTTACAACCCCTAAAGCCCCGGTATCAAGTCTCAAACCCTAAGCAAGCCTCGAAACCCGAGATTCCCGCTAAGTTAACCTCTCTCCAGTCGAAACTCTGCCCGATTTGAGCCGGTTTCTCATCAAATAAACTCCTTTCCGGGAAACGAAACGCTGCCCAAATCACCACCTATCAAGTGAGTTCATACCCCCGTATTTTCATAATTTCTACTGTTTTAAGGAGGGGGGGGGATACAAGCATAACACAAGAACTTTGTGTTATAAAATCATGATTTCAAATCATGATAAAACGACATTAAATCATCAAAAATACTCAAAACATTAAACTCTTTTATAAACTTATATTTTTCCCCAAAATTCATATTTGTATATATATATATATATATATATATATATATATATATATATATATATATATATATGTATGTATGTATATAAATAAGATTTAAAAGGCTTGGGACTGATAACTCATTCTGGGTCCTTTTCCTTGTTTGGATGTGGGCTTGTAGTACCGGTTATTTGTCCGAGTGTCGTTTAAATTTTACTTATATATAAAATTCTGTATGTATATAAATATAAAAGTTATTTCATCAGTTCAAATACCTTTGTAACATGTTGAGCAAGGGGTTACATGCTAAAAACAGTTAAATACAGATTCAGAAAGTACATATAAATTATAATAGATATAATTTATACATAGAACAATAATTCATGATTCAAGTATACTAGAATACACTGTTTTACAAGAAACAAGGGTTTTGATTCAGAACAAATCAAGGGTTTACACTTATCAAATACATGTTCAGAATACTAATTCAAAAACATATTGTCAATCATTTATTTCAGAATGATTGGGTTTTGATTCAAGAACATACATGTTCGGAATACTAATTCAAGAACATACTGTTAATCATTTATTTTAGAATGATTGGGTTTTCATAACTAATATACATGTAACGTTTATATGCTTTTTATGAGACATTCAATTCAGGTTGTTTAATTCATTTTAGACAACCAAGGTAAAGTCCTGACATTATAACCAGAATCTCCAGCCCGGGGATCGAAACAAGTTGTGTGTAGATTTATATCGGGATTGACAACCCCGCACTCAGGCTGCTAGCTACAGTCAGGCATACACGCCAATGAGTGGCAATTGTTATCAACAGTTTAAACGCCCACAAAGCGTTTGTTTTAGGCCATCCGTCAGAGTATGGTTATAATACCTCATTAAAAAGATATTAACAATACGTTAATGTATAAACAACTAAACGAAAGTACACCTTCAAAGTACCTGTTTACAGAGTACAAACTACAATGGTTCAATATAGTTTTCAATAACAGCTGGTGGAGCCAGGCACACTCTCAGTTACAAGTTTTCATAAAGGAATAAAAATACAAAACATTGATACAAAGAGAACGGTTTTATGGGAATAAAACTACTTTTCATATACAACAGAAAATATAGGATTTTCTGGAACAGTTTACATATACAAGATACAGTGATACTCTTTCAAACATAAACACTTATGCACTCACTCAACTTTATGTTGATACTCTCTTTTCAAATTACTTGTATTCTCAGGGAAATAATACACAGGTACTCCCCGAGCTTTTTGAGAAGATGGAGCTATGTTGAGTCATATCTTCTTTTGTATAACTATTTTGGTTCAATATACAATGATTGAACACTTGTAAATACTTATACTTTTTAAATACAATGGTTGTTTGTAATTTGATTACTATGATGCATGTGTTGTGATACTACAATTGAAGTCCTCCACCCCCGGACGTTTCCGCCGTCTGGTTTGGGGGTGTGACAAAACCCAACAGCCCCCTCAGGGCAAAAGCTCGTTCGTTGAGCATTCTCCATGTCAGGGATCCATCGTCGGCTAGCTATAAGGTCCTTAACCCCAAAAGAACTCAGGCGCTCCACACGCCTTGAAATCTCGAAAAGAAGGAGCTCGAGCCCTGAACTGACCCGCGACAATCTCGACTCAAAATGACCTGAGCCGCTCCTCCATGATATCCATAATTGTGACAACCCGAAATTTCTTTCGTCCAAACTGTTAAAAATAAATCAATTCGGAATTTATTTCTGCTCTTGTTAGCATTATCTCGGGTCTAATTAAATATTTTGAACTCAGTACAATCAATTTTTGGGTTGAAAAACGAGGTTTTCTAAGTCAAAGCATAACATCCGGGCCAAACACCCCTTCGAGAGGAGTGTACGGCCGCAAACTTGAGTTTACGGCCGTACACCCCCCACCCCACCCCCTTGGCCGAAAACTCACCCCTATATAAGGGATAAGTGGCCTTCATTTCAAACTTTAAGCACTCAAGGGAATTTCTCTCTCTACTCTCTCTCTCTACAATTTTCGAGTTTTGCTCAAGGATCTTTAAAATGTAAGTGATTCTTCACTTTTATTGTGTTTCAATCCTTATTCTAGTGATGAATCCATGTCTCATCTCATAAATTTCATCAATTGCTAGATCTTCTCTCTCTCTCACCAAGAACACACACTAGTACTTGGTGGCTGAAAACCTCATTCCAAGCCTCTTACAGTAAGTAACTACTCCCTATGCTTGTTATCTACTAGGAATCACTTATTTTCACCTAAAAATCGACCCAAAATCATGAACACGAAATGGGTTTACGGCCGTACACCCTTCAATGGCTGTAAACTCCATTTTTGGTCAATTATTGGCCCTTAACCCCTACTTCGAGCCGTGCATAAGGCTTAGAACATTTCCAAGAGGCTAGAAAGGACCCTAGAACACCAAAAATCACACCTCTCACCAAGTGTTTACGACCGTAAACCCATGGGCCATAAACCCATAGGCCGTAAACCCATGGACCGCAAACACTTGGGCCGTAAACTCATGGGCCGTAAACCCTGTTGGGCCGCAAACCCCTTACCGTACACTCCTGATTACGGCCGCAAACTCCCCATCTTCAATCACGTGTGATTCTAACACTTAGTTTCAAGCGTTTCCTAGTCCCTAAGGTGGTTTCCTTCCATAACAAATAGTGTTATGTCCTCATCTAACACATATATGTGTTACCATATGTTAATAGGATCCACTTGCGTACGAAACATCAGTTGACACTCAGCATCCATACCGACCTTAAGCTCGGATCTTAAGTCAAACTGTGAGTCCATACCCCTACGCTTTTTTCCGAGTTTTTCATATTTTCAGGGGGGGGATACAAGCAAAAGTACAAGGAAACTTGTACTCAAAGTATGTTATTTTGTATAAGATAATTATATTTTCAGCATGCTTTTAAACACAGAAAATAGTTTTATCAAACGATTAAGAAATCAACTCGTAGAAATACTTTTCAAACTAAAGTAATGAACTCGTGAAACATTTCGTAAAATGTATATCATACAGATTATAAACAGGATTTTTAGTATTATTACTTGTAAATTGTTAGTCTAAAGTTGGGGACACGTCCTTGGTAACACTCCCACCGAATTCGAGAGTGTAGGACTAGCACTTGTAACCATAATCTCTTGTAGGGAGAGCGTGACTGTTGTGTATAGATCTATACGGGACTGACTATCCCGCACCTAAACTGCTAGCTACAGTTAGGCATACATGCCTGTGGTGACAAATTCATAAAAGGATACTGGCCCCGTTACGTGCCATATCAAGTTTAAGTACGGTTATGACACCCACAACCCAGATAACATAAATTTACTTTTGTAATAATGAATCAAGTGAACTAACCTCAAGGTAATAACCGATTCGATTACTAGAGGGTATTAATAACACCCTTAGGATTTAGTTCACCACTTATTTATTAGTTTTATTTATGTAATAAGGCTAATACACCTCACAGGAAATAAACAGGGTTTTTCAAGAAAACTACGTCTAACGATACAAGTATGGTAGATACTTGTACACTTCAGACAAGAACAGATAACCAACTATCAACTTTTAGGGAAAATATAGGATTTTCCCGGGATAACTCAACCTTCATAAATGGACTGTTTAACAAATAACTAATGGATAATCAAACATCTTTCATAAGAAAATATAGGATTTTCTTGGGAAACACTTTTCAAAGGAACAAAGAAACATTTTTTCACCAGAACTAAATACTTATGAACTCACCAGCTTTATGCCGATACTCTTTCAAACTGCTTGTATTCTCAGGTCAGCAATAGACAGGTACTTTTATCAACTTTTGGAGAAGACGGAGCATTTGGAGTCACGTATTTTACCTTTGTTATATACTCTTATGTACAAACTATGTTTTCAAACAGATGTAAATAATCATATTGTAATGTAATGGTTGTGTTTACTTTGCTTACTATGATACAACTGTTGTGATACTACGCATGACATCACCCGCCTCCGAACGCTTCCGCCGTTATTTTTGACGGTTCGGGGGTGTGACAGATTGGTATCAGAGCCATTGTTTATAGTGAACTAAGTATACCGAACCTTACATGATATACAACTATAAACCCTAAGGGGCCGAAGTGCTCTGAACTAAAAGTATACTTTTAAAATATAAGTATTTTTACAAAAGTATACAAGTATACCTACATACCAGAAACAATATCATTAGTAGAACAAAACAAAAGTATTTGGATGTTGAACACTGCGGTTAAACCTGGGCAGTTATGTAATCATGTCTAGGGTCAATATAGCTTGATCAACTATATTCATTCGAGACATGACCAACATGTGCCTGGGAGTGACTGTGGTGTTGCAGCAGGCCTAAAACTTACCAAGTATCCATACAACAAGATGTCAGTAGAACAAAACAGACAACTTAAAATACTATAGGAGTATTTTACTCAGAGTCAAATACACTGTAGAAACTCGTTCCAAGTGTTACTACTCAGTCTTTCTTAGCGATAGTTGTACTTGCATTAGTGATCCTTTCTTGTTTATCGCTTGGTAGAACACTTTATCTATCATATAGAGATATACCTTGTTTCATATCTCTTGATTTAAAAGTCTGAGGGGCTTATCATTTTCTTCTTCCTGATATAGTACAAGATGCCTCCAAAGAAAAGACCCAACAAAAAGAACAACAATCCTCCAACAGATCCAGCTCCTCCACCTCCTCAGTTCGATCATGCTATGTTTCAGGCAGCTGTTACTGCTGCTGTGGCTGCCGCGATGTCACAGATAAATCCTGGTGGATCTGGCGGGCCGGGAGGTGGTACTCATCCCCAAATTCATGAAGGTAGTCAGGGACACCAGAAGTAGTGCTCCTATAAAGATTTCATCAACGCAAAACCCACATCTTTCGACGGCAATGGAGGTGTTATTGCCCTGACTCGATGGTTCGAGAAGATCGAGTCCATTTTCGAAATTTGTTCATGTTCTGAAGCCAACAAAGTGAAATTCGCCGCTTGCACTTTCACATACTACCTTCCACAGATACCTGTACCATCCCCAAGGCCAATCTGATTCCTCCAACTTATCCCACTACAACCATAACAACCTATACTACACAACATACACATTATAGACTCTTCTAGAAAACCCTCAACTTCTACTCTAGCAGTACCAAGAACCTCAATCAACACCACTGGTTGCCCTATGCATGCAAGTTGTACACAAAATAGGATTGCACAGACTGTCGAATGAGGATTCTACCCTAAATCCACAACTAAACAAGGAACAAGAAATGAAGTCAAACCGATCATTCTAGGTCTATACAGTCCTAAGCATATACAGCTTTAAAAGCATACACATAACAAATAACTGAGCCGATATCCATTTTAAGTAATAGATAGCATCAATTCTATCGGGATATTAGGCATCACACAACTCAGACAATTCTTGTTGGATAAGGTGTCTAAGTCCATAACTATATTTGGTATGTACTTGTCCTGATTTGGCATGGTCCATTTGGGTTACATGGCATCGGAACAATTTGGATAGACTTTTGTGAGAAGAGGATATTTATGGTTTATTAATATATTATAAGTTCTAATATATTAATATGAATTATTTAATTAGTATTGATCAAGAATTAGTTTGGAATTAATTTAGTGATCAAAAGAGATTAATTAAATAAATGGGGATTGATTTGGTAAATCATTCATTCTTATATAGTGGGCTTATGATCCATAGTTCTTCATGATGGGCTAAACCCATGTGGTGAACCATGGATACTCCATGGAGTCTAAAACCCATGGATCATGAGGAATACAGAAAGACATGAGTTACATGGTGTAACCCTAATGTGCACATTATATAAAGAAGCCTCATCCAAGCAAAATCGGCACTAAGACATACACAAGTGAGGGCTAGCCGATTTTGGTGCATATCAATCTTCTCTCAAGTTATTACAAGTTGTTGGTGGTGTTGTGTGAAGCATTTGAGGCATCACATTTGGGGTGCTAGGCTCACAAATTCTTAAGGAATCCAAGCTACAAGAAAGGTATGTCATTCTACTAATTTTATATTACATATACCCCAATCATAGGCTAGTTAGGATGAAACCTTGGAAAAATGAATGTTTGCATGTATAATAGAGAAAACATAGATCCAAGGTTTCTAGGGTTGCATGCACATCATAGGAGTGTTAGAATGCTCATAATCCATCAGTGGTATCAAAGCCTAGGCTAGTTTTAAATTATACTTGATGCAAATTGTTAAAAAATCGATTTTTCTGCTCACTGTTCAGTGAACTCATTGAGTCCATGGGGGACTCGACGAGTCCATGTGAAAACTCATCCTACTCATGGAGTAGGTTCTTGCACTCAACGAGTAGGAGGCCCTGAGTGCAGAATTTCGAGTTTTATTGTTGGAATTGGACTAGGATCATTACCCTAAACTGTTTTTAGATTGTTAAACCTGTTTTTGATGTGGTAATGATTGTGCTTATCCAATTTCAAAGATAATTGTCAAAGTTTCAATTTTTATATTAAGTTCATATGATTCTTGAAAATTGTTGATATGAATTATGCATGCTTATGAGTTTGTTAGATCATAGAAATTATTTGACATGATTGTTAATTTAATTGTTGATCTAAATGTTTTTTAATGGACTCCATAACTTGTCCTCAAGTTCTGGAATTTCAAGAGTCTTTTCCATTAAAATCATTAAAACTCATAAGTTATAGAAATGAAAGGTTTTGAATAGTTTCAAAACTTGCCCTCGAGTTTTGGAATTTGTAAAGTCACACAATAATACTTTAATTCCAAACCCTAGAATTTTAAAAGTTTAAAATTCAACCCTTATACTTTATAATATTATAACTTAATATATATATATATATATATATATATATATATATATATATATATATCTATGTATAAGATCAAGTCAGTCTTACCCTTAGTAGGCCTCATTCACGAAGCCGGTCTATAAGGGGGTATAAGGTTGTTGCCTATAAAATGGCGTCTTAATGGGTGTCCACTCTCACCCACCGCTTCCTTGACTGGTGGAGGGTCGTTAGCCGAATAGGTAGGACAAAGACTATAATTCTCATTAAAAGTATAATGATAAATATAAAGTAACTAAACCTTTTATAAATTCCCAATCTTAGTTACTTTACGAAAATGTGAAATTGATGCTAACCCATGAAATTACACTTTACACCTTGCTAAAGTCGTTAGTGGAGCGTATGTGGTTAACCGGCACACTAACTTGGACTTAACAAGGGTGGCAAAGGGTGGCTTAAGGCTTATCATAGATCGGTGGAGAGTGTGTGGTTAACCGGCACATCGGTTAAGTGATAAACTTAAGAGTCCCAAGTTAATTTGCATGGTTATTCACACCTTGTTTGTGATCATCGGTATCCCAGTCACAAACTTGAAGGGCATAATCGAGATTTAAACATGCCATTGAATTGTTCAATGAATCTCAAAAGATCTAGGAGTTTCAATCCAATTAAAACCTAATATCTATTTCGTTTTTCATGGTGGAAATTGGTAAATCGTCATTTACCTACCTTCAAATATTTTATAGCTTGGATTACGACATCCCTCTTCCAAGTTGTAAAATATTGTGTTGGGTCCTAGCCTTAATATTTCATTTGGGTGTCTTATTAAGGATTCTATATCTAATATAAACTTGCCTTTCTTCCTTTTCAGATGTCTTCCAACAATGCTGCTTCTGGCTCAAACCCTACTGGCTCCTTCTCTCTCATGAACCTATGTGGGAGAGTCATCTTTGATGGAACTAATTTCAATGATTGGATTAGGAAAATAAGGATGGTCACTCATTATAAGGACAAGGAATATGTCCTCGACAAGGAGCTTAAGGTCATCGATGAGTCTTCTGCTACTCCCGAGGAGATTGCTGAGTACACTAGACATGAGAAGGATGCCACCAAGGTGTCTTGTATCATGTTGGCTACCATGACAACAGAACTCCAGAAATCCTAGGAAGATTTCTACCCTTATGAGATGCACCAGGACCTGATGGAAAGATACCATCAGAGTGCTCGTCAGTAAATGTATGAAATCATCACCTCCATGATAACAACAAAAATGAAGGATGGAGATTCTATCACGGGCCACCTGTAGAAAATGCAAAGATTCGTGGACCGTTTGCTAAAGTTAAATGTGAACTTTGATGAGGAGTTAGCAATAGATATTATTCTACACTCCTTACCCTCCTATTATGATCAGTTCCGCATGACCTATCATATGAATAAAAAGGAGTTCACACTTAGCAAACTTCAAGGAATTTTGAGGACTACTGAAAGTAGTCTCAAAGGTAGGAATGTTGTTTCTACTCCTACCGTCGCCCCTGTTCTGGCAATCGGGCAAGGTAAAGGGAAAAAGAGGAAGACCCCTTCGAAGGGTACCAAGGGAAAGTCTCTTGATGGCTCCTCTTCGAGTGGAACCAAAGGTGGTTCTGCCACTCCCTCTTCCAACCCAAAGGATGCACAATGCTTCTACTGTCAGGAAAAAGGACACTGGAAGCGAAGCTGCCCCAAGTACTTGCAGAATCATAAGGATGGGAAAGTGAAACCCAATCATGCAGGTATTTACACCATATTGTCTAATAACTCACCACATACTAATTCTTGGGTCCTTGATACAGGGTGTGGAATTCACATTTGTTCTGATTTGCAGGGCCTAAAAAGAAGTGAGGATGTGGAGCGCGGGAAGATAAACTTGATCATGGGGAATAGGAAAGTTTCACCTGTCACCAAGATTGGAGTATATTCTTTATTGCTTAATAGTGGGTTAATATTATATTTGAATAAATGTTGTTACTCGTCTGAAATGGCGAGAAATATTATTTCTTTTCATGGTTTGTACAAACAATGATTTACTTTTTCATTTGATAATGAATGTGGTGGTATTAATGCTTTTTATAATGATGTTCTTTATTTTAAAGCATTACCTTGTAATGGTGTATATGAAACTGTGTCGGTTGTAGACAACTTAGGAAATAATGTTTTGCATATTGATTCTTCCACTAGTTTGGATAAGGCATCCTTGTGGCATTGTCGTCTTGGACATGTCAACAAGAAGCGCATAGGCCAACTCCAAAAGGCTGGAGTCTTGGGGTCATTTGACTTAAAGTCAAATGATAGTTGCGAATCTTGTTTACTTGGAAAAATGACTAAGTCACCCTTCACTGGTACTTGTGCTAGGGGTGAAGGTTTGTTGGACCTCATACACACTGATGTGTGTGGACCCTTCAGAACTGCCACAAGGGATGCTAACCGCTTCTATGTGACTTTTACTGATGATTACAGTAAATATGGCTATGTCTACTTAATCAAGCATAAGTCAGAAACCTTTGAGAAATTCAAAGAGTTTAAACAAGAAGTGTAGAATCAGTTGGGCAGGAAGATAAAGATGTTACGATCCGATCGAGGAGGTGAGTATCTTAGTATCGAGTTCCTTGACTATCTTAAGGAATGTGGAATTATTTTACAATTGACACCTCCTAGGACACCACAGCGGAATGGTGTGGCTGAGAGGCGCAATCGAACCTTGTTAGACATGGTTCGTTCCATGATGAGTCGATCTTCGTTACCAATATCATTCTGGGGGTATGCCTTAGAGACTGCCGCCCATATCCTTAATCTAGTCCCTACCAAGAAGGTTGCCAAAAAACCTCACGAGATGTGGACTGGGAAAGTTCCCACTTTAGACCACATCAAGATTTGTGGTTGCGAGGCTTTCGTGAGGCGCGAGACTCACGACAAGCTCCAACCTCGAAGTGAGCGGTGTATTTTCATCGGCTACCCACAGAAATCTTTTGGTTATCTCTTCTACAGACCGAGTGACAATGTTGTCTTCGTGGCGAGGAGATGAGTATTTCGTGAGAGAGAATTCATAAGCCAAGGAAACAGTGGGAGGCAAATTGACTTTGAAGAACTTCAAGAGTCAAGCGGTGAAGGAACCTCAAACACTAGCAATCAACCTGAGGAGGAAACTCCTGTTGAGCCGATTGATGAATCCGTACCTCTAAGGCGTTCCACAAGAGTTAGGAGCACACCTGATTTTTATTTTGGTTTCCATATTATTACAGAAGGTGATGCATTTATCAGTAATAGTACACTGGTAAATTTGGATGAACCTAACAACTTTAAGGAAGCCATGGCAGGCCCTGAGTCCGCCAAATGGAAAGAGGCTATGGACAGCGAGATTCAGTCCATGTATGACAATCAAGTTTGGAACTTGGTTGACAATGTACTAGGTCGTAAGACAGTCGGGTTCAAATGGATCTTCCAGAAGAAGACCGACATGGATGGGAATCTACACACTTATAAGGCGCGACTGGTTGCGAAGGGTTTTACTCAAACTCCAGGAGTTGATTATGATGAGACCTTCTCACCAGTAGCGAAGATTAAGTCTATTAGGGTTATGCTAGCCATTGCTGCATTTCATGATTATGAAATATGGCAAATGGATGTCAAAACCGCTTTCCTCAATGGAAAGTTGGCTGAGGATGTTTATATGAGTCAGCCAGAGGGTTTTGTCGATGCAAAGTACCCTAATAGAGTGTGTAAGCTTGAGAAATCCATTTATGGATTAAAACAAGCATCTCGTAGATGGAATCTTTGTTTCGATGAGAAAGTCAAAGACTTTGGCTTTTCGAAGAGCGAGGATGAGTCATGTGTATATGTCAAGGCTAGTGGGAGTATAGTTAGCTTTTTGGTATTGTATGTGGATGACATACTACTCATAGGAAATGACATCCCAACCTTGCAGGAGGTTAATTCTTGGCTTGGGAAGTTTTTTGCTATGAAGGACCTTGGAGAAGCTGCCTATATCCTAGGGATAAGGATATTGAGATACAGGAGTAAGAGACTAATTGGACTTAGTCAAAGTACCTACTTGGATAAGGTGCTGAAAAGATTCAGCATGCAGGATTCCAAGAAAGGTGACTTACCGATCCAGAGTAACGCCAAAATGAGTAAGACTCAGAGACCGAGTACAGAGGCTGAGATGAGTCGAGTACCATATGTTTCCGCTGTAGGCTCGATCATGTATGATATGACTTGTACTCGCCCTGATGTGGCCTTTTCTTTGAGCATGATCAACAGATATCAAGGGAATCCTGGCAAGGCTCACTGGACTGCGGTGAAGAACATTCTCAAGTACCTGCGAAGGACTAAGGACTGGGTTCTTACCCTTGGTGGGAGTGATGACTTGAGAGTAGTGGGGTATAGTGACACTAGCTTTCAGACAGACAGGGATAATTTCCGCTCTCAGTCAGGCTGGGTCTTTACCCTAAATGGAGGAGCAATTACTTGGAAAAGTTCCAAGCAGGAGACAGTAGCTGATTCAACTTGCGAATCAGAGTATATAGCAGCAAGTGAGGCGGCGAAGGAGGCAATATGGCTGAAGAACTTCATTGGAGACCTTGGAGTTGTATCAGCTATAAAGGAGCCTATGGAGATTTTCTGTGATAACGAGAGTGTAGTTGCCTTAGCCAAGGAACCAAGGGATCATGGCAGATCCAGTCACATTGACAGAAAATTACCACTTCATTAGACATCGAATAAAAGGACTCCTCGTGGCAAAGAGGGTATCATCGGATGAGAACCCAACAGATCCCCTTACGAAGGGACTATGTAGGGTTAAGCATTTACAGCATGCGAGGCGTATTGGGCTGAAGGATGATATTAGTTTTAGTAATTAGATAGCTTCCGAAACTTGTAATAGTTGAAATGTAATTGACATTTGATGTTTAAATAAAAGGTGTTTTTTATTTACTTGTATGGTACTGTCTTGTGTCAATCATTTACTATTGTTTCATTTTGCATGTTTTGACTTCCAGAATAATTATGTTATGGTATATCATATTATTCAAACTATCCACAGTCGATCATACTTTGGAAGTAGGTATTGAAATAAGACTGTCATGAATTGGGTTTGTAGATTTGTCTGAATTGTATTAGACATAGCAATTGTTGCTGCAACATTCATGAGCGCTCATAAGTTCTGAGTATTGGAATCAACCCACGCTTACTTGTATCACTTCATGGAATTTATCTCGAGTGATCGTGAGACGGTAATATCGTATAAGTCTTCAAACCAAGAGATATGAGTTGTTGACTATGAGTTGGTTGTACATTGATAATACGAAAACGCATCAGTAACATGATGTTATAAAACGTGCTGTTGTGTACAGTTTGATGATTAGTTGGTACAAGCATATGAGTCGAAGTTTATCTGTTCCTTTTAGTCCTTGGAGGATTAAAAGTGAAATCTTGGGCCCCTCGATGATTTTGTTTTGACTTATGTGTCGGGCCCGGTCAGAACTGAATTGATGTGTTCGATTAAGTTCTATGTCAAACAAATCGGAAATCGGGAAACAAACTGCTGGACAATAAGTACGACGTTGTTCCATGTATTTGTCCGGCTGATATCTTGAACAGAGGATTATATGATCACTTATCTAAAATGGCACAACTCAGTTCCGCGAGACTTTGAAAGAGCTACGATTGATGGTCGGATCCTGATGTCATACTTGCACCTATAGTTATTAGACTTATCCAAGTGGGAGACTGTTGGATAAGGTGTCTAAGTCCATAGCTATATTTGGTATGTACTTGACCCGATTTGGAATGGTCCATTTGGGTTGCATGGCATCGGAACAATTTGGATAGACTTTTGTGAGAAGAGGATATTTATGGTTTATTAATATATTATAAGTTCTAATATATTAATATGAATTATTTAATTAGTTTGGAATTAATTTAGTGATCAAAAGAGACTAATTAAATAAATGGGGATTGATTTGGTAAATCATTCATTCTTATATAGTGGGCTTATGATCCATAGTTCTTCATGATGGACTAAACTCATGTGGTGGCCCATGGATACTCCATGGAGTCTAAAACCCATGGATCATGAGGAATATGGAAAGACATGAGTTACATGGTGTAACCCTAATGTGCACACTATATAAAGAAGCCTCATCCAAGCAAAATCGGCACTAAGACATACATAAGTGAGGGCTAGCCGATTTTGGTGCATATAAATCTTCTCTCAAGTTATTCCAAGTTGTTGGTGGTGTTGTGTGAAGTATTTGATGCATCACATTTGGGGTGCTAGGCTCACAAAGTCTTAAGAAATCCAAGCTACAAGAAAGGTATGTCATTCTAATAGTTTTATATTACATATACCCCAATCATATGCTAGTTAGGATGAAACCTTGGAAAAATGAAAGTTTGCATGTATAATAGAGAAAACATAGATCCAAGGTTTCTAGGGTTGCATGCACACCATAGGAGTGTTAGAATGCTCAAAACCCATCAATTCTATCATATGATTCCTGAAGATATCCTTAACCCTAGTCTAGCATGCAATTCACATATCAAGCATACTAATCATAACACATAAGTATGGTAACTTTGGGAAACAATTACTTGAGCTCGGCTGATTGCACGCATTGCACTCCCCCTCTTTCTTTAAGGAATATTTTTCAAAAAAAATTCAATTCTTTTTATTTTGAAAAGATTATCATTTCCTCAGTTTGAGTTCTGACACACTTGGAAATGTGCCCAAATCCCTCAAACCAAGGCTCTGATACTAACTTGTAACAGCCCAAAAACCAGGATCAAAATTTTCATTTTAAATAAACACAAAAGTTACAATTATCACATTGTTACAAAACTATTCATTAATAATAATGTCAATTCATCAGAGTAAAATGTCAAATTGCGGAAAACTAGTGAGGAGTGAATGTTGCACCATCAAGTCAGGCCCTTCCCCTTAGTACCGGAAGTACCTGAAACCACAAATATAAACTGTAAGCAAAAGCTTAGTGAGTTTCCTAAACATATCACATACTAAAAAGTAAACATGTAAGTGCCATGGGCTACCCCATTGTGTCAAACCCCAAAACCGGAACGGCGGAAATGTTCGGGGGTGGAGGACATCATGTACAGTATCACAACAATGCATAATAGTAAACAAGCAACAACATCATCCATTGCATTAATAGTAATAATTTTAATACAAGTGTATTCTGAAGTTTATAAGACACCAAAAATGAATAATCAAAATAAGAGATGAGTCTTGAAAGTGCTCCATCTTCTCAAAACCTGGCCATCGGTACCTGTCTACTAGCGACTTGAGAATACAAGTTATTTTGAAAGCGTAGATCAGCATTAAAGCTGGTGAGTTCATAAGTATTTTAGTGTCATTGTTTGTATAAGTTTGAAGAAGTGTTTGTAAATGTTTGATGTAAAAGTTTGTAAGTATTTGATGTAAATGTTTGTAAACTTCCTAGAAAATCCTATATTTTCTACTAAAGTAGTCTTCTACCAAGACTCAACTGTTCTCTTTGTTTGTTCTTTTGTAAAAGTGTGAGTTTTCCCAAAGTATGACTATCATTACCAAAATATAGTTTCTCATTACTGTTTATGTGAGAAGATCACAATGTGAATGAATTGGGAAAAATAAAGATGTACTGTAGTTTTATCTAGGTAACTACTAATGTACTAACTACCTTTAAACTTGTTAGTTAATTAAGGTAAAATGTGATATGATTGTAACCATACTCTATTGACCAGTAAAACACGACGTTCGAGATGTCGAAATGATATGACATTCGTCACCCGCAGACCTGCAGGTCCCACTGTAGCTAGCAGCAAGGTGTAGGAGGGTCAGTCTCGTATAGATCTATACACAAATTCACGCTCTCCCTCCAGGAGACTCTGGGTACAAAACGTGACACAGCAGTATATGCCGAGTCATGGAGTAGTATCTCACATTAATGTTATAGTATTCTTGTATTTGTATACTATGTACTAGTGTAGTGTATGTTCTCTCTGTCTAGTATGTAGTATGTTCTCTAGTGTATAGTGTATAGTATGTATTGATTCTCGTTATAGTATGCTCTATCTGTTTCTCTTTATAGTGAGTATTGTTTCTCGTTATAGTATTCTCTATCTGTTTCTCTTTATAGTTAGTATTGTTTCTCGTTATAGTATGTATTGACTCATGTATGAACTGACTCGTTGTATGTTTCGTTGTTCTAGTAATAATATTAGTGACTTCCTAAACTATACCCATTATAGTTTACTAGCAGTGTTGTTTGTATGAATGAACATGTTTGTATACCTTTGCTACCCAAAGGTATTGAACTGAATGAAGAACTTTTATATCTATATACATATACATAATATATAACTAAGATTCAAATGACCTTCGGACAAACAACCGATACCCTAAGTCCACAACCAAACAAGGAACATGAAATAAGACGAGTTATCAGTCCTAAGCCCTTTCAATCCTACTTATATAACTATATTCATATAGACATGATTTGACAAAGTATAAGTTTAAAAGAGTTTAATAGAAAGTATTTAACATGTAAAAGAGTTTATAAAACGATTTGAAGCAGTTTGATTGATAACACAGTTTGAAATGTAAGAAATCCACTTATTTGGTAGTTATTAATCACATGTGATTGATATAATAACTATAATAGTTCAACTTGTATTCCCCCCAAAAAAGCATTTAAAATCATTTAAAAGATAAGTTAAGGGGTATGAACTCACCTGTAGTGAGTGGTACGAATGAAAGATCGGTTTGTAGGATGCTAAGTGCCAAGTGAAGACTTGAGCACAACGGATCCTAATAAACATATAAAGACACATATATGTATATAATTAGTGTTTATACAACTAATCATGGAAGGGAAACACCTTAGGAACTAGGAAACACTTATATAGAAGTGTTATAATCACAAAGGATTGCATCTAAGGAGTTTAAGGCCACACCATGGTGTTTACGGCCATGTGTTCACGGCCACAAGAGTTTACGGCCATGTGTTCACGGCCTCATGAGTTTACGACCGTAAACTCATGATGATTTGTGTCCAAAAGGTGTTTTAAGGTCATACAAACCACAAGGAAGTGTTCTAGCCTTAAGTTCAAGCCCTAGGAAGAGTTATGACCACATTTGCACCTTTATTAAGGGTTTACGGCCAAGGGAGATGCTCTTGGCCGTAAACTCTCTTTGATCATGGATATGGGATGATTTCAAGGTGAGCATGAGTTCTTACTAGATATCAAGTATAGGGAAGTAATACTTATGATATAGAATTTAAAAAGGATGATTTTGGACCAAAACACTAGTGTGTTCTTGGTGTTCTTGGAGTTCTTGAAGATCTAACCCAAAAGATGATGTTAATGGATGGAATCAATGGGTTATGCTAGATAAGAAGATGTAGTAACTAATCAAGGGATAAATCACTTACATTTTTGGAAGAAAATGAAGATCCTTGATGATAGTTGAGAGCAAAACCCGATTTCTTGGCTTGGAAATGGTAAAAGTGTTGGAGAAAGGCCAAGTTTCACATATATAGCCAAGAGTTTACGGCCACCATGAGTTTATGGCCGTAAACTCATGTGTCCTGGCCGTAAACTCCTCATGAAAGGGGTTTATGGCTTGATTGATGGTTTTAAACTTCAACTGACACTTCCTATCACTCATTCTTTGGATGTACTAGGTTTAGAATGCTCAAACAGACCCTAAATAGTGCTAGAAGATAGCAGGAACAAGTCTGACTTTGATTGAGTTTAAGTGTTGTACAAGATAGAAATTTCGGGTTGTCACATCATCCCCCCCTTAGAGAGAGTTTTGTCCCGAAATTAAAGTTTAACAAATAAGCTATTACAAATAACTAAACGAACAGATGAGGATATTTCAGTTTCATTTGATCCTCGCGCTCCCAAGTGAATTCAGGTCCTCGCTTGGCGTTCCAGCGAACCTTTACTATCGGGATACGGCTTTGCTTCGTTTGCTTGACCTCTCGGTCCATGATTTCTACAGGTTCTTCCACGAAGTTGAGGCTCTCGTTGATCTCGATCTCGTCGAGTGGGATTACAAGAGTCTCGTCGGACAGACACTTTTTCAAGTTCGAGACGTGGAAAGTAGAATGTACGCTACTAAGTTCGCGAGGTAGTTTGAGTTTGTAAGCTACAGGCCGATTCTAGCGAGAATCTCGAAAGGCCCTACGTATCTTAGATTTAGCTTTCCACGCTTTCCGAAGCGTATTAAGCCCTTCCAGGGTGAGACCTTCAATAGGACACGATCGCCCACCTGGAATTCCAACGGTTTCCTTCGCTTGTCTGTGTAGCTTTTCTGTCGGTCTCTAGAGGCTTTCAATCGTTCACGAATCTGAACGATCTTCTCTGTCGTTTCCCGAATGATCTTCGGACCTGTGAGAGTGCTGTCAGGAACTCGTCCTTTAGCTAACTGAGTGTCACCCACCTCAGCCCAGCACAGAGGGGATCTATACTTTTGGCCATAGAGGGCTTCAAATGGGGCAGCCTTTATGCTCGTGTGATAACTATTATTGTAGGAAAACTCAACAAGGGGTAAGTGAGTATCCCATGCCTTCCCAAAGTCTATCACGCAGGCTCGCAACATATCTTCCAAAGTCTGAATAATCCTCTCACTTTGTCCGTCGGTTTGTGGATGGTAGGTTGTACTCATGTCCAGCCTAGTTCCTAGGGAACTTTGTAACGACTGCCAGAACCTCGAAGTGAATCTACTATCCCTATCAGAGATAATGGATATGGGATTACCATGCAATCGTACGATCTCCCTGATGTATGTTCTTGTTAGTTTCTCCATCTTGTCAGTTTCTTTGATTGGTAGGAAGTGTGCGGACTTTGTTAACCTGTCTACGATCACCCAAATGGTATCGAGACCACCAGTTGTCTTGGGTAACTTGGTTATGAAGTCCATCGTGATCCGCTCCCACTTCCATTTAGGTATCTCCGGTTGCTGAAGTAAACCTGATGGTTTCTGGTATTCGACCTTAACCTTGGTGCAAGTAAGGCATTTACCCACGAAGGTAGCAATCTCTGCTTTCATGTTAGGCCACCAGTATAACTTTTTAAGATCTAGATACATCTTATTTAAACCTGGGTGAACGGAATATCAAGTGTTGTGATCTTCGGTCATGATCAAGTCTCTGAAACCACCGTGTTTCGGTGTCCAGATCCGATCCACGAGATATAAGGCTCCGCCACCCTTGACCACCAGTTTCTTATCCATCCCTCTCAAGGATTCACTCGCCATATTTTCAGGTTTCAAAGCTTCGAGCTGAGCTTCCTTAATTTGTGTGGACAAGTGTGAATGGATAGTCATAGTCAATGATTTGACTTTACGACCAGAGTATTCTTTCCGACTCAGGGCGTCAGCTACTACGTTGGCCTTGCCAGGATGATAACGAATTTCGCATTCGTAATCACTGAGTAGCTCGACCCACCGTCGTTGTCTCATGTTGAGCTCTTTCTGGTCGAATATGTGTTGTAGGCTTTTGTGGTCTGTAAAGATAGTGCTTTTTGTACCATACAGGTAGTGTCTCCAGATCTTCAGAGCAAACACCACTGCTCCTAACTCCAGATCGTGTATGGTGTAGTTTACCTCGTGTGTCTTCAGTTGTCTTGAGGCATAGGCGATGACCTTACCTCGTTGCATCAGAACACAGTCGAGCCCTTGATTGGACGCATCGCAATAGACCACAAAGTCTTCTATCCCTTCGGGGAGGGACAGTATCGGTGCGGTGCATAAGGCTCGCTTTAGCGTTTGGAACGCTTTCTCTTGCTTCTCTTCCCAGTCAAAGGCCACGCCCTTCTGGTTCAATGTCGTAAGCGGTTTCACAATCCGCGAGAAATTCTGAATGAACCTGCGATAGTAGCCAGCGAGACCTAGAAATTGACGAATTTTTGTAGGCGTATTCGGTGCTGACCAGCTCTCAATGGCTTTAATTTTGGAAGGGTCCACGTGTATTCCCTCTTTGCTAACCACGTGCCCTAAGAATTCGACTCTTCGGATCCAAAATTTTCATTTCGAGAACTTCGCATAGAGTTTCTCTGATCGCAGTGTTTCCAAGACCTGATGCAGATGCTGATTATGCTCCTCTTTACTACGAGAGTAGATAAGTATGTCATCGATGAAGACAATGACGAACTGATCCAAGTAAGGACGACACACCTTATTCATTAAATCCATGAATACTGCGGGTGCATTGGTCAATCCGAACGGCATCACTACAAACTCGTAGTGTCCATAACGAGTTCAGAAGGCTGTCTTCGGAACATCCTCCCCTAACACTCGTAATTGGTGATACCCGGACCTCAGGTCTATCTTTGAAAAGAAGTTCGCCCCTTGAAGTTGGTCGAACAAATCGTCTATGCGAGGCAGAGGGTAACGATTTTTGACGGTTAACTTGTTAAGTTCCCTGTAGTCGATGCACATACGGAACGATCCGTCTTTCTTCTTCACGAACAAGACTGGTGCTCCCCAGGGTGAGAAGCTTGGCCTAATGAAGCCCTTGCTGAGCAATTCGTTAAGTTGACTGGATAGCTCCTGCATCTCAGCTGGTGCTAGACAATAGGGCGATTTGGCTACTGGGGTAACCCCTGGAACTAAGTCGATTCTGAACTCGAATTGACGTTGTGGAGGTAATCCTGGAAGTTCTTCTGGAAATATGTCGGGAAAATCGCGTACTACTGGAATGTTCTTAATGTCTTTCGTCTCTTGGCTCACATCGACAACATGATCAAGGAATGCGCTACATTCCTTTCGCAAGAATTTATGGGCTTGAATGCTCGAGATGAGGCGAAGGTTGGTGTCGGGTTTGTCGCCGTAGATTACTAGAGTTTCGCTAGACAGTAGATTAAGGCAAACAGCCTTTTCGTAACACATGATGTCGGCACGATGAGAACTCAACCAATCCATGCCGATTATGACGTCGAAACTTTTAATTGATACCGGCATGAGGTCGATTGGAAATGAATGGCTATCTAGTGTTAGTGAACAACCTATGTATATGCAGCTAGTACTCTCTGTCTTTCCGTTATCCATTTCTACTATTCTTTAAGTGCATGCGATTTACTCTTAAGTAAGTGAGCAAATTTATAGTTCACGAAACTCCTCTCTGCTCCACTATCAAACAGAATGCATGCATATGAGTTATTGAGGAGAAACGTACCAGTGACCACCGTGGGGTCGGCAACTGCTTCCTCGTGGCCTATAGCCAAAACTCTTCCCACGCCGCCGACATTCCCTGCCTTCGGACAGTTCCTCTTGTAGTGGCCCACCTCGCCACAACCGTAGCAAGCCTGGCCCACACCAGCGCCGGGGATTTGGGTAATTGGCTTTGCCGGAGCTTTGCAGAAACGGGCAGTGTGCCCCTTCCTGTTGCAGTTAGAGCACTGCATTTCTCGGCAGGGTCCATTGTGGTGGAAGCTGCATTTATTGCACTTCGGCCAGTTTCCCGCGTACTGCTTTACCGGTGCAGCAGCGGCAGGTGCTATATCAGCGTGAACAGCTACGACATGCTGCTATTTGGTAGCTTTCTGCTTCTTCTTGTCATCCCAGAATTTCCGCTTGTTGTCAGCGACTTTGGAGGGTTCTAAGATGGCTAGGGTTGTTGTTGCTGACGGGGTTCGGACCCCATGGTCAATAAGCGTTTGTGCCAATCGCTTGGCACTATCGAAGGTAGTGGGGTTGGATGCTAGGACGTTCCCCTGAAATGGAGGCACCAGCCCCCATATGTACCTCTCCACCTTCTTGGCCTCAGAAGGGACCATTCCCGGACATAGCGCTACCAGATTGCTAAACCTGGTAGTGTAGGAGACTATGTCGGAGCCCTTCATGGTTAGGCTCCAGAGCTCCTGCTCTAACTTCTGTACTTCGCCCCTCAGGCAGTTTTCCTCGATCATCACCTCCTTAAGAGCTTCCCAGCCGATGCTATTTGCCACTATAAGGGATAGTGACTTGACATGGCTGTTCCACCATGTCAGAGCTCGGTCCGCGAAGGTGCAAGCGGCAAATTTTACCTTGCTCCCTTCCGGTCAGGAGCAGATCTCAAAGATCGACTCCGTCTTCTCGAACCATTGCGAGAGGGCAATGATTCTGCCAGTTCTATTGAAGGCCCTGGGTTTGCAGCTGGTGAAATCCTTATACGAGCACTCCCTAGAGCGCACTGGAGTTTCAACTGGGGTGGGAGGCACATTCGTTCCACTCCCGCTTGTACCAGTTGAGTTGAATTAAGCTAGGGCTGCCGTAACAGCCGCATTCACAGCAGCTTGGATAGCTGCTGGGTTGTATTGAGGAGGAAGAGGTGGGGTTATTGGAGTAGCATGCATGTTCGACCTACGAGGAGGCATCTTGAAGCTATAAAATCACAAAGATGAAGATATTGATAAGAATTTACTAGAGAGTATGATGAGAGTGACTCATGGACTAACTCTCCATAGCCCAACAACACAGATGAAAGTATGATTGGATAGAACTCTAGTACTAGAAAGATGAAAGCATTTAGATAATAAGTTTCACAAGATTAATATCTGTCAATAATACTGGTATTACAGATGCAATTAGTTCGGGAAAAACGACCTAAAAGTAGGTCTTACATCAAACCCAGATGAGAAAATTTGACAGAATTAAGACCTAATCGACCGAAAGTTCAAGGTCTTACGATTTACAGGAAAATACAGGGAAAAGTGCTACCTAGGGCATAGATAGGAAGGCTATTCCTTAAACCAAAAGAAAAGAGATGAGCAGAGCATCCCCTACTGACGGCGGGAACCCCTTGGGTGAACCCTTAGATCATCCATCAGACGCTCCATTTCAAGAAGGCGTCGCTCGTACACTCGCTGGTGCACGCGATGCTCTATGACTTCAGCCCTAGTCTCAGCTAGTGCTTGAAGTAGAGACTCACGATCTCTTTCAGCTCTCTCACGAGCATCTTCCAGTCGACGAATACGGACAGTGTTGATCCCTGTATTGGCATCAAGTTCCGCAATGAGTTGGAGAGCTGTCCTTCCCTGGATTTCGTTACGAGCAACCCTGCGGACCAGGATAGGTAGGACCCTGTCCGCTGAGCCTCCTTCGCTCACATCGTAGAAACTTCGGTCTCCATTGAACATGATAGGTTGGACCTGTTCCTGACTCCAGGTCTCCAGACTTTCCACCCACAGAGGCGTCGGGCCTTGAAAAGCCGGATGTGGGTTTGGATTTGGGTTTGGAGCTACCAGGGGTTGATCGTTGACTTCTGGCTCGGAGTCAGAATCCTCCGGGAAGTTCTCAGCAAAGTCATCATCCAGTGGAATTGCAGGTTCCTCTTCAGGCTCAACATCAAGCCATCCTCCGTCGCCTTGGTTGGGAAAGTACGGATCTCCATGGATATGGAATCCAGCCATGTTATCTAAGCGAGAAAAGGGGTAAAAGAAATAATTAATAGACGAACTAATTAAGATAATTATAAGATGACCCTTACCAGTTACTCCAACATTTGCGTAGTGCATACCAGTCATATGTAACCAAAACAGGATAGACCTTTGAATAAGTGACTCTAACTCTAAGTCCACAACCAAACAAGGAACAGGAAGTAAAGCAAAGATCACAGATTCTAAGTCTATAACACCCTAGTCACATGTAACCTTAGCGTATCCACTCAGTAACTATTGACATTCTAATAAAGATCTTTTTAGTTTTCACATAAGTAATTTATAGTAACACAAAATACTCCTATAGTATTTTAAGTTTATGTTCTGTTCTAATGTTTTCATTGTAGTAGTGTTGGTAAGTTTTTAGACTTGTTGCAACGCCACAACCATTCCTAGGCACATGCAATCACTTCTCGGAAAGTTATAGTTGATCAGGCTATATCACTCCCAGATCTGATTATATGTCCCCAAGACTACTCGTGCTGTCCAACAATCGTAATACTTTTGTTCTGTCCTAGTGACACTGATTTTAGTATGAATGCAGGTATGCATACTTTGGTTAAATATTTTATTATTTAAAAGTATAAACTCTTGGTCAGAGTATTTTAATCCCGCTGTGTTTATAGTTGTATATCTTTTATGGGTTGATATACTCAATTCACTATAAACAATGCTCTGATACCAATCTGTCACACCCCAAAACCGGAACGGCGGAAACGTTCGGGGGTGGAGGACATCATGTACAGTATCACAACAATGCATAATAGTAAACAAGCAACAACATCATCCATTGCATTAATAGTAATAGTTTTAATACAAGTGTATTCTGAAGTTTATAAGACACCAAAAATGAATAATCAAAATAAGAGATAAGTCTTGAAAGTGCTCCATCTTCTCAAAACCTGGCCATCGGTACCTGTCTACTGGCGACCTGAGAATACAAGTTATTTTGAAAGTGTAGATCAACATTAAATTTGGTGAGTTCATAAGTATTTTAGTGTCATTGTTTGTATAAGTTTGAAGAAGTGTTTGTAAATGTTTGATGTAAAAGTTTGTAAGTATTTGATGTAAATGTTTGTAAACTTCCTAGAAAATCCTATATTTTCTACTAAAGTAGTCTTCTACCAAGACTCAACTGTTCTCTTTGTTTGTTCTTTTGTAAAAGTGTGAGTTTTCCCAAAGTATGACTATCATTACCAAAATATAGTTTCTCATTACCGTTTATGTGAGAAGATCACAATGTGAATGAATTGGGAAAAATAAAGATGTACTGTAGTTTTATCTAGGTAACTACTAATGTACTAACTACCTTTAAACTTGTTAGTTAATTAAGGTAAAATGTGATATGATTGTAACCATACTCGATTGACCAGTAAAACACGACGTTCGAGACGTCGAAATGATATGACATTCGTCACCCGCAGACCTGCAGGTCCCACTATAGCTAGCAGCAAGGTGTAGGAGGGTCAGTCTCGTATAGATCTATACACAAATTCACGCTCTCCCTCCAGGAGACTCTGGGTACAAAACGTGACACAGCAGTATATGCCGAGTCATGGAGTAGTATCTCACATTAATGTTATAGTATTCTTGTATTTGTATACTATGTACTAGTGTAGTGTATGTTCTCTCTGTCTAGTATGTAGTATGTTCTCTAGTGTATAGTGTATAGTATGTATTGATTCTCGTTATAGTATGCTCTATCTGTTTCTCTTTATAGTGAGTATTGTTTCTCGTTATAGTATTCTCTATCTGTTTCTCTTTATAGTTAGTATTGTTTCTCGTTATAGTATGTATTGACTCATGTATGAACTGACTCGTTGTATGTTTCGTTGTTCTAGTAATAATATTAGTGACTTCCTAAACTATACCCATTATAGTTTACTAGCAGTGTTGTTTGTATGAATGAACATGTTTGTATACCTTTGCTACCCAAAGGTATTGAACTGAATGAAGAACTTTTATATATATACATATACATAATATATAACTAAGATTCAAATGACCTTCGGACAAACAACCGATACCCTAAGTCCACAACCAAACAAGGAACATGAAATAAGACGAGTTATCAGTCCTAAGTCCTTTCAATCCTATTTATATAACTATATTCATATAGACATGATTTGACAAAGTATAAGTTTAAAAGAGTTTAATAGAAAGTATTTAACATGTAAAAGAGTTTATAAAACGATTTGAAGCAGTTTGATTGATAACACAGTTTGAAATGTAAGAAATCCACTTATTTGGTAGTTATTAATCACATGTGATTGATATAATAACTATAATAGTTCAACTTGTATTCCCCCCATAAAAGCATTTAAAATCATTTAAAAGATAAGTTAAGGGGTATGAACTCACCTGTAGTGAATGGTACGAATGAAAGATTGGTTTGTAGGATGCTAAGTGCCAAGTGAAGACTTGAGCACAACGGATCCTAATAAACATATAAAGACACATATATGTATATAATTAGTGTTTATACAACTAATCATGGAAGGGAAACACCTTAGGAACTAGGAAACACTTATATAGAAGTGTTATAATCACAAAGGATTGCATCTAAGGAGTTTAAGGCCACACCATGGTGTTTACGGCCATGTGTTCACGACCACAAGAGTTTACGGCCATGTATTCACGGCCTCATGAGTTTACGACCGTAAACTCATGATGATTTGTGTCCAAAAGGTGTTTTAAGGTCATACAAACCACAAGGAAGTGTTCTAGCCTTAAGTCCAAGCCCTAGGAAGAGTTATGACCACATTTGCACCTTTATTAAGGGTTTACGGCCAAGGGAGATGCTCTTGGCCGTAAACTCTCTTTGATCATGGATATGGGATGATTTCAAGGTGCTAAGCATGAGTTCTTACTAGATATCAAGTATAGGGAAGTAATACTTACGATATAGAATTTAAAAAGGATGATTTTGGACCAAAACACTAGTGTGTTCTTGGTGTTCTTGGAGTTCTTGAAGATCTAACCCAAAAGATGATGTTAATGGATGGAATCAATGGGTTATGCTAGATAAGAAGATGTAGTAACTAATCAAGGGATAAATCACTTACATTTTTGGAAGAAAATGAAGATCCTTGATGATAGTTGAGAGCAAAACCCGATTTCTTGGCTTGGAAATGGTAAAAGTGTTGGAAAAAGGCCAAGTTTCACATATATAGCCAAGAGTTTACGGCCACCATGAGTTTATGGCCGTAAACTCATGTGTCCTGGCCGTAAACTCCTCATGAAAGGGGTTTATGGCTTGATTGATGGTTTTAAACTTCAACTGACACTTCCTATCACTCATTCTTTGGATGTACTAGGTTTAGAATGCTCAAACAGACCCTAAATAGTGCTAGAAGATAGCAGGAACAAGTCTGACTTTGATTGAGTTTAAGTGTTGTACAAGATAGAAATTTCGGGTTGTCACACATGGTCTTTACACACAATGCTGAGGGCCAGATCCCGATCTTACATATGAGTGTCATGGGCTACCCCCATGGTCTTTCCTTGCGAAGCCCGGGGCTAAATCCCGGTCTTACACTCAAGTGTTGTGGGCTACCCCAATGGTCTTCCATACCATTATCACAAAAGTCAACAACATTCTACGTAATAAGCAATGGGCTGACATTGGTGCCTTCGACCCATGAACATGGTGAAAAGAGTCACATCAACTGCTGAAATCCCAAACAAACACTCGGGCTGCTAGGATGGATAAATTCCCATGCTAACTAAACAATAAGGTCCCAAAACAATTAGATCAAAATCCGGACTAAGACTTACAACATAAAACTAATTTCCAAAGTGAGATGAGCCAAACTACACCTAAGCCCAATAAGATCCTAAGCCCTAACCAAGGATCAACTAAGGCGCATAATGAGCCCAACTGTTGGAGTGGCCCATCGGAAAAACGTCCAAGGCCCAAACCCATCAAATAAGCCCACCCATTTGGCCCAATACGTAAATCCAACTGATTTGGGTTGTACGCTCGACGTACACATTGGTACGCGTAAGGTACAAGGTTGAAGCGGGAATCGAGGAAGTACGCACGACGTACGCAATCCCCATGCATGCCATGCAAAAGTGACTTAATCACTTAAGACCAAACAACTAAAACTCAGATCTGGACCCCTTAAGACCATTAAGGCCATAGAGTTGCAAACTTTATGCCTTTGAGTGGATACAAAGAGCCCAAAGTCTAAAACCTAGCTTATCACACCCAAACCTACACTCTAGCACATGAATGAGGACTCAACAAGGTCCAAGATTGAACCTTTATGATATAAAACGACTAGAAACATCTGAAAATACAACTTGGAGGCTTAGGAGTAGCACATACTATCCAAGATCTAAACTTTAGGGACAAAAGGAGGAAACTAGTCTCAAAATGGAACTTAATGAAACACAACCAAAGTTTGGAGCTTTATACCTTCTAGTGGTGCAAAATGAAGAGGATAAGCTAGATCCAAAATCTTGAGGGCAAAGCTTCCTTCTCGAAAAACCTTCTTCACAACCAAAAGCACACTCTATCACTCAAAAAGCTCAAAAAAAGATCAAAATACACTAGGGTTTGCTAAGAGGGTCGAGAAAGGGAATTGAGGCTGAGGTAGGGGAGGGTCTTGGTCCATAATGAGGTTTAAATAGTGCACAAACTCTAATTCTTAGGGTTTTGGTCTGAGTCACGTACGCCCAACGTACAAGAGTACACGCAACGTACTCACACGGAGTCCATTACACTAAGCGTATAACGGTGTACGCCCCCGCGTACACGATCCATACCAAAATTTCAAGATTTTAACTTCGGGGACCTAAAGTGCAATCAAATCAAACTCAAGGGTTCAAAAGCAAACTTGATAAATCTTAGATGTTACATAACATAAAACAAGCATCACAAAGCATAAAACATATGTGCATAAACCAACCATAAACTAGTGACATTTTGTGAGCCATTACAAAAATACCAAGTTCATTCCTAAGGGGCGTAAAGGGACCAAATATTCTTATGATGTCTTCTTGTTCCCACTTGCTTCAACACCTTGTAGCAAGTTCATTAAAATAAATTTATAAGTTTATAAAACTTTAATAAAATTAAGTGCATGAACTTTTGATCTTCAAAATGGCCACCATCTTCATTCTTATTGAGTTAAATATATAAATTTTCTTGCCAACTCTTCTTTGAGCTTTCAAATTTCATCTTTTGTTGTGTTGGACTGTTGTGATGATAGTGATGATAAGGATAAGATGATGGTGATTTTGCTATGAAGAAGATGGTGGGGGTGCCGACAATGGTCAAGAAAATCTTGATCTAGCTAGTTATCCCTTTAATTCAATTATCCCATTTGAAATCTCCAATTTAAAATTCGATCCACTAAAGTATTACTTATGACATATGTTTTTCGATCGAGCTACTGAAGAACTCGTACATACCAAAACCCAATTAGGTCTTATAACAAGCTTTGTTCTTTTCCATATTCATTATCCATGTATCTCAACATAACAGTTGACGGCGACAACAAATTTAGATCCAGATGCATGTATTTGGTGGGGCGACAACACCCAGATCATGCCCTCCCAATCTCCTCCACCCTCTTTCGTCTCTTTCTCCCTTTGAAACTTTGATTTTCCGATAAAAACCATATCAAGAATACTGGTAGAGGTAGTGATGATGAGGATTGGGTTACAACCCGATCTGAGAAACCTAGAGGGAGGGAGAAGTGGCGATGAGGGTGGATCCTGGATCATGGCTCCCTCAATCATCAGAGATGACAATATCGACATTGTTGGGGCTACCGTACTCTTCATCTTGTAAACCGATGTATCTTTCTGGCAGGTGGTCATAGTCCGCCACTATTTCTTGAACTTGTTTTGTTTGAAACTGTTTATTAAGAAATGATGATTAGAAGGGTGGTTTTATTTTGTTCATCAGTGGAAGGAAGTGTGTGATGTTTTTTTTTTTTTTTTTGGTGTGTGTGTGTGTTGTGCGTGTGTGAATCTCATATTTATTTTTAATAAAACTTTAAATTAAATAGAAAAACATCTACTCTAATAAATGAAGATCCATTTTGCCACATGTCAATCTTTCATAAGTTTTAACACTCGTCATTTTGTGATATTTTTGAAATAAATAATATCCACATGTCAATTTCTAGGTTTTTTTAATTTTTAAAATTAAAAAGCCACATAATACATATAGTTATATAAGTAAAATATTAAATATAATAAATATGATCATAAATTGCAATAAATATGTTTTTTTCTTTTTTATTTTAAAATTTAATTTTAAAAATTACTTAATGTTTACATTTTGATATTTAATTTTTTTATTTAATCCTTATTCTAATAAATGAATAGTTTTAATCTCCTTTTGCCAAATGTCACTTTAATACAACTCATCATTAATATTATGTCATGTGTCATGTAGATATATTAGGCAACTCATTTCAAAATTCAAATTTATATTTTATAATTATATGTTAAATTTGAAGTTATAATAACTTTAAAATTTTGATATATCTCTTAATTAATAATTTATTTAAAATGACTTATTTAAAATAATTGATTAATAATTCTAAATTTTTATTATAAAAGTTTAATTAATTTTATAACTGTGGTTCACACGGGTTATAAACTAGTACATATAATATACGAGTCTCACACCTAATAAAAATTATATCCGAAGAAGACGGTTTAGTTTTTTCAAATTTCCAAAAAAAAAAAACAAAAATACAAGCAAACTTGTTCCATTTTTACAAGTTAGAACATTTTTCGTAGGGACCATTTTTATAGTTTTGTGAAAATTCTATTTAGAGCGTGTACGTCACGAAGCGTTTGAGAGCTTCTAGCTTCTAGCGTTTGATAAAACGCTCCATTTTGAACAGAAAGTCTAGTTAGGCACTACAAACTTCTAGGGTTTAGTTTAAACAAAACACTCCAAATCCGGGTTTAGTTTAAACAAAACGCTCCAAATCCGAATTACTACAGTTTAACAAAACAATACACTACTTTCTACCCGTAATTTTGCCGAACAAGTTGAAAACAAAGCCTCTCTCGTTTGTTCACAGGCGAAGGAACAGGACTAAAAAGGGATGAACGAAGAACAGCGATCTATTCTCCTTCAATCCTCTTCTCGTTTCCCGCCGCCAAAAGGTTTTGTTTTTCTATCAAAATCTTAATTCTCCAATGTCTAAAGCTAACAATCTTCGGTTTTCAATTCCGACTTTGAAGGAACTAAGCTCTCTTATGGCACCGCCGGATTCAGAGCCGACGCATCGATCCTCCAGTCAACAGTATTCAGAATCGGGATTCTGGCGGCATTGCGGTCTTTGAAGACTGGAGGAGCGGTGATCGGGTTGATGATCACTGCTTCACACAACAAAGTCTCTGATAATGGCATCAAAGTCGCTGACCCAAGCGGCGGAATGCTCACTCAAGATTGGGAGCCATTTGCTGATTCTATCGCTAACGCTCCAGATCCTGAAAGTCTCGTCAAGGTTAGAGTTAGAATCTTACACGCAATTAAGGGCAACATGATTAGGTTAGAGTGCTAAAAAGGGTAAACGCCACCTTTACGGTCCCCACGAACTGGTTCCATGGCCACCATGGGCACAGAGCAAGGAAGGCGATGCCTGGGCTTGAACCTTAGACCTCAATTATCGATTCTCACCTTCTCATTGGCAGGACAAACACACGAGGACTGATTAGGTTAGAGTGTTCTGGACGTTCTGGCTAGGTTTCCAGGGTAGATTTGAATTTGATACATGATTGTTTACATGCTTTCTACTAGATTAGCAATGAATGACCATCGAAACAAAAGCCAGTAAGTTCAATTGATTGTGTTTTACAGAAGAAGGCCCTTGATTAATTTCACCAGTGGATTAAGACTGTTGATATGGTCCTTACTTTTGAGTAGTTAGCCTTTCAGTTTTTTTTTTTTTTTTTTTTTTTTGAAGGAATTATAGGGAACCATTTGGGTAAGGGATAAATTTATTTGTTCTTACAACATCCTACTTTCATTTCTTCTTACTATGACATTGTAGTTCTAACATGTTCCTTTTTTATTTTAAAATGTCTACCGAGTTGTAGCATTGTACTTACCATTTTTTCTTATTAAGATATCATTCTTTGAAACACAGTGAAAATTGCTTTGAGTTTGGATCACATTGCCAAAATTGGGTAGATTTTTCAAGTGCAATGTAGTAATAGGAAGAAATAAAAGTAGGATGCTATAATCAACAAATCAATGAAAGTACGTTGCTATTTCTTGCATTCAACCCTTTAGATAATAGCAAAGTATAGCCTCTCTAAAACATAAGAAAAATGGAAATCCATTTCACCAAGAGTCTAAGGTTGTGTTTCTTTTTAACTTAACAGAACTTACTCCTGTAAGCAAGTAAGTTATATATGATATGGGTGTTTCTTTTTGACTTAATCCATAAAGAAAAGAAAAAAAAATGGAAATCCATTTCTCCATTATCTCTTAGCTTTTTACAAATTTTCCCTCATTTATTTTTTCCTTCCATTTCCCAAATGTGCTGTGATTTTCTCAAAATATTTTCAAACATCATTGGTCCAGAGATCCAAACAACACATAATGAGGAAAAAAAGGAAAAAGGCCAGAGATTATTTATTTGGCAAGTGCCTTGATTTGAATGTTGATTTACTGATTTCTTGAAACAGTTGATAACTGAGTTTGCAAAGAAGGAAAACATACCACTTGATGGAGCAAAAGCAGCAGTTTTATTGGGAAGAGACACCAGGCCCAGTGGTGAATCGCTTGTTGAAGCTGCAAACAAAGTAAGACACCTCAAATTAAAGTCTGGGTCAAAATCCAGAAAATCAGGTTTAATGGTCCATAATAATCATATCATAAAAGAGTAATAGTTTAATGGTTTAATGAATCAGGAACTTTAGTCTAAACCTTGTGCTTTTAATACTGATCTCTAAATTGGGTAACAATAAAAATGGATTTCTTTAAAATGGTCAAAAATAAAAAGGGAAATACATTATTAGTGGGTAAATCAATCACAAGATGAAACATGTGACATGATTCAATCCCTTCAGATTCCAATTCTTTTGACAGATTCTAATTCCTTCCTAAACATTATTCGATATATCCAAACATCCCATTGGTGTCATTACAAATACATAAAGATTTCTTTATTCCATCTTATTCAAATACTTGAAGAATAGCAATGATAAACTAGAAAACATGTATGTATCTTGTGTTGTATGTTGATTTTATTTGATTAATTTACAGGGAATTTGTTCTGTAGTGGGAGCTGTTGCAATTGATATGGGGATTGTAACAACTCCAGAATTGCATTGGATGGTTCGTGCTAGAAACAAGGGTCTGAAAGCAACCGAGCTTCATTATTTTGATCAACTTTCCACCTCTTTTAGGTTGCTTTACTTCTTATTGGCAATGGCATAAAAAAAAAATTCAATATTCTATTTTTATTTGCTTCTATTAATCTTTGATTCTAGAATTAAATGTGCATATATGCAACAAACTGGTTTTCTACACAAAATATGCTTGCTGTAACATTTCAATCACAACCACTATTTAACATTTTACTACTAACTTGTATAACCCTTTTGATAAATCGTTGCATAATTTGTGTAGGTAAAAAAATAAAATATTGTTGCATAAATTGGTAAAAAGAGAGAAACATTGTTGCATAAATTAATAAGATAAAACAAAGTTGCATAAATAAGCATTAATGGAAGAAACCATGGTTGCATAATTTGGTTTGGTAAAAATAAAACATTGTTGTTTAAATTGGAACAAAGAGTGAAACATTGTATATATATACACACACACACACACACCGTACGTTCATATTTTTTTTTCTTGAAAAATCTATTAAGTTATAGCAGTAAAAATTGTTTTGTATTTCAACTGACATTCAGAGTAATTTGGTAATTTTTGAAGCGCATGCTTTTATAGGAGGAAAGGAAATTGGATGCTATAATAAACAATTAATAGAAGTTTATTATTGTTTCTTGCATTTAATTTGATAGACAAATATACTATAAGATATCTAATTATGAGAGTATAAAAAAAATTATATATTAATAATAAAATCATATATTAATATCCTACTATCCGACCACATTTGGCGACTATGGCTTTTTCTGTCATTAAGGTGTAGTATTAGATACAAATTTTAAAAACTTCAGGGAGTTGCCAAATGTGGACACATTGAATAGTTATATGACAGATTTCAACATAAACTGTAAATATTATATGGAAGGAAATGTGCATTTAACCCTTAATTTGGTTACATTACATTAGATGCTTGATAGATTTGATACCCGAGAAGAGTGGAGATAATCATCATCCAATTGGGAAATTGGTTGTTGATTGCTCAAATGGAGTGGGTGGGGAGAAGCTTCAAGTTTTGAAAGAAAAGTTGAATGCTTTTTTGCATTTAGAGATTCGTAATTCAGGTAATTCAGGTATACTAAATGAAGGAGTTGGTGCTGATTATGTACAAAAAGAGAAAATTGCTCCTCAAGGCTTTTTTGGTTATTCAGATGTTGGGATAAGGTGACTCATCTTTCTTTTCTTTATGTCAAATGACTGAAATATCCTTCCTAAAAGAGAAACTCTTCTGCACTTTCCTTTGTGTTTTTTTACATTCATTCCATTTGAATTGAATTTTGTTGCAATTCAGAAAATTCTATTCAAATTTCCTTTCATAAAGTGATGGGACTCAATTCCAATCCTCCATCATTTGTGTAAATGATTGAAAGTAATTTTTATATCTTGTAGAAAGTTTGTGTTTGTAAAAAAACAAGTTAGTCATAATTTTATAGATGGTAAATTCGATTTATTTACTTCTTAGTAAGTTGATTGTGATTATATTTTCTATAAAGTAAATTTTATATCTTATAAGAACTCAGTATTTGCAAAAGAAATAAATATAATTAACGCTTTTTTTTAGTCTAAAATAGGCTTTGGGTAATTATATCTAATTTGTTCCCGAATAGTCTTGGTTTATTGAATAATTATGTTTGACTCTATAATAGTTATAGAAAAGTTTCGTGAACAAGAAATTAATAAAAAAATATTTTTACAAATATTTATAATCTGTTTTCAAATATATATTTTATAAAAACAAACACAAGTTGTACAAAAGATCAGTTGTTGAAAATTTAGATAAGTTGATTTTGATTATATATTCTGTAAAATAAATCATATATTTTATAAAACTCTGTATTTGCAAATGAAATATATCTTATAACAAATTTTTGGTCTCAAATAGGCTTTCACTAATTATATCAAATTTGTTTTCAAATAGTGGTGTGTTATTGAGTAATTATGTCTAGCTCTTAGTAACTCTAAAAGATTTCCATGTAGAACAAATTAATAGGAAGGTTTTCAAATACTTTCACAAATATATTAATTTATTTTCAAATATGTATTTATAAAAAAAAAAACCCTATAATTCACAAAAAGTCAATAAATCACAATTTCATGATTTGTCATTATTTACATTCTAAATTGTTTAAAAATTTTATAACCCAAAACATAATAATAATATACAACGGAACAGCATCAAATTCCATTCCATTTTCCGCATAAGTAATTTAAAGTTAAATAATTCCTCCGAATTCCAATCCTTTGGAGAACATTGGAAAACTTGAATGGTTGTAGTGAGTGTTTCAGGTGTGCAAGTCTAGATGGAGATGCGGATCGGTTTGTATACTTTACACTCACATCAAATGGAGACAACAACAAAATCAACCTAGTCGATGGAGACAAAATTTTATCCTTGTTTGCTTTATTTATCAAACAGCAACTAAGTATCCTCAATCAAGATGTTGGTGTTGGTGTTGGTGTTGTACAAACGGCTTATGCTAATGGTGCATCCACTAAATACCTAAACGACTTGGGACTAAAAGTCGTATTTACCCCCACGGGAGTCAAGTATTTGCATGGAAAAGCGGAAGAATATGATATTGGTATCTATTTCGAAGCAAATGGTCATGGAACAGTTTTATTCTCGGATCATTTCTTAAGTTGGTTAGATGGTATAAAAAATGAGCCTTGTTCAGGTACTTTATCATCCAATGGAAAATAGCCCTAGAAACCAAAACCTTGTGTGTAAGGACAAAAAATGCTGATTTTGCAACTAATTTGATAGATTTGTTTTGTTTTGTTTTTTAAAAGGTTTAGAGAAGCAGAATGCTGCCAAGAGGTTACTGGCAGTGGCTAATCTGATGAATCAGGCTGTTGGTGATGCCCTGAGTGGGTTGCTTTTAGTTGAAGCCATCTTACAACATATGGGATGGTCACTTGATAAATGGAATCAACTTTATCATGATCTGCCAAGCAGACAACTTAAGGTCACTCACTTCAACTCTTTTTTTTTTTTCCCTCCTGAAATTTTGGGACACCATAGAACATAGCAAGTTAAATGCCATGTGGCAATTTTTGTCCCATTTAAGTCCTAGTACAAAGTATAACAAAAAAAGAAAAAAGAAATGTTTAGATGTCCTGATAGAAGCCACCTGGCACATGTGCTTCATGTCTTTATTTAACGATGAGTTGAAAATGGCGGCAGGTAAAAGTTGCAGATAGAAGTGCTGTGGTAACAACTAATGCAGAAACCAGTGTTGAGAAGCCACCTGGCCTTCAAGAAGCTATCACTGCATTAACGTGTAACTTTTATACAAATATTCTCACATACTTGCCCTAATAATAATAATATTAAGAATTAAATGATTGTGTGCAGCTAAATACCCACAAGGCAGATGTTTTGTACGGCCATCAGGAACAGAAGATGTTGTGAGAGTTTATGCAGAAGCAAAAACACAGGAGGAGGCAGATGAGCTTGCTGATTCTGTAGCAAAAATTGTTCAACAGTTTCTTGGCTCTCACTTCATAGCCTAACAAGTTTCTTTCATGTCTTTTTGCACCCAATCAGGACAAGACATAACACAACAAGAACATGATAGCCATTGGTTTATATCGGACAAGAATCCACTATGTGTGAATGGGATTAAAAAAGAATACAATTTTTTGTTTTTGTAACAATCTTAAAGTCAAACCTTTTTTAGTTTCAACTTGGAATTTACATAAACGATTTTATGAATTTGACCGTTTCCAAAATAATAATTTGTATGGTTATTTGCATGTGATCTAACATTACTAAATTACATGTTATAGCTATCGTTAACATCCTTTTTCTTACAAACAAAACATCGGATGTAAAAGGAACATTACAGTTTATAAGAATTGGCCATTTTTAGAAAAAAGATTGGGTGTATTTTACAAACCCTTCCACTGCTTGTATATGAAATTGAGTGTTGGATTGTGGCTTCAATGTATCACTTTTGAGAAGAAAAGAAAGATTGTGGCTTCAATGTATCACTTTTGAAGTTTTGAGAAGAAAAGAAAGAAATGGGGGAATCTATGGAAAGTTTCAGATGAAAAAGGATGAAAAAGGAAACGCCTGAGGGTCATTTGATAGAATTCTGACTTAGTTAGAATTCTGACTGAATCCACATCTGATTGAGTCTATGATGTTTGACTATTTCTCTGAATGACTGTGTTTAGGGATGAGCAAAAGGACCGAACCGGCCGGAACCGGCCCGAACCGGGAACCGGCTTCGGCCAAAATCAATAACCGAACCGGTTCCTGGTTCCTGGTTCCTACCGGTTCTTGTCGTGTCTTCAAATGTTGGAACCGGTCCTCTAAAAATAGCATCATACGGTTCCGGTTTTTGCCGGTTTTACCGGTTATATCGGTTCCCGGTTCCAAAAATCCACAAAAATAACGTCCCGGTCCCGGCCCGACCGGTTCCATCGGGTTCCGGTTCCGGTGCCGGTTCCCCGGTCCATATGCTCATCCCTAACTGTGTTGAATATGAAAAATGTGTTGAATATGAAAAATGACCATATTACTATTATGTTGTCTCTTGTGCTGGATAACATAATTATAAAAATACAAACTGTCCCATAAAATCCAAATTAAACATAGATCATTTAAAATCCAAATACAATCTGTCACATAAAATCCAAATACAAATTGTTACATAAAATCAGAAAGTAATTGATTAGCAATCCGTCACACAAGTGGTTATATAGTTAACGGCTTCTAAACCCATTCTATGTCTTAAATGTTTTGGCTCTCACTTCATCCACCATGCACGCCATAAGTAACCATAGTGCTTTGTTCAAAGTTCGTAAATAAGTCATCTTGAATATTGAATTTGCTTATAAAATTATGGACCACAATACAAACAATAACTATGTCTCTTTGCATTGGAAAAAGAAAAGGAGCCATTTGTTTTAAGATTGGAAATCTGAGCTTCCTTTTAAGCCACTATCCTCTCTATCATTAGTTGTTAGTTCGTGTATACATGCTTCAAAAAAAGTTTTGTCCACATACTCCAACTTCCAACTAACTCTAGTTCTCATATTTGTCATGTCTATTATAAAAAGAAAAGATAAATAAGCCAACTTAACACACATCTCCAACATAAATTAAGCGTAAATCTTATTTCCTACCAAGATTGTACAAGCTTTCAACAATTTCTGATTTCATAACATTTGAACAAGTTCAGATTTCATACCAAGATCATACAACATTTCAACAAATTATGATTTCATACCAACATTTGAACAAGTTCTGATGTCATATTGAAGATCATACAAGCTTTCAATAATTTCTGATTTCATACACATACAAATTCTGATTTCATACACATACAAATTCCGATTTCAACAATTTCCGATTTCTTATTTCAACAATTTTTGATATCATACACATACAAATTCTGATTTTAACAATTTCTGATTTTAACAATTTCTGATTTCATACACATACAAATTCTGATTTTAACAATTTCTGATTTTAACAATTTCTGATTTCATACACATACAAATTCTGATTTCAACAATTTCTGATATCATACACATACAAATTCTGATTTCAACAACTTTTGATTTCTGATTTCATAAACATATAATATGATTTTATACACATAAATTCAGATTTCATGCACATACAATTTCTAATTTTTGATAGCATCCATCAAACATACATACAACAGCTTGAAATTAGTTTCTCAATTGATTAAAAAAAACATACATGTTGTTGTGGAGGTCCGCTGGCGATAGCAGAAGTTGAGAAGGGTCAAACTCGTCGGAAGGAGGTCCCGATTTCAGGCCTTCTGTGTCGAAGATGGAGTAAAGAACAACCGATGTTGCTGAGTAGAGAGGAGGCATGATTATGTATTTTCTTTTAGGGTGCAGAGGGCACACGGGGGCAAGGGTGTCCTTTTTTTGAGTCAACTATAATTTTGAGTTGGAGCGAATAAGAAGATGGGTCAGCCGTCAGCCATTGCTGATTGAGTCAGTCGATTTTGGGCTCTACCAAACGGCCTGACCGGACCAGTCAACCGAAATTTGCTGACCAGACCAGTCAGTTCACTATCAAACGGACCCTAAATATGTTTATTGAAGATTTTTGGATGAAAATTGACTGTCATTGGAAGGTGAAGAGGACGATGAGAACATTTTACTATGATTTTCACCATAAAATTCAACTCATTAATGACTTTCTTATTATAAAAAAAGAGCCCCTAATTTATTTTTTTTCTTAATAAAAAAATTAAAAGTATATGAAAAAGAATAATAAAATAGAAAAAAAGTCTAAAATAAAACTAAGAAAAGGGTAAAAAATTCTTTTTCATTGCAAAAGGACTATAGACAAGGTGATAAAACCACTGGACCATAAAGAAATTCCAATAGTTGTCCTCACTTTGTTTTGAGAAACATAATACAATTTTGTTTTATTTTAATAGATAAAATCTACCAATAAGAGATTTTATAATAGTTATGGTACAATACAAAAATAACTTTAATAGAGCATCCATTTTTGGGGATCCATGTAGAGGTCTATAGTTTCAATGATGTTAGTTATGATTTTCTTTGACATAGTATTTAGGTAAAACATATGTTGTTTAATGTTATTAGATGTGTTGGAAAGATATCTTAGCCATTAGAATGAAGTTTAAATCGTAGACAAGTATGTAAGTTGTAAACTAAAGAATAACATTAAGAGAAATTAAATATCCTCCTACATTTTGTTCCCACATATCTTCCTACCCAATTAAATGATGACATGTGTAACATTTAATGCTCATTTAATGATATTTTAGGATACTAATATGACACATGTCATCCTTTAAATGGGTAGGAGGATTGGTAGAAACAAAAGGTAGGAGAATATTTAATTTCTCACATTAAAAACATATAATGAAGTTTAAATCGTAGACAAGTATGTAAATTGTAAACTAAAGAATAACATTAAAAATATATGTGAGTTAGTCGTTAAAAAGAAAATTAAGTGGAGTTGTGGAGATGAAGTGGTCCGTGCGTCTTGGACATTTTTAAGATCTACAAATGGATCTAACAGCTATATATATATATATATATATATATATATATATATATATATATATATATATATATATATATATATATATATATACACTAGAAATGTTTGAGACCCGTGCTAAGCACGGCCCACAAAGAATAATTTGCTTATTTCTTTCATCGTTATCTAAAGTATATGCTAATAACCAAAAAATAAAAGTACAATGCTATAAACGGGTGGATTTTTAAGAATGTATAACCTTTAGCATCACTCATAGAACATTCTTGGGATATTGGATTAATCATGAGATACCATGTTTGGTTCCTCATTGAGGCCTATGCTATTTGTTTCTTGGTTGTTCCTTGTTCTTTATTGCTATGCAGATAATTGTGGTTATGAAGTATTTCTAGAAGTATGTTTACTAACTACTTTTAGTTTATTATAGCAAGATGGTAAGGTTAGAAGTAATAAAAGAAATTATAAAGTCAAAGATGGTAATGGAGGGATGAACAATGGTAAAGACCCATGGGTTATTTTCTTCATGATGAACCGTTTTTGAGCTGATTGCATCGTTGATGTTGTTAGTGTTGTTTGTTGTGTAAAGGATGAATGTCTTTGTTTGTAGTTGTATGGACTGCTTGTTAGTTGTAAGCTATTAATTCATATACAATTATGCATTTTATATGAAATTGCAGTTGTTAAACATGAAAATTCGGAATATATATCAGATCAGGCCATGTTGAATGCATATAGGGAAGTGATAAATATGACACTTTGGATCGACTTGTGTATAAATTTATAAAGTAAATAGTATTTGCATCCCACATGCTTCAACTTTGGGGTGGTCGTCGTTCAAAAAAACAAATTTAATTTGCATGTGAGGAAACTGTAAATGAAATAAGATGCTCTCAATTATGTAAAAATAAATGGTAACTGCTGATGATAAAGTGGATAGTTCATTTCACTATGCTTCCTCGAATGTCTTATGATTTTTTCAGCCCTGCAGGATACGTTTATCTGAACAATGTAGTTAAATGACATAGCTACCCATGATTAAACACGTATTCATTCATACCCATCTTGTTGAAAATCGAAGTTAAAATTTTCTTGTTGGTGTAAAAACATTTCTCAATTGCATATTTGATATAATCATCCCTTTAAATTTTGTCTTGTATGTCTGTTTTGTGTCACTCTGTGCTGCTACATCTTTGGCAACATATGACAAAATATAATAAAGTAAATGAATATCTATAAAGAAAGTTGCACATGAAAAAAAAACTTCACGTTAGTTGGGATTTGAATAACTTATATAGTTATTAGAAAAGGTGGCCATTGCACCATAGGGACAGCCGTAGTATATTTAGGCATTTGAAGAAATACCATTCCCTGAAAATAGAACACATCAAATTCAGATAGCAAAAATGTAATATTCCACCTAATAAATTTGAGTCGCCTAAGATGGTTTTATATACCACTTTCTTAACATTATAATAAAATAATAAACAAAATCAATATATTATAATCAACAATTAAGTTAATAAAAGATTCAATACATCAGAATAGTATATAAAACTTGTCTAATGGATTACCCAATTTGCAATCCAAAAAATTACAGTGAGATTTGTTATTTTGGCACAGAGGAAGTTATTCCTTTTCATACAAAGAAAGAATATAACCAGATTTTAAATTAAAAAACCACAAGCATCATAGAAAATAGATTTTCGGTTTGAGCCAAAATCTAGTTTGCATAATTGGGTTGATTTGGTTTCAAACCAATGAACAAAGTTTTTTCACAAGTCCTTATGTTGTGTTCCAAACCAAAACTGAAGGGTAAATATTTAGAACATATTATGTCCTTACATTGTGTTTTCTCAAAATAACTATTCTTCTTTTACTATTCACTTCCACAAACCATCTAAAGGATTAGATATTAGTGTAGATGGTGATCTATTTCATTAATATATAGGGTGATAATTGGTGTAAAAGATAATATTCATATTAATAGAAGAGAAATAATAGTGGAACATTCCATGGAATTAAGCATAAGCTAATGACGAATTACCAACCTTAGTGACAACAAAATTGATGCAGAGAACTGAGATTAATTGTTGACTACTCTTCCACCTATAACTTATTGATCACCAAATGAGAGAATTTGAAGGTCCCTTTTCAAACAAAATTTTTCAAGAACATTAAAAGAGTATATTCAATTGAAACCCAAAGAGATGAAGATGAAATATAACAACACAAGTTCTCCTGACAGCAAAAATCTCATGTTGTAAAAATTGGTTTAGGAAGAACTTGGCGGCATAGTTGATCCATCTTGTAATATTAGATGACCATATCATGGTGTTGCTACCACTGTGGATCAACAGCCTACTTCCAACTTTGTATGCAACATGTTGAAACTCTCTAAAGAAACACAAGTCTAATTATTAAAACTATACATTTCAAATCAATTTGCTAGAGCTCTATGAAGTTCTTCACCGGACCCAAAAACACATATATAGAGATGAATAGTTCTACCCAGATAAATTGTACCTAGGCATATATATTGTAGTTCATTTTCAACTTTTATGGCAAAACTTAAATATAGATAAAAAAAATAAGCTTAACATCAATTTTGAAATTTGAAAGTATAAGCGTTTAATTTTAAGTCGTAGTACTTCTAAACTCTTACCAATTATAACATTAGCATTCTTTTTAAAAAAATACCAAAAGATAAACTTTGTGACTATGATCTATTTGACACATATAAAGAATTAAAAACACTCTTTAATCACTATTTATCAAATGTTCTTTAACAAAGATAAACTTGTAGGATCAGGTCCCTTAGAAACACACACTACTCACGTATAATATGTATGTGAAATCAGATAAAATATGGAGAAGAAAGGACTAAAGAGCACTAATTTATTCATATCAATATTAACATTATATAGCCTTGAGAAGATACCATCGTCAAACATGAAAGAAATCATGCTTCACACCTCACCTAAAGAACCGGTCAAGGCTAATGACCCGTATACTTCCATAAAACCTGGTCAAACTAATTCCCAAGGCTAAATAATGAAGTATTAACTAAAACATAAAATATAAAACAATCAATACTTCTTAAATCCAAAAGCTTTAACTCATGGACAAACCGATTAACCCAACAATACTTTGTGAGTGATCTATTTGATAAATCTAATAAAATAATTTTAAAAAATTCAAAAACCAGGAACTTAGAACAGGTTCCAAACGGTTCTAGGAGCTGTTCAAATATACTAAGAAACTATGTCACGGTCATAAATTCCAAATTCCGATGTAGGAACAACAATTCCAATTACAGTTCAGGTCAATTTTGCAGTGTACCTGCCTATGCTCACATCAAGTGTAAATATCAAGTACATAATACTTAGAATTTAAATTTTTTATCTGACTTTTTGCAATCAGGTTGACATTTATACAACAGGACCTATAAAACAACATTGTTATTTTTTGTGTTTAGCACAAAATAAAACAGAATGCTTACGAAATTTTATTTACACGGGCTGGAGCTCACACAGAAGTTCTTAATTAACCAGAAGGTGATATTCTAACCTATGTTTGCTTAACATAAGGAACTGGAACACCAAATCTGTAATAGATTTTGAAAGGCACAACCCACCAGGATAACATCTTAAAAGACAAAAGCTATTATAAACAAAGCACAACCTAAAGGTTCCCATAATGAAAACTGAAAATTTATCATCAGTCCATAACTATTCAATCATGAACTAATATATAAAGTAGCTAAAAGAGATGTCAATCTCGTAGTTCATGATAATCAATATCAATGATCTGTGTATGTCATCTAAATAGTTATCCTGGTTGCCTTCTCATGCCTCTACCAATTTTATGTTTCATGGTTTCTTCAATTTTAATGGTTGCATTTAAATTTCTTATTACAATAAATACTTTTGAATATTTATTGATATGCAACAACCCTACAGATAGTTAAACTATACCTTATTCATAAGTTCACTTTCAATTACACTCAAATATGCACTTTTTTTTATACATTTCACCTTCTCTTCTTCATTTGTGCACCAATTGCCTCATGAAGGATCTATACATAATAGATAAAAAGACATCCATTTAATAAAAGCCACAACATTTATTTGTAAAGATTAAAAAACAGAGAAACCAATTTGCCATTTGGGGAGTAAATAAAACCCAAGTAAATTTGATGTTTTCAGCAATGGGAGTGACAGAAAGACAGTAAATTGTTACATCTTCAATCCCAGAATAACTGGTTATTCTATGTTCACAATGTAAAACATGATTATGCAACAAATTTCGATTAACAGTTTCACATTGCATCTACAAAGTGCCCTAGTCCCTGCATATAATGAACATTTGCATGATTAAAATTCTTTTAGCAATGTTGACTTTGTAGATTTATAGAGTTTTCCTCAAAAGTAAACAGTATACAACTACATAATGATGCAAGCTTTTGGGCTTAAGTATCCTCCTGGCTGTAACAGAACATTTTGGGATTTTTAGAGTCTGTCAAATTTGATATTTCCTTGAGACTCGTATGTAACCTCTTCGGTATCCAAAAAACCTTTTTTTCTTGTATCTCTTAAATAATCAAGTTTCGCAATCCAAAATCTAACATACGATATTTTGGGGCAAATGTGGATTTTTTATAGGCGATTGAAAACATCCACAGATTGAACATCATCAATTCCAATTGAGAACACATAAGAAAACAACCGAAGCCCAAAAACCTTATACAGAAAACGAACCAAATTATCAGTGGTTCTCCCAAGACCTGAAGAAGAAATAAAAACTCTGACTATTATATATATAAAATAAAAACTTTGGGAACCCAAAAACTGAAAACCCATTAATTTTGTCACCGATTTAAAACCCATAGATTAATTCAAGAGTTCTCCGGGGGAGAGCCATTTGACTGTAAACAGAAAATCCCAAACCGATTTATGAAAGAAAGAGATCTGCGGACGAAAGAAAAGAGACAGAAAGAAGACAAGATCGGAAATTCAATAGCTAACAGAAGAAGTAAAACCATAGATGGTAAACCAAAATCTACTAAATTTCTCGAATTAGGTAACAATTTGTGAGTCTTGTTAAACACCGGAAGCAAGTGTAGCAAAATTAGAACCCAAATTTTAAAAAACACTTACATGAGAAACCAGAGCGTCTTCCAAACGGGTGTGCCATTTGATGGGCGTCCTTGTCTTTCAAACGTTGAGTAATGTGGCATCCTTGGAAACGCATTAATGTGTTGTAGACAGTACCAAAGAAGAACGTATATATATATAGAAGGTGAGGCATAGGAGGAGAAACGACGATATGAAGAAGTGAATCGACGTATTGGTAAGTGGCGTCGTTCTGAGGATGGGTTACGTGGATGTATTAGAATAGTGTGAATTGGTTTTATGCGGCATCGGGACAATGGCTGCGATGATTGGGAAGGATTTGAGTCGACATTTGTTTGTAGGATGTGTCGTTTAGGTAAAGGGAGTGGGGGCTACAAGCCCACTCGCCAAAAGCTTGGCATGAACAAAACACCACCCTCTTCGCCATGTTAAACAATATGTTAAGAAGAGCTCGTTAGTTTACTAGCTAGAAGATAGAGAAGAAAAGATTTTTTGCAATTAGCTGTCATTGGCCCTTTTGTATTTGCTATTTTTTTTTATTTTATTTTTTCTAAAATCAGAAGGCTGTGATTAATCATCTTTTATTTGGATTTTTGTTTTAATTTTTTTCTTAAAATCCAAATGTATATATTTTCTATGACAAAAGATTAGGTGGAAAAAAAAATATGATGTGACATGTTTTAGCATCTCTTTAGCATGCGCCACCACTCTCTTTAGCCTTAGTGTTAGGTTACGTGTATATATATATATATATATATATATATATATATATATATATATATATATGGGATAGGAAATATATGGCTGTCATCTACCTAAGGTTAGATATAGAACTCTCAAAATTATATAGTTTTAAGCTTAAAAAACATAATCCATCGTCACAAGTTTGTTAATCTTCTTCCTTAAGTCACGAAAAAATAAAAATACGTGAAAGCAAAAATAAAATATAATAAAAGCAATTACAAACACTTACTAGCTATTGTTTTTAGTATGTAAGAAAAACAGATTGAATTGAAGTAAAAAAAAAAAAAAAACTTAGTTCATGTTGTACCTGATGCTTTCACCAATAATAAAATGGTTTTGTAGCTTCATTAGTTTGGAATTGAATTGAGTCTTGTAATTTTTTAAGAAAAAAAAATAAGAGGTTTCACTTATCTTGAAATCTTTGTTCGGTGGTTTTTTTTTCTAGAAAATAAAGTTTGATTTGTATTATAATGTATAATTCGATTTAGTCTATGTTATTTTTTAAGAAAGTAAAATCAACAAGAAGTTAAAAATTATAGTTTTTTACTTAAAATTATATTGTTTATATGATGGTATCAGGTCTAAGATTACATAACATATTCACTTTTCCATATATATATATATATATATATATATATATATATATATATATATATATATATATATATATATATATATATATATATATATATATATATATATACTAATTTATAATGCATACATAAATTGGGTCCCATTAAATTTTAAGACAAAAGTCTTAAAAATAAGGAGTTTTATTATAAGCCATTGGATCTAATTTGAGTGGTCCAAAATGTTAATCCATGTGAATAGAAATCAACCAATCAAATTCAAAGCACACGATACCATATATTAAGCATGAAGAAACACATTCAACTCACACACACCCATCTTACACACATAAATAATATATTAAATTAGCTAAACCAATCTGATTCCTCTCCATTTCAAAATTTGAAATAAAGACGCCTCATTTTCTTTCTCTCAGACAACCTAATCCATGTCGCCCTCTCCTCTACCCCTACCAGCCAGCCTCTTGCAACACGAACAACCGCGAAGCACCATCACCGCTTCCCGTTCTCGCTCCGTCAACATTAGTTTCACCATCACCGAACAACCAGCAACGCATGCTTCACCTCAGTTAACCATCAAAATCCACTTCCTGCTCCACCTCCTTCTGCTCTTAAACGCTCACAGCCACCACCGCGCCTTCTTTGTTTCTATCTATAAAAATCTTAGACCTAGATGTACACTGAGAGAGACACACGATCTAGGTATAATCTTTTTTTTTTGAAATGGCATATCTTTTGGCTTCCTTTGCTCTAAAATTACCATTTTTTCCAATTTATTCTTTTTTCCAGTCATTTGATGAAGCGATTGCTGATTTGGACACTATTTGTATGTTTCTATTCCAATTTTTATGTTTTTATATTTCTATTCCAAATTCTTAAATTCCTCAAATTGTATTTTTTTTTCTAATTTTTTGATCTGTTTTGTTTGTTCTTTTTGGAATCAGCCTTTGTTACTTCCAGTTGGTGTATATCTCCATAGTTTTCTTTGATTAACTATAGATATCCAACTGAGTTTGTCTATAATTCTTGATTTTTAACGTCACTGTTAAGCATAACCACTAAACATAGCTTATTCTGGCTTCAGAAGAAGAAAAGAAAGAAGAGGTAAAATCATTTTTTTGATCTTATCTCAGTAAATGAATGGCCGTTCTTTATAATATACGATGCACTGATCTAATACAGAAGCAGAGAAGTGCTATGGGCTTGATGAAGAAGACCACGAGCTCCTTCAAGATAACAACATCGTTGGCTTTCTACAAAAGTTTTGAGTTTCCTGTCTTCACTTCATAACAACATCGCTGTTTTCCTTTAAGAGTTGTTTTCCTTTCTGTCTATTTTTTATAAAAAAAAACTTTCCTTATGAATTTTTTAGGAGAGTAAGAAGTTTAAGAGTCTAAGGAAATTAAGGGTTTATTTTGACGAAGCGAAATCCGGATTCTCTGATGTGGAGGAATATAATAGAAGTGTAAAGGTTGGGCGAAGCGCAGAGTAGAAACTCATACATCTTTTAGTTAGGGATGATAAGGGTATTTTTTTCACTTTCCGAACAGTTTTTAGTAATCATTACCTGGAACATTTCCTGTGTGGTAACTGTAACTTGCTCATGATCCTTAGGTCTACACATTGAGGACATTGCAAAAGAGGATCATCTTGAAGAGGAAGAAGATGAAATGGCTGACTTCATTATTAATGAAGAAGTTTATAAACAAGAAAAAACAAATGGCAATCTTGGATACTTTCTTTGTCACCAAATGCCTTTGGTTTCCTATTTTTGTTGATCTTTAGAGCATATCATGCCACATGCATAACATGGTCAACGAAATTGGTATGTTTCAGTTGACTTTTTCTCAAAATTAGTACCAGACGTTGATTTATCAGGTTAAAGCATAACTTGGTTTATTTACTCTTCACAATTTGGTTTTTTACTTCAAAAAATTTGATGACAAGGATGTAACGTTTATGTGTTGTATGTCTGATCTCAGGTTGTTTTCGCACACATTTAACTTGGCTGTTGTCATGAGGTCATTTTGAGTCATTTATGGTTCTTATTGGCCCTAATCAAATATTTTTTATAAATCTTGTGCATATATTGCAATTTCATTAAATGTAATCCTCGCCAAAAGTAGTGCTTTTATTTCCATTTCTTAATCAATTTGTAGCTTATTTTTTCATTTTTCTTATGTATTTATTTTTCAATAGATGTTTGTGGATGGTCCTTTTACCATATCTATATCCATGTCCTGTAATTTGATATGAATAATTGTTAAAGTGATGTTTTTTTAATTGATATTCATATATTTTGATGGATGGTGTAAATTTGTTTCAGTAAAGTTGTTAAAGGTGTTAAATGTTTTTATGTTTTAATTTGTGCATTTAAAAACAGAAATAGATGTTTTGGTTGTTTTGTATGCCAACAAGGTTTAGGCAATGCTTCTTATTTTTTGCAGGAAATTTTCTTGACATCTTGACATTCAGGGAAGTGGATTTCAATGTTTTTATGTTTAAAGTTTATTTGATTGTTAGAAATGAATAAAAAAAGTGTACGTTAAGTGCAAAAGATTGGATAGAAAGAATCGAGACCGATACCAAAATTATCCGGACCGAAAAAAGACCGATTTGATATCATCCGGACCAACCGGAAAAAGAATGAACCATCCACCATTACGAGATCAATCAAAAAAAACTTTTGTATCGTTTTGAAACTAACTTTAGATAGATCTAAATTATCATACGTTAAGAAAAATATTTTAAATTTTGAAAATATTTTAAATTTTGTGTATTTGTGTTGTAGGTTATTTTATGTTATATGATTTCTTTTTTACTTAATTTCTATTTATTTTATAACAAAGTTATCAAGTTATTGATAATAATTATAAATCTGACATTATAATTAAGTTAAATATCATGTATAAGTGTATGTTCAATTCAAAAGTTAAAGTTTTCAAATATTTTTTTGTAGCTTGATTTTTATTATTTAAAAAATAATGAATTACATGAACTAATCAAGATACCTATAAAAATTTCATAACATAAAGTAAAATATATATTTTTAGTTTGATGTAATATGAGAAAAGAATAATGTTACATAAAATTTGATGGTTAGGTTTATACAGTTTTAGTCGAGTTTTGCAAAATTTAACCAATATAAAAGAACAGATTAAGCTCAAATGAAAACATGAACATCAAAATCCATAAAAGTGAAACTGAAACAAAATAATAATAATGATAATAATAATAATAATAATAATGAACCGAAAAAAAATACCTGAATTTGAGCAAAAACATGAAAAAAATACCGCTAGACCAAAATTGGACTAGAAAAAACTGGGTAAAATAAAAGACAAATAATTTACATGATTTTTTTATTTGGTTATAAGTTTATATAAGATAAGGATATGTTATCACCATTCTTTGAAAGCGTTAACATAAGCTATTTTTTATAATCAATGTAGGTTTTAATTAATGTTAACTAAGAACAAATCGAAGGGTAACAATTTGACGATCGTCGTAACGGAACTAACTTTCGTCTGAAAACTAATCGGCAAAATGAAATTAATCGTCGCCGCCGCATCGCGCGGGTATCCCACTAGTATATATATATATATATATATATATATATATATATATATATATATATATATATATATATATATTAGAAACTCCAAAAATAATAAGAACGGTAAGACAGATCCTGACCACTTATCTCTAAAAATCTGGCTGTGGTTTAATTCTTTTTTCCGAGATCAATAAAAAAAAGCGCGGTGGCTTTTTGGTAATTAAATCCAAAGATTTGAAATTTTCCGTAAAAGGTAAAATATTTAAGGGTCAGTACAATAATTTTAAAAAGGAGACCACGTGCCGACTGCCTTCTGTCACTATTTTACGTGTCCCTATTTTTTGAAGCGCCACCACTTTCTATTCTAAGAGATGCGACCTGTCCTTTCCATATTTATTTGGTTGATTTTTTTTACCCGGTTCCTATTTTGTTAATATCTTTATTTTTTATTTGTTAAAGAAAAAAAATAAAAATACCATAGTTCGTATTTTTCTTCTTTACAAAATAAGCATAACTATGAAAAGCATAATTATGAAAATTTATAAAAAAGTGAAATTCGGATTTGGGATCATAAGCTTTAATGAATGGAAATTGTTACGATCCAAAGATTAATACGAACCAAACTATATGTATAGAACTTAATTTCGTTAAAAATGATGTTTCAGAATGTATATGACTCAAAATCTTTATCATCCAAAAATCCAAAAATTATATGATACATAATATATTATGATAAAAATATTACGTTTAAAAAATGATATGTTTAAATGATATGATATGAATCTTATGATTCAAAGTTATATAGTTCAAAATGTTATGATTTAAAAAGGTTACAATCCAAAAATTATATGATTCAAAATCATATGATCCATGATATATTATGATAAAAAATTTATGTTTAGAAAATGATATTATATGATTCAAAATGTTATGATCCAAAAAGGTTAGGATCTAAACTCTATTATGATTCATAACTTAAATATACATATTTTGATGTTTTCTAAAATATAAAAATATTTCAATGTGATCTAAAATTATATTATTTAAAATATGGTGATTCAAAAACATTATGATTTAAATGTTATGATAAGATTCAAAATATATTGTTTGCAATGAAAAGTTTTACGATCAATTATATCTTATGATCCAAATCTTATATATTATTTCAATGTCATTTAAAATATAGGTATTTGATAAAGATAAAAACCATCTTTTCAAGATATAAAAATAAAATATTTAATGATTTTTAATTATTATATTTTTTAACGATATTATCAAGTTAGCAGTATCATGATCGGCAAATTATAAAAAAAAAAAAAAAAAAGTCTGGTATGGAAAAAGGCAAAGTCGTGTTTTAGCCCGCTTTTGTAGCCACAGTGTCGTTTTAGGGCATTTTACTCATTGACTCGCCTATCTCACCCAACTCTTTTTTGTTTTTATTTTTCAAAGTTTTTAAAATTTGTTATCTGCTTATGATCCTGCCTGACTTATATATTATTTCAATGTCATTTAAAATATAGGTATTTGATAAAGATAAAAACCATCTTTTCAAGATATAAAAATAAAATATTTAATGATTTTTAATTATTATATTTTTTAAGATTCAAAATTAAATGATTCAAAAAATATAATGATTCAAATGTTGTATTGAACAAAAGCTTTATTTAATTCAATATATTATGATCGAAATTAATATAATCCAAACTAATATGATCCAAAAATGTATGATGTATAATATCGTTATGATTCAAAATACTATGATTCAAAATTCTATGATCCAAAAATAATATGATTAAAAAAAGTATGAATGCAAAATATTATGATTCTTAATATTCTTCTTATTTAAAATTTTATAATTGTTAAACATTAAAAACTCAACCAATATTTAGTTTAAAAAAAAAACCCTACTATCTTCAAGTATGTAGTAAAGATATTAAAAAAAACGAAAAAAAGAAAAAACCCATCTCAGAAGAAGCTATACATTGAAGAGTACTTCAAGAACCTTGATGGTTTGGTGATTGATTAAAAAATCATTGTAGCATTGATCAACATGGAAACCATAAACCTATAACAAAAATGGTTGCTCCCAATCACCAAGAATTTTAGTTTAAATTAATGAATTCATAGTATGCAATGTTCCAACAAAGCTAAGAAACTTTTACCAAATCTATAAATGTTTTTTTAACCTTCAAACATTTGTAAATATTTTTTCTTTGACATTTCATTGAACATTTACTATGAATTTATTTGTTCAAAACAACAAACTCATTCATATGAACTAAACTTGACTGTTAAAAATCAAATGACGAGGAAAATGTCAAAAGAAAACACTACATACCTTTGAATTGATATCCACATCGGATCAATACTTTAATGATGACGAACCCACACTTCAATATTGATTAACACTTCAACAAAGTTTTCTTTAACTTCAACACCATGTAGATGAGCTTCACTATTAATCTTTTTCATCTTGTAAGTTGTCAAATGATCAAAGCTATCTAGAGTTGTCAAAATTTTTGGTTTACACAAACTAAATTCAAACAACAATTTATTACCAGCATACTTCTTTCTTATCTCATCTAGTTGTGGTGTTCGTTCATTTGACTTGCATTTAAAATCACCATGAACATTATGTGATCTGCCACCGCTTTAAATTTTCATATGACTAATTAGAAACAAACCACTTTTGGCATTAACTTTTTCTTCTTTAACATTTCTCTCAAAACATTAGCAAGTGAAATGTGATCCTTTTTCTTCTTCCATCTTTCTCTCATCATAGTAGCAAGTGGAATGTGATATTCATAATAAAAAAGTACAAACTATTTAAAAAATATATATTAAAATAATATAAAATATAGCAAATATGATCAATACTTGTGGCAAAGAAACCTTAATTAAGAAAGAAATGATATTACATTTATATGTATATCTTTCATTTTCTTCCAAGCTTTTTCCACAACACCACTTATTCAAATAAAAAGAAAAAACAAGCTCAAATGTATATAGAATTCATTAAGTCTAAAATCATTGATTTTTATCATAACCTAATGTTATGATTTATGTTATAATACAAACTCTATTTTAACATGTTAAATGTATCTATCACTATGTCTAAAAACTAAAATTCAAGAAAAACCCATTCATGATTCTTATAAAACTACTACATCAATACTTATCACACATAAACAAATGAAAACAACAAAAAAAATCTTTGAAAACTCAATTTTTCCAGGATGTGGTTTCGTTCAGACATTATATCGAACACCTTGTGAGCATCCTTCTATTCAACTAAAAATGATTCTTTTATTTAGTTTCTCCATCCAAAAATCTTTTTCAAACTCAAAAACTTTAGTGAATCAATCTTAGTAATCAAACAAAAAACAATAAACATCGAAAATAACTTCAGTAAAAGAAAAAAAGTAAACAAATATGTAAGATCATTAAAAGTTCATGCAGTTAGGATTTAAAACTAATAAAAATGAACGTAGCATGAACAATATCATAAAACACAACTAATCAATCATGAAAATAAAGATATAAAGTTTACGTGGTTCCAGTTTAGTTGAAAATTTGGAAAAATTGACACAACACCAAAGTATTCATGTATTTCGAACAAACTGACCAAAAAACAGAAGGAATGAAGATGATTTTCAAACTTTCCAGCAACATCTGACGACGATTACAAGATCTACAAAGGATTGACACATCAAACAACAAGAAATCGGAGGTCTAAGGGATGAATTGGGTGTTCTTCATATGAAAAGGGGAGACGTCACAGTGATAATCCAAACCAGGGTAATAGAAATGAAAATTGACCAACTTGCCCTCTAAAACTTTGCCCTTCATAAGAAAAGTACCAAAAGTTCATGTTATTTACAACAACGCAACTTATCCCCATATGATTTAGAAAACATTCCTATGGATAATCACGAAGTTATAGCCTTTTCGGTTTCAAAATTTCATGAAAAATGGCTTTTTTTGTCGTCAGCCCTCTCATCCTCGGTGCTTAGCACCGAAGACCTACCATACTAAGGCGCTATGCGCTATACTGAAGTTCTGCTGGAGGTCCTCGCATGATCAGCCTCTGCGGTCCCTCTCAATTCGAGACACCGAAGAATGTTACCGCAGCCGGTTATCTTTCCTTGCTTGTCCTCACATACCACATACTATATCTTGAGTGAGTATCCTCGCTAAAGCATACCGCAGATCACCCTTCACTCCTTGCAACCTCCTTGTTCTTCGCTACCATTCCTCACAAACCCTTCTTCACAATGTACCTGCCTTACCCTTCACTGCAGACCTACCCAATCTACCAGATACCTCTTTCTTTGGTTACCACCATCTCCTCATCATCAACTCTTCACGCCAAACCCCTCCTCCTCAGCCCTACTTACTCTTCGCACCTACCCTCACCTTCTAAACCTCGTTCAGCCAAACCTTCCCATACTGCAACCCTCTTATTAAGCCTTATTTATTTTTTTATTTTTTTATTTTGACACTCATTTAACCTATTTTATTTATCACCAATTTTTTAATATTTTCTGTTAGCCCTTTTCTTTCGCTAAAAACCAAACCCCAACATATACCATTTTTTTACACCAATTTTTTCCTTCTTTCACCAATTTATTCTTTTATTTTAAAACTAATTATTTCCATTAACACCAATTTATACCACTGCAACCCATTATCCGAAGCACTTTTATGAAGAATGAATTTTACAAGACTCGATTTATTATCTTCGCAAAAGAGATTATTATTGGAGATTTACTCAAGACTTTGACTACCGAGATTTCATCGCCCAGTTTCAGACATCACACACACTTCAGAAGACTCTGGACCCTCACTTTTTGAAGACTCTTCGTATATGACTTCCACCTCTCTGATTGATAGGGAAAGCAATCCCTCCAACTCAGAGATAATCACAACCATCGAGGTTCTAGTAATAGACGAAGTGATTCCAGTTGTCAACAACAATCAATCGAGGGTCTCTAAAGAATCCGAAGATCGGAAGAAGATGTTTAAGATATAGAAACTGGTGAAGTTTCCTTAAATCCCAACGCTTTAGTCCAGGGGGAAACATCAACTTCTCAGGGGGAACCTTCACCTACAACAGAGCAGCCAATTCAGCCAATTCAAGACCTATCAGTAGGATATTCTCAAATCAAGGGGGAACAAGTTCAAGATTTACAAAGATAAACGCCTCCTGAAGATGTAGACATTCCATACGATGCAACTGATGAACATCATCAATCACGTCTACACATCTGGAAAAGAGATCATCCACCTGGACAAATAATAGGAAGTCCTTCTGCAAGTAGTAGAACTCGCTCTTCCGATGATTTAATTAAATTGTTATTATGAAGCATTCATGTATTCTACTAAGCCTAGAACCATCAAAGATGCTCTTCTAGACCATGATTAGATCGTTGCAATGCAAGAAGATCTTGCATAGTTTGAAACAAACAAAGTTTGGAAACTATTACCCAAGCCAAAGGGACATACTGTAGTTGGAACTCGTGTAACATCCGAATTCCCAGGTATCTTATTTTAAGTATTTATCTTGAGTTTTAGGGAGGGACTCGGCGAGTAGGCGCTCAGACTCGCCGAGTAGGATCGCACATTTCTTGTCTGATTTAATGAAGGACTCGATGAGTCGATGCGTGGACTCGGCGAGTCCGCGCTGTTAAATGAAACCCTAAATCCCCGGGCCTGTGCCCTATTTAAAGGCCTTTATGGCCTCCATTTGCGGCCACTTCATCCCAGAGAAACCCTAGAGAGAGCAGTAGGAGAGTTGAGAGCAAGAAGAGGTTAATACATCACTTTTGGTGTAGTTTTGCTAGAAGGAAGAAGGAAACACCCATCTAGAGCGTGAAGGGGGCTTGGATCTGGGCTAATCATCTTGAGAGTTCATCTCTGGAGGTATAATCCTTTCTATTTCATGTTGATATGATATATTTCATGATTTTAGGGTTTTTACCTCCATTTTATGTAAGATCTAGTGAGTATGAGGTCCCCTTTGTGTTAATAGCATCAGATCTGGACCATGAGAGGTCCATAGAGTCACTATCCCTCAGCTTTATGCAAGCAAATAAGAGATTGGGGACTAGGTTGCCATTTTTAGAGTTATTTCTCCATTTGTGACTTGATGTGGGTTGCATGCACGTAAAGGTTGCACCTTTACGTGACATTTGAACACTTGAAGGGTAGATCTGATAGTTAGGGAAGCAGATCTGACGTTAGAAGGTCATTTGAGTAAGAAAATGGGAGCAACTCGCCGAGTCCATAAGTGGACTCGACGAGTCGAGTCGGGGTTGCCCCGCGATTCGTGACAGGTGTAACCCGTCGAGTGGAAGGATGACTCGACGATCCAAGAGAGATTGAAAGGATTCAGAGGACCCGCATGGACTCGCCGAGTCGCCCTTGTGCACTCGACGAGTCGGGTCAAAGTTTGACCGTTGACTTTCGTTGACCTTAGGGTTCTGGTCAAGACTGATTCAAGAGAGTTCAGGGGAGGGTAGAATGGTCTTCTACCCAATCTTTAGGGATGAGACTTTGAGAGAATATTGATCGGGGATGTTATTTGAATAATAGGAGGAGGCTAAGTCGGGACGTTGAGCACGAGAGTTTATCCGACTTCATTGAGGTGAGTCTTCTCACTATACTGTACCTGGAAGGGTACCTATGTGTGACCGGAAGGTCTTGTATGCTATGATGTATGTGCTATATGCGGTTAAGTGATATGTATGTTCTATGTATGTTATGTATGGTAAGGACCGGAAGGTCAGGATGATATGGACCGGAAGGTCAGGAGGTTACGGACCGGAAGGTCGATACGGGTAGGACCGGAAGGTCTACCAGAATTCGGGACGGAAGTCCCCTGAGACACATGGATCGGAAGATCCTACAGAGTTATGGCCTGGAAAGGCGTATGTGTGGTATGTGGTATTTTGGGGAACTCACTAAGCATTTATGCTTACAGTTGTTGTGTTATGTGTTTCAGGTACTAGCGAGGATCGCGGGAAGGCGCCGGCATGATCCGTACACACTTATGGAGTTAATGTTATTGAGATTCTGGGACATGTTTTGTTATGACACAGTGGATACATTATGTTTGTGATTATCGTGTGATTGAAAGTATGATTTAAAAATGAAAAATCGTTGTGAAAATTTACGTTGTTACAACTCGTTGGGTATTTCACAACAAATTGGATGACACATGTGTAGTAATAAGGAACAAATCCCGACTTGTAGTAAAAGGTTACAGTCAATTGGAAGGAATTGACTATGACAAAACATATGCTCTAGTTGCAAGTCTAGAGGCCATATGCATCTTCCTGGCATATGTGGCGCACAAGAATGTAAAAGTAGGTCAAATGGATGTAAAAAGCGCCTTCCTCAATGGCGAACTCGTTGGGTATTTCACAACAAATTGGATGACACATGTGTAGTAATAAGGAACAAATCCCGACTTGTAGTAAAAGGTTACAATCAATTGGAAGGAATTGACTATGACAAAACATATGCTCTAGTTGCAAGTCTAAAGGCCATACGCATCTTCCTGGCATATGTGGCGCACAAGAATGTAAAAGTAGGTCAAATGGATGTAAAAAGCGCCTTCCTCAATGGCGAACTGAAAGAAGAGGTACACTTATAGCAACCTCCAGGTTTTGAGAATCTTCATCTTCCTCATTACTGTTACAAATTGGAGAAAGTTGTGTATGGCTTGAAGCAGGCACCAAAGGCTTGGTATGGAACTCTTTCTATGTTTCTTATAAAGTCAGGATACAAGCGTGGGGGTCATTGATCCTACCCTATTTTGACGTTTAAGCGGAATCTAATTATTCCGAGATCCTCAACAATAAAAGAATTTTAAGGTTATCATTAAAGTTTTTATTCCGAAACGTTTTTAATTAATACATTAACGATAATTTTTCTTCATGATTATCCTTTTAATTCTCAATAAACGTGCTTTGTCACATGTTCCAATAAAGCAATGAGTGAAATCTGAACTGAATCGACAATTTTCTCTTTTGAACAAACAAGCATCCCATCTTTCATTCGAAACAGTCATTCAGGAAACCTTTTTAGGAAATGCATTTAATGCGACCCATTTCGTGTTCGGGTGCATCATTCTTTTCTTCGACCCGACCTGAAATATCCAACCTATAAAAGGATTTTGAATCCTAATTGTTCCCACTTTTTGCTTTTGCTATCTTATTCCTAGAGCCTTCTTTTTGTACTCTGTTCTTGAAGTTCTTCAAGCTTTCAAAACTTCAACAATGGCGTCTTCTCAAACCGCCCCTCAAGTTTCCAAACCTTCATCGAAGAAGAAATATTCGAAGGGATCCGCCTCATCTTCATCCACTGAGTTCATCCTCAGAGAAACAACTCAACTGTTTTCTCTTGATCCATGGATTATGACGAATCCATCTGCATCATGATCGAGTTCATCTCCCACCACCCTATCGCAGTTCCTCTCACCAAAATCCCTAACCCTAAAATTCCTCTTCATGTTCTTCACAAAGTGTTTGAACGCATAAAAATTGAGGGTGATGTACTGGAAGTGAAGATCACCGATGATAAAATTGTTCCTCTCCACAAGAACACCTTTCTTAAAGCCATCAGAATTACAGAAAACCCCAAAGGTTTTCGTGTTCAAGAACCAACGATTGAAGAGTTTCAGTCGTTTCTGAATCAAATTGGGTACAATGGATAACTCAAAGCTAAGGAGTTCAAGAATTTTGTTGTTCCCGGCCTTTGGACCGTACTGATGCACTTAATCCTTTGTGGATTGTCCGACGAAGATGGTGGTACAGACACCATGAGCAAGGACTGGCTATATGTTGTGTACAACATCTTCTCCGAAAGAGACAATGCACATGACCTAACCGAGTTGCTATGGCAGGACTTTCAGAAATTCACTGTCAAAAGGAAGCCCAATGAAATTTCCAGTCCGAGATTTTGGGCTATGACGCTTCAACAACTGTACTTTGAGAGATTAGAAGCCATTCCTCTCAACTCCTATCTGAAAGAGGTATATTGTTCCTTTAAAGCTATAAAAAATTATAGGTTAGCAAACAAATCCGCTTTCGGACCTATCCGACATTTTCCAGAACACATGTTAGCTGCAGTTCCATCCAATTAACAATATCTCAAACATCATCTTGAGATTTCAGTTGTGTATGACCCAACACAATCTACACCAATCTCGGATGATCCAGCCTTGGATGTGAACAAATCAACTTCTTCAGGAGGACTGAAACATCCCCAAAAATCATGACCAAAAATTTCATTTTTAATTATTAAATAAAACCCATCATTATCAAAATCATCTCATCAAAACATAAGTAGTAGTATCTCATATCAGAACATTTGTCAAATATATCAGAGTAACATCCCAGGCTAAAACATCATGGTGTGTGCAAAGCAGTCATCCCGAGCTCTTCCCTTTGCTACCGGAAGTACCTGAAACCAAAACTAAAAACTGTAAGCACGAAGCTTAGTGGGTCTCCCCAAACTACCACATACCATACACATAATCACATATAAACATATCGTGGGCCCTGCCCGACATCGGACAGTGTCCGACATCGGGCCCCGCTCGACATCGAACAGAGTCTGGCATCGGGCCCCGCCCGGCATCGAGCAAAGCTCGGTATACATATAAACATATCAAAAAAATTCACATAAATAATCACATAACATAAACATATAACCATTTCTCGGGCCCCGCCCGTCATCGGATCGAAATCTGGAAACATACAAACATTCCTCGGGCATTTCCCGACATCAGACCGTAATCCGTAAACATACAATACAGACACATGCAAGAATCAGGAAGGCATCAGACATACAAACATTCCTCGGGCATTGCCCGACATCGGATCGAAATCCGGAAACATATAAACCTACATCGGGCACTGCCCGACATTGGACCTTAGTCAGGAACATACTAACATAACTATACATGCAGGCATTGGTGCCTTGTACCCGTTTATACATGAGGAAAAATCACCTCAAATGTCGGATGATAGCTGAAACGTCTCTGCCCCGGAATCAGTTGTACTCACTCCCTGAACCAATACAACCCCTTAGATACCATTTCACACTCATAATTCTTTAGGGTCAACCATGGTTAAAGTCAAGTCTAGGTCAAAGTCAAAGTGAACGCTCCGAGTTGACTCAACTCATCAAGTTTACTCCTCAACTCGCCAAGTTCCCATAAATCACAGAATCGTGAAATCGCGATCCAACTCGTCGATTTTTCCTCCAACTCGCCGAGTTCCTCCTTCTCAATAGAATCAGGACTTTCCCAATACAACTCGTTGAGTTCCCTTGTGGACTCGTCGAGTTCCTCAGTCTGTCCATCCTTCTTAATGCATTAAGCCCTTACCCTTCAAATCCAAGTCCCATCTTCCAGATCTAGATTGGAAATGCCTCTAGAAGGGTAAAGTTTCCAACTTTACCCCTTAATACCTTTCCTAAATGGATTAAGCTCAAACCCTAACCCAAAAAGGCCAAGGTCTTAATCCAAACACCATCAAAACTAAAAGATAGACCATGAGATCATAGATATGGACTCTAGGGACTAAATGATCACGTAAAGTCTTAAACTTTATCCGCATGCATGGCCATAGAAGCTTCAAAAGACCAAAATGATGGTCTAAAGGTTGCATGGGACTTCCATGGCCATAAAGTTGGAACCTTTATGCCATGAAAATCGCTTAAGGCCCTAGATCTGAAGTGTTCTCCACTTGGGACGTCCAAATCCCAAGAATCATATCATTTGGACCAAAATAAGCAATGAACTTCAAAAATGGAGATCTAAATGACCACAAAGCAAGGTTTAAGCTTTATACCAGCAAAATGTCGTGGATGAAGCAAGGGTTTTGGATCTATAAACTTCCTTCTTGTGTCCTCAAGCTTCTCCTTCTTCCAATGACTTCAAGACACACACTAAATCATTTGAAATAGCTCACAAACACTCACAATAGTATTAGGGTTTTGAGATTTAGGGTTTGGGACTTGGAGGCTGGAAATGAGGCCAACATGAAAGGTTTAAGACGTTAAAATATGATGCAAACCCCGGAAATTAGGGTTTCACATCTGCCAACCTACTCGTCGAGTTGATGCCTACCAACTCGTCGAGTAGGTTTCTCAACCCGCGGTTCTGATAATATCTACTCGACGAGTTTGGGGCTTCCAACTCGTCGAGTTTCTCATAAAAGTGAATAAATTATGATTTTTAAATACATACCAGGAACCAGACGTTACAATTCTCCCCCACTTGCTTTATACTTCGTCCTCGAAGTCTTCTGTCTCGAATAACACCAGATAATGCTCTCTCATACCTTCCCGGTCTCCCAAGTCCAATATGACCCCTTAAGGTGCATCCACTGCACCTTCACCAACGGTACAACCTTGTTCCATAAGGTTTTCGTCTTCCGACCAAGAATCGCTACTGGCCTCTTAAATTAGTTCAGGCGGTCGTCCACCTGAATATACTCCAAAGGTACAACTGCGAAATCATCCACTAAACACTTCCGCAACTGGGAGACATGAAAAGTATTGTGGATCTGACTAAGCTCGGCGGGTAGATCCATGCGATAAGCTACACGGCCCATCCGATCCAAAACTCTAAAAGGACCGATGTACCTGGGGCCTAGCTTGCCCCGCTTCCTGAACCGGATGACATCCTTCCAGGGTGACACCTTCAGGAGAACCATATCCCCTACCTGAAACTCTAGGTATGATCGACGCTTGTTGGCATAGCTTTTCTGCCGACTCTGAGCAGTCTGGAGCCTGCTTCGGACCTGCTGGATCTTCTCCGTGGTCTTGAGTACCACCTCAGTACTCCCCATGACTCTCTGACCGACCTCTCCTTAACAGATTGGGGTCCTACACTTCCTGCCGTAGAGCATCTCGAAGGGAGGTCGATCTATGCTAGCGTGGTAACTACTGTTATACGAAAATTCCGCTAACAGAAGATACGTATCCCAACTCCCTCCATAATCTAATACGCACGCACGCAACATGTCCTTTAGAGTTTGAATCATCCTCTCACTCTGCCCATCCGTCTGAGGGTGAAAAGCGGTGCTGAAGTGAAGACGAGTACCCATCTCGTCATGAAACTGCTTCCAAAACCTGTAAGTGACACGAACATCTCGGTCTGACACTACTGACATCGGCACCCCATGACATGCCACTACCTTGCGTACGTAGATCTCGACTAGCTTCTCAGCCGATATACTCTCCTGGATTGGGATGAAATGAGCATTCTTGGTCAACCGATCCACAGTGACCCAAATCGAATCCACTCCACGTGCGGTCCTGGGAAGCTTCGTGATGAAATCCATAGCGATATCTTCCATTTCCACATGGGAATATCCAACGACTGCATCTTGCTGTGAGGTCGCTGGTGCTCGGCCTTGACTTTCCTGCAAGTAAAGCACTGCTCCACATACCATGTTATGTCCCGCTTCATGCAGGGCCACCAATAATCAGGGCGAAGATCCCGATACATCTTTGTCGCCCCGGGATGGATGGAGAATCTCGACTTGTGAGCCTCATCCATCAGAACCCGACGTACAACGCCCCAGTAAGGAACCCATACCCTCCGACACAGGGTCAACAACCCACGACTGTCATAATCAAATGAAGCCACCTGACCAATGATCCGCTCTCACTTCCGATGCTCCTCCTTCATACCCTCAACCTGATCCTCCCGATTCCGCTCTAGTAGCGGAGTAATCACTGTCATCCTCAAGCATATATCTCGTATCGGAGCTGCAACCGCCTTACAGATGAGAGCATCGGCCACCACGTTGGCCTTCCCCGGGTGGTAGAGGATCTCACAATCATAGTCCTTCACTACATCTAACCACCGACGCTGCCTCATGTTTAGATTCGGCTGGTCCATCATATGCCTCAGGCTCTTGTGGTCTGTGTAAATGGTACAATGAACCCCAAAGAGGTAGTGTCGCCAAATCTTGAGGGCGAAAGCCACAGCCCCTAGTTCCAAATCATGCGTCGGATAGTTCGCCTCATGAGGCTTCATCTGCCTCGACACGTACGCAATCACATGCCCCCGCTGCATCAACACTGCACCCATACCCGTGATCGACGCATCACAGTAAACCACGAAATCGTCGACGCCCTCCGGCAAGGTTAGAATCGGTGCCTCGTAAAACCATTGTCTGAGAGTCTCGAAGGCTGCCTGCTCAGGCCCCCAACGGAATGTCACCGACTTCTTGGTCAGTCGGGTCAATGGAACAACAATCTTGGAGAAATCCTGATGAATATCCGATAATAACCCGCCAAACCAAGAAAACTCCGAATCCCGGATGGAGACTGTAAGGGTTGAATTGTTGTAATTAGTCAAAGTATGTTTTGGACTCTTCGAATATTTTGTAATGTATTTTACTAGGGCGCTTTTATTCGAAGCTTTAGAGTCAATGCCTTAGTATATTTTTTGTATGCTTTCAGTTCCCTATAAATAGGGTTATTTACTAGAGTTAGATAAGAACTTTTACAGACTTGTCTACTATTCTCTGTAAAGAATTCGAAAGCATAATAGAGCATAACAAGATCATATTTACATCGTGTGTTCAAATCTCATATTCTTACTTGAATTCATACTCTGATTAATTCATTACTCGATTCATTGGTTCATCAGTTGGTATCAGAGCAGGAATCATATATCTGATATGATTTTCACGCTGTTCAAAAAGTTTTTGAATCAATTTTTTGATTCAAAAGTTTCCGCACTTTTTGAAAGTGAAAAATTGTCTAGATCTTAGTCTGTGATTCGATTCTGCATTTGAATTGTTGAATTGAGTGTTATTCTCATCAATTCGATTTGATTCATCTAGTTTGTTTTCAAATTCTCAAATCTTTTCAAACTTCTCAAAATCTTCTTCCGTACAACAATGGCGAGTTTCAATCTCAATTCGATGACCTCGTTTTCTCATCTGCTAGGTTCATCAACCAAAATTCCAATGCTAATCCCTGAATACTATGATCAGTGGGCTGATCGTATGCAGGATTATCTGAATGGTCTGGATGAAGAATTATGGTCATGTATCACTAGAAATGTCAATGTTCCAGTGAATGTTCAACCAATTGGATCATCTTCTACAAATTCTGGAGTTGATAATCAAACTGATCGTCTGAAGAAACTGGAGAAGAGGTGTATGAGGGAACTGCGAGGTGCATTACCTCCAGTTGTGTACAATTATGTTAGGAGTTGTACAACTGCAAAGGAAGTCTGGAACAATCTGAAAGATAAATTTCAAGGAAGTGAGAAGACAAAAATCAATTCAGTTAAACAGTGTTTGGTTGAGTTGAAAGATTTCAAACAAAAAGAAGGAGAAACAATTGAAGTTTACTATGATCGTCTGAACGAGTTAATCTATCGGTGCAATCGCTATGGAATTACCAGAACTTCAATGGAATTCAATCTCATTTTTGTAATCGGGCTTCGAAAAGAATGGAGAAGTGTAAGTATGATGGTGAAGAATCAGCAAAGTTTTGATACATCAACTCTCAATGATTTGTATAATCAATTGAAAACACACGAAATTGAGGTAAATGAAATTGCTGAGGAATCGAAGTTGAATTTGGGAGGTCCATTAGCTCTTGTATCAAAGATTTCTGAGAAAGAAGCTGAAAATTGTGATTCTGAGGAAGAAAAAGGATTCATCATGAATTCAGATGATGAAGCAATAGCATTTTACTCGAATAATCGTGTCAAGAAATTTTTCAAAAAGCCGTTCAATTCGAAGACTAAGCTTGCTGAGGTGAAAGGAAATTCTGTGAGTAAAAATGTTGTTGAGGAGAAAAAGAAAGTTGATAAGCAAGATTCAAAGATAGCTGATGGAAAGGGTGAGAAGAAGCTGAAAGGTGATGCAGGAATAGATTGTCATTATTGCAATGGTACGAATCATCTTGCAAATGACTGTATGCTTCGAAAGAAGGATGAGAGGAAGAATAAAGTCAAAGATGAGGCATATTATGCAGAAAAGCTTGAGGTGGTTCGTGCTAAAGCAAAGAATTTGTCATTGGTTGCAAAGGGTGAGCATGAGGATGAAGATGGAACTTATCAAATCTGGTCATCCGGGTCAGACGATGAGGAAATGAGGAATCCAACGCATGGGGCGTTGTATGCGAAAATGGAGAAGGACTCAGATGATGAGGAATTCGAAGTGAGGGTACGATGCTTCGTATCCAAAGCAGCTGACAAATCTCCAATGACAACAAAGGTACGTAAAATTCTCGAATCTTTTAATATTACTACACATGCTTATGATTCTGAACTAATTTCTAATGATGAGACGGTTACTTATTTTGATTTAATTATTGTGTCTGCTAGCAATGAGGCCAACAAGTTGTCAATGGAGTTGTTAGAGGTCAAAAAGAGATTAGACATGAAAATAAGCAAAATTGAATGTTTGGAGTTACAAATGACAAATATAATGTGTGATAGGGATAGGTTATCAAGTGATGTTAAACTTTTGCTAGCACAAAGAAACATCTATTGTAATTCTGCTAACGACTTTATAGCAAATTAACTGATTTACATCATTCATGTGATATAAGTAAAGAGCAACATAGAAAATTACTACCTTTCCTAGCATTCGAAAGAGCCAAGGTAGATAATATTTCGTATGATTGTGAGCAAATAATAGCTGATCTTGACAGAGTCCCTGATGATAGATATAAATATGGAATTGTCAAAATTGATGAATGTATTGATGCGAATGAATTAGTTAACATAGTGAATGATACTTTGACTAAATCTGAACAAATTCAAATTTTGAAAAAGACTGAGAATTCAACATCTGATTCTCAATCTAATTTTGCTGATATTGAAGATAATTCTGACAATATTAGTGAAATTAGTGAACTCGAAGATGTTGATTGTTCTCAGTTGTCTGTTGTTAATGTTGCTTCAACATCTAAAGGAAAAGAAAAAGTTAAGGATTTGATGGTTGAAAATGAAACTGATATACCCTCAACTTCGAAAGTTTATGATATGAACTTCGTGGATCTCAAAGACAGCCAAACTGATGATAGTGATGATGAAGATGAAGTGAACATTTCGAAGGAAAAGAAATCTTCAAAGGAAGAAGAAAATCCTCGAATTGTGGTTGATCAGGTGTATGGTGATACACAAAAGTTCGAAAAAGTGATGAATGAAAAAGGTGAACACTATCTTGAAACGAATTCAGTGGTTTATCCAAATTTCAAATGTACAGATAATGTCATTTTTCCAAATCAAGTTTTCGTAACTACTGGAAATGTTGAGAAAATCAAACCAGAATTAAAGAAGTTAGTTGAAGAGGATAATTCAAAAACAACTGATGAAGGTTTTTTCGCAAATCAAAGCACAGTTGAAAACAATTTAACAAATAATTCGTATGTTTTCCAACGTCAAAAACCACAATGAAAATGGGTTGAAAATCAAAAATTGAAAAAGAGAATTCAAAACAAGTTGAAAAGGAATGTGAAAAAGTTGTCAAATTAAACTCCAAGGAATTCAAAGATCAAATTGACAAATTTTTGAAGGAAAACAACATTTCAAAAAGACAAGCAAGAAAGAAAATATTTTGGCAAAATGTTGAGTCTCAAAAGATGTCTGAATCACAATCACCCAAAAATGTTTTCAAAGTAAAAATTCATCTTTTTCAACAAAACCTCAACATTCATCTCAATCAAATCATTCAAAGTCTGAAGTGAATAAACAACCAAGGTTTTCGAAAGTTTCAGAAACTAATATTCCAAGAAAATTTTCAAATAACTCAAAACCAAATCAAAAATTATTTCAACGTCAACATTTTAAATCAATAGTTGATACATCATATGCTAAATCTTTTATAACAAAACCAAAAGTTGATTTTGTTCCTATAAAACCAAATTTTCCAAATCAAACGAAGAAAGAAACTATGAAAACTTCACGAGAAAAAGGAATAACGTCAAGGAAGAACATTGATCATTGGCTTGAAGGAAAAGGAAAGATGTATCAGTCAAATACATTTTCAAAGGAGCAAATTCACGAAGCATATGAAAAGTATGTGAATAATTCATCAAATGGCAGTTCATCGTCTAAGGATTCGAACATATCAGTCAAAGCATGGAAACCAGTTATAAAAGCAAAGAATGTTCATTCACAAACTCAGAATTCGAAGGGTAATGTCAGTGAACATTCGAAACCATCAAAAACTTATGTTTCGGTTCCTTTAAATGAAGAAGTGAACTTAATTGATAGTCTCAAAACAAAAGTTTGTGATTGGGTTAAAAGTTCTTCATTACATTCGAAATTGAAATCTAATTTCCAAGGACCCAAAAAGCCTTGGGTACCTAAAGTTTTCCATTGAATGTAGGTACTATGTGATGAGCAATATGATAACAAGTGGTACATCGATAGTGGTTGCTCTCGTGACTTGAATGGGAAGAAGGAGAATTTACGAGATTTTCGAAGTCTCAAAAATGCTGGAGTAGTGAAGTTTGGGAACAATCAAAAATGTCAAGTCAAAGGATATGGGAAGATCACGAATGGTCAATTCACAGTGAATCGGGTGGCATATGTTGAAGGTCTTCAACATAACTTGATAAGTGTTTCTCAACTTGTTGTGGGCACTGGCAATCAAGTTCTTTTTAACGAATAAGGAAGTATTATTTCGAATGTTACAACAAAAGAGGTGTTACTGAAATCCAAAAGGAAAGGTGACATGTTCACTTTGGACATCAATCTGATAGTAGGGAAACCTGCTATATGTCTTCTTTCGAAGGCAACATCAGACTTAAGTTGGCTTTGGCATCGAAGACTTTCTCATCTCAATTTTCGAAACATCAATAAACTTGTGGTACAAGATCTGGTAAGAGGTTTACCTGTACTTAAATTTGACAATGATTCTTTATGTGCAGCTTGTGAAGTTGGCAAGCAACATAAACAAGGTCATTCAATTACGATTGATTCGAAAATAGTTGCACCTCTGGAGCTCTTACATATTGATTTGTGTGGTCCTTCGACTGTTTCAACTCTCAACAAGAAAAGGTATATTTTAGTGATTGTTGATGATTTTTCCAGATTTACGTGGGTTTATTTTCTCAGGCTTAAATCTGAAGTTGCACAAATCATGATTGACTTTATCAAAAAGATGGAAACAACATTGAAGAAGATTGTTCGAAAAATTAAGAGTGATCATGGAACTGAATTTAAGAACAAGGTTCTTGATTCATTTTTGGTGGACAAAGGGATTTCGCATAATTTTTCATCTCCATACACACCACAACAAAACGGTGTTGTTGAACACAGAAATAGGTCTCTATGCGAAGCGGCAAGGACTATGTTGGCATATGCGAATCTTCCACAATATCTTTGGGCTGAAGCAGTATCAACCGCATGTTTCACTCAAAACAGATCGTTTATTCATCGTCGTTTCAACATTACTCCATATGAAATTCTCAACAATCGAAAACCTAATGTCAAATTTTTTCATGTTTTCGGATGCAGGTGCTTCATTATGAATCTCAAGGATAATCTTATGAAATTTCAAGCAAAAGCAGATGAAGGGATTTTCTTGGGATATTCGCATAATTCAGTTGCATATCATGTGTTGAATAAAAGAACACGAAAAGTTGAAGAAACTTTTAATCTTACATTTGATGATTACTACATTAAACAAACAACAACTCAGTTTGAAAATCATCCAATTCTGAAAAACATACAAGATGAATCTGAATCCTCACAAACATTAGATATTGATTATGATTTAATTTTTGGAATTTCAGATCATGCTGTTGATGCTGAAATCAATGCAAGTGATAATCATATCTCTGAACTAACAAAGCATAATGATACTTCAACATCAAATTCTCCAGAAAATGGCGAAAGTATGCAAAACAATCCAGTGGAGGGGGAGCACTTGGATTCAAATACATTAGATGACGAACAACATTCTTTCGAGGGGGAAAAAGAAAGGATGAATGATGATGTTGAGGGGGAGCATTCAGAAAATATTGAAGATAATAATGATTTTGATGATGCTTGTTCGATTGTAGGCTCAGAAAATGATGATATATACGAAGATGCACCTTTGGAATTTGATCCAGCATATCCGCCAATGGAAAAGTGGACAAAAGATCATCCGAAGGATCAAGTAATTGGGAATCCACAAGAGGGAGTTTTAACAAGAGCTCAAATTCGTGCAAAGAATGAGGTATTGAATACTCATTAAGAATTTTGCATGTTCAATGTTTTCATTTCTAAGATTGAACCAAAAACAGTTAAGATTGCAATGGAACACTCAGATTGGGTTGTTGCAATGCAATCTGATTTGTCTGAATTTGAACGAAACAAGGTTTGGAGGTTAATTCCTAAACCTAAAAAATGTTTCGATTGTCGGGTTAAAATGGATTTTCAAAAATAAAACCGACAAAGATGGAAATATTGTTCGAAATAAAGCCAGACTTGTTGTTAAAGGATATTCACAACAAGAAGGAATCGACTATGAAGAAACTTTTGCCCCTGTCGCAAGACTCGAGGCGGTTCGTATATTTCTGGCTTATGCAGCTCACAAAGATTTTGATGTTTATCAAATGGACGTGAAATGTGCATTTCTAAATGGAGAGCTTGAAGAAACTGTTTACGTGGAACAACCCCCAGGTTTTATTAACGAAGAATTTCCAAAACATGTTTATATTTTAGATAAGGTGGTTTATGGTTTGAAACAAGCACCACGAGCATGGTATGCAACTCTTACCTCATTTTTGAAACAATCTAAATTTAAACAAGGATCAGTTGATCCCACATTATTTCGAAAGAAAGTGGGGAATCATCTAATGCTTGTTCAAATTTATGTTGATGATATTATTTTTGGCTCGACTGACCGTGCTTTGTCTAGAGAATTCGAAGATTTGATGAAAAGTAAGTTCGAAATGAGCATGATGGGAAAAATCAATAATTTTCTTGGTTTGAATATTTTCGTCAAAATAGAAAAGGAATTTTTATTAATCAAGAAAAATATACGAAGAATCTGTTGGAAAAGTTTGGATTGACGAATAGCACGAAGTTACGAGTTCCAATGGCAACGGGCATAAAGCTTACATCTTCGTTAGATAAACCTGTCGTTGACATAACTTTATATAGGAGCATGATTGGTTCATTACTTTATCTTACAGCTAGTAGACCTGATATCATGTTTTCTGTGTGTAATTGTGCTAGGTATCAGTCTAATCCACGAGAACCACATCTCACTGCTGTGAAGAATATCTTTCGTTATCTTAAAGGAACAATTTCGTTAGGATTGTGGTATCCTTCGAACACTGGGTTCTATGTACAAGCATATTCGGATGCAGACCTGGATGGTTGTAATCTTGATCGAAAAAGCACAAGTGGTGGATGTCAATTTCTTGATGGCAAATTGGTGAGCTGACAGTCGAAAAAGCAAACATGCGTATCAATTTCAACAGCTGAAGCAGAATATGTGGCTGCTGCTGCTTACACTTCACAAATAATATGGATCCAAAGTCAATTGCGTGATTATGCAATCAATATGAAAAAGATTCCATTATATTGTGATTCTCAAAGTGCGATAAGAATTTTTCATAACCCTGTGCAGCATTCGAAGACTAAACATATAGCTCTTCGTTATCATTTCATCAAAGATCACGTGGAAGATGGAAATATTGAAGTACATTTCGTGAAAACAACTGATCAGTTAGCTGACATTTTCACGAAAGCTTTGGATGAAAAATCCCTTGTGAAGATTATAGAAGGACTTGGAATGATCGATGGAAATTCTGTTCCATGCGAAAAAGAAGAATGATGCATGATAAGGAATGATTCAGAGGCGTTGACTAAAAGATAATGCAAAATCATTCAGCATTCAGCGGTTACTGTTCATAGTCAACGCTTCGACCTCTTCGAATTCACACATTTGTTACTTATTCTAAGGGTTGATTCAGAGGTTACTGTTCATAGTCAACGCTTCGTCCCCTTCGAATTCGCACATTTGTTACTTATTTTAAGGGTTGATTTAGCTGTTACTGTTCATAGTCAACGCTTCGACCTCTTCGCATTCGTACATTTGTTACTTATAAGGGGATGATAAAATTTTTGCATCAAGTACTATTTCAATTTTCGAAAATTCAAAAATCCAAAAAGATTTTCGTTTGTTTTGTCATTTAATTTTCAGAAAATTCCAAACTCCAAAAAGATTTTCGTTTATTTTGTCATTTAATTTTCGAAAAATTTAAAAAAAAAATCAGAAAGATTTTCGTTTGTTCTGTCTTTATTTTCGAAAAATCAAAACATCAAAAATATTTTGATTCCTATTTCTTTTTAGTATTTTGTTGCAGATTCTCATGAAGATACAGCGGATATTATGCTTGCAGTTCTCAGGTACGGTACATTTTTCGTATGAATCGATAAATTTTTCATCATTCGAACTAGTTAGGATGTCCCTAGAAGCATGCTGCTGTATGTTGACCAAAGCCTCCATGACTCAATGTGTGTGTAAGAAAGCCTTAATGAAATTATTCATACGAAGATTTCTTCCCAATCAGGCTTATATTCACATTAGTCTTTGAGCTACCTTACTCTTCTCAAAATGAGTTAAGAGTTTACTGTTTGGTCCAAACACAACAGAGGTACTTTTCGTGTCTTACATCAATCTTTTTCATCCATAAAATTCTTTCACGATCACACACGAAGACATATGTCTGAGAGGTCTCTGATCAAACCCATCGAGACTTAGATATATCAAAACTCTGTGTTTATGATCTGACATCATGAGACCGTGATGAAAGTGAAACCCAATTTTCATTAACTTTTAAGGAATTGACGGGGGAACTAAGATCCAGATTTTCACGAAACTTTTGTTTCTGTACCCAAATTCGAAACTCCAAATCATATTCATTTCGAATAAGTGGTCTTGATCAAACATTCGAAACCCACGATGTTTGTTATCCAACAAGATCCATCATATAAATTTTTTCTTGAATATGATTTCCGTGTGAGTTTCATTCGAATGTCCTAGTCATTTCAAAATTTTTCAAAGCCAACTTGTCACCGACTACACTAGTCAAACAAGTAATTTCTGTTACAATTTCTCACCTTATGTTTAGGATGACATGTAACGAAATTTTAAACCATCCTCGAAGCATTATAAAAGAAGCCCTTTGATACTTATCAACAAGTATTCGATTGTAATTCACGGGAACCCATACAAGCTATTGATCATTTCTCTTAATGATTAATGAAGTAATCTTTGCCCGGGATTTCATCTGCTTTTGTGTCAATGGTTTGACATCACAATCTCCCATATTTTTATTATATTTGTTTCTCGTCTCTATTCTTTGGAACACAGCACTCACGAAATCCTTGAGGTTCTGAGTAATACCAACTCAGGCTGATGATTTCGAACTTCTGGCGTATGACTTCGCTTTTCATCCCAAAAGTGAAAGAGCCTTGCTTCCATTCGAAGGGTTCTGACGGTTACAATTTTCTTGGGGATTACAAGACAGGCTGTTTATAAATGATGTATGGTATTCTCTCCGTTTCTCAAGGCGATGTGACAGCTACTTTTTGACGCATGGCTACTTTTACGCAGTAATGGTCCGGTTTTCAAGGTGCCACGTCGGATATCATTAAATACTCATCCCGCTTCAAATTCAAATTTAAGGGTTACATATAAAAGGGAATTCCAGGGGTTCATTGTCAGTTTACGCGATCAAAAAGCAAATTTCCCAAAATTCTCTGTTCATCATCATCTTCAAACCCTAACAATGGCGACTTCTGCTCATGTTGATTCTCATACCACTGAAGATGCTTCTTCATTACCAATAATGAAGATTCAAGCAACAAACTACTACTTGGAGGGTGACGTTTCTCAGTACCCAGAAGAATTAAAGATGCTCATAGTTGCTTTGAAGAACTCGGTTTTGGCCAAAGCGATGTTCAACTCTTTTTCTGTTCCATTGTCCTGGCTTTCTCAAGCAGGATTAACTGCGACATATAACAAAGCAACTGATACGATTACTTTTCATCTGGTGAACGACAAAAAGGTCAGGCTAACCAAGAAAGTATTTTGCCAAATTCTTGATATTCCGAATTTGCCTCCATATGTTTCATTTACTTTTTCACAAATTGTTCACATGTTTAATGAGATGGGATATCAGCCACCATTGTCCAAGATTAGTGATTTTAAGAAATCTGGTCTTCCACGAATCTGGAATTTCTTATTTGGTATTTTTCTACACTATTTGACTGGGAGATCAGCTGGCCTTGATAAAGGAAGAATGGAGGTTTATGCCAAGGTTGCTGGAATCTACTATGATCTTCAAGTAGATTATTCTACACAGTTGTGGAAGGAATTTCAAAAGGGTGTAGAACACACGAATGCTATTCATGGTATTTCGTGTGCAATATACTGGAGTTTGATTCTACAACACTTTTACAATAAGGAAGGGATTTTGGTACCCACTGATGAAGACAAATCAGTTTTTCAATCTTACCACTATCCGAAGGAGGTTACAGATAATGCTGATGTTTTTCCTACAATTGCTCGTATTCCAGATGCGATGCTTAAAAGAGTTGATTCTTTGAACCCTGTATTGGTAGCCTATTTGATGACAATTGATTCTTCAATTAAAACTGGTGTTTTACTAGGAGGAGATGATAAGAAAACCAAGAAGTCGAGAAAGCATGAAACTGAGTCCAGATCTTCGAAATCTCCAAAGAAGAAGCCTGAAACAGTTAAAGTGAATGTTGCTGAGACTCAAGTAATTGAGCCCATTATTGAAGAAACACGAGAACATGTAGTCCTTCCTTCGAAGACTAGCATGTTTCGAAGAATTAAAATGAAGTCCAAGTCTCCAACGCACAAAGTGGTTCGAAAACCTCAAATAACTCATCAAGGGATTCTAATTAGAGAAGTGCCTGCACCTGTTTCACCGGTGTCCAAGAAACGAAGGGCTGAAGACATGGCAAAGCATTTGTCAAAGAAAAAGAAGAAGAAGACTCGAAAACTTGTAATCTCTACTGAGTCAACAGATGATGATAGTGAAAGAGTTCCTGAAACTCCAGAGTTTACTCTTATCACCGAAAGTTTCACTCCTGAGAAGACGGTTGTCATACCACCCGAAGATTCGATTGCCAAATCAGTTCCTGAGGAGGTTCAAACTTCAGGCATCCCTGCACACGTATCTGATACGGATGCAAATGTCAATATGGGTGAAGGAGGTTCGAAGAATGAAGCTACAGGTCCATCTACTTCTGCTCCTTTTGCAAGTACTGTTTCTTTACCGTTATCTTCTACTCCTCTTACTTCAACAACAGATTCCCCAACATTCGAACACATTCTTGATCAACCCTTTACGTCTATTTTTTCTTCTCAATCTACTGAGCCACCCAAAACAACTTCACCTATTCAAGAAACTGTTTGTATGGAGACAGAGCCTGATAATGAGGGGTTTGGCGGTATGTTTGACGACTTGGAGTTTCATGAAGAAGAAGAGCAGTTTCCAGATCACATGCTGATGACCATGAAGCAGTTTAAGATTTTAAGTCGAAAGTTGAATTTAGTCATTCAATCTCAAGCAGATTTAGGGGTTGGTTCATCTGTTTCAAGTGTTGAAGTTGATTCATTGCTGAAGGTGTTTGAATCCAGAATCATAAGTAAAGTATCGGGGATGCTTATAGATTCTGAATCTCGAGTCTTGGAGAAGATTGATCATAATGATCAAAACAATGAAATTCAGATTAATTCTCAGAGTTCGAAGTTTGCTGGTAATCTGAAAGAATTGAAGAATGTTGCAAAGGAATGTCATGTTCCTTTTATTCAAGATGTAAAGAAAGTTCGAGAGGATGTCAACTTGAAAATTCACGAAATTCGTGAAGATATGAAAAGGGAAATAGCAACTGTTCAACATGACTATGCATCATTGCATCAAAAGGTTGATATCATTTGTGACGCAGTCACTCGATTTGTTCAGTTGTATGAAAATTTGAGTCCTCAAATTACTCAACTTTCAACATCCGAAAGTGCAAGCTTTGACGAAGTGCTTAAGTTGCTTAAAGAGTTAAAAGAGATTTCTAATAAGCCGGTTTCTTCTCCATTGATTACTTCTGAATTTTTATCTTAGAAGTTTATTCAATTCGAAGCCATTCTCAACAAGCAACTTGCTCCTCTCTTTCGCATATCAAGTCTTCTTCCAGCCACAAATGCCCCACCTGTTTTCACAGGGGTGCAAGAGGGAGAAAGAAAAACTAGTGAGTCGAAGACTAGTGGAGAAGATGCGAAAGTTGTGGGAAAAGTCTTTTCTTCAAAAATCCCTACAACAAAACCAATAATTGTTTCTGCTGAAGAGGTGACTTCAACAGTTGTAACAACAATGCCAATTGCAAGACCAATTTTGAAAGGAATTATGATTGGTAAATCTTCGGAAACTGGTGGGAGTGGTTCAAAACCAAAAGAGACAACTGACAATCAAGCATTGAAAGATAAAGGGAAATCGATTGTGGTGGAAAAATCAAAAGAAGAAAAGAAGGCTGAAGTTGATGCTGAAATCGAAAAGCTCAGAATAGTTCAAAGCATTATGGCTCAGCGAGCAAATGATCCGAAGGGAATGGATAAAGGGGATCCAACTAAACACTATAACTACGAAACAATCGAGGCCAAGGTTGCATTCAATCACATGTATTCATTTGAGAAGAAACCAAAGCAGAGTTATTTGGTCACAAATACTGATGCAGGCCAGTTGGATTTTCCCATAAACGAAATGATGTTTATCATGCCTCAGTTCAAAGCAGAAGGGAATTTTAAAAATAAAGATGAAGGTACACACATGAAAATTCGTTTTCATGCTGTTCTTGGAAAAGCCCCTGAGGAAGTTTGGTCTTCAATAAAAATCAAGAAGGTCATAAGTATGAAAAAGGATGTGGTTTTCGAAAACACAGTCCAAAATGTTAAGTATGTGGTTGCCAGGGCAAATGGAAATATTTGCGAATTCACTGTTGCAGATTTTCCATTAATGAACTTGTATGATCTTATACAAGTTGCATTACTTTTGAAAGACAAATCATTCTCATACCTTCAAAACACAGAACCAGATGAATTCAAGCTTGGAGTAGCTCACATCAAGATTTTTATCGAAAACTATTATGAGTGTTTGGCACTAACAGATGTTGAATTAGCTACTGCCAAAGGAATGGAAATTAAAGCTCTGATGGCTCCTACGAAGACTCAGGTTGAATTAAAGAAGTATGCTGATGGTGAAATTTGCCTGAAGCCTTTTGGAATTGTCTTCGCAGGAAAAGACAAAGCTAGAAAGTCTAAACGGTTCTTATTCCAAGCAAGTGAAGTCGAGAGATATTCAACATCTCAATATACGAACTTGATTGTTCGTATGAATCATTGCAAGAAGAACAATGAAGGCGACAAGAAAGAGCTGAAGAAGATTATCTCCTGGTACACGGAGATTCGAAGAGTATTACTGTATTCCATCACACTTCTTACAAATTGAAGACTTCGACTATGATTACAAAGGGGGAGATTGTAAGGGTCGAATTGTTGTAATTAGTCGAAGTATGTTTTGGACTCTTCAAATATTTTGTAATGTATTTTACTAGGGCGCTTTTATTCGAAGCTTTAGAGTCAATGCCTTAGTATATTTTTTGTATGCTTTCAGTTCCCTATAAATAGGGTTATTTACTAGAGTTAGATAAGAACTTTTACAGACTTGTCTACTATTCTCTGTAAAGAATTGGAAAGCATAATAGAGCATAACAAGATCATATTTACATCGTGTGTTCAAATCTCATATTCTTACTTGAATTCATACTCTGATTAATTCATTACTCGATTCATTGGTTCATCAGAGACCTCGGAACCTCCCATTGCATCACGGCCTCTACCTTGGCCGTATCGAACAGAATACCCTTCTGGTTGACAAGGTGCCCCAGAAACTGCACCTCGCGCAACCAGAACTCGCACTTAGAGAACTTTACGAAAAGTCTCTCCCTCCTCAGTGTCTCCAGCACCTCCCTCAGGTGCTCCTCGTGCTGTTCCTGAGTCTTGGGGTAAACCAAGATATCATCGATGAAGACTATCACAGACCGATCTAGCATCGGTCTGCACACACAGTTCATGAGATCCATGAATGCGGCAGGAGCATTGGTGAGCCCAAACGACATCACCATGAACTCATAATGACCATAGCGAGTCCGAAAGGCTGTCTTCTGCACATCATCGTCCCTGACTCGCATCTGGTGATAACTTGATCTGATCAATCTTGGAGAACCAAGATGCACCCTGAAGCTGATCAAATAAGTCATCAATCCTCGGGAGGGGATAACGGTTCTTCACCTTTACCTTATTCAACTCCCGGTAATCTATACACATCCGATGTGACCCGTCCTTCTTCTTCACAAACAGGATCGGGGCTCCCCATGGCGAACTGCTCGGCCTGATAAATCCTTTGTCCAACAGCTCCTGCAGCTGTGTAGACAACTCCTGTATCTCGGGAGGAGCCAACCGATATGGTGCCTTGGCTATCGGAGCCACACCAGGAACTAGATCAATCCTAAACTCTACCTGCCTCTCCGGAGGTACCCTAGGAAAATCCTCTGGGAACACGTCCGGGTACTCCCATACGATCGGTACATCATCCACAGTCGCCTTACCCTTATCCCGGGTATCCATAACATAAGCGACATAACCTGCGCAACCCTACTGAAGGTAGCGCCTAGCTCTCGCTGCTGAACACAAAGTCGGCCCATGCTGCGGCCTCTCACCCTGAATCACCAACCCTCCCCCACTTGGGGTCCGAACTCGTACAAGCTACTGCTCGCAATCGATCACTGCCCCATTGGGGCTTAACCAGTCCATACCCAAGATAAACTTATTCCTTCGCAGGGGAATGGGGACTAAATCCACAGAAAATTGCTCATCAAACAACTGCAGTGTACATCCCCGATGAACCCTCGCAACCCCAACGGTCCTATCATCCGCTATCTCTACATCAAGTGGACAGTCCAGCTCTCCTGGAGCTCCAACAAATCGCTTTCTCTACGCGAACGATACAAAAGATCGGGTAGCCCCCGAATCAAATAATACCATAGCAGATATACCGTTCACAAGGAACGATCCTATAATAAAACGCATAAACATAAGCAACAATCAATATAAATAAAGAGATAAGGAGAAGATACATACCCATCACAACATCGGGAGCTAAACTCGGACACTGGGACCTCTTGTGGCCCCTCTGATTGCACTGGAAGCAAATCAGAGCAGATACTGCAGTGGTGGTGGTGGTAGCAGTACAATCCCTACTGACATGACCAGTCTGGCCGCACTTGAAGTAGCCCGAACTACCCGCCCTGCGCGCCCCCTCGTACATCTTGCCGCACTTGCCACAGCGGCTGCGGCCCTGCTGGCTCCTCGATCTATGATTTGATACCTTGGGCTTCTTGCCCGAACTCCATGTCTGAACCCCCTCTGGTTTCCTCTTCTTCTTTATCTCCAAATCCAACTCCCTTTACCGAGCCCTCGCTATCATATCCTCCAGCGTCTTGCAGCTGGATCGGCTCACAAACTGGCGGCTATCACTCTGCAGCATCTCATGGTACAAGACCTTTTTCATCTCCTCGTCTGCCACGTACTGTGGAACAAGAAGGGCCCTCTCCCTGAACATGGCGGTGATCTCAGTCACCGTCTCAGTAGTCAGCTGGATATCTTGGAACTCCCTCGCAAGCTGTTGCACCTCGATCACAGGTGCAAACTCGGCCCTGAACTTGGCCGAGAAATCACTCCAGGTCATTGCATCAAGAGCGGCATCATCTCTAATAACATGTCCAACATCCCCCCACCAATCTCGAGCCCTATCCTTCAGGAGGCAGGAAGCAAGTCGGACCTTGTCCCCCTTGGGACAGTGGCTGGTGCGTAAGGCATTGGCGACATCCGCCAACCACCTACTGCTAGCAATGGGGTCCCTAGCCCCATGGTAGTCGGAGCCCCACAAGCTCAGAACTCCCTGAATGTCATCATGCGCGCCCCCATCATGGCCGCCATCTCGGTACGGAACGCACCCAACCTCTCGTCAAGAATCTCCAAAATGCCCTCCTTGACGGTACCAAAGATCACATGAGTCTTGTATATAATACTGCGTGTAATCTCAGATGAAATAAATTCTCTCATCTGGTCATCAAGCTGCCCGGCTCCAGAGTCCGAGCCTGATCCCTCACCGGCACCTGAACTGCCAACTAGTCTAGTGCGTAGCGTCACCATACTGAAAATACACCATAACAAACATCAAAATAATCATCATAACTCGAGGGATCACACACTACAAGTTCCCTGGTTTCATCTCAGCCCTCCCTGACTCGAGTACGGATGCTCTGCTTTCAGTAGTACGGGCCCATAGTACCTTCCACATCTATCCGTACTTTCCTCAAGAATTGCCTTGACTCCACCAAGTCCCTTTCACTACTACTGCTTTCCGCGCTAATCTCATCGTAGGCTTTCCCTAGGGTAATCTCCGACCCACTCTCCGCCATCAGCTGCATAAGAAGTCCCTGTTATCTCTCCCTAACTAGCTCGCGAATACCATTACATATCACTAAGACCAGATAATTCTTCGAATGAGAGGTCCTACCCTACAACAGTTAGACTCAAACGAGAGCTACGAAATAAGGCTAAACCTAACCTTCTGAAATTATTTAGTCCTCTTAATATGTAACTTAACATATTCGTTTACTAGTTAGTCAAAGATAACTAGAACTCCCAAAAGCACAGCAAGCAGCATTCGAGCATTGAGTAAACAAAACCAAGCATATCCTAATCAGACCATCATATCACTGACTAATCAGTACAAGCATGCAGTTCAATAAGCTCATACAGTAGGCATACAAGGCATCCTTCCTAGATTCTTAGCCCTAATCTAGCATGCAGTTCACATATTCACAATTCATATCATAACATAAACGTGTATGGGTAATTTGGGAGAGCTTACTTGAGCTCGGCTGATTGCATGCACCACACACTTTTCTCTTTTGAAATTCCTTTTTTTTATAAAAATGATTTTCTTTTGAAAAATTTCATTCCAAGTCCTCAGTTTGAGTTCAGACACACCCGAGAGTGTGCTGTAGTGGTTTTGATTATGATGGCATGTGCGGAATTAGAAAGATCTAGTGAATCATCATACAAACTTAAGAACACAAGGAGTAAATAAATCTTTTTAAGCTCATATTAGATCTAGAAAGGATATACAAATGGGTTTGTACACAGTTTCTCTCTCTAGTCTAACACTCCAAATGGTTCCTTACATAATGGGAGTCACTCACTTCCTATTTATAGGAAACACTCAACCCATTTACACATACAAAGGGGAAAGCCTAAAACACTACATCCAAGAGTGACTTTGCACCCTAACATTCTCCCCCTCAAAGTTAGGATTGGATGTTCGGCTTCAATCTCCAACGAGCTAGCGCGATCAAGACCAAACTCCCCCTCGAAGTAACACCGGTCTTCAAAATCCGCAAACGAATATTCGAGAAACCCGCTTCGAATACCCATCATTCTCCCCCTTTTTATAATCAAAAAATGATTATAAAACCCATTAAGGGTGAGAAGAGCTCGAGGAATGAACAATACAATACTCCCTCTTGATGTGTACCAAAAATGAATCACCAAAAATCTTGCACGGAAAAACAATCACGAAAAAGCCACAAAAAATTTCCAATTTATGAAAATTTTTGACTTTTTGGGTGAAAGTTGCAAGATTTTTCAAAAACCGGGTAAAAAGCGTCACTTTCTGAAACTTGCAGGGACCCATTGCGCCCAAAAACAACCAAATATGCAAAACTCCCCCCCTTTTCCAAAGCTGGGTAGAAAACGTCAATTTGCACAAACTGTAGGGGCTTGAAATGCATTTTCTTCAATTTTAAGCAAAAACAGTCCTTTTTCGTAAATGGGTATGAACCGCCAAACATTCGAAGCCTCAGGGACTATTTTCGAAAATTCTGCCATTTGTGTTCTAAACATATGAAGAGTTGACCCAAACATTCGAAAATTCAGAAAATTTTCGAATTTGGGTGAAAAGTGGCAAACATTCTAAACTTCAATTAATTGTGGAGGTTGCCAAATATTCGAAAGTTCAGGGGCTGAATTCGAAAATTCTGCTTTTTGAGCAAAACATACGAAACATTTGCCAAAATCATACGAAGAGTTTTAAAATTTGTCAAACAGTCGAAACTATAAGGGCCATACGCGAAACTTTTCCTTCTTTCTTCCCCAATTTCGTTTCTCAGACAATTCCCTTCGTACGAAGCTTCACTTTGTACAAAACTTCATCCAAACACACGAAAATTTTCACAACATTTTCTTCACTTCGTATGAAAATCATCTTCCCCAAAAATTTTCTCTCCTCTTCATACGAAAATTTTCCCAAACACACAAATTCGAAGCATGCGAAGCCTCTTAATGAACAGTAACCTCTGAATACCTCTGAATCGACATTTCGTTCTTACAGTTCGTATATTCATCCCAAAATCAAATTTTTTCTTTCTTACTTCTTACAGTTCTTCGTTCCTTACAGTTCTTCGTTTCTTACAGTTCTTCCCAAAATCAAAAACTTTCGTTCTTCATTCATCACAGGGACCCCAAAATCGAATATATTTCTCAGTCCAAATCACAGATTGCGTTTTCGTGTAACCCAATTCGTTATCACAATCCAAACACAAGGACCATACACGAACCCTTAGTATATCAACAATCGAAATCATCTTCCCAAATATTTGTTCTCACAGTCTTTATCCTTCGTTTAAAATCGATCCCTGTATACAAACCCAAAACGAACGAAATTGAAATCCTGACTTCGAACATCGACTCTAAATCTTCCCAGTTTGTTTTTTTTAATCAAGCATCACAACTGAGCCTCGACCATCTGTTCTTCATCGATGCATCATAAAAACGAATTTATTCTCAACCAAACCATTCGAACTCAGAATAACCTAAGTCGATTCCAATTCTTTCATCAACAAACGAAATCAAAAACTTTCGCACATCGACCCAAGAACAAAAATCTTCGAAATCAGATTCCCGATCCTTCATTCTCATTACTTTAGTTTCAAGCTATCTCAATCAAAAATCAACCCAGACGTTCACAGTTGAGCCATCGATTACCGAACTTTTATCATTCTCAAATTGAGCATCAATATCAAATCAACAATAACATTTCGACAATCAAAATATACACTTGAAATCGATTCCAGCATAAACATCTGAGTTTGTTTTAACTTCAATACAAACAACCTTCGTTCTCAATGCCAAGAACAATCAAATGAAATTTGACTCTACAAAGTCAACTGCAAATCAAATCCCACAAATCGTTCTCATATGTGTACTGAATATCAACCTTAATCACTTTCGCATCCTCCTTATACCCATCGACATCAATATGGACTATAAGACCTTCAATTTCCAAAAATCATTCAAGATGTGAACATGAACATAGAATCAACCAATTTTTGAAATTGAATCCCAAATCAGACTTGATTTCGAGATCTATAGCCCAAATACATCTTGTATTAACCAATTTTAGCTTTCAATTCACTGAATCAACCCATAAAAGTCGAACTTGACTTTTTCTGGGATTGACTTTTCGAAGTCAAAGATCACCAAACACAAAATTAATGATTCTATTGCTCGATTTCAGATCAAAACCGTGATTAACAAACTGTTCTTCACATGTTCTTCACAAAAACCTCAAAGATTTTGAACAATTTTATCAAAATCAACCACACACAGCCGATTCACTTTATCATCATTGGCTTTCCATAGAAGAACCGATTCACAAGTTGAGATTCAGAAACAAACTCTAATCAATTAATCAGAAACATTGAATCTAAATCGGAACTCAAGAACATGGAAAAAAATCGAGTCAAAAGCATAGGATACAAGTTAATATGCATACGACGAACGACGAACAACAACGCTTTAGATTGAATGGATTTAACGAATCATTGGGCTCAAACAGTGAGTATATCGGATTCAATGACTTATGGGCTAAAAAAATGATTAGATGAACAGTAATGGATTATGTGATTTGGGCTCAAGATAAAATCAAAACAAAATTAAATGTTTGATTTGGGCTTGATCTAAAAAAATATTGTTGGATCACCAATGGTGTTGAAACGGATTTGATCCAACGAGACAAATCGATCAAAAACGAAAAAAGAAAAACACGAATCAAAATCATGGATGTTTTGAAATCCATTTGAGAAATTGTGATACCTTTTTGACGAATCGAGATCCATTTGCAACGAACGAATCAAATTTAGAAGATCTTGGTTCTTTTGTTAGAATGAGAAAATCTCCAATTTGAACATTGTACCACCCATTATGCGAGATGTACAACTCGTTCTTCGTGTTCTACGTGTTCTTCAACGATCCAAGAACATCTTCTAAAGAACCACCAGCACTTTTGGGTTTCGACTTCAAATTCAATGCAACATTTGGAGATTGTTGCTTTGGAACCCAAATTTGCTTCACGGATTTCGACTTCACAACATTTGACGATGTTTGTGAGTAAACCCGCTTGTTTTTCCGATTAATCTTCTTCTTCTTTTTCTTTCTCATCTTTTTGCATCTTGAAGACTTGATCTCATGAACAAACCCACTTTCCATAACTTCAACTTTATGAGTTTGAATAAAATCTTTTGGAGTTTGATACTTGTGAATTTCTTGGATCACCGGCTTCCGATAAGGAATCATTCCTTCAAACGAATCACAAGAACACAAAATATCATCGGTTTGAACTCCAATTGAGCAAAAAACTTTTTCATCTTGAAAATCAACTTGAATCTTCTTATCATGAACTTCAAGAACATCAAGAACATCACATTGAACTCCATTGTTAACAACTTCAACAACCTTAAGAGCACGAAGATCATTTGGGTCTTCAATAAGAGAAATATATTTCTTTTTGAACAAATATTTTTCTTCTCCAATCTTATCACTACTACGTGATGATATGGACCATGTAATATCAGCCAACCATTTGATCTCACAAAGTGGTTGAAATATCAAGTTTCCATGATCATCCTTCAAACCTCCATAAGAAACCATAGTTTCCCAAAATATCCAATTGTTTAACACCAACCCATAATATTGATCTTTATTGACTTTGTATTTGATATCTTCAACGATCACAATCCAATAATTGTAATGAAAATTCACCATGATCACAAAAACTTGAAGATTTCTAGAGAGAGAAAGTGATTTTGAATGGGTTTTCTAAAGAGAGAAAGCAAAAATCACTTGAATTCTAGTGAAGAAAATCGAATTATCAATAGAAACAAAGATGAATTCGATTTCTAGAATCCAAAAACTCTCTAAACCACGACGATCCAAGATCATAAAATGAATCACCAAATCAAGAAAGCCATCAAGGATCAATTCTTGATCTAATCAAGAATACCCGCTCTGATACCAATTGTAGTGGTTTTGATTATGATGGCATGTGCGGAATTAGAAAGATCTAGTGAATCATCATACAAACTTAAGAACACAAGGAGTAAATAAATCTTTTTAAGCTCATATTAGATCTAGAAAGGATATACAAATGGGTTTGTACACAATTTCTCTCTCTAGTCTAACACTCCAAATGGTTCCTTACATAATGGGAGTCACTCACTTCCTATTTATAGGAAAGACTCAACCCATTTACACATACAAAGGGGAAAGCCTAAAACACTACATCCAAGAGTGACTTTGCACCCTAACATGTGCCCGAATCCTTCAAACCAAGGCTCTGATACCAATTTGAAACATCCCCAAAAATCACGACCAAAAATTTCATTTTTAATTATTAAATAAGCACCATCGTTATCAAAATCATCTCATCAAAACATAAGTAGTAGTATCTCATATCAAAACATCTGTCAAATATATCAGAGTAACATCCCAGGCTAAAACATCATGGTGTATGCAATGCACTCATCCCGAGCTCTTCCCTTTGCTACCAGAAGTACCTGAAACCAAAACTGAAAATTGTAAGCATGAAGCTTAGTGAGTCTCCCCAAACTACCACATACCATACACATAATCACATAATCACATATAAACATATCGTGGGCCCTGCCCCTTCATCGGGCCCCGCCCGACATCGGACAGTGTTCGTCATCGGGCCCCGCCCGACATCGAACGGAGTCCGGCATCGACAGAGTCCGACATCAGGCCCCGCCCGACATCGAGCAAAGCTCGGTATACATATAAACATATCAACAAATACACATAAATAATCACATAACATAAACATATAAACATTCCTCGGGCCCCGCCCGGTATCGGATCGAAATCTTGAAACATACAAACATTCCTCGGGCATTGCCCGACATCAGACCGTAATCCGGAAACATACAATACAGACACATGCAAGAATCACGAAGAAATCAGGCATACAAACATTCCTCGGGCATTGCCCGACATCATATCGTAATCTGGAAACATATAAACCTACATCGGGCACTACCCGACATCGGACCTTATTCTGGAACATACTAACATAACTATACGGGCCGACATTGGTGCCTTCGACCCGTTCATACAGGAGGAAAACTCACCTCAAATGTCGGATGATAGCTGAAACGTCTATGCCCCGGATTCAGCTCTACTCACTCCATGAACCAATACAACCCCTTAGATACCATTTCACACTCATAATTCTTTAGGGTCAACCATGGTCAAAGTCAAGTCTAGGTCAAAGTCAAAGTGAACGCTCCGAGTTGACTCAACTCGTCGAGTTTACTCCTCAACTCGCCGAGTTCCCATAAATCACAGAATCGTGAAATCGTGATCCAACTCGTCGAGTTTTCCTCCAACTCACCGAGTTCCTCCTTCTCAACAGAATAGGGACTTTTTCAATACAACTCGTCGAGTTCCCTTATGGACTCGTCGAGTTCCTCAGTCTGTCTATCCTTCTTAATGCATTAAGCCCTTACCCTTTGAATCCAAGTCCCATCTTCCAGATCTAGACTGGAAATGCCTCTAGAAGGGTAAAGTTTCCAATTTTACCCCTTGATACCTTTCCTAAATGGATTAAGCTCAAACCCTAACCCAAAAAGGCCAAGGTCTTAATCCAAACACCATCAAAACTAAAAGATAGACCATGAGATCATAGATCTGGACTCTAGGGACTAAATGATCACGTAAAGTCTTAAACTTTATCCGCATGCATGGCCATAGAAGCTTCAAAAGACCAAAATGATGGTCTAAAGTTGAATGGGACTTCCATGGCCATAAAGTTGGCACCTTTATGCCATGAAAACCCCTTAAGGCCCTAGATCTGAAGTGTTCTCCACTTGGGACGTCCAAATCCCAAGAATCATATCATTTGGACCAAAATAAGCATGGAACTTCAAATATGGAGATCGAAATGACCACAAAGCAAGGTTTAAGATTTATACCAGCAAAATGTCGTGGATTATCACACCCCCAAACCAGAATAGCGTCTGTTAATACAGGTAACCATCAACTTTTGGAGAAGGAACACTAAGGCGTCTGTTATCAAAACATTTTTAAATCATCATATTTGTAATATTCTTTTAAAACATGTATTACATGCAACAATGTAACTTTTTGTTATATTTATGATGGTTGTGTTTACTTTCTTTACAATATTCAACTGTGATGATACTACATGAAGTCATCCGCCCCCGAATGTTTCTGCCATTCTGGTTTGGGGGTGTGACATGGATGAAGCAAGGGTTCTGGATCTATAAACTCCTTCTTGTGTCCTCAAGTTTCTCCTTCTTCCAATGACTTCAAAACACACACTAAATCACTTGAAATAGCTCACAAACACTCACAATAGCATTAGGGTTTCGAGATTTAGGGTTTGGGACTTGGAGGCTGGAAATGAGGCCAACATGAAAGGTTTAAGACGTTTAAATAGGGTGCAAACCCCGGAAATTAGGGTTACACATCTGCCAGCCTACTCGTTGAGTTGATGCCTCCCAACTCGTCGAGTAGGTTTCTCAACCCATAGTCCTGATAATCTCTACTGGACGAGTTTGGGGCTTCCAACTCGTTGAGTTTCTCTATAAAAGTGAATAAATTATGATTTTTAAATACATACCAGGAACCCGGCGTTACAAGGACGTAAGAAGAAGATGGCCAAATGAAAGCAATCACGATCAAAAGTCTTAGCCAAAAAGAGAACCAAAGCCAATGAATCTTCTCAACAGGATTCACAGATTGGCATTTGATCTGACTCTGGATCTCTGCCTACCCCCACCATCCAATCTTCCGAAGTACCCTTCGAAGTTTCAATATCACACGCACACACTGACGGGGAGTCTGCACATACTCTACCCCCATCATCTCAAAAATATGGTGCAGGTAAAGGACTAAAGCTCCATGGGAGTCACTCATGATTCTTTTTAGAAATCCCTCTTGGTTCTACACAATCCCAATCAGGGGCACATGTCTCTGATTCTAAGCTTTTCGAAGCTGGAGTAGTCCCTCCGACTTCGAAATCAACAACTGGTCTGATACCAACTTCAGGTAAAGGACGATCGAGTATTTTTGACAAAGATTGGTCTGATTTTGTTGACATGGATCACACTAGATATTCAGAGCTAACCAGAGCACAAGTGGAATATACGCTTATTTTTATGCGTCAACGAGCTCTTCAAAGTCGTCTTCCATTCAGCTTTCCATCCAATGAAGAGACTGATCAGGCTTTCAATCCTTATAAAGAAGCTCAAAAGACTACCACAGGATATCTTCCCGACTCTACAAATGTTTCAGATGATCCTCCTCTGACGTTTACAAGGGAAGAAGCTCTCAAGCCTCCTACTGATGATGATCTATCCGATTAGGTCGTGTTCGTAGAAGACAACACAACAATTGGTGTTATTCCGATTCCTTCAGCTTTGCACTCTCTTCAGAAACCCTCCTCCTCAAAACCGTTTTATGATTTCGGTCTCTCGTTATCCTCCAAGGAATCCAAAGAAGAAAAAGATGTTGAAGCCCACAAGCACTCCTCTACCAAAGTTACCTAGGAAAGCGATCAAGGTAAAGAGGCTCAAGCTAATCCACTCGATGATTCCAAGCCCTCCGAACCACATGTTAATGATGATGATGATGATGATAAGAAGTATGAGAGCTCTACCTCAGACACATGATCTTCAGGAGAAAATATTGCAAATCCTTTTTCCCTGTAGAACTTCGAGACAATGTTGCCTCAGTTGTCTCCAAAGTCGACTCCCTCGATCAGAAAGTCGCAGACCTTGAATCGAAGCTTGATCAAAAGGTTACAGGTCTTGACTCCAAACTTGAGCTTATCCTTAAATCTCTTTTCAAGATCCAAGTTGTCGCACCCTCGGAAATGGACCGAGCCAATCAGCTCGACCAACTCATTTCCCTTCGGCTTAAGCACACAATCGAAGAAGTTGAAAATAAGTACAATGACAGTCTCGACCATCACATCTCCACCACCACCATTATCCTCAAGATTCATGATGACATGATTAATTATACCAATGAACTCATCAAGCATACTCATGTTCGTCATGAGAAACAAATTCAACGACTAGAAAAGGGGATTCGTAAGAAGGATGCCATGAGCATGGTCATGCAAAAGGTGCTCATCAAGCTCATTCGAGCAACTTGGAATGTTGTCGATGTTACGAACAACAAGTTCAATGAGATGCTCGCTATTTCGGATGAAACTTTTGCCCATCTCAAAGCTCAAGCTCCAACAGTCGAGGCTTAGGGCACTCTCACCAAACAACTCCACACCAGTTTCCAATGAGTCTTTGAACGGTTGGAGGAACTCAAGACTGAATCCATACTTGCATCGGAGGCAGGGCCGTCCCATGCAAGAGGGGTAGAACAAGAAAGAAGAGAAAGAACGATTCAGTGGAAACCTGTCTCGGATGTCATGCTCCGAGATGAATCAACTGATGAATAAATTCTCGAGTTCGAAACTCTTGAATTTAGTGATGAAGAAGATGAAGACTTGGCCAAAAATGTGATATTAGGTCTTCAAGCCCTCAGGTAACAACCAGTGCATGTCCTTTTGGAAGCAGAGAAGATGAAATGTGTAACAACCCGTTACTTTCCAAGTCAACAAAAGTCAAACCCGTCAAATAAATTTTCGAATTTTATTTAAATTCATAAGGGTTAGAAAACAATGTAAATTATGTAAATAATGTTTATATAAGTTTTCAGAATAAATCACACTCGAAAATCAACATTTTTCCAATTTTGAACCAAGAACCCTCGGATCGAAAATCCCTTTTTCAGCTGAGAACTCTCGGACGGCAAACAATTTTCGGCCGAGAACACCTTTCCGGCCGAAAACCCAACCGTATATAAGTTTTTCCTTCGAAAACTTAGTCATTTCTCACCTTAGACACTCGAAAACACTCTCGTTTTGCTCACAAGGATCATCCAAGAAAATTCAAACCTTCAAGAGAAAACCTTCAAATCTTCATATTTTCACCAAGAACACCAAGAACATCCTTCAAATCTTCAAGTGACCGAAAATACTCAGGACCGAAAACCTGTGTTCGGCCGAAAACCCGTTTTCGGCCGAGAACCCCTTTGGAACCGAAAACTCTCTTCAACACTTATACAATTTTCGGTAATCATTCTTAACATAAATCAAGTGTTGTATAACACTTTTATTAACTGTTTCGCTAATTTAAATACGATACGTGTTTAAATATTATTAGGATACCGTTAATTCCACGTACGCTAGCCCGAGGATCATCTCTACAGTTCCACAATCCCGATTCAAACACGCACTAGAGGTGAGTTCATACCCCAACATTTTACTATTTTCAATGTTTTTAGGGGGGGATACAATTAAACACAAGGATTTCTGTGTTTTTATACAAATGATTTCAAACGGCTTCAAAACCTTTGCAATTGATTCAAACAGAGAATTCACTACATTTTACAAAAATATTTATATATTTTAACCCTTTTGTACCGCGTCGAGCATAAGGGTGTTTTTCCTTCATACAACTAAATTGCAATAGTTTTCAGTACATTACAGAACATTACAATTAAACTATAATTGGTATAGTTGAGAACACTACATTACTTTTACTGAGTTCAATACACGAAACAAGAACATTCATACAAACTATAATAGGTATAGTTTGGGATACAATACACTATTTTACTAGTTCAAGAACATTATTCAACAACTAACATATAAACTATGGTAGATATAGTTTATGGAAAACGACACTATTTTTCTGGATACAAGGAAACATTACTAAATAGTTATTTAAGTATAATTATTTTACAGTACAAGTACTTTACTACAAGGTTATACATACATATTCAAGTACAAGGGAACACTACAACACTACACGTAAACTAGTTAATACAGAGTTGTGAGGCACTACTTCATTGTATCCGTCAGGGTACATGGCTAAATCCTTTACAATATAACCAGAGTCTCCTGGAGGGAGAGCGTGAATTTGTGTATAGATCTATACGACACTGACAATCCTGCACCTAAACTGTTAGCTACAATTAGGCTGGCAGGCCTGGGGTGACAAATGTCATAACCTTTTCCGACGCCTGAAGAACGTTGTAGAGGTCACTAGTCATATCAAGCATGGTTATACGGAACTCACAACAGTATAAACTAAAAAATTTGTTTACGGGATTTCATTTCTTCAAACGGTTTTATTTTAAAGAATAAAACTACACTACATTACAACGGGAGGATTCCAGGGATTACAAACAAACAGTTTTATTTTAATTAATGAAACTACAGTACATTACTATACATTACAACTGTTGGTATCCAGACTTTCATACAAAGGTTTTCACACAGTACACCATTATATATACAGCTGGTAGTATCCAGGCATTCATACCAAGGTTTTCATACAAGGGCTTCATAACAAACACTACTCTGTTGTACTATTACAGAATACAGTAACAAACGTACATTTTGGTCTTAAGGCCTAAGACTACTTTTCACTACTAAAGAAAATATTGGATTTTATGGAGGAACACATACGAACATTTTTCAAAGATCAAAGACAAGTTTCCATTACAAAAACATACTTATGAACTCACCAACTTAAATGTTGATACACTTTCAAAACCACTTTTATTCTCAGGGAACCGGTAGTCAGGTACACCCACAGGTTTTGAGAAGACGGAGCTTTTAGAGTCGCGTCTTTTATACTTTTGTTATACATTTTTGATGTCATACAAACTATGTATTGAACAGATGTAAATACTATATTCAATCAATGTAATGGTTGTGTTTGCTTTGATTACTATTATGCAATTGTTGTGATATTGTACATGACGTCCTCCGCCCCTGAACGTTTCCGCTGTTCCGGTTTGGGGGTGTGACAAAATGGTCATTAGTTTCTTGGCCATCATCTTTAGCCGAAGTGTTCAAAAGAAGTCGAGACATGGCAAGGCTCAAGACCAAGCTAACTATTGATGCAATTCGAGCTACTCATTCCATGCTTCCACCAATTCCTGCTCCGAGGATAGTTCAAATTGATGAAGGTTCTCCAACCCGGAAACCTGATGACATCCGTGAAGAGCCTCTGATTCCGCCCCCATCTGAATTTTTCATCACCGAATCCGATCATCAAATCCTCTCCTCTTCAGGCGCAAGTGAAAATCCCCAAGACAAAGGCAAACATATTGAAATAGACTCGGACACCCCAATAAAGACATTTAGAAAGTCCGAGGGCTGGTCTCAAGAACAAATCGATCAAGATTTGGAAGAAAGCATTCAGATTCAAGCACTTAAAGACAATCCAAATCCGATGCTGGGCATTTCGCATCTTTTCCGAGAAGGAGTTATTCATGACATATACTTCGTGACCTTTATGTACTATGATCTTCCGACACAAGATGCTAACCAACTTGACTTACCAATCTCTCCACATGATCATTTCTATATCAAGTATGCTCCTCTACATCCGAATGATGATCCTCAAATAATCATCATAACAGAGCTTGAGAGATTGAGAACCTTTTACTCCTTCAACGCACGAACCCGAAAGGAAGTGTGGTCTCAGAAGAGGATTACCAAGATCATCAGATATGGTAACAAGGTCCAGATCAAGTTCGATCTTAATTGCATGTTGTACATATATACTATGTTTCTCAGAACAAGGAATCCAGTATCACCATTACAGATGTAGACTTTCCTTCGATCAACCCAAACGACATTCTCACCATAGTTACTCACTTTCGAGATCGCCAATCAAGTGACAGAAGCATTGGAGCCTACAATGCTGCAATAAATTTCCGTAAGGACTATATTGCTGAGTTCTGCAGATCTGACATTGAATTTGCTCACCTGTTCGGAAAATAGAACATTCTGGAAAAAATCACTACTGAACTTCCTGAAGCACAAATCCTAGCAAAAGGCCCCATTGAAGAACCAGAACTCGGTTATGTCTATCCCAAAAAGAAGACTAATCGAAAATAATTCTTTATAGTTCTTGACAAACACCTTGTTCCAACAAAGATCCTTCAAAAGTTCATTTCCAATGCTGCCAAAAGTGACTCACCCGAGCATGTCAAGAAGAAGTTCATTGAGCACCTCAGATGGTACTTATAAGTCCGAAGCTGGCTCCATAGTGCTTATCTCTTCGTATTTGATGAATCTAAGTGAAGAGTTGTTTGATTGCTAAGTTCACTTAGTGGGGAGATTTTTGATACATGAAAGTGAACCTTTAGCAATCCGAAGTCAAGCCATTCTGAAGTGGTATGCATTCCGAAGTGTGATGAGTTCCGAAATGAAGCTACTTCCGAAATGAAGACAAGTCCAAGAAGCACCTTGTAGTCAGTGCTATTTTGAGTCTGTATTAGCATTTAATGTTTCTTTTCTTTTAGTCTTTGTTCATGCAGTCTTGTCAGTTTGTATTTTTATCACTCCTTGGCTATTTAAGGATTGTGATTTTCATGCAATGTAACAGCTTGAGCAACATTCTCTTTCACATCAATACTAAGTATCTTACAAGTCAAATCATTCTCTCTATCATTCTCATTGTTCTTAAATTTTCTTTACTTTGTTCATACTTATTCTTACATACTTGAATACTTTGTTGAAATTCTCATTTCAAGACAAGACTGGTTTACCAGACTTGACTGGACTCTAAATATTAGCAGCAGACATTGATCTTAAGTTAATTCAAGGTTTGGGTTTTCAAACTTTGTCCGCACATAGTTTCTTGCACATTCACTCTGTGCACACCAGATCTGTTCAGATTAACCCACTGTCACATTGTCGACGTCTAACACTAACCGCCGCTGATTTTTCTTTGAAAAAAACCACTGATACTCACAGATCTAAAGCTAGAGACGAATATGTTCTTAGACCTCCGATGTCCATATCTGATGGAGCACGAGAAACCTTCTCTGATCCTCTTTTTTCAACAGACATCATCTACAATCTCCAACGACATATATACGCTTCTTGCCCCCAAAACTAAGATCTACACCTTTCTCTCTATGAGCTCCGGCAAGAGTGAGGACCAGATCTGAGACCGTTGTCAATTGCCACCATCGATGATGCCTTGTCGCTCCAGTGAAACATCGTTAACTCACATCCATTTCTTTCTCTTTGATCTCTCTGGGGAAATATATCAAGTATGTCAATTTGTTTTATTGCTTTTCCTTCTATTAAACTGTGAAGTTAATGTTTTAATCTCTCATTTGTTGTTTACTTTTGTTAATCGTTTTTTACTGTTTAGTTATGAATCCAGGTGTGGTTTCTTATTTGTTATAATATTTGCATAAAATTGTTATTCATAGTTTAAATTTTATGGTTATTATGCTGTGAACTGAATTTAGATGTATGTTATTATGTTAGTGTTTCTAAAAAAATGTTAATTTAGGTTTTTTAAGTATTGATTATGATGTTTTAATGTTTTAGTTATTGTTTAATTATGTTAATGTTAGTTTTAACTTTATTAATAAGAAAATATAAGTTTTAAGCTATGAATGTATGGATTTTTATAAGTTTTTAGCTGTTAATGCTTGATCTTTTTATGGTTTAAACTGTGAATGCATGATTTTTTTATAAGTTTAAGATGTGAATGCATGATTTTTTTATACAAATCTAATTGCTTCAGTGAAAGACATAAGCTTTAAGTGTCACACCCCGACCGATGGCGGAATCACCGGGGTTGCGACGTGAAACGTTGGTTCATAGTTAACAACATACATCGAATATTACAGGATTAAAATACCATTACATTCTTCCAAAGTATGAAAAAGAAGAAATACATTGTTTAGTAAATCCCAAACGACGACTAATACATAATTCAAGTTCTATAAAGCATATAACAAGTGGACTGGTTACTCGGTCAATAGGTTATTTAAGGAGAAATATCATCCTTACCCTGTGGGCATTCCTCTAACTTTTTAGATCCTGAAGATACATACGTTTAAAAATACGTCAACAAAAATGTTGGTGAACTTTACAGGTTTAGACTCCAATGGTTTATAATCAAAAATACATTTGTGACCTTTTAAGATTATAAAAATATATTTAGTCCGCACTTGTAATCCCATACAAGTAAAATAGTTTGGTTCATTGTTTATAACCAAGAAATCATGATTCGTGGGACACTTGTCGAAGATATTATAAATACAAATTATATATAATAATATTTTCAACACTTATCCGTTTTGTTCAAAAGTTCATTTTAACGATAAAACTTCTAGATTAAAATTTATGGGTTCTAGTATGAGCCTATAACCGAACTATGGACGTACAAGCCTCTGTAAAGCAGTACGGTGAACAGATGTACTGTGACCATCACAACGCTTCATCGACGTCATGATATATATAAGTGACTGAACGATTACGCCTGTTTTGACTCGTCAGACGATGGTTGTACCTAGCAACTGCAGGCGGGGCTGTCAACCCGTATAGATCTATACCAATGTTCCATGTTCCTTTCGGATTAACGGTTATAGCACAGAGGGTTTTGTACTAAGTTTTTGATTTCTTAGCGATGAAGTGTTTCTCATACAGAATATCCTTAAATTGTTAAGTCTAGGATTTTTGTCGTCATTTGTATTTCGAGCCTTAACAATATTTTCATTTCTTTGTCGTCACATTCAGATATATAGTTGTACATACACTATTATACATATACTTTTAAGAGTATGTAAATATGTATGTATATATCATTTAAGGCATAAAAATATTACTTCAATTCTTTATTTTCTTGAAGCGTTAATAGCCTTTTTATAGGTTTTCTTTTCATATAAAATATCTATTTTATATAAACAATGATATTCTATAAAGCTACTCATTTTTTTAAAATACTACAAGATCTCCTTATAAACTCCATTTTTATATAAAATATCATTTTTATATAAAAATTAGCATATTTTATAAAAACTACTTATTTTTATAAAATGTTACAAGACCTTTTTATAAACTCCATTTTTATATAAAATAACAATTTTATATAAAAATAATCATATTTTATAAAAACTATTTATTTTATAAAATGTTACAAGGTCTTTTTATTAACTCCATTTTTATATAAAATAACAATTTTATATAAAAATAATTATATTTTATAAAACTACTTATTTTATAAAATGTTACAAGGTCTTTTTATAAACTCCATTTTTATATAAAATAACAATTTTATATAAAAATAATCATGTTTTATAAAAACTATTTATTTTTATAAAATGTTACAAGACCTTTTTATAAACTCCATTTTTATATAAAATAACAATTTAATATAAAAATAATCATATTTTATAAAAACTACTTATTTTATAAAATGTTACAAGGTCTTTTTATAAGCTCCATTTTTATATAAAATAACAATTTTATATAAAAATAATCATATTTTATAAAAATTACTTATTTTATAAAATGTTATAAGACTTTTTATATACTCCCTTTATATATAAAATATCAATTTTATATAAAAATAATCACATACAAGTCATTATTTTCATATATATACATAACATTAATCTAGTTAAATCCTTATGTATATGTAAATCTAGTAATGTCTTATTATATTTAGGTTTTTGACCTTGTTTGTAATTATATTAACAATTTTGGTCCTAATTCCATATTTTTCTTGTATTATCCTACTAGAGATCATTCTAAGACTAATGCTTAGCTTTAAATATCACATATATATTATGGCACAAGGATAATACCCAAAGAATATATATTTATATCTATGTATAACAACTTTATACCAATGTTTTATTACGTCATAATATAATATGAAAATTTATTTATAATGCATGTAACCATTTCATATATTCATTTGCATGTTAGTTCAATATAACTAAAGTGTCGTGTGCTAACCCATTATAAATAATGTTAAGCATGTATCATATAATGACAATAAACTTTCACATCTAGCATGGATGACATGTATGTATCTCTCCCCAAATATTTATAAAACTTAAAGAAAATGGCGCCATAAAGACTCACTTTTGTTGCGTGATCCAAACCCGAGACTTGTTTGTTTTTAGGAGGGCTTCTTGTGTCACCTTTAAAACTGGTACTAACGAAGATTTCAAGTTGTTTTGGGCGATCAATCAAAATGGGTTTATGGTCTCTAACTTCCAGCTCAAAATCAATAAAGAAAAGTAGAAGAGGTGATTGCTTACGTGCGTTTTTGGGGTGCCTTAAGGGAAGAATATGTATGGGATTTATATGGTTATAAATTTGTAATGTGGGTCTCATGTGATGTGGACAATAGTTTATGTTGTACAAGTTTCATGCAAAAGTTCTTTTCAATTGTAGTCTTTGTAAAAGAAACGTGGGTTTTAGCCAATTGAAGTTATGCCCATTTGTTCTTATATAATCATGATACTCAATAACTAGTTGTGACACTTGAGAGATGCTCACGTAGAGAAATAGGCATTGAGGTACAACCACTATTTTTCATCATGAATTCTTGTATTGTATGATATTATTGGTTTCTATTTTATGATAATTGAGATATGGGGTTTTCTAGGTGGTGCACACAAGTATAGCTATTATTATAGGTATGGTTTTATGTTGGTAAAGTAAAAATATGTCATTCCAACTAATGAATGTAATTTAATTAAACAAGTGGTTAATAGTGTCCCATTTAGTGATGTTTAACTTGTTCAAAACAAATTCTTAATTTTAGGTAGCATGGGACGATACTTGTAAAAAAAACTTTTTATCATTAAACAATATTTTAATGGGTTGAGGCGTTTGGAAAGTGGTTATAGATTTAAAAATGTATTAATGTTTCAGTTGTTGTTTAGTTATTGTTTAGTTGTGTTAATGTTAGGTTTAACTGTTATTAAAAAGAAAATATATGTTTTAAATTGATAATGCATGAATTTATAAGTTTTAAATTGTGAATATCTGATTTTTTTTATAAGTTTTAAGCTATGAATACATGATTTTTATACAGATCTGATTGCTTCAGTGGAATAAATAAGTTTTATGTTGTTAATGTATGGGCTTTTTTATATGTTTGAAGCTATTAATGCATGATTTTTTACACGTATATGATTACTTCACTCTCAAACATAAGTTTTTAGTTGTGAATGCATGATTTATTATAATTTTATATAATTCTGAATAATGTATGTAAAATTTAAAATGTGAATATTTGTGTAAATAAACTTTGAAAGAAGCACTAACCTATACATTTGAATGTATAAATGTAAGTTTTAAGTTGAGAATATAGTCGTGAATGTATAATATTTGTGTATTAAATGATGAATTTGTTATATTAAGTTGTGAGTTTTGTGTATTAAACTGTGAATTAAATATATTAACTTGTGAATTGACTATATTAAGTTGTGACTTTTGAATGAAATTTATGTTACTATATAAATGATTTATGTATGAATGTTTGTATTAATTTCCTTATGAATATATTTATTTATTTTTTTGTATAAATATGTAAGAATATATTAGTTTTTATAATTATTTTGCATTAAACTCTAAATTAGCGAATTAATTGGTTTATTAAACTGTGATTAAAATATTTAAGCTATGAATCAATGATTTTATATACAAATCTGATTTGGAAGGAAAAATGGTTGCGACAAAGCACATGTGATTGGTGGTGGCGTATGGTAGTTATTGGTCGTAGAGTTTGAGTTTGACTTCTCTGAATATGTGAATATGTGAATAATGGATTGTAGTAAGTTGTGAATTTTATATATTAAACTGATAATGGACTATATTAAGTTATGTATTTTATGTAGACTTTGTGTTAAAATATGAATGAATATATGTATGAAAATAATAGATTGTGAATTAGTGAATTAATAGGTTTATTAAAATGTGAATATAGTATTTTGAACTGTGAATATGTCTTATAAATGATATATTTTTTAAAGAGATCTACAATTTGGAAGAGATAAAATTGAATTTGTCAAGGCATAATTCCATTTTTTGATTAAGTTTTGTATGTTTGGCTGCAAAAATAAAAATATGTGTTCAAAATCATTACCATAGAAATAATAGTTATAATGTTTGTTCTATTAAGCTATGAATATGACCAAAAAATGTCACTGAATTTGTTGTTAGTCCGACGTTTGTCCGATGATGGTCTGACGACAAGTGGAAATTGATTGTAAACTAGGGAAGAGGAGATTTTTTTTTTCATATATTAATGTTTGATTTGTCCAAAATTCCCTTAATGAAAAATGTGATATCCTCTATTTTTCAGAACCGGAAAAACTGTTCTTTATGCTTTCAAAACAAGTTAACTTTGTTTGAGGAAAATCCCAAAATATTAAAACATTTTGAGTACAAATGTGTTTTCAAATAAAAAACCCTAACGATGTTATAATCAATACAAAACATGAGCTACAACGTAAACACCTATTGATCCCGACTTCAATTGTAGGTTGTCTCTTTAATCACTCTTCATCCTATTCAAGTTCCAGCAGCCGTAGCACCGCTACATGTGATGTATAAAATTTGAGCGAGTTAGGTTTGGAAACCTGGTGAGACATATAGGTTTTCAATCCCAAAATATTATTATGATAATAATCCATAATTAATAAACCTACAAAATCAGTCTTACCAACAACACATATATATATAATCTAACGAAGATAATTATGAAGCATTATACCTTTTTATGCATAGTTACCTAACCCGTCGATTATCGCATACTGATCCTATAACAATGATTATATGGGATCTATCATGATGGATCTCTGTAAGCAACCAATAGACCATACTACTTCAGGGATTCCTTGGCAAGTATCAGCCATTAAAGACAATTATGAGGAGATGGAGTACCCGAATGAGCACCTTTCTTTTTCTTTGAAAAGTATGATCACTAACACCTATAGGTAATGAATGCCAGTATTCCACAAGACTGTCTAAAATAGTTAGTGGTCGTCATCTAACTCCGGCAAATGACTAGTCACGATAGTATAATGTACAATTTTGTTCGTGGCCACACACCACTCTTTTATCTTTCAGATCCTTCATTACCCAATGATAACTTAACAAATAATTCTAGTATGTAACCTGTACCCCGGCACGTGATAGCGCCACAAAACATAGCTCTACTCTCCGTTCTAATCTCACATACATCCCTGATATGATACTACCCACTTATTCAACTTACTATGAACTAAGCATACTTTATAAGTCTTATTTTATAACTAGACAAGACTATAATACATGAAATCAACTTCTAAAGCTGTTTTCATGTTTATGCAATACTATGGAAATAGAGGGTATACATTTAACACAGAATAGTAAGTATTTAGTATACATCTAATCATTTTTAAGTAAGAATACTTCTATTAAGATTGTCACGTGGTATTACCAAAAATAATTTTAACACATATATAACCGTATATGGCTCGCACCATGTATGTTATGTAGTATACAAATTATACATTTAACACATCTTTCCTATATATATATATATATATATATATATATATATATATATATATATATATATATATATATATAAGCTTTCAACTGATATTAAATACTTTTGGTAAAAATCATGCTCACAAAAGTAACTACATACTCGCAAAAAAAGGAATACTTAAAAAAAATATTTGTATTAGAATCATGTTCATGAAAAACTATGCATTCACCTTATTGAGGTGGAAGATTCACGGTTAGGTTAGCTGCTCGTCTAACACTTCCGCTTTTCATTTAAAAGACCTAAATACGAGTATTACTACGTCTTAGTTTTCTTTTATATTCTCCAAGATATATAATATTTCAAATTCCTTAATAATCGCAAGGAATATTAAGTTCTATCAAATAAGGAATGACCAGGTAAGATCATATTGAAGATAGAATCTGTTTGGTATATAAATATATTGTTTGGAAAATCCACTTGAAACACCTCACTAAGACCTTGCCTGGACATCACTCCCACACGTAGATCAATCGGTATTATAAATGGGATTACTGATAAATCTAATTTATAGGTTCATAATAACGACAATGAACGTAAATATAAGTTACACTTAAAAGCGTAGTAAGTGCAACTTAACTTGCATGGTATTCTAGCAAAATCTCGGAAAATAATAGTGTTTTTACCGGAATAGTTGTCGAAAAAAGAGACCGGAAAATTCGTTGGAGGTTCGGAGGAAAATCTTCGCCGGAAAAGGTCTTCGGTCATAGGAATCTTGCTGGAAATGGTTGTTGTCGATGATCGACGTCGGAAGGGTGACTTCCAGAGTAAGGAGCTGTCGGAGGTCAGTCGGGATCAGCGGGGTCGACAGGTGGCAGATAGGAGGTAGCAACGACGATTGCTGTTGGTGGCTCACGAGTGGCGACGGCGGTGGTTCTCGACGGTTCTCGGTTGGAAAAAAGTGAGGGGAGAGAGTGATCTAGAGAAAGAGAGAAAGATAGAGAGGGAGATGGATGGAGAGAGTTGAAAGATTGCTTAGTATTTATAGGAGATGGTTGGTAGAATCTAGGGCTGAGATCTTATTTCTATCCAATGGTGAGATCGTTGGTTGTGTGGCGCATTCTGTTGTCACGTGTCGCATCTAAAATTTTACATTCTTTGAAAAATCGTATCTCTCGCCTATGAGCTTTGTTTTCAACGTTCTTTATATCCACAGATTCTTATTTTCGAGTACTAAAACTTTCCTTTAGATATCAACAACTAGTTAGAAATCTATTTTTACTTTACAGTCTACAAAGATTATACTGTGAAAGAATTTGCGAAATTCATATATATTCTTCATACGAGCTCCGTTCTCGACATTCTTTATATCGACAGATTCATATTTACGAGGACATAAACTCTCATTTACATTGTTTTGGATAACAAATAATCTATTTTTGCCTCATATTTTATAACACATACTGATCCCAGAGCCTCCGGTAGCACAACCGTGACAACGACGAGTTCTCTACTCTTGTGGGGATGGAGCGATAGAAGTTTTGAGAATTAAAGAGAAGGTCACGGAAAGATGAGTCGTTTATCATTACGATAGGTGTCAAGTGGAAGTGCAGTGATGTATGCAGTTGAGGCATCCTAATAGACTGATATACTTGAACCTTGTTCCTACGTGACCCGTGTTGGATTAAGGTGTTTAAGCCAATAACTAAATTATTATATTCTTGTAATTAGAATCACACTCATAGAGAGAGGATGATTTATTAGATTATTATATGATTAATAAACTAATTGGAAATTATGAGGAAATGATGCATTAATATATTATATGATGAATATATTAATTGGAAATAGATAGTTGATTTGTTAATTTATTATGTGATTAGTAAATTAATATGAGATCAATTGTTAAAGTAATTGTTTTGTTGATTTACATGATTACTAAATTAATGATAAATCAATTAGAATTAATTAAGTATTAATCAGAATTAATCTGGAATTAATTTGGGATTAATTGGAATTAACTGAATGTGCAAGGGGTAAATTATAATTGTTCAATAGTTGAACAAAATAGACAATTCTAGAACCAACCAAGGGGTGGACAATTTTAAGATCCCTTATAGGGTTTCCAAAAGCCTCCTGGATGATAATAAGGAAAGGATTTGAATTGAAACTAAATTTATTATTTAATTATTAAAATCTTGCTTTTTCCCTAAGTTACCTAAACTATAAATAGGACCATTTGGGCATCAATTTTTGTGACCACTCTTTCCGAGGAGCATATAAATGGAAGTTTACACTCTCCTCATCTCTCCTCAAGTGTCTTCTAGTTCCAGGGTTTGAGTATGAGCCATTAGAGGCATCATACTTTTGGTGCTGGCTTTCCAAGCTCAACAAATGAAGGAATCAAGTAAACTTGTTTGCTATAACAAGTTTAAGGTATGTAACTCTACTTTATGATTTTCGAAATTTACTAGGGTTCATTGTAGTTTTGTTATTCAAAGTATGTTGCCTTAATGTAAAGACATAGATCTTTTTAGGTTGCATGTGCCTTTCTTAATTGTTAAGTGTTTTCCACATTGTGCATATTGTTGCAACCTAATAAGCCCATCAACCCGATCAATTCGATTGGGCACTTGCCCTATATTTTCATCGTTCAACTCGTTAACAACACAAAAAAACCATTGTTCAACTCTTTGACAAAAATGAAAAACCAAAAGCTCTGCCCTCCCTCCATTTATCCAAGGGATGGAAGGGCAGAGTCCATTGGTGTTCCCCCAATCAATAATTCAGACCTCGAAATCACTGTTTTATCTCATGTCTTTCTTCGTTCATGGTTCGGTATTTCGGTGTCCTAGGCATAGAGGAACCACACCAATCCATCCCAAACATGGTGGTTAAACTCTACTGCGGCAACGATACTGTAGGGGAGGTCCTGCGGAAAAATAGATCGACGCCAAGATGATAAAAAAAACTTCACACCTCCCGTTCTTCATACTTTTTCAATACGAAAAAGAAAATGCAAAATAAAATCAAAAGATCATCTTTTTCAAAACCTCAATTATGAAATCCCCTCTCTCTCACCTCAATTATATATATATATATATATATATATATATATATATATATATATATATATATATATATATATATATATATATATATATAGGGAAGGGTTATATGGAAAACCAAAAAACCCTAAAAATGCATAAAAAAAATACTTAGAGATCACAAATTTTTTTTTGACTTATTATATACAAAAATCGCAGGTTTTTTAATTCATTCGCTGAAAAAAAATAAAAAATCGAATATATATATATATATATATATATATATATATATATATATATATATATATATATATATATATTGGTTTTTTTTTCAAAAAAGTTTTCAGCGAATTTATTAAAAAACCTGCAATTTTTGTATATATAAAGTAAAAAAAAAAGATTTGTGATCTCTAAGTATTTTTTTTTATGCATTTTTATGATTTTTAGGGTATTATGTTTTCACGTAGAACCTAAACATATATATATATATATATATATGTTCAGGTGTTTAAAGTAATTATTGTGTTATTGTATGCATAAATGTGATTCAATCAATTTAAAAACTTAGATAGGGGTAAAATTGTAATCTTAGATTTTAATTAATTTTGGTAATTAATTATTCAAATCATAAACCCTTTATTTTAGGCAAAATCGTTTACATTTACCGCTTTAAAACCCTAGATAGATTCCTGCTCGTACACACTCCTCGTACACAATCAACATTATCAATCCCCAAATCCCAAGATTGCTCCAACCTCCAGGAATTAAGTGAAGTTGTGGCGCCAGAACTAGAAGAGAGTAAGCCGAGAGCTGCTAAACATCCCATTGCTTCCCCCACCGAGATCGACGATGGCTGCTTCGTCGTCCTCCTTTCTTCAAATCAACTCCGCACCAGAGGCGATCGTTGACTCGTGTGTTGATTTCTGACCTACATTCGTTCCTTATCACTCGATTAATCGTGGATCGAAACCCCTCAACTGATTTATGCCTCCGATTCTTTCTAGCCTCCATATGTTCCATCGATTGACTGCCTTCGTCCACGTGTTTTTTCCCGTCGAATGTTCAAATGAAAGAAAAGGGAACAAAAACGCTTCAAATGCTGCAAACCAGTGCGCAACCATGACTCTGACACAAAATAGAAATCGCCATACAGGAGTCTGGATGTCCCATTTAGGATCGTGTTCCCGAGGATAGAAATCGCCATACAGGCGTTTACGGATACTGGTGTTGAGGAAGAAGAAATACATGGTAAGATTTATGGTATTTTCATGTTCTGATTTTGTAAGTATTTTCATCTTCATTTTTTGATTTTTTTCATGGAAATATTTCTCGTGAACAGTAATTATGTGATTCTAACAAGTCATGGCGGTTCAGAAATCTTAAAGAACACAAAAATAATTCTATGGGAATATTGCACACCAGGTGTTTGTAGAAATGTCTGAAAGAGAACTTGATGTTCAAATTCTTGAAGAACACAAAAATAATTTATGAGTTCGTTATTTGTCTTACTTGATTTTATCATGTAGTATGAGTTCTCTTAGAATTACTAAAATTTGTTTTATTTTTGTCGTATAAAAGCATTCTCACATAGTTTTATTCTTACATAATTCATTTTCATGACAGTTATTCTCATAGAATGAATGAAGTACATGATGATCAATGACCAGAAGGTTGGATGAATGTGTGTGGGATAGACATGAACAATCCTTAATGGTCACCGATCTTCCAGAAAAATGCACTACTCATTGTCATATTCTATTAGATTAATCTATAATAGAATGATAATAGTATATGTAATAGTATATTCCAATAGAATAATCTACATATTATATTTGTTTATTATTAGGGAGTGTTTCATTATTATAGAATAAAATATAAAGTTTTTTATTTTTTCAAGGATGTAATAGAAAAAATTTAACTTGTATCTAAAAATTTGTTTATTCTGCGAGAAGTAAGTCTCTTTATTAGTTTATGGCTTGCATTTTCATAGAATATCATTATAAAAAGAATGTCATTCTGACAGAATAAAACCGGGTATGATTAAAAATTATGTTAGAATTATTTAAACTAAATTAATTTAAAAAAAATCAAAATTCAAAAATTAAGATAATCAAAGATCCATTAAAATCTGAAAGTTTGTTTTTTTAAATTTGGGTTTCCTAATTTTAAGGCAATGCAAATGTACAATATTACCCTTCTTTTAATTAAATGACATTATTTTATTTTTCTTTTATTTAATAATATAGGTAAATCACTTTCTTAAAATAATTAAAATGATTGGCCCACATTTATGCATACAATAACACAATAATTACTTTGAATAGAATAACCTAAGCCTATATATATATATATATATATATATATATATATATATATATATATATATATATATATATATATATATATATAGAGAGAGAGAGAGAGAGAGAGATCCAGTAAAAATGATATTTTTTTTTGGAAAGGGAACTTCTCTAACGAGGGTTTCCGGGCCAGCTTTCGTGCACCGACTAATCCCCCGCTGCAAACATGAAGCTTTGCCTCATGCCCTGGAGTCACTGCAGGCGAACCTCCATGGCCACAAGGGTTGAGTGGTGCCAGCATTTTGAACATGGGTCAATAGGTTATCCACCATATCTTCCACATGCCTTACCAAGTCACCACAACCCAAGTTTTTTTTGCGATGATTTTTGTGAGACATGGGTCAATAGGTAAGAAGTTTTTTTTCTACATATTATTTGTGAGACAAAAAAATCATTAGATGAATCAAAAATAACATGATTCACAAAAAAATCCCAAAAAAACATCTTGATGATTCATTTTTGCGATGATTTGTTGTTATTCACTAAAATTGTAAAAAAAATGAATTTTTGCTTGATTTACCAAAAAAAGAATCATGATTGGTGTTTTTTTTGGGATTTTTTTCTTTTGAGTAATTTTAATTTTTCTTCATCTAATGATTTATTTTGTTAGTTCTCTAAAAAAATATACATATAAAAAATTTATTTCCATCCTACAAAATATTTCTTTTTGTTATGAATTAAGCGTAATTAATGTAATTATAAATCAAACCAAACTAGTAAACTTTGATAAGAACTTTAATTGAGAAGAAAGAATATTTAGAGAGAATATGAAAGTTATATCTCTTATAACTTTTGGTGTGTCTCATTCTTTACAATGGAGGGGTATTTATACTACAAATTTTACTAACATATAATTGTAACTAGTTAGAAATGTTGACAAATTTACCATGCACCAATTATTATGTCATCCACCAATTATTTACAACACCACCAATTATTTACAACACTCCCCCTTGGATGACATCATTTTAGCGTTCAACTTTGACGTACTGCCTCATTAAAAACCTTGCTAAAGAAAACCCAGTGGGAAAAAACTTTAGCGAAGGGAAAAGAGTGCAGTGTATAGTTGACTCCCCCTTATTTAGACATCTGTCACATTATATTCTATGCACATGTCGCATTCCGATGCCATGGACATGTTTCCTGAAGATTGCAGTAGGAAGTGCCTTCGTAAAAAGGTCTGCTGCATTATTACTGGATTGAACATATTTGATTTCAACTTGATGGTTCTTTATAAGCTCTTGAGTGTACTCAAAAACTTTGGAGGTATATGTTTTGTCCTGTCGCTCTTGATATATCCCTCTTTCATTTGAGTGACACATGCTGAGTTATCTTCATAAATTAAAGTTGGACATATATCCTTTTCAAGTCCACATGAAGTTAAAACTAGTTGTGTCATCGATCTTAACCATGTACATTCTCTACTAGCTTCATTTAGTGCAATTACTTCAGCATGATTCGAGGATGTCGCAACAAGTGTTTGCTTTTGAGAACGCTAGGAAATTGCAGTACCTCCATTCATGAATACGTATCCAGTTTGAGATCTAGCTTTATGAGGATCAGACAAATAACCTACATCTGCATAACCAATCAATCCTTGTTTTGAATTGTTAGGGTAAAATAACCCTAAATCACTAGTTCCTCGAAGGTATCGAAAAATATGTTTGATTCCATTCCAATGTCTTTTTGTTGGGGCTGAACTAAATCTTGCTAGCAAGTTTACAGCGAAAGAAATGTCAGGTCTAGTACAATTGGTAAGATACATAAGAGCTCCAATTGCATTTAGATATGGTATTTCTGAACCAAGGACTTCTTCATTTTCTTCGCATGGACGAAATGGATCCTTGTCAATATTTAATGATCTAACAACCATTGGAGTGCTTAAAGGATTTGCATTTCCCATATTGAAACGTTTCAAGACTCTTTCTGTGTAATTTGATTGATGCACAAGTATTCCGTTAGGCATATGCTCAATCTGTAAACCAAGACAATATTTGGTTTTTCCAAGATCTTTCATTTCAAATTATTTCTTTAAAAGTTCAATCACTTCAAGGATTTCTTTATTCGTTCCAATGATGTTCAGATCATCAACATAGACTGCTATGATCACATATCCAGATGTTGTTTTCTTAATAAATACACATGGACAAATAGTGTTATTTTATAACCTTTACTTGTCAAATAATCGCTTAAACGATTGTACCACATGCGCCCAGATTGCTTTAAACCATACAAAGATCTTTGTAATTTTATAGAATACATTTCTTTGGGTTTTGCACTTAACACTTCAGGCATTTTAAATCCTTCAGGGATTTTCATATAGATATCACTATCAAGTGAATCCATACAAGTAAGCTGTAACAACATCCATAAGACGCATCTCTAAATTTTTAGATACTGCCAAGCTGATTAAATATCTGAAAGTGGTTGCATCCATTACCGGTGAATAAGTTTCTTCATAATCAATTCCAGGTCTTTGAGAGAAACCTTGAGCAACAAGCCTGGCCTTGTATCTTACAATTTCGTCTTTCTCATTTCTTTTTCATACGAAGATCCATCTATATCCTAATGGTTTCACAACTTCAGGTGTGAGGATAATGTTCCCAAAAACCTTTCTCTTGTTAAGAGAATTTAATTCAACTTGCATAGCTTCCTTCCATTTAGCCCAATCATTTCTTCTTTGACATTCAATGACAGATTGTGGTTCGGGATCATCATTCATAATATCACATGCAACTGAATAAGAAAATATTGCACCTATATTGTCAGTTTCATTTTGGTCACATATTCTATTTGTCTGACCATAATTTAGTGCATCATCCTCCTTTCCTGGGGGAATTTCAATAATTCGTGTTTCTCCAGGAACACTTTCCTCATGATCTAGTGCATTTTCTGCTCCTCTTCTTTTTCGTGGGTTCTTATCCTTAGAACCAAATGGCCTTACACGCTTCAGGCGTGTTTTAGACTCTTGAGTGACTTTATCATCAGATTGTCCATGTGGAATGTCAATTCGAGCTGGAACATTGACAACTGGTATATATGATTTAGTCACCCTTTTTGTGTCAGTAAATGCATCAGGTAATTGATTTTCCATTTCTTGGAAATTCATTATCTTTTGAAATTCCATGTCACATTGCTTTGTGCGAGGGTCAAGATATGATAAAGTAGGCTCATGCCATGACACATCCTTTTCCAGAATCTTCTTTTCTCCACCTAATGATGGGAAATTTGTCTCATCAAATTGACAATCTGCTAGGCGTGCTGTGAAAACATCACCTGTTAATGGTTCAAGATATCTTATAATAGAGACTGACTCATAACCAACATATTTTCCCAACCTTCTTTGAGGACCCATTTTTGTCCGTTGAGGTGGTGCAATAGGGACATATACTGCACACCCAAAAATTCTCAAATGGGATATATTTGGCTCTTGACCGAAAGCAAGTTGTAGTGGAGAATATACATGATATGAACTTGGTCTCATGCGTATCAATGATCCATCATGTAAGATTGCATGGCCCCAAACAGAAACAAGAAGTTTGGTCCTCATTATCAATGGTCTAGCTATTAGCTGGAGACGTTTAATCAGTGATTCAACTAAACCATTTTGTGTGTGTACATGAGCAACTGGATGCTGAACAACAATTCCTAGAGACATACAATAGTCATTAAATGCTTGTGAAGTAAATTCACCAGCATTATCAAGTCTCACTCTTTTGATAGTATAATCAGGGAAATGTGCCCTTAATTTAATAATTTGGGCAAGAAACTTTGCAAATGCCATATTACGAGTTGATAATAGGCAAACATGAGACCATTTGCTGGATGTATCTATTAAGACCATAAAGTATCTAAATGGTCCAGATGGTGGGTGAATCGGTCCACATATATCACCTTGAATTCTTTCTAGAAATCTAGGTGACTCCCTTTCAACTTTCATTGGAGAGTGTTTTATAATTAACTTTCCAAGGGAACAAGATGTACATGGTTTTATGCTATTGGATTGAGGGAACTTTTGGTCCTTCAATGGATGCCCATGTGTATTCTCAATTATCCTTCGTATCATTGTTAATCCTGGCTGGCCCAACCTATCATGCCATAAACTGAATGTCCCAGGATCACAATGTTTTCCTTCGACTACCATATTTGATTCAATCATATGTATATATGTATAATGCAGACCAGAATCAAGTGTTGGTAGTTTTTCAAGCACATGGTTTTTGTCTATAATATACATATATTTCTTATTTTCAATGGTCACAGTTTTTGTGTCATATCCTTTGAAATATATGTCATTAAAACTTAATAAGTTTCTATTATACTTTGGAGAAAATAAGGCATTTTCTATACAAAAGCTTATACCATTTGGTAATATAAAATGGGCTTTCCCGGTTCCCTCTATCAAGTCTGAGGGACCTGATATTGTATGTATGACTGTTTTTGTTGGTACTAATTCTGAAAAATATTTCTTTGATTTCAGAATAGTATGTGTACTACCACTATCTGCTATACAAAGATCTCCAATCTTTTCTTGGTGTTGTGCTCCAGTTGGACTCATATTAAACTTCACATATAAAAGGAATAATAAGTGAATAAAAATAATCATAATTATTATTAAAAAGAAAGTTCATTTATTGTAGGAAAGACATTACATGAAAAACAAACGAAGGAAAAACAATTTTACTAGAACAATAATAGATTTTTTTTAGTTTATGTCTTCCATGTCAATTGCAGAAATCAGCAACATTTAGCGGAGTGAATTCAACATTATCAGTGAGGTTTGCTTCTTTTCCTTTTCCTTTAATGGACTCTTGATAAAGTTGACAAAGATGTGCAGGTGTGCGACAGGTCCTTGACCAATGGCCTGTGCTACCACATCTATAACATGAACCATCAGATTTTTGTGATGTCCCAGTGTCATGCCTTGCCAATTTGGCCTTATCTTGTGTGTGGACATTGTTTCTTTGTGAATATTGGTAATTATTCCTTTTCTGGCCACGACCACGATTATTACCTTGTCCACGACCAGAATTATGGTTCTGATTATGGCTTTGGTTTCGATTAAAATAGCCACGGCCTAGTCCTCGACCACGACCTCGCCCTCGTCCACGTGTATTGTTTTGATGACCATCAGTATTTGTAGCATTTGCTTTAGGAAGTGCTACTGATCCCGTTGGACGAGATTCATGGTTTTTCATCAAGAGTTCATTGTTTTGCTCTGCAACGAGCAGACATGCATTCAGTTCAGAATATCTTGTGAACTTTTGCATCCGATATTGTTGCATCAAGGTAATGTTTGTTGCATGAAATGTTCAGTAAGTTTTCTCCAACATATCTTCATCAGTAACCTCTTGTCCACAATACTTGAGTTGTGAACATATTCTGAACAAAGCTGAGTTGTATTCATTTACTTTCTTGAAGTCTTGAAACCTTAGTGTTCTCCATTCATCTCTAGCATTTGGAAGTATAACTTCCTTTTGATGATCAAATCTTTCTTTCAAAAGATTCCAGAGAATACTTGGATCAGTAACATCAAGATATTCAAATCTCAACATTTCATCAATATGCTTACGAAGGAAAACTTGTGCTTTTGCTTTGTCTTGTGCCAAGCAATTATTAAATTCATATATAGTATTTGAGATACCCATGGATTCAAGATGCATTTTTACATCTATCATCCATGGCACATAGTTTTTCCCACTAACTTCAAGTGCTGCAAACTCGAGCTTTGCAATGTTGGACATAATGTAACTATAATATTTAAACAAAATAAAAATTAAAATTAAAATCCATTTATTTCAATAAATATTACACAAAAAAGAAGCGGTAAAGCTAACATTGCATACAAGCCTAAAAGTAGATGAAATTCCATATTATCTTCGATGTTAAGGATTGGGATGAAAAGTAACATGAGTATTATAGTCATGATTATCACAAAAGGATGAATAATCTTGAAGCTTGATTTCTTGAAATTGATTTATTTGATAGAAGAGAGAAATATTTGTTGTGGGGTAAAATAAGCAGGATAAAGATGTTTATTTATGGTAAAAAAATATAGCCGTTGTTTTTGCTGTTTATAATCGTTGCATATATATTCCCGTTGTGTATATATGTATATGTATTTTATAAATCATGTAATAAGACTTATAACTAATACATAACTTTATTAATTAGAAACATAAATAAATATTAGTAAATGTTTAAATAAAATTATGAAGAGTATCTAAAATATAAATAAACATTGACATGTATAAATAAATATAATTTAAATGTTAGTATGCACAAATAAAAGTTAGTAGCATAATATAAATGTTAGTATGCATAAATAAAAGTTAGTTGCATAATGTAAATGTTAGTTTGCATAAATAAAAATTAGTTACATAATGTAAATGTTAGTATAAAAATTAGAATACATAAAGAAATGTTAGTATAAGAAATAAAAATTGTTAGTAGTCCATAATGTCCATAATGTATAAGTTTCATTAATTCATTAGTATTATTATTATTTTAATATGATTGAGGTTTTTATAATTAATAGTGTTTTTACTAAGTAATACATACCTTGATTAAGATAGATGTGATTTTCAACTTGTTTAATAACCTTGATTAGAGCTTTCGTGCTGATAACGTGTTATGAATTAAGCGTAATTAATGTAACTATAAATCAAACCAAACTAGTAAACTTTGATAAGAACTTTAATTGAGAAGAAAGAATATTTAGAGAGAATATGAAAGTTATATCTCTTATAACTTTTGGTGTGTCTCATTCTTTACAATGGAGGGGTATTTATACTACAAATTTTACTAACATATAATTGTAACTAGTTAGAAATGTTGACAAATTTACCATGCACCAATTATTATGTCATCCACCAATTATTTACAACACCACCAATTATTTACAACACTTTTTTATTTGATTCGTAATATATATATATATATATATATATATATATATATATATATATATATATATATATATATATATATATATATATATATATATATATACACACACGTATATATAGGGTCCGGTTCCTGTGAGGATTCATTTTAAAGTGAGGACTCGTGAGGACACCTTAAAAAAATTAAAAAAATATCTAAAAAAATACAGATCATAAAATCGAGCATAGATCTATGTCCAGGAGAAAAAATAATTGGAATTTTTTTTTGCATCATTAAAATTGATCCATGATTCAATTTTAATTTTTTATTTTGCATCATTATGATCCATGATTCAATTTTAATGATCCAATTTTTTTTTTCAATTTTTTTCTTCCGGACATAGATCTATGCTCGATTTTATGATTTGTATTTTTTTTAGATTTTTTTTCGATTTTTTAAGGTGTCCTCACGAGTCCTTACTTTAAAATGAGTCCTCACCCAATCATGTTTATATATATATATATATATATATATATATATATATATATATATATATATATATATATATATATATATATATATATATATATATATATACGGGAAAAGTGAATATACCCTTAAGGGAATATAAGATTAGATACCCATTACTTAAAAGTACGTAGTTTTGATTAGTGGATAAATTTGCTAAATAAAAAAAAGTACGTAGTTTCCTTAACCGTGATCACATTCCTATTCAAATCATTCCATCATCAAGAAATCGGAATTATCTTAAAACGCATTGACAAATACTGGAATCGAAATTCAGGGAGTTCAAAAAAAACTGCAATTCACAAAGAACCGAAATCAAAAAAATTGCAATTCACAAGGAATCGAAATCATCCCCTTTTTTTTCGTTCAGACCACTTTCAAGTAAGCTCGTAGCCTGCAACTGTGTAGTTTGTTTTGTGTATTTGATTAGTAAATTTTTATTTTTTATTATCAATTGGAATTAGTTGCAATTCACAAGGAATCGAAATCATCCCCTGTTTTTTTTCCTGAGTGCGGTCTGTAATGTTGCATCTTTTTTTTGGCTGAAGACATATGCTAAAAACAGTTTGGTTGGTTATGAATAATTGAAGATAAAAAGCAACAAACAAATTGATATGATTATTAAAGAGTTAACTTCATGGTGCCTCCTCAAGTCTCTGTTTTGGGTTAACTTGGATGAACTAGATCAAACTTATTGGAAGCAATGAATAATTGAAGATAAAAAGCAACAAACGAATTGATATGATTATTAAAGTTTTTTCAGAATTTAATATTCGAGATTATTGTTTAGGATGTTCTTTATTACCTGATGAATCTTTATTTGTTTCGGGATTTAAAAGTGACATTGTTGTTTTTAGACATTGTCATTGGCTGTTATTGTGTCTTTTTTTATGTATAATGTTTCCATTATATTCAATATAAAACAATTTGGTGTTAATCTTTTATTTGGAAATATGCATCGTTGTCTATTGCAGGCCATAATGAGTGAAGCCGAAGCAACTAATCAAGCTATAGAACCATATATAACCGAAGATATTGACACAAATGATTACGTGGAAGCAACATATGAATGTGAAAAACTAAATAGTATCGGTGTGAACGTTGAATTTGACGAAGATGAAGTTAACGATGAAAGTATATTGGGAAAGGTTTTTTATACACCCGATGATGCCTATACATTTAATAATGATTATTCTTTTTTACATGGCTTTGGTATACGTAGAGATGACACAATTAAAAATCCTAAAACAAATGAGCCTTTTCGAAAGATATATGTATGCAACAAAGAAGGTTTCAAAAGGATGGACAAAAATGATTCAAGTGAAAATGAGAAAAAACGTCGTAGAGATGTTAGAACCGGATGTCAAGAAAAGCTTCGAATAACAAGACGGGAGGATGGGAAATGGTTGGTGGACTCGTTTAATGACACACACAATCATGACTTGACCATGACCCCTACGAAGGTGATGAAGCATCGATCTCATAGCATTTTCCCCGTTCAATAGAAGGTAAATCTCTTATGGTGCAATTTGGTCAAGCAGGGTTGAAACCTTCTCGGATTAAAAAGGCTATTAATACAATGAAAACCTCAAATGTAGCTGATGTTACTTCAAAGAAATGTGCCGATGTCTTATCTGAGCAACGAAAACAACATAAAGGAAAGGAGTTTTATGGACTTATAAAACATTTTCAAGATAAAACATTAGTTGATAGTGACCGGTATTTTGTTGTGGATTTGTCTGATGATGGGTATCCTAGAAATATCTTTTGGGCTGATGGTAGATCAAGAGATGCTTATACAAAATTCAGAGATGTTGTGTTTGATGTCACTTATATGACTAACAAGTTCAAGATGCCTTTTGCTCCATTTACTGGGGTGAATCATCATGGGCAGTCTATACTTTTTGGTGGAGCATTGTTTGAAAATGAAAAGGAACAGACATTCGAATGGTTATTTGAACATTTCCTCAAATGTATGTTTAACAAGTATCCGAAGGAAATTATAACAGATCAAGACAAAGCAATGGGAAATGCAATAAAAAAAGTGTTTCCGAAGACTCGACATCGTTTTTGTTCATGGCATATCATGAAGCATGAAACTGAGCACCTTCGATCGTATGTTTCCCATTACAGTGATTTTCAAGAAACGCACAAACAATGGGTAAATAGTGACACCATTGAACAATTTGAAGCAACATGGGAAGTTATGTGTAGTAAGTATGAACTGGAAAGCAATAGTTGGATTAGTGACATGTATAACCAACGTATACATTGGGATAAACCCTTCTTGAAGGATACTTTCTTTGCTGGTATGACAACAACCGGACGAAGTGAGAGTATCAACTCATTTTTTTATGGATTTGTTAATTCGAGGACCATGTTGAATGATTTTGTTGTACAATACGACAAATCAGTTGAGTCTCGAAGGGCTGCCGAAGAAGATGAAGAGTTCAACACTATGAACTCAAGGCCGGTTCTTTCTTCAGTGCATCCAATCGAAGCAAAAGCAGGTCAATGTTATACTAGAAAGATGTTTGATACTTTCAAAAAATAATGGACCGAAATTACAAATTTGACTCATGAGACTATAGGAAAAACTACAGAAGAAAGCACATACCGAGTTGGGCAATTGGATGTTGATAAAAAATATTGACGCGTTGTTACCTTTCGTTCTTTGGATCAAGTCAGCGTCACATGTTCCTGTGCTAAGTATGAGACAAATGGGATTTTATGCAAACATAGCCTATACGCGATGAAGAATAAACATGTTAAAGAACTCCCGAGTCACTATATTTTACCACGATGGACCCTTAATGCTAGGTACAAACTGGGTAGTGCTAGTATTGGACTCGGAGAAATGAATAATAAAAATGGAGTTAGTGCCTACACACTATGGTGTGTCCGTTCAAATTTTACTAAACTAATTGAACAAGCAAGAGACCCCCTTCAGAGATACAAAAAGTCAATACACTATTGATAAGTCTTTTAGATGATCAAACAAATCAAAAGAAATCTATGTCTTTGGAGAATGCATCTCAAGGTTCTTGTATATGAGTTTCGCAAATAGATATGATGCCACAGTTATCTGTCTGTGATCCTCTTGGTCCATCTACTACAAAAGGGCGTCCTAAAATTGCTAGTAGAATCAGGTCTTCTTTAGAAGCCCCCAAAAAACGTACATGCTCTTACTGTCAAGGATTGGGTCATTGCGCTACTAGTTGTTCCAAAAGAAAGGTACTTTTAATATTAATTTAATTTTCATGATTTAGAACTCTAATAATTATATTAACAATATTTTTTTACATGTATCAGGCAGATGAATCATTGGAAGAGACATAATGATAAGATGTGTTGTTTTTGTGAGCAAAGGAAAATTTGATATGCTTCTTGGCATTTTTGACATTCTTTTTTGGTTAACAATGTATGAATAATCTGGAAATGTTTTATGTTTCTTAACATTTTTTTGTAAGTTTCAAATGAAATTTGTTGATTATTTATGGTTTTTGTGTTTAAATTGAATGTTGGTTGTTCTTATATGTTTCAAATGAAAGCAGGATGTCATTTTGGGTTAAAAATATAACTTTGCTACAATTGTGGGTTAAAAACAAAAGTATGTTGTCATTTTGGGTTAAAGTTGATTTAAGAAAAATCTGGATAGTTTATCTTCACATTATGTTTTTTGTTCAATTACATGTCAATAATGGCTCAAAACTGAAAATTAGGCTGCCATAATGGGTTAAAACTAAAAAACGATGCTATTATGTGTAAAAACTGAAAATATGTGATCATAATGGGTTAAAACTGAAAATACATGTCAAAACTTAAATTAGGCTGCCATAATTGGTTAAAACTAAAAAAACAATGCGATTGTGTGTAAAAACTAAAAGTACGTGATCATAATGGGTCAAAATTGAATATACGTGTCAAAACTGAAATTAGGTTGACACTGTGGGTGAAAAATGAAAAAATGATGCTATTGTGGGTGAAAAACAAAAATATGATGCTATTGAGGGTTAAAAACGAAATTATGATACTATGTGGGTGAAAAACAAAATTATGATGCTATTGTGGGTGAAAAACGAAAATATGATGCTATTGAGGATTAAAAACGAAATTATGATTCTATTGTGGGTTAAAAACGAAAATATGATGCAAATGTGGGTTAAAAACGAAAATATGATGCTATTGTGGGTTAAAAACGAAATTATGATGCTGTTGTGGGTGAAAAATGAAATTATGATGCTATTGTGGGTTAAAAACGAAATTATGATGCTATTGTGGGTTAAAAACGAAATTATGATGCTATGTGGGTAATAAACAAAATTATGATGCTATTGTGGGTGAAAAAAGAAAATATGATGCTATTGAGGGTTAAGAACGAAATTATGATTCTATTGTGGGTTAAAAACGAAAATATGATGCAAATGTGGGTTAAAAACAAAAATATGATGCTATTTTGGGTTAAAAACGAAATTATGATGTTATTGTGGGTGAAAAACGAAATTATGATGCTATTGTGGGTTAAAAACAAAAATATGATGTTATTGTGTGTTAAAAACGAAAGTATTTATAAGTACATTGCTATTTCGAATGAATAAGAAAAGTGGGTTGCAATTTCAGCTCAATCCACCAAAAACAATACTTTTTCTATACACTTTCTGTCAATATATACAATTCGTCTAAAAACCTATAAAAATTGTGTCCTAACTAATACATGATTACATCATTTAATACAATCTTCAACTTCTTTGGTGTCTCTATGCAACCCAATATCTATCAATGGTAATCATCTGCACATAAGAATAACTTTGCATTTGTAATTTGTTAAACGGGAATGGAACTAGATACATTTTTTGTCCCCTTGACATCAGGGCTTAAATGATTTTGTCACTTTTAATCATTTATTTTTTAACTTGTTCTACTTAACTACATAAAAACTATCCCAGAATCCAGACAATAGTGAATAAAGTGGGCAACATTGCATACGAATTCCGGGTCCCACAATTAAAGGTATGATGTTTTTACTAAACTTTTGAATAGTTAATTGCCATTTCTATGCAAAAGACGTAAATACCCTTCTAACCTTTTCAATAGAAAATGGAAATTCAAAACATGTTGAAGCTCATGTAGCTGTGAAGACAAAAGGAAGAAAAAATAAAAGAAAAAAAACTTCATTGCCCTTTTCAGACAAATCATGGGAGCATATTGATCATGTGATAATGAACCTTCCTGCTCTTATCCATACCCAATAAAGACATGAAATAATAAAGACATGAAATGTTGAATTGGTTGGTGGTTTTTAGGCCCACCTCTTCCAAGTCTAAATAACATACAACAGCTACAACAAATCACATTCAATAATAATTTACCAATAGTAATTTCACTTGACTTTTATGTTTTCCAGGATTGCCCTCACTGAGTGCAATTGAAGATATGCGATATGAAAAGAACACCAGGAAGTCAACTAGGGCAGAAATTGAGCGACAGATGCAAATAAATGAAACAGGTCAAATTCATACCAATTCGTCGTATGATGAGCAAGGCTTACAAAACTAGACCAGATCAATTCCGTCCTCCTTTAAAAGAAGATAAATAGAGTTTTCATTTGCCTTTTGGTTATTTTGACATTCTATATTTAAGTAGTTCACTTCTTTTTCTATTAAGTAAGTAACAAAGAAACTGCACCTAACCTAGGAACAGGAGTTGTGTAGTTTTATTTATGTGAAAACAAAGTTGCTTGTATTATAAATAATAAATAATAAAGTGTGATTTATGTTTTTGGCAGTGGGTTTCTTGAATGAAATGCACGAGCCCAAGATCTACGAGCATATGGACGCATCCAAACTGGAACTTCCTGTTTGGAAACAAACAAACATTATCAGATACATCATTCATTGCACACGATTGACACAAGAGTTCACTTAGGCATTTAATCGAACACCTGGTGGATGGGCTGCATAAACTATAATTTCTAGTGAAAATGAGTTGACTGTAGTGATGTTGATTCGACATTGCCCATTTCAAGGAAGAAGGAAAACAATGAAGTTCCTGTGAGACAAAAGCGAAAGGAAAATTGAGGATTTTTAAAGCGAGAAGGTGTTCTTGAAACTGAAAGAGACAAAGACATAGAGACTAACCTGAATCGACTTCATGGGTGGGGGTGGTTTGTAGAACGTTTCATTGGATCGATGTGCCAAGATTCCAATTTAGTGATAGGTTTTTTTCTTTGGTAAATTTCCTTCCCTGAGTTGAATTTCGATTTTATTGAAATCGTTTTTTTGGTGAATTAACCATCCCGTCGTCTTCATTGAAGGTGTGTGGTGAATGAATCGGCTTTGTTTGATGCAGCTTTACGGTGAAGAGAGAAAAGGGAGGAGGAAAAACGGGTGGGTGGTGGTGGTGGTGGCGGATGAGAACGCTGATCGGTAATGGGCTGTGCAAAAACAAGGGCTTCAACAATTTATCACACAAAAAATTTCACAAGTATAGTAATTTTCTTTCACAGTAATCACATCAGTAAACAAAAACGACGAACGTTTTAATGTAGGGTACCTATTGTGTGAGTAATTTTACTTTTTCTTCGATGATTTATTTTGTTAGTTCTCTAAAAAAAATATACATATAAAAAATTTATTTCTATCCTACCAAATATTTCCTTTTTATTTGATTCGTAATATATATATATATATATATATATATATATATATATATATATATATATATATATATATATATATATATATATATATGAGGTTAAATAAGAACCATTTTAATCAAATAAACTAAAGAACCAATCTTGGCTATTAGAGACAAAATGATCAAGGGCCAAAACAAAGGTTGCACTTTAAGAGGTTGGATGCACATGCATCCGATCATGCTTAAAAACCTATTTTTTCATTTTTTTTCCTTATTCTTATGATAAATTTATAATCGAAAAAAACGCATATATATCAAAATTCATAATTTTTTATTCTCTTTCAATAGACATCCGTATTGATATATATACAAAACATTTTTTTTTTGAAAAATATCCACTTCGTTTTGTTGTTTTTTTTTCCAATATTTAGGTTTATTTTTTATTCAAAAAAAACTAAATATGCCAAAATTCTCAATTTTTTGTCTTCTATAAATAGATATCAACATTGATATAAAAATATTAATTTTTCACCTTGATCTGGTCGGATACACATTGTGAATCTGAAGTATAAATAATTCAGTTTTTAGCATTTACAATGTGAATCTGACTTAATATTTCAACTCTTTGATCATTCACAAATTAATTTATTGAAATTTACATGTGAATAGTGTTGGGTTTTATGTACTCTAACATTCCTATGGTGTACATACAACCCTAATGCTTTGGATCTAAGTTTTCTCTAATTATACATGCAACATTGGTTTTCCAAAGCATAAAGCCTAAACTAGCATGCAAGGTAACATTTAAATCATAAAAACAGGTAGCAGAGTACCTTGTGTAGTAGCTTGCTTGTCTTTGACCTTTAGGAGCCTAACACCTTAAGTGTGATGCCTCAAATGTTTTATAATAAACCAAGAACAAGAGAATGGACTTGAGAGAGAGGTTGGGAGACCAAAATCGGCTAGCTACAACTAGTGTGCATAAGGGTGTCGATTTTAGGTGTTAGGCTCTTCTTATATAACTTAGGATTACAACCATGCAAACCCTAATGACTCTTCATATTTCTTAGTCTTTTGGGCTAAACCTTTATGGACTTTCACATAGGTTTAGTCCAACTCTAATCAACATGAGTCATGAGCCCAATAAGAAGTATTTACTGATTTACTTAATCAGTCCCTGTAACTTTTAATTAGTTTCTTTTGATCACTAAATTAACACCAAATTAATTATTTATCAATATTAATTAAATAATATGATTCCTCAATTAATATATTATACTTATAATATATTAATAAATCACAATAACCTCTTTCTCAAGTATCCATCCTATCAAATTGTTCCAGAGTGTTACAACCCAAATGGACCATGCTATCATCGGGTCAAGTACATACCAATTATAGTTATGGGCATAGACACCTAATCCAACAGTCTCCCACTTGGATAAGTCTAATAACTATAATTGCCAATGTAGCTTCAAAACCCAAGTAGCAATCGTAGCTCTCTAAAAGCCAATGTCGAATCCTGACGCACCATCTAGATAAGGGATCATATAATCCTCTGTTATTCAAGATATCAGCCGGACAAATACATGGAACAATGTCATACTTATTGTCCAGCAGTTTGTTTCCTGATTTCTGATTTGTTTGACATAGAACTTAATTGAACACATCAATAGAGTTCTGACCGGGCCCGACACATAAGTCAACACAAAATCATCGAGGGGCCCAAGATATCACTTTTAATCCTCTTATGATAAAAGGAAAAAATAAACTTCGACTTATATGATTGTACTAACTATTAGTTAAATCATACACAACATCACGTTTTATAACATCGAGTTACTGATGCGTTTTCGCACTGTCAATGTACAACCAACTAATAGTTGCCAACTCATATATCTTGGTTTGAAGATTATATGATATTATCATCTCACAATCACTTGTGATAAATTCCATGAAGTGATTCATGTGAGTGTGAGTTGATCCAATACTCAAATCTTATTTGAAGAGCACTCATGAATGTTCTAGCAAACTTTTGCTATGTTTAACACCTTCGACAATCTTACAAACCCTTCATGACAGTCTACTTATATAACATACTTCCAAAGTATGATCGACTGTGGATAGTTTGAATAATCTTATTATTCTGGAAGTCAAAACATGCAAAGTGAAACACAAGAATAATCGAATCCATTATGGTCTCAAAACTTTTGAATATAAATAAAACACCTTTTATTTAATCACCATATTGATTACACATTATTCATTGTATAATGTTTCGATTTATCAACTTAATACTTGAATTAAAAACAATAGTTATCTCATGCTCCAAGCATGCACACTATGTTTACCTATGGTCCTAACTTTGTGAAATAGATCAATTGAAGACATTTTCCAATGATGCTCATTTCACAATTCCAAATCCTTATCACAAGTGTAAGAATACCAAACTCTTTCCACTATCAGAATGTGTTAGGTTCTAACCTTTATGCAATGATCCTTTTGTAATGTCATGGTACTAATGTCACATAGACTTTGTCAACGATATTACAAAGTATTCCTTTGGAAATTGTTACAAAATAATTCAATGGAAGCGAAGTCTCAATTTCAAAGTACATTCCTTTGAACGTCCTTCTTGCATAAAAGTTTCTAACCTACACATAGATTCTTAATATCCAACTCCCTTTATGGAAACATTTCCATATTTTCCATTTGACTATCAATTTCTGAACAAAAGTTACCTCTTCTCAGAACATGTCAATATGGTCCTTCCAAAATTATACTATACTTCCAGCTGTCCATAAGCAACCAATCCTCAGCGAACTTTAGATCGTCCTTGACAGTTGTTTAATTATTTTAGTCATATTCGATTCTAGTCCTTTTTCCCTCTTAATGCCCTAGGCATTTGGAAAATTAGAACATGCGAATATTATAGCATATGCAATCGACCATATACCCGAAGCATATAGGATACGATTCATAATGTCTTACATAAAGACATGATGCTTGACCAGTCTCTTGCTATAATATTTCCATATATATAATTTTCAACGTTGAAGCATTTCAACAAGGTATTCATATATATCCTTGACTAAATTTGATTAAAATTTCAATCTAAGCTTTTAGATTTGAAATGAAGTATGAATTCCTCTCCCTTAATTATAGCAAAACAACTTTTCAAACCCTACAACTTTGCAAATCGAAACTTTTGTTTTCCATAATTAACATTGCTAACTTGAAACAGTCACCATAATTATTATGCTCCCACTAGCATAACAATAATTTTTTTAATATCATAACACTTATGCTCCCACTAGATTTGACATGTACCCAGAAATCAGCTGGACTTCTAGAAATCAATACTTGTTGACTTTCTTACCAAAGTTTAGATTTCTGATACAAAATGCTTCGATAAGACTTTATCTAGTGCTTCTTAAACTCATACACCTTTCCTTAGATAGCTCACATGCGTGTCGAAATTTTTTTAGAACTTACAACAATAAGTCTCAACTGTTTAGACCTTTTTCCATTTCTCACAATTCGAACTATGAAGAGGGATGTCGTAATCATAATCGAATTTGAGAATGCAATTAACACAACTGCTATCTCTTTAAAATCTACTTAGTGAAAGCGTTTCCTCACAATCATTTTCATGAATTGGAGAGAAACCTTATGACACTTAGATTTTTATGGTGTATGTGTTCCTATCCATATGAATTTGTCATAACCATAATCACAAGACAAGGTTAGTGACAAATCCAAATTCATATGGACTGAACTTGTTCAATCTAAATTTCTTGCCACTTGGCAGCACAAGGGCCTACCATGTCTTCCAAGTTGTTGAGCAGATCACCCTTACTGATCAATGAACTTTCACTGATCAAGGTGCAAACAATTGAGAACTCATAGGAACTCACATGCATAGTTATCTTAACTGGAATGGGCACAAAAACAAGAATATGTTAACACGATAGGTTATTAACCTCAAGTCGTGTGCTAGTGTTAAATAATAGGTTTATTCTTGATTTGTTCTTGAAACTTTTCAAGACCATTAAGACTCCCACTGACCTCTTGACATATAAGATTCTTTTGTCAAGAACCATTCCTCGACAAACAAATATTCAAGAGTTAGTGCGGTTTCTTATCAAGACAAAACACTTCTGACAATTGGTCTTAGTTGGTCTTTGTTTTATCCAAAACATCACAACTTACCAATTTCAAATGTACAAGAGCAAGAAAACATTTTACTCTACATTTGATAAGTGTTATAAACCTTTCTTAAGATTATGTCACTCGAGGCTCGATCTTGGAGTGTTACTCTAATACTTGATTTTGGAACGAAGTATGATTTACCTTTTTGATTTAACCATTCAACAATTCACGATTCCTCCTCTTAGCCATTCAAATGCACTAAGATGTCCTTAGAGGATCATTAGTGATATGGTTTCATAATCACTAAGATAATCATAAAACACGATACTCAAGTACTCTCCCTTCCTTTCAGATTGGAGAAACTTTTATCTTTCTGCCTAATTTGATTCTTCTTATCCGTTCTGCTATACATTGAAACTTTTTCAACGATTCAGAATTATACTTAATCTTGTAAGCATAATCATATTTACTAAACTTTTAGTAAATCATGACGAGTAGTCTTATCATTCTTTGTGGTGGACCTGACCAGTGCACAACCAAGTGTACCCGATCCCCTATTCCTTCACTTGACTCACATATACATGTGAACAAGGAATTAGTGTTAATTTCCCAAAGATGAAGGTTCTCATTCATCACACAATACAAGTTGCATGACTCCAAGTTTCTATCCAACCGAAACTTGGGTGATGAGAATCTTTCCTTATTTGGTAAATTATGACACTACTACAAATGAAAGAATCAAATCTATATTCCAATATTGCTTAAGAATAGAAACATACAAACATAAATTTTCACAAAAGCCATTGCAAGGATAAAAATAAAATAAGACAAAATTGAAAATTTTCTTTATTTATAAAATGCGGAAACACTTTTCCTTACAATGCAATTACAAGTGAAAACTATGTTTCTAAACATTTCCTAAGCAATCTATCACAACTCCTAGCAGCAGCTCAAAAATCTGATCATCGAACCATACAATCGAAATCCATCTCTTCGCGATCAGACTCAGCTTACTCTTCCTTCAAGCTTCCTTTCTTTTCTTTGATCCATCAAAATGTAATTACATTACATCATGTATATATTAAGAATCTCCAAATAGAAACTTAATAGAGTTAGATAGTGGACTTACCTGAAGTAGAGTCAAACATTTTGGCTTTACCATCCTTGCGATCTTTCAGGTAGATACGACAACTTCGCAACCCATGCCCCTTCTCTTAGCAATAGAAACAAATGGACTATTTGGGAATGGTACATGGTACAATCTCAGTCTTAGCCTTTCTCTTTACCATTTGATCAAATGATTTGACCATGGCCGATCCCTTTCCATTGGGAAGAGAATACTTTTCTGGACTTCTAATGTTGCCATTTTCAATGTCCATGGAAGTTTGGGAAGTAGATCTTCCAATCAAATTTGCTTGACCAGTGCGCCAAATCATTGTTGATTCAGCAGCAATTAGCAAATAGGTAAGATCGATAAGGGTCATGTTGCGGTCTGTCATATAGTAATCTTTAATGAACTTAGTATATGACTTAGGGAGTGACTGAAGAACCAAGTCAACAACCAGCTTCCTTGATACATCTACTCCTAACATTCCCAGCCTGTCAATGTGTAACTTCATCTCCAAGACATGTGCACACACAAACCTTCCATCTTGGTGTTTGCTTGCCAATAGGGCTTGAGTGACTTTGAACTTTTCAAGTCTTTGAACTTGTGGGTTAGGGAGAATTATTGGAGGAGGTGGAGGAAGTAAAGTATGATTTCCATTTCCACAATCCAAATGTGGAACATCATCTTTATAAGAAAAGTGTTTTTCAAAAGATTCAGGAAGACCATAGTTGTCAGAAATAGACATCTACAAGGGAGAAATTCAAGTTAGTTGATTTAAGTCCTTAATATAACACCCAAAATGAAATATTAAGGCTAGGACCCAACACAATATTTTACAATTCGGAAGAGGGATGCCGTAATCCAATTGCAAAATATTTGAAGGTAGGTAAATGACGATTTACCAATTTCCACCATAAAAAACGAAATTGATTATTAAGTTTTAATTGGCTTGAAATTCCTAGATTCCTTTGAGATTAATTGAACTTTTCAATGTCATGTTTAAAATCTCGATTATGCCCTCCAGGTTTGTGACTGGGATGCCGAGGATCACAAACAAGGTGTGAATAACCATGCAAATTAGCTTGGTACACTTAATGTTACAAATCATCCAATCAATGTGTCGGTTAACCACACACGCTCCATTGATCGATGATTAACATCAAGCTACCCTTTGCCACACATTGTCAGTCCCATATTAGTGTACCAGTTAACCACACACGCTCCACTAATGACTTAACAAGGTGCAAAATGCAATTTCATGGGATAGCACCATTCTCACATTTTTCCTAAAGTAACTAAGATTGGGAATTTATAAAAGTTTAGTTACTTTAATAATTTTAATTATACTTATTAATGAGAATTAATGTCCTATCCTACCCGTTCGACTAACGACCCTCCATCAGTCAAGGAAGCGGTGTGTGAGAGTGGACATCCATTAAACCACCATTTTATAGGCAGTAACCTTATACCCCCCTTATAGACCGGCTTCGTGAATGAGACCTACTAACGGTAAGACTGACTTGTCTTATACATACATACATATATATATATATATATATATATATATATATATATATATATATATAAGTATTAAACTTTAATATTATAATAGTATAAGGGTTGAATTTTAAACTTTTAAAATTCTAGGGTTTGGAATTAAAGTTTCATAAATGAGACTCTTCAAGTTCCAAAACTTGAGGGCAAATTTTGTAATTTGTCAAGACTTTTGATTTCCATAACTTATGAATTTTAAAGTTTCATGAATGAGACCTTTCAAATTCCAAACTTGAGGACAAGTTATGAAACCTTTCAAGATCTCTTGAATTCTCTAACTTACAATAGTTAATGGTTTCATAAATAAAGACTTTTCATATTCCATAACTTGAGGACAAGTTATGGAACTTTTCAAGAACACATAGATCAAATGTAACTAATCCAATCATATAATTCATCATTTACCAATTTGACCTAGTTCATATTCAAGATAGTTTCAAATTTTACCAATAATTAGTTTTTCATAAAATCAAGTAATTATTTTAAAAAAATTGATAACCTTCACGGTTTTGGATGGGGATAAACATTACCATACTAGTAAAATCAAATTTTATGAACCAAAACAGTTTGTGGTAATGACCCTAATCCAAAACGGGCAAAAAACTCGAAAAATCTGCCACCAGATGAGCCAACTCGTCGAGCCAGGCTTTGGACTCATCGAGTTCATGGCAAAACTCATCCAACTCGTCGAGTCCATATATGGACTCGTTGAGTTCATCAGACAGTGGCCAAAAAAGTCATTTTTCTAACTTTGAAAATCACACATTTGCATCAATATAATAGAAAACACCCTAAGCTCTGATACCACTGTTGGGTTTTATGTACTCTAACATTCCTATAGTGCACATACAACCCTAATGCTTTGGATCTAAGTTTTTTCTAATTATACATGCAACATTGTTTTTCCAAAGCATTGTAATGCCCGCCGATTCGGGCTAGTCAATTTAGAGACAACGAGCGTCAAAAATGACTTTTTGATGGAAGATTATTTAGAAGGAGTAATCTTAACCAAGTTATAGTATATATCACAAGGGTTCTGTACATATAAAGAACGCCGAAATCCGAGTTATAATGAAGAAGTTATGACCCGTCGAAGTTTTACGACAAAACCGGCACGACATCGGAAATCGTAAAAAGTGAATTTACGATAAAATACTTTCTAGCCTTAGCGATCTAAACTAAAGTCGTAGTATATGTTAAACCGAGACTGTGCATAAAAAGAACGTCTAAATCTGACTTTGTATGAGTTAGTTATGATTTTTCTAAGATTTAACACAGCAGTACATAGCCCGAAATTCGAATTTTAGATCGGTCAATTTTTAACCAAAAAGGTCTAAACAAGAAATGAAGATATCGTTAATAGGAGTTCAACGATAAAAAGACAGTCGAAAACAGAGCTCGTATGCGAAATATATGGACGAAACTTAGTCCTTACTCTTCGAGCGCGGCGAATTCGATAGACTTTTGTAAATCTGAGATAGATTGAGAATTAGCCGACGGGATCTAAATGAAAGTTGTAGTACTCGTAACTAACAACGCGTGGATATAAAGAACGTCGATAATAGAGCTCGTATGCGAAAGATATGGACGAAACTTAGTCCCTACTCTTCAAGTGCGATAAATTCGATACAGTTTTGCAAATCGGAGATAGAATGAGAATTAGCCGACGAGGTCTAAATGAAAGTTGTAGTACTCGTAAATACCAACGCATGGATATAAAGAACGTAGAAAACGGAGCTCGTACGCAGAAGATACGAATGGAACTTAGGGTATACTCTACGAGAAAACTCCTATAAATAAGAGATGAACTCTTCATATTTTCTTCACACCATAAGCCTTTCTTTCTCTATCTAACTTCTCTCTAGACTCCCTAAACCCCCCTAAAGCCTAGGAAACTTCCCTAGCACTAGAAGAAAGCCCCGGAGCGCACGAAGGCTCCAAGAAAAAGAGCTTTTCGGCTCAGAAGCTCTGCTCCAGCGGAGCCCTGTTTTTAATAAAACCCGTTGTAAGTGAAATAAGCCTACCATACTTTAAATATAGCTTATATTTAAATATAATATCGTTATTATGAACCTAGAAATAAGATTTATCAGTTATTCAAAGTCGTTATACTGATTGATCTACTTACGGGAATGATGTCTAGGCTGTGATTTAGTGAGGTGTTTAAAGTGGGATTTCCAAACAGTATACTTCGTATACCAAACGGACCCTACCTCCGATATGATCCTACCTGGTTGTTCCTTACTTGATAGATCATGAAAGTAGACTTTGAGTTAATGATGAATCTAGACTAATAATTAGTCGCAATAAAGATTAGACTAAAACTTAGCGATAATAATGCTAGGTTTCGTCGAAGGAAAATAGAATCGTTAAAAGCGAAGTGTTGTCCGAGTTTGGAATCATCACTTTAACAAGTGAGTGCATAGTTACTTTCATCTTACACATAGATATGAAGTATTTTATACAAATTACGTGCTATGTGTGTATACTGTCTGAATACTTGCTGTCTATGCTGGATGAAACGTTTTATACATGTTTTAAATGATCTAAACTGTATATGTATTTTATATCTACAAAATGTGTTGGGTAAAACATGGGTAGATTAGAGGTGAGATAAATGATGAGCGATGAAAGATGAGATGAATGATGAGCGATGATATATGAGTGGTAAAATATGGTGCGAAGCGATGACCTAAGCGATGAGCCAAAACGATGAGCCAAAGCGATGAGCCAAAATGATGAGCCAAACGATGAGCCAAACGATGACCCAAGCGATGGCCCCGTCATCTAGCAGAGTATGGATGACAATCGCGGACTATTCTAGACAGTCTAGTGGAACACTAGCAGGCGCACAACCTGTAGATGTTGTGAACGATGTGTTTGATGGGTTTTGAGCATTCTAACACTTCCTAAGTGTACATGCAACCCTAATAAACCTTGGATCTATGTTTGTCTAAAATTCATGCAAGATGATTTCGAAGGTTCACAATCCTATCTAGCATACATGGGGAACATTTAAACTTAAATGTAAGATAGAAAAACATACCTTGTTGCTGATTTTGATTCCTTGAAACCTTGTGAGCCTAGCACCCCAAGTGTGATGCCTCAAATTCTTCACACAACACCAAATGCTATGGAGTAAACTTGGAGAGAATGTATAACACACTAAAATCGGCTATAGCCCTCTTGTTCTACTTAGTGTAACCGATTTTGGGAGATATCACATGGTTTATATAGTGTGTTGCATTAGGTAAACCCTAATGTAACATGACTCTTCATTTCCATGATCCATGGATTAACTCCATGGAGCATCCATGGAGCATCCTATGGGTGGAACCCAACTTGATAATCCATGGAGCCTCTTAGCCCACTATATAAGTTATGGATGATTTACATAATCAACCCATATATTTAATTAGTTATCTTTTGATCACTTAATTAATTCTAAATTAAATCTTGATCAAACTAATTAAATAATATTATTAATATATTAGAACTTATAATATATTAATAAACCATAAGTGTTATTTCTCTCATTTAGTTTATCTAATGCATGGTGCCATGCAACCCAAATGGACCATGCCGGGTCGGGTCAAGTATATACCAGAAATAGTTATGGACTTAGACACCTTATCCAACAGTCTCCCACTTGGATAAGTCTAATAACTATAACTGCAAGTATGACTTCAGGAACCGATCGGCAATCGTAGCTCTTTCAAGGTCTCTCGGAACTGAGAAGATGATGCTACGCCATTTAAGATAAGTGATCATATAATCCTCTGTTCTAGATATCAGCCAGACAAATACATGGAACAATGTCTTGCTTATTGTCCAACAGTTTGTTTCCCGATTTCCGATTTGTTTGACAAAGAACTTAATTGAACACATCAACTTAGTTCTGACCGGGCCTGGTACATAGGTCAAAACAAAATCATCGAGGGGCCCATATATCAACTTCTAATCCAAGAAGGAACAGATAAACTTCGACTCATATGTTTGCTCTACTACTTGTTGAATTATACACAAAAGCACGTTTTATAACATCGAGTTACCAATGCGTTTTCGTACAATCAATGCATAATCAACTCATAGGTAACAAATCATATCTCTAGGTTTGAAGACTTATATGATGTTACCGTCTCACGATCACTCGGGATAAATTCCATGAAGTGATACCAGTGAGCGTGGGTTGATTCCAATACTTAGAACTTATGAGTACTCATGAAGTGTTGTCCTAAAACTTGACACCTACAACCAACTTCACGACAGTCTTAATTCATATCTACTTCCAACATATGACCGACTGTGGAAAATTTGAATAATATGTAAAACAAAACATAATATTCTGGAAGTCAAAACATGCAAAAGAAATTATAGTAAACGATTGACAGAAGATAACAACACTTTACTCATAAATAAACACAACTTTTATTTATCATCAAATGTCAATTACACTTTACAAATTTCCAAAATTATCTAACTACTAAAACTAATATCATCCTTTAGCCCTATGCTCCGAGCATGCTGAAGATGCTTAACCCGACTCAGTCCCTTCGTGAGGGGATCTGCTGGGTTCTCATCTGATGATACCCTCTTTGCCACGAGGATTCCTTCTTCTATGCGATGTCTGATAAAGTGATATTTTCTGTCGATGTGCCTGGATCTCCCGTGATCCCTTGGTTCCTTGGCTAAGGCAACATCACTTTCACTATCACAGAAAATTTCCATAGGCTCCTTTATAGCTGGTACAACTCCAAGGTCTCCAATGAAGTTCTTCAGCCATATTGCCTCCTTTGCTGCCTCGCTCGCTGCTATACTCTGATTCACAAGTGGAATCAGCTACTGTCTCTTGCTTGGAACTCTTCCAAGTAATTGCTCCTCCGTTTAGGGTAAAGACCCAGCCCGACTTAGAGCGGAAATTATCCCTATCAGTCTGGAAGCCAGCATCACTATACCCTACAACTCTCAAGTCATCACTCCCACCGAGGGTAAGGACCCAGTCCTTAGTCCTCCGTAGGTACTTGAGGATATTCTTTACCGCAGTCCAGTGAGCCTTGCCAGGGTTCCCCTGATACCTGCTAACCATGCTCAAGGAAAAGGCTACATCAGGTCGAGTACAAGTCATAGCATACATGATCGATCCTACAGCCGATTCATAAGGTACTCGACTCATTTATGCTATCTCAGCCTCAGTACTCGGGCTTTGAGTCTTACTCAATCTGGCGTTACATTGAATAGGTAACTCTCCTTTCTTGGAGTCTTGCATGCTTAATCTCTTCAGCACCTTCTCCAAGTAGGTACTCTGACTAAGTCCAATTAGTCTTTTACTCCGGTCTCTCAAGATCCTTATCCCTAGAATATAGGCAGCTTCTCCTAGGTCCTTCATAGAGAAACACTTCCCAAGCCAGGACTTAACTTCCTGCAGAGTTGGGATGTCATTTCCTATGAGTAGTATGCCATCCACATACAATATCAAAAAGCTAACTATACTCCCACTAGCCTTGACATATACACACGATTCATCTTCACTCCTAGAAAAGCCAAACTCTTTGACTTTCTCATCAAAGCAAAGATTCCATCTGCGAGGTGCTTTCTTTAATCCATAAATGGATTTCTCAAGCTTACGCACTCTATTAGGGTACTCTGTATTGAAAAAACCCTCTGGCTAACTCATGTAAACATCCTCAGCCAACTTTCCATTAAGGAAAGCGGTTTTGACATCCATCTGCCATATTTCATAGTCATGAAATGCAGCTATGGCTAACAATACTCTAATAGACTTAATCTTGGCCACTGGTGAAAAGGTCTCATCATAATCAACTCCTGGAGTTTGAGAGAAGCCCTTTGCAACCAGTCGTGCCTTATAAGTGTGTACATTACCATCCATGTCGGTCTTCTTCTTGAAGATCCATTTGCACCCTACAGTCTTACGACCTGGTACATTCTCAACCAAGTTCCAAACTTGATTGTCATACATGGACTGTATCTCGCTGTCCATTGCCTCTTTCCACTTGGCTGACTCAGGGCCTGCCATGGCTTCCGCGTAACTATTAGGTTCATCCAGCCCTACTAGTGTCTCATCACTAATAAGTGTATCACCTTCCACAGTAATATGGAATCCATAGTAATGCTCAGGTGCTTTCCTAACCCTTGTGGAACGCCTCAGAGGTACAGACTCATCAATTGGCTCAACATGAGTTTCATCCTCAAGTTGAGTGCCAGGGTTTGAAGTTCCTTCACCACTTGACTCTTGAATTTCTTCAAGGTCAACTTGCCTCCCACTGTTTCCTTGGCTTATGAAATCTCTTTCTCGAAAGAAAGCCTTCCTAGCTACAAAGACCACATTCTCACTAGGTCTGTAGAAGAGGTAACCAAAGGATTTCTGTGGGTAGCCGATGAAAATACACCTCTTACTTCGAGGTTCGAGCTTATCATGAGTCTCGCGTCTCACGAAAGCCTCGCAACCCCAAATCTTGATGTGGTCTAGTTTGGGTACTTTACCAGTCCACATCTCATGAGGAGTTTTGGCAACTTTCTTTGTAGGGACTAGATTAAGGATATGGGCGGCAGTCTCTAAGGCATACCCCCAAAATGAGATTGGTAGCGAAGCTCGACTCATCATGGAACAAACCATATCCAACAAGGTTCGATTTCGCCTCTCAGCCACACCATTCAACTGCGGTGTCCTGGGAGGTGTCAATTGTGAGACAATACCAGATTCCCTAAGATAGTCGAGGAACTCTAAACTAAGATACTCACCACCTCGATCGGATCGAAGCATCTTAATGTTCCTGCCCAATTGATTCTCGACTTCCTGTTTAAACTCTTTAAACCTTTCAAAAGTCTCTGACTTATGCTTGATTAAGTAGACATATCCATATCTATTGTAATAATCAGTAAAAGTGAAATAATAATGATTAGCATCCCTTGTGGCATGTTTTAAGGGTCCACACACATCCGTGTGTACAAGATCCAACAAACCTTCACCCCTCTCACAAGAACCAGTGAAGGGAGACTTTGTCATTTTTTCCAAGTAAGCATGATTCGCAACTATCATCTGACTTTAGGTCAAATGATTCCAAGACTCCATCCTTTTGGAGTTGGCCTATGCGTTTCTTGCTTATATGTCTAAGACGACAATGCCATAATGATGCTTTATCCAAGTTATTATCATTAACAGAATCAATACACAATACATTATTTCCTAAATCATCTACAACAGACACAACTTCATACACACCATCACAAGGTAATGCTTTAAAATAAAACACATTATTAAAGAAAGCATTTATTCCACCAATTTCATTATCAAAAGAAAAGGTAAAACCTTGTTTGTACAAAGCATGAAAGGAAATAACATTTCTTGCCATTTCTGGCGAATAATAACATTTATTCAAATCTAAACTAAACCCACTACTTAGCGATAAAGTATAAACTCCAATCTTGGTGACAGGTGAAACTTTCCTATTCCCCATGATCAAGTTTATTCTTCCATGCTCCACATTCTCACTTCTTCTTAGTCCTGTAAATCAGAACAAATATGAATACCACAACCGGTATCAAGGACCCAAGAGTTAGAATAGGGTGAGTTATTAGATAAGATAGTGTAAATACCTGCATGGTTGGGTTTAACTTTCCCATCCTTTACATTTTGCTGGTACTTTGGGCAGTTCCGCTTCCAATGTGCCTTTTCATGACAATAGAAGCATTCAGCCATTTTTGGGTCAGCAGAAGGAGTGACGAAACCTTTCTTGGTTCCATTTGAAGAGGAGCCATCAAGGGTCTTACCCTTGGTACCCTTCGTAGGGTTCTTCCTCTTCTTCCCTCTACCTTTCCTGATTGCCAAGACAGGTGCGGAGTTGGTAGGAGTAGGAGTAACAACCGACTTACCCTTAAGACCACTTTCCGTGGTCTTTAGGAGTCCTTGAAGTTTGCTGAGTGTGACCTCTTCCTTATTCATGTGATATGTCATGCGGAATTGATCATAGCACGAGGGTAAGGAGTGCAAAATGATATCTATTGCAAGCTCCTCAGGGAAGTTCACATTAAGCTTCAGCAAACGGTCCACAAATCTTTGCATTTTCTGCATGTGGCCCGTGATGGGTTCACCATCCTTCATTCGGGTTGTTATCATGGAGGAGATGATTTCATACCTCTCTTGTCGTGCACTTTGATGGTATCTTTCCATCAAGTCTTGGTGTATTTCAAAAGGGTAGAAGTCCTCATAAGACTTTTGGAGTTCTGCTGTCATGGTGGCCATCATGATGTATGCCACTTTGGTGGCATCCCTTTCATGTGCCTGGAAGTCAGCGATCTCCTGAGGAGTTGCAGTGGTCTCATCAATCTCTTTAAGCTCCTTATCGAGGACATATTCCTTGTCCTCGTAGCGGGTAATCATCCTGATGTTTCTGATCCATTCATTGAAGTTGGATCCATCAAAAGTGACTTTCCCACACAAGTTCATAAGGGTAAAGGAGCCATTAGGATTAGAGCCAGAAGCAGCATTGTTTGAAGACATCTGAGCAAGAAGAAAAACAAGATTAGTTTAGATATAAATATAGTCCTTAATAAAACACCCAAATGTGATATTAAGGCTAGGACCCAATCACAATATATTATACTTAGAAGAGGTATGCCGTAATCTAAGTAATAACATATTTGAAAGGTAGGTGAATGACGATTCACCAATTTCCACCAAAAACGAAATATTAATATATTAAGTTTTAAAATTTGGTTCTTAGAAATTCCTAGATTCTTTTGAGATTCAATGAACTTTTCAAAGGCATGTTTCAATCTCGAGTGTGCCCTCCAAGTTTTGTGACTGGGATACCGAGGATCACAAAACGAGGTGTGAAGTAACCATGCAAATCACTTGGTACACTCAATGTTTATTACTCAATCGATGTGCCGGTTAACCACACGAGCTCCACCGACCTATAATAAACTTTAAGTCACCCTTTACCTACCTTGTTAAGTCCAAGTTAGTGTGCCGGTTAACCACACGAGCTCCACTAACGACTTAAACAAAGTGTAAAGTGTAATTTCATGTATTAGCACCTTATTCACATTTTCCTAAAGTAACTAAGATTGGGAATTTAATAAAGCATTTAGTTACTTTATAATATTCATTATACTTTTAATGAGAATTTATAAGTCCTTGTCCTACCTGTTCGACTAACGACCCTCCACCGATCAAGGAAGCGGTGGGTGAGAGCGGACACCCATTAAGTTGCCATTTTATAGGCAACAAGCTTATACCCCCCTTATAGACCGGCTTCATGAATGAGGCGTACTAGCGGTAAGACGACTTGATCTTATACATATATATATATATATATATATATATATATATATATATATATATATATATATATATATATTATTAACTTATAATATTATAAAGTATAAGGGTTGAATTTTAACTTTTAAAATTCTAAGGGTTGGAACTAAAGTTTTAATCATGACTTTACTTGTTCCAAAACTTGAGGGCAAGTTTTGTAAACTTTCAAAACTTTTCATTTCTTATAACTTATGAATTAATTGAGTATTAAAATGAACACTCTTCATTTTTATAACTCTTGTGTTCTTTTAATGGCTTTTATTAAAGTGTGACCTTTGGTTTTCCATAACTTGAGGACAAGTTATGGACTCCATTAAAACACATCATGATCATGAATTAAACTACCAAGTATGTTACAAACAATTCCTATGATCATCTAATCTTCATAAGTTCAAGAACATGAATATGAACATTTTTCAAGAATCATAAATTACTCTTAAAACTTGTAATTTTTGATAATTGCCATTGTAAATGGATTAGCATAAACATTACACCATCTAAAACAAGTTTTAAAACACCAAAACAGTTTAGGGTAATGTTTCTAGTCCATTTCCAGCAACAAAAGTCGAAAATCTATTGTCAGGGCCTCCTACTCGTTGAGTGCATGAACCTACTCGACGAGTAGGATGAATTTTCACTTGGACTCGTCGAGTCCCCCCATGGACTCGGCGAGTCCAGTCATCTGACAGCAAGCAGTTTCGATTTTTAACACATTTTTGCACAAATAACAAAGAAACAAGCCTAGGCTCTGATACCACTGATGGGTTTTGAGCATTCTAACACTTCCTAAGTGTACATGCAACCCTAATAAACCTTGGATCTATGTTTGTCTAAAATTCATGCAAGATGATTTCCAAGGTTCACAATCCTATCTAGCATACATGGGGAACATTTAAACTTAAATGTAAGATAGAAAAACATACCTTGTTGCTGATTTTGATTCCTTGAAACCTTGTGAGCCTAGCACCCCAAGTGTGATGCCTCAAATGCTTCACACAGCACCAAATGCTATGGAGTAAACTTGGAGAGAATGTATAACACACTAAAATCGGCTCTAGCCCTCTTGTTCTACTTAGTGTAACCGATTTTGGGAGATATCACATGGTTTATATAGTGTGTTGCATTAGGTAAACCCTAATGTAACATGACTCTTCATTTCCATGATCCATGGATTAACTCGATGGAGCATCCTATGGGTGGAACCCAACTTGATAATCCATGGAGCCTCTTAGCCCACTATATAAGTTATGGATGATTTACATAATCAACTCATATATTTAATTAGTTATCTTTTGATCACTTAATTAATTCTAAATTAATTCTTGATCAAACTAATTAAATAATATTATTAACATATTAGAACTTATAATATATTAATAAACCATAAGTGTTATTTCTCTCATTTAGTTTATCCAATGCATGGTGCCATGCAACCCAAATGGACCATGCCGGGTCGGGTCAAGTATATACCAGAAATAGTTATGGACTTAGACACCTTATCCAACAGTGTTCACCCGGTGTACTCTAAAAACCCATTGACAGGTATTACGAGTGGACTCTCGAAAATGATACTGTCAATACACGAGATAAACCCTGGCGACTATGCAGACTTAGTGCCAATTCCTTAGGATACTCGTTAGGAATGAATGAACGAGGAATAGCTGAATCTTAGGATAGATCCTTAAGAGTAAAGAAGATAATGGGGGTGGCTAATTGGGTTGATTGTTTGATGTTTAACATAATAATTATATTATTGTGGGTTGAAAACCCTATGTACTCACCAGGTTTCCCAACCTGACCCACTCAAGTTTATTTGAATTACAGGTGTCGATACGAAGCTACTTTACACTGAGGGATTTAAAAGAGATGTAGATCACTAGTGTAAATGAATGTAAGTTTTGTTTATGCTTATGTTTCTGTATTGACGATGACATCCCAAATGTTTTAAAATGTATAAAAATACATTTCTTCGGAAATGCTTTGATAACGTATTTATCATGTTTTTCTGGGAACAAATTCCGCAACATTTTTATTAAAAGAGGTACTCTGATTTTTATAAAGCATAAACAAAATCGGTCTTTTCAGGCCGTGAAAATGGGGATGTCACAGTTGGTATCAGAGCATTAGTTTAATCGAACTAGGAATATGGATTTATTTCTAGACTTAAACTTATAATGCTAAGCGATGATCGTGAGGAGTGTGTCTAATATATTTTAGGAAGTACACCTGAATAGACATGGGCACTAGCTCATTTAGGGAAGATGTCTAAATTGCTTTTATGTGCTAAATGATTTGTGATGCTTTATGATGCTATCGTTTGATCGGATCTATGGTTGGTTGCCGACCCGATCTGGAAACTTTATGTATTCAGATTTCTAAACGTTTAATTACGATATTAGAACTGACATGTAGTTTTTCGAAGTAATAAGGAGGAATATACGTCTAAACCTTCCTCTATCTATATGATCATCTCGACACACCAAACGACTGCTTTGGTGTGCAAAACATCATGGTGAAGACTCGTAGTGAATTGAGTAAATGGAGGAAATGAGAAGGCTTACGATACTGTGTGGTACCTATCGGAAGATATCGTAAGAGTGATATCTTGCCTTTAGAACGCGTCTAAGAAATAATACGTCTAGTACGGGAGAATTACACTTTCGATTAGCAGAAAGAAAGATTTTTGGTATAATCCATGAAGTTATCCCATCGTCTGACATTTCCATCACCAACCGAGTTGAAGCAGAATTGATGATTGAAGATACGCATGGAAGAAGACCTAGTAGAGTCTAAGGAAAATTATATGATTTATTGGACACATTTGTATGTGTTAAAATTGTCTTTTTTTATAATGACTTGGAGAACTGGGAGACAATACTTGGGACGAGTATGAGTAGGTGTGAAAGGTAGTAGAGGCCTATACTACCGGAAGCACAGGACTCGCACTTGGATCAGGGAAAGTCACAAGGTTACCAAGGTGCTAGTATTTGATTCTGTTTTGTTCATGTATGTCGTTACCATCGTTTCAGTAATGACTAAGAATATGATTATTATTACGACCCTAGTGGTCATATCATGTCGAGTCCGACTAAGATGAGTATGTTACATGGTTCAGAGAACCAAGATCGATGTAGCATCTGAACTAAGTCAGAAGATTGAAGTGAAAGATAATCGAAGCGATCAATAGAAGTATCGCAACCGTTGTTAAGATTAGAAGCTTTTACCTAGAAGTTCTACATGCTAGAATGTGATTATATCACATTAGAACATGAAGGAAGGTATAGTTTTTTCCGGAATTTGACTCTAAAAGACCTGAGTCTAAGCATCGCATCATATGATGAGAGGTCATTAGAACATGACCCAATAGTCCATGGTTGTAATCAAAGAACTTATATTAAGAACAAGGAGTATCCAATAAGGAATCGAGATTGTGATTCGAAGGTCATGATTGGAAGACTAACGTGAGATAGAGAGTGGGTGCACGATCGAGTATTGCTTGTAGTCAATAAGTCTAAGAGATAGATACTGATTCGAGGGAATATAAAAGTTACGATTATTACCTAGGATGAAAATATAACGTATGGAGTCATTATACAAGCCCTGTTTTGTTGATGATTCCGGGACGTAATCATCCTAAGGGGGAGATAATTGTAACGCCCGCAGATTCGGGCTAGTCAATTTAGAGACAATGAGCGTAAAAAATGACTTTTTGATGGATGATTATTTAGAAGGAGTAATGTTAACCAAGTTATAGTATATATCACAAGGGTTTTGTACATATAAAGAACGCCGAAATCCGAGTTATAACGAAGAAGTTATGACCCGTCGAAGTTTTACGGCAAAACCGGCACGACACCGGAAATCGTAAAAAGTGAATTTACGATAAAATACTTTCTAGCCTTAGCGATCTAAACGAAAGTTGTAGTATATGTTAAACCGAAAGTGTGCATAAAAAGAACGTCCAAATCTGACTTCGTATGAGGAAGTTATGATTTTTCTAAGATTTAACAAAACAGTACGCAGCCTGAAATTCAAATTTTAGATCGGTCGATTTTTAACCAAAAAGGTCTAAACAAGAAATGAAGATATCGTTAATAGGAGTTCAACGATAAAAAGACAGTCGAAAACAGAGCTCGTATGCGAAAGATATGGACGAATTCTTAGTCCCTACTCTTCGAGCGCGATAAATTCGATACAGTTTTGCAAATCGAAAATAGAATGAGAATTAGCCGACGAGGTCTAAATTAAAGTTGTAGTACTCGTAAATACCAACGCATGGATATAAAGAACGTAGAAAACAGAGCTCGTACGCGGAAGATACGGATGGAACTTAGGGATTACTCTATGAGAAAACCCCTATAAATAAGAGACGAACTCTTCATATTTTCTTCACACCATAAGCCTTTCTGTCACACCCCGCTAAAGCGGAAACGCAAGGTATGACAACGACAAAGGTTTCATTGCAAAAGATAAAGATACATCACCATAGCAATATTTAAAAGTTTACAACCCATAGCTTAAACAAAACAAAGTACAAGTTTTCCAAAATGACATTGTTCAAAATATAACTTCATAAAATAACTTCCACACGATGCAGCATGCTCTATGATGATGAATCTCTATATCCACTTACTAATTATTTCCTGAAAAAGCATGTAAAACGAGCGTCAACTATGAAAATAGTTGGTGAGTTCACAGGTTTATAAAATCAAGATTTGGTATAAGACTTTTCATAAATACAAGTACATTGCTTTAATGAGAACAAAGTTCATTGCTATAATGAGAAACAAAGTTGATTGCTAAAATTGATAAACGAGTTTATTGCCATAATAGATAACAAGTTTATTGCTATAATGTGTAACGAGTTTGTATGTGTATGAGCAAACAATGAGTCTCAACCAAACCTATGACTGAAGCCCTATCAAGATCTATGCTTATCGTTCCATAGATGAATATGGTATCATGCACTCCAGCAATAGGGCGAGTGAGGAGTTGTCAATTCCTAATAGCGCTATCCATAATGACCATTGGCTCAAAGAGTTAATGGTTAGAGATAAGGGAAGGGCCTTAGTACGATAAGTTCTCATGTTCCGTGATGCATAGACATACATAGAGAGACATAGTAATAAAATAGCAATCATGTTTGATACAAATCAATTTAAATACAACATTAAAATAATAGTTTTTCGGGACATGCTTTTCCACCCCAAAACATAAAAACTGAAAATAGGGGAGTGCGTGAATACTCACAACGTTTCGAGTAGGTACAAGTGGTACTTCGGAATGCACCAACGTCTTACTACCGGAATCCTACGACATCAAACACACACTAGTGAGTTTCCATGTCGAAATCTAATGCTAATATACTAAATTCTACATATAGTGAAATGCCAATTTATGTTTTAGTATTTGATTTTATATTAATTGGTTACACTTTTTCTGAAATAATGAAATTCTACAAATCGTGCGATTAATTACAACATTGGAATATAAATTTTCCAAATTTTTAAGTCCTTATTACAACATAAATTCACGGAAGTAGCATTCAGAGGATAAAAATTCTCAAACTTTTTATTTAACTGTTATTACACAATACTAAGCTGGGAAAATTATAAAAATGGATTTCCAAGCTGTTTAATTATATTTTATGATTTTTGAACATTTATTCCAATAAAAATTGAAATAAATAGAAAACAGTTTCCAAAATTACCCAAACTTTTTATTTAACTGTTATTATACATAAATAGGCTGGGAAAAATGAAAAAGATATTTTTCAGTGGTTATTTCTATTTTTCCTTGTTTTATTCCTTTAAATAATCTTTAATTGAAGAAATAATATTAAACAGTTAAAATAAATTACCAAAAATTTTTGTAACATCATTTACAGTATAAATAACCTGAGAAAAATATCAAAAGTGGTCTTCATATTATATAATCCGGTTTTGGGTATTTATGTGTATTTAAGTGTAATTAACTTTAGAAATTAAGAGAAAAATAGTTTACAGTGGAGAAAAATCCTTAAAATTTTTATGTAACCTCCTACTGTAAAACATGATGTTCTGGTAAATTTTCATGAATTTTGGATAATCAGAACTATTTTTCCTATTTTTAAACCATTATAATTACCAAAAATTGGGAAAAATAGCAAGGCATGATGAAAAATGTTGAAATTATTTTTCTGAGTCATCCATCACAGGTAAGGTATGCGAAAATTGTTAGATAAAATTTTCACACTCTCCAAAGTGGTTTTGTGATTTATTATGTCCTAACAAAAAGAAAATTGGAAATCATACCAAACAGCAACAAAATTTGATGAAATTTAGTGAGGGGTCATTATCCATCATAAGGGTCATTCATGAATTTGTTCCGGATTTATTGACCTCTGGAAGTATTTTATGTGATTTATGCCCTTGGTTTCTAGCAATAATTTTAATAAATCAAGGAAATAATAAAAGCTTTTGGTATTTTACAGATTATCACATGCATGTGAGGGCTTTCAAAAGGAAAAATGTTCGAAATTTATTCAGAAGGGAAATAGGGGTATTGAACCCAAACAAGATAAGAAATGTTGCATGCAATGGTGCATGAGATGTAAATGTGGCTGAAGTTCATGAATTTGTGAAGCACATTCTGTGGGGTTTTAAGCCACGAAATTTCAGCCATCATTCACTGGATATGTTAAGTTTCTAAAGTATTTTTCCCCAGATTTATGGTTGGGTTTAAGGCTATTGATCATGCAAGGCAAAAATGGTGATCATAGAAAAAGAGCTGTTTGCGCAACCATTTTGTAAAAATTGCCAAAAATCGGATATTTAATATTTTACAGTGAGACCAGTTGGGTTTGAAAGTTAACTCATGAAATTATCCAATACAAAAAGAATATCATGATTTGGTTAAGAAATGACCGAGTTATGGTCGTTCAAAGTTGAACAAAGTAATCTGGCAGATTGCATGTTTGCTTTGAGTGCATCCTTAGGACATTTTGACAAGAACATCATGCATGCCTTTGATAAGGTCCGATTTCTAGCACATGCATGGAGTGAATGAGCATCCAAGATGTACTAGAAATGGTTTAAATGCTTTTGACCATGCAAGAACACAAAAGAAATGGAGAAGAAGATGTAATACTTGTTTTTGAAGTCACATGAACATATGTGCATCATTTTCACTCCTTGCATGGGTTTGATCCCGGATTTTCACCATTTCAAACACATGCATTGTGTTATGGTGAAAATCTACAAACCACAAGGGGAAAATAAAGATTTCTAGCCATGGAAAGGCATAGAATCCGAAAAGAAGAGAAAACTAAGAAGAAAAGGGAGTAGAATCATGAAACTATGGAAGAAGATGTTGTTGTTTACCTTGGTTTTGATCTTGAGGGAAGTAAGAACACTTCAAGGTCTTCTAAATCTCGAAATTTGGCAGAGGAATGGGGAGAATTTCGTGAGTTAGAGAGAGAGAGAGGAAGAGAGTTTGTGTGTGTTAGGAGGGTGGAGTGTGAGAGAGTGAAGAGAGAAGAGGTAGAGTGAGGGAGAAGTTCTAATGATTGAGTTTTGGGAAGAGGGAGGGCATGGGGAGGGGAGAATGGCCAAATTTTTGAGTGGATTAGGGCCTTCTCTCTCCTCAATTCAAATTTTATAAAAATCCCTCCTTAATTTTTATAAAAACCCTAATTTTTATAAAAGTGATTTTTTAAGCAATTTGATTTATTTAAAAATCTTGTTTTTAACTAATTAATTATGATTAATGCATGATAATTTATATTTCTATTTCATTGGTATAATCCATAATTTGATTAATAAAATTTGATATTTGGAAGTTTATAGCCAAATTTTATAAAGTTTTTAAGCTTTAAGATTTATAAATTTGGATTTTTAGCTCTCTTAGGGTTTTTGGAATATTGTTTGATATTCATCATCATAATGAAGTATAATTAGAATATTTTAATTTATTTTTAGGGTTTTATACCCTTTTTCAATTATAACAAAGCTTGAAAGTTTCATTCAAATTATAGCATTGGCATTTCCTATTGTAGTTAAGCAACTTACTAGAATCGTAAGTGTCAAGTATATTAGTCCTAGGTCTTAGATGGATCCTAGTTTATGTAAGATTTTGACCTAATTTATACTACTAGGCCATGGCATGATGTGCATGAATGGTTATTATAAAGATGCATGAGTCCGAGAATGACCTGAATTGACAGTTGTCACACTTTCTTTCTCTCTCTAACTTCTCTCTAGACTCCCTAAACCCCCCTAAAGCCTAGGAAACTTCCCTAGCACTAGAAGAAAGCCCCGGAGCGCACGAAGGCTCCGAGAAAAAGAGCTTTTCGGCTCAAAAGCTCTGCTCCAGCGGAGCCCTGTTTTTAATAAAACCCGCTGTAAGTGAAATAAGCCCACCATACTTTAAATATAGCTTATATTTAAATATAATATCAGTATTATGAACCTAGAAATAAGATTTATCAGTTATTCAAAGTCGTTATACTGATTGATCTACTTACGGGAATGATGTCTAGGCTGTGATTTAGTGAGGTGTTTAAAGTGGGATTTCCAAACAGTATACTTCGTATACCAAACGGACCCTACCTCCGATATGATCCTACCTGGTTGTTTCTTACTTGATAGATCATGAAAGTAGACTTTGAGTTAATGATGAATCTAGACTAATAATTAGTCGCAATAAAGATTAGACTAAAACTTAGCGATAATAATGCTAGGTTTCGTCGAAGTAAAATAGAATCGTTAAAAGCGAAGCGCTGCCCGAGTTTGGAATCATCACTTTAACAAGTGAGTGCATAGTTACTTTCATCTTACACATAGATATGAAGTATTTTATATAAATTACATGCTATGTGTGTATACTGTCTGAATACTTGTTGTCTATGCTGGATAATACGTTTTATACATGTTTTAAATGATCTAAACTGTATATGTATTTTATATCTACAAAATGTGTTGGGTAAAACATGGGTAGATTAGAGGTGAGATAAATGATGAGCGATGAAAGATGAGATGAATGATGAGCGATGATATATGAGTGATAAAATATGGTGCGAAGCGATTAGCCAAAACGATGAGCCAAAGCGATGAGCCAAAACGATGAGCCAAAATGATGAGCCAAAATGATGGGCCAAACGATGAGCCAAACGATGACCCAAGCGATGGCCCCTTCATCTAGCAGAGTATGTGTGACAACCCGATATTTTCAAATCAATGTAATGTTCAAAAGTCAGATGTTAAAATCTATTTGGAATCAACAAAAATAGCGTTAAAAATGAACTGTTCAAAAGTCTCAATTGGGTTGCATAAAACGTTAGATATAGTGTCAAGGTTTTCAAAAATATAAAGAACACTCAAATCCGAGTTATAACGAAGAAGTTATGACCAATCAAAAATCCGTAGCACAACTGGTAAAACGCTGTTAAGCGTAAAAAGTGAAACTTCAATAAAATACTTTTTAGCCTTAGGTATCTAAACGACAGTCGTAGATTATGTTAAACCGTGAGCATACATAAAAAGAACGCCCAAATCTAACTTCGTATAAGGAAGTTATGATTTTTCTAAATTTCGGAACAACAGTAGACAGCTAAAAACTCGAAATAAAGATCGAGCGATTTTTAGCCGACACAACCTAAACGAGAATTGAAGGTCTCGGCAATAGTTGTACATCAGTAAAAAGACAGACGAAAACGGACGCCAGATGAAGAAGTTATGGATTTTTCGCGAAATTATCCTGTCCCGGCCTATTAAATAAAATACAATTAAAAATAAAGTCAACATTTGCCGACGGAGTCAAAATGAAAGTTGTAGAGTATATTCTCACCTACGCGTGGATATAAAGAACGTAAAAAACAGAGCTCGTATGCGAAAGTTACGCATTTTTGAAGTTTTTGGCACACATATCGAGGCTTATCCGAAGGGAACGCCCTGCGTTCCGAGGGAACGCGCCGCGTTCGTGCTCGCAGACCTGAATCCTCGCCGTCCCATCCGAGGTTCGTAAGTGATGACGTAATTTGGCTTCGGAACGCGCTGCGTTCAGGGGAACGCCCTGCGTAGGGGGAACGCCCTGCGTACCCAGCAGGAACGCCCTGCGTTCGCACCATGACCAGCCCCTATAAAAAGGGTTCGAGGGTTCCGACTTTCCTTGCTCATTTCTCTTTTCTCTCTCACTTCTACTCTATGTTTAGCATCCCGAGACGACCCCGACACCCCGGTTACATATCCAAGTTCCGACGAAGGTCCGAAGCTCCGGGAATCCCAAGAAACTTACCACTTCCAGGTCGAAACGCTACCCGAGTAAAGTCTCGTTTTCTTCAAATCATCACATTTTCCAGGTGAGTTCATACCCCTTCATTTTCACGTCTTTTTCATGTTTTAGGGGGGGGGGGGGAATACAAGTGAAACACGAGAAAAACTTATGTTCAAATACGCACCATTATATATGGTTTCGAATATTTTACTTACATCTGTTAAAACAATATTAATACTAACGCTACACTTTACATGCAAAGTTGGTATTACGTCAAGTTTTTATCACCAAATGGAACACACTTTTGAAATACTATAATGGGTATAGTTTACAAGTTATTCATGATATCTTTTCATAAACACGATAAAAGGAAATATTTTCATTTACAAGAAATGTGGACTTTTCATTCCGTAAATCTATTTGATACTAAGTTTTGTGAGACATTCGGCTTCACCGTACTCTCAAGTACGCATTTCAAGTCCTGTATTATAAACCATAATCTCTTGTAGGGAGAGCGTGATACTTGTGTATAGATCTATACAGGATTGACAATCCCGCACCTAAACTGTTAGCTACAGTTAGACCGGCAGGTCTGGGGTGACAAACGTCATAACACTGCAACGCCTGAAGAACGTTGTTACAGGCAGTCTGGGTCAATAGCATGGTTATAAATCTCACATGGAATATCGAAATATTATGATTTACGAGACTCTTAAATGCATTCAGTGTTACATTATATATGTATAAATTCACTATCACCATTTTAGCTTGAAAAATATTATTGCATTCCAGCCTTTGGTACTTTTTCAAACTATCACGCATACATAGAAAATATTGGATTTTCTGGAAAACACGTTCAGTCATTTTTACCGAAAGACATACGAATTTTAGTACAAAAACGCTTATGAACTCACCAACTTAATTGTTGACACTTTTTCACAACTACTTGTACTTCTCAGGGAATCAGTAATACAGGTAACCATCAGCTTTTGGAGAAGGAACGCTAAGGCGTTTGTTATCAAAACATTTTTAAATCATCATATTTGTAATATTCTTTTGAAACATGTATCACATGCAACGATGTAACTTTTTATTATATTTATGATGGTTGAGTTACTTTCTTTACAAATATTCAATTGTTATGATACTACGTGAAGTCATCCACCCCCGAATGTTTCCGCCATTCTGGTTTGGGGGTGTGACAGATTGGTATCAGCGCATTGTTTATAGTGAACTAAGTATATCGAACCACATAAGATATATAAACTATAAATGCAAAGGGACCAAAAACCCTCTGACAAAACGTTTTCATAAACAATACTTTTAATAAATTAAAATGATATATATATATATATATATATATATATATATATATATATATATATATATATATATATATATATTTATAAAAGTATAAATACACGCATGCATCGGTCTCGTATCATAGCAAAATTCTACAAAAAGTATTAAGGCAAGTTGCGACACTACGACTAGGCCTCGGGGTATGTAATCAAATCGAGAATAAATATAGCCTGATCAACTATATTTATCCTGGATGTGACCAACGTATGTCGAGGAATGGTCGTAGTAAGCAACAAGTCGAAAACTTACCAAAGAAAATACTAGAATCAAACTTACAAATTTGAAATACTATAGGAGTATTTTATAAAACCATAAGAACTATAATAATCGTGTGAACCTCGATATTTAGTTAAATTTAGGAAATCGTCAAATAAATAAAAAATTTATTTATCAAAAATTACCTTTTTACTCCCAAGTTTTTATAAAATTCTCTTGCCTTTATTTCTCGACTAGACAAAATGGCAGGATTTCACATTCCCAGGGATCCCTACTACCCTAACCAGGGTAATGGAGGCTGGATTGAAGAGGACCCAGAGGAAGATTCCGAAGAGATTCCCGAGGAGGAGCCAGAAGAGGATTCCGAAGAGGATCCCGAGGAAGACCCAAATGAAGAGTCAGAAGAGGAAGGAGATGGTGGGAGCACTGACTCGGAACCCGAGATCTACAATCCTCCCCGAGGAGTAGCAAATCCCCAAAGGAACTTTCAGGGCCCGGCGCCCCGCTGGGCTGTGGATCTGAAGCGATGGAGCAGGGAACAAGGGCAACGCCCACCCTACGGCATGGCACGAGGCTTTTATAACCTCAGCAACGGGGGTTTGGCTGACAGGGCACCCCCTGTCATGGTTCGTCGCATTGCCAACCAAGGCGAGCAAGCAAGAGTGAATGCCAACCAACTCTTGGACATTGGGGCCACCGCTGCTGTCACTGCGGTACGTCTTCGTCGTCTGGACGAAGAACACGAGCGGACAATAGAGCACACCTTTTTCCTTCAGAAGGACATTACTGCTGCTAGAGCCGAAGTAAGGGAGTTCCGTAAGAACCAAGCCGCAATGGAGAGGCGTATCATCAAGGTTGAACGACAAGTAGCCCGAGCTAAGACTTCCACAACCCCATACCGTGGTCCACAACGTGCTACCCGCTCGGAGTAGGACGCGTACTTCTAGCGCTATGTATATATACTTATCGACTAAGTGTTGGTGTTACTCTTTCTTTTTAAATGTAAACCCGACGGATTGTGAGTGCACAATTCGGGGGCTCGAAATGCTGTCAAATTTTCCCTTTAATCATTGATGTACCCTAGACCCATGTAAGGTCAAATTTTCCTGATCGTTGTATCAAATACTAATATCAATGAGAATGACACGCATTTATTATTTCCTTGAGTATACCATTAAGTTCTTAAGATACTAAGAAAATCATACACTTATTATTGAAAGTTTCCATTTACTTACAAATTTCGGTAATGTTCGGAACACAAAGCTTATGATACTAAGGCTTTCCATAATCATTTCTGAAGACTTATCAAGAATTCGTATCTTAACTTATGGCAGAATCATGCCACCAAGAAGAAATCCTCGACACTTCAATAATACAAGAGCACCAACACCACCTCCACCACCACCTCCGTCGATGGATACTGCTACCTTTCAGGCTGCTGTAACAGCTGCCGTAACTGCAGCAATGGCACAAATGAGTAACAACGGATCGGGAGGAGGAATAAATAGCTCTACTAATGGCCAAAACCAGGGACGCTCCGGGGAATGTACTTATAAGGACTTCTCCAACAGCAAACCCATCCCCTTTAATGGAACTGGGGGAGTGATGGCTCTATCCCAATGGATAGAGAAAACGGAAGCTGTGTTCGAGATATGCTCATGCCCCGAAGAAAGCAAAGTAAAATTTGCCGCCTGTACTTTCTCCGAACGAGCCCTAACGTGGTGGAATGGCCACGTCAAGTCACTAACTCTGGTGGTGGCAAACTCCATGGGTTGGGAGAACCTGAAGCAAATGCTACTGCGAGAGTACTGCCCAAGGGGCGAGATCCAGAAACTTAAACAGGAACTTTGGGGATTGACTATGGTGGGCTCGGACATCACAACCTATACGAATAGGTTCAGTGATTTGACAATACTTTGCCCAGGGATGATGGCCCTAGAAAGCAAGAAGGTGGAAAGGTATATCTGGGGGCTGTCGCCCCAGCTTCGAGGAAGTGTGCTAGCTTCCAAACCCACGACGTTCGACAGTTCCAAACTACTGGCACAGTCCCTCGTCGATCATGGGGTCTACCAAGATGTCACGACCATCGTCCCGGAGCCAACCAAAGGAAGCAACAGCAATAACAGCAATGCCAACAACAACAACAAGAAGAAGTTTTGGAACAAAAGGAAAGGTCAAACTTCACAAGAACCTTCAAAGAAACAAATAGTGGTGGTCCATGCTGCTACTGCCCCCACTGCTGTCCCTGTTACCCCTACGCCGGTAAAACAATATGCTGGGAACCTACCAAAGTGCAACAAATGCAATTACCATCACAACGGGAATTGTCGGGAGATGCACTGTAAAAACTGCGACAGGAAAGGGCACACTGCCCGTTTCTGTAAGGCACCGGCGCGACCAATCACCCAAGTTCCTGGTACTGGAGTGAGTCAGGCATGTTATGGGTGTGGGAAAACTGGGCACTACAAGAGGGATTTCCCTAAGGCAAAGAATGCTGGAGGTGTAGGAAGAGTGTTGGCAATAGGGCAGAACGAGGCAATAGCCGATCCCACAGTGGTTACGGGTACGTTTCTCCTTAACAACATTTATGCATGCATACTCTTTGACTGTGGTGCGGAGAGAAGTTTCGTGAGTCATAAATTCAAACACTTACTTAATCAAAAACCCCAAGCACTCAATAAAATATTCACAGTAGAAATGGCAAACGGTAAAATGGAAAGCGCAAACGATATGTACATAGGCTGTACGTTAAATTTAAATGAACACTCGTTCTAAATCGATTTTATGCCGATTACTATAAGATGTTTTGATGCCATCATCGGTATGGACTGGTTAAGCCTTCACAATGCCGATATACTTTGTCACGAAAGGGCCGTTCGCCTTAATCTGCCAAGCGGCAAAACTCTTATCATTTATGGGGACAAACCCAGTACCAATTTACAAATCATCTCTTGCGTCAAAGCCCGAAAATACCTTCGCAAAGAATATCATGCCTTTCTAGCCCACGTGGTCGACAAGAAACGAGAATTGAAAGACATTAAAGACATTACGAAAGTTTGCAATTTCCCCAACATTTTCCCCAAAGATCTTCCAGGAGTCCCACCAGAACGTCAAGTCGAGTTCAGGATCGACTTGATTCCCGGAGCTACCCCCAGTAGCAAAATCGCCGTACCATCTAGCACCGGCAGAAATGTAGGAATTATCCAGCCAACTGAACGAGCTTCTAAGCAAAGGATTCATTAGACCGAGCTTCTCACCATGGGGAGCACCGGTCCTGTTCGTAAAGAAGAAGGACGGATCTTTTTGCATGTGCATCGATTACCAGGAACTGAACAAACTCACGATCAAGAACCGATATCCCTTTACCGCGCATAGACGATCTGTTCGACCAGCTACAAGGAGCGAGCTACTTCTCAAAGATCGATTTAAGATCTGGGTATAACCAGCTGCGAGTCCTGGAAGGAGACATTCCCAAAACAACATTCCGAACTCGCTATGGTCACTACGAGTTTGTAGTAATGCCCTTTGGATTGAAAAATGCACCGGCGGTGTTCATGGACTTGATGAACCGAGTATGTCGTCCTTTCCTGGACAAATTTGTGATCGTGTTCATAGATGATATACTCATCTATTCAAGGAGCAAAGAGGAACATAGCCAACACCTCCGACAGGTCTTGGAAACATTAAGGACAGAGAAGCTTTACGCAAAATTCTCAAAGTGCCAATTTTGGATTCGGAAAGTGGATTTCCTAGGTCACGTGGTCAGCAAAGTGGGGATACACGTGGACCCTTCTAAAATCAAGGCAATCGAGAACTGGACAACTCCAAGCACTCCAACGGAAATCCAACAATTCTTGGGCCTTGCCGGGTATTACCGGAGGTTCATACAAAACTTCTCAAAGATTGCTAAGCCACTTACCACCCTGACTCAGAAGGGTGTAACCTTCAGTTGGGGAGAAAAACAAGACGTTGCATTCCAAACACTAAAGCGAGCCCTATGCAGCGCACCTATATTATCCTTGCCAGAAGGAACAGAAGACTTTGTGGTCTACTGTGATGCGTCAACCCAGGGACTTGGATGTGTCCTGATGCAACGAGGGAAGGTCATCGCATACGCCTCGAGACAACTCAAGACGCACGAGGTCAACTATACCACGCACGATCTCGAACTAGGAGCAGTCGTTTTCGCTCTAAAGATCTGGAGGCACTATCTCTACGGCACGAAATGTACAATCTTCACCGATCATAAAAGCCTTCAACACATCCTCAGTCAAAAGGAACTCAACATGAGACAAAGGCGGTGGGTAGAACTACTAAACGATTACGAATGCGAAATTCGTTACCATCCCGGGAAAGCTAATGTGGTAGCTGATGCCCTCAGCCGAAAGGAATACTCGGGCCGTCGAGTGAAATCTTTAACTATGACGATCCATTCACACCTGTCCACGCAAATCAAGGAAGCTCAAATAGAAGCCTTGAAATCCGAAAATGTGGCAGGGGAAGCCTTAAGAGGAATGGATAAGAATCTTGAAGTCAAGAATGACGGAGTTCGTTACTTCATGAATCGGATCTGGACGCCGAAGTTTGGCGGATTCAAAGATGTTGTCATGGATGAAGCCCATAAGACTCGATACTCCATACACCCCGGTTCAGATAAGATGTATATGGACCTCAAGAAACTGTATTGGTGGCCAAACATGAAAGCCGAAATCACTACCTATGTAGGCAAATGTCTGACTTGCGCTAAAGTCAAGGTAGAGTACCAAAAGCCCTCGGGATTATTGCAACAACCGGAAATACCCGAGTGGAAGTGGGAGCGGATAACCATGGATTTCATAACCAAATTACCCAAGACGGCAAGCGGGTTTGACACCATCTGGGTGATAGTCGACAGGCTAACCAAATCCGCACATTTCCTACCAATAAAGGAAACGGATAAGCTAGAGAAACTAACTAGAACATACATCAGGGAGATTGTACGACTGCATGGTGTACCAATATCCATTATCTCGGATCGAGATAGTAGATTCACCTCGAGGTTCTGGCAGTCACTACAAAAATATCTAGGAACGAGGCTAGACATGAGTACCGCCTACCACCCACAGACCGACGGTCAGAGTGAGAGAACCATTCAAACCTTGGAAGATATGCTAAGAGCTTGTGTGATCGATTTTGGTAAAGCGTGGGATACCCATTTACCATTGGTTGAGTTCTCGTACAACAATAGCTATCACACTAGCATCAAGGTTGCTCCATTTGAAGCCCTCTACGACCGTAAGTGCAGATCACCTCTGTGCTGGGCTGAAGTGGGTGACACGCAACTAGCAAGAGGTCAGGTGCCCGACAGCACTCTTACTGGGCTAGAAATCATAAAGGAAACTACAGAGAAGATTGTTCGAATCCGAGAACGACTTAAGGCTTCAAGAGACAGACAAAAGAGTTATGCGGATAAAAGACGGAAACCCTTGGAATTCCAGGTTGGGGACTGGGTACTACTAAAAGTCTCACCCTGGAAGGGATTAATATGTTTCGGAAAGTGTGGGAAACTAAACCCAAGGTATATCGGACCATTCGAGATCCTTGCCAGGATCGGCCCTGTGGCGTACAAACTTCGATTACCGCAGGAACTCAATAACATACACCCTACCTTTCACGTGTCGAACCTAAAGAAGTGCTTGTCCGATGAGACCCTCGTCATCCCTCTGGACGGAATTGAAATCAACGAGAGTCTCCACTTTGTAACAGAGCCAGTAGAGATCATGGATCGGGAAATTAAAAGAACTAAACAAAGTCGCATACCCATTGTAAAGGTCCGTTGGAATGCCAAGCGCGGACCTGAATACACCTGGGAGCGCGAGGATCAGATGAAGCAAAAGTACCCACATCTTTTTCCTAGTCCATAAACTCTGTCTTAGATTAAAATTTGGGACGAAATTCACGGGGATGATGTGACAACCCGATATTTTTAAATCAATGTAATGTTCAAAAGTCTGATGTTAAAATCTATTTGGAATCAACAAAAATAGCGTTAAAAATGAACTATTCAAAAGTCTCAATTGGGTTGCATAAAACGTTAGATATAGTGTCAAGGTTTTCAAAAATATAAAGAACACTCAAATCCGAGTTATAACGAAGAAGTTATGACCAATCAAAAATCCGCAGCACAACCGGTAAAACGCTGTTAAGCGTAAAAAGTGAAACTTCAATAAAATACTTTTTAGCCTTAGGTATCTAAACGACAGTCGTAGATTATGTTAAACCGTGAGCATACATAAAAAGAACACCTAAATCTGACTTCGTATGAGGAAGTTATGATTTTTCTAAATTTCGGAACAGCAGTAGACAGCTAAAAACTCGAAATAAAGATCGAGTGATTTTTAGCCAACACAAACTAAACGAGAATTGAAGGTCTCGGCAATAGTAGTACATCGGTAAAAAGACAGACGAAAACGGACGCCATATGAAGAAGTTATGGATTTTTAGCGGAATTATCCTGTCCCGGCCTATTAAATAAAATACAATTAAAAATAAAGTCAAAATTTGCCGACGGAGTCAAAATGAAAGTTGTAGAGTATATTCTCACCTACGCGTGGATATAAAGAACGTCAAAAACAGAGCTCGTATACGAAAGTTACGCATTTTTGAAGTTTTTGGCACACATATCAAGGCTTATCCGAAGGGAACGCCCTGCGTTCCGAGGGAACACGCCGCGTTCGTGCTCGCAGACCTGAATCCTCGCCGTCTCATCCGAGGTTCGTAAGCGATGACGTTATTTGGCTTCGGAACGCGCTGCGTTCAGGGGAACGCCCTGCGTAGGGGGAACGCCCTGCGTACCCAGCAGGAACGCCCTACGTTCGCACCATGACCAGCCCCTATAAAAAGGGTTCGAGGGTTCCGACTTTCCTTGCTCATTTCTCTTTTCTCTCACTTCTACTCTACGTTTAGCATCCTGAGACGACCCCGACACCCCGGTTACATATCCAAGTTCCGACGAAGGTCCGAAGCTCCGGGAATCCCAAGAAACTTACCACTTCCCAGTCGAAACGCTACCCGAGTAAAGTCTCGTTTTCTTCAAATCATCACATTTTCCAGGTGAGTTCATACCCCTTCATTTTCACGTCTTTTTCATGTTTTAGGGGGGGGGGGAATACAAGTGAAACACGAGAAAAACTTATGTTCAAATACGCACCATTATATATGGTTTCGAATATTTTACTTACATCTGTTAAAACAATATTAATACTAACGCTACACTTTACATGCAAAGTTGGTATTACGTCAAGTTTTTATCACCAAATGGAACACACTTTTGAAATACTATAATGGGTATAGTTTACAAGTTATTCATGATATCTTTTCATAAACACGATAAAAAGGAAATATTTTCATTTACAAGAAATGTGGACTTTTCATTCCGTAAATCTATTTGATACTAAGTTTTGTGAGACATTCGGCTTCACCGTACTCTCAAGTACGCATTTCAAGTCCTGTATTATAAACCATAATCTCTTGTAGGGAGAGCGTGAAACTTGTGTATAGATCTATACGGGATTGACAATCCCGCACCTAAACTGTTAGCTACAGTTAGACCGGCAGGTCTGGGGTGACAAACGTCATAACACTGCAACGCCTGAAGAACGTTGTTACAGGCAGTCTGGGTCAATAGCATGGTTATAAATCTCACATGGAATATCGAAATATTATGATTTACGAGACTCTTAAATGCATTCAGTGTTACATTATATATGTATAAATTCACTATCACCATTTTAGCATGAAAAATACTATTGCATTCCAACCTTTGGTACTTTTTCAAACTATCACGCATACATAGAAAATATTGGATTTTCTGGAAAACACGTTCAGTCATTTTTACCGAAAGACATACGAATTTTAGTACAAAAACGCTTATGAACTCACCAACTTAATTGTTGACACTTTTTCAAAACTACTTGTACTTCTCAGGGAATTAGTAATACAGGTAACCATCAGCTTTTGGAGAAGGAACGCTAAGGCGTTTGTTATCAAAACATTTTTAAATCATCATATTTGTAATATTCTTTTGAAACATGTATCACATGCAACGATGTAACTTTTTATTATATTTATGATGGTTGAGTTACTTTCTTTACAAATATTCAGTTGTTATGATACTACGTGAAGTCATCCACCCCCGAATGTTTCCGCCATTCTGGTTTGGGGGTGTGACAGTATGGATGACAACCACAGACTATTCTAGACAGTCTAGTGGAACACTAGCAGGCTCGCAACCTGTAGATGTTGTGAACGATGTGTTCACCCGGTGTACTCTAAAAACCCATTGACAGGTATTACGAGTGGACTCTCGAAAACGATACTGTCAATAAACGAGATAAACCCTGGCGACTATGCAGACTTAGTGCCAATTCCTTAGGATACTCCTTAGGAATGAATGAACGAGGAATAGCTGAATCTTAGGATAGATCCTTAAGAGTAAAGAAGATAATGGGGATGACTAATTGGGTTGATTGTTTGATGTTTAACATAATAATTATATTATTGTGGGTTGAAAACCCTATGTACTCACCAGGTTTCCCAACCTGACCCACTCAAGCTTATTTGTATCACAGGTGTCGATATGAAGCCACTTTACACTGAGGGATTTAAAAGAGATGTAGATCACTAGTGTAAATGAATGTAAGTTCTGTTTATGCTTATGTTGTCGTATTGACGATGACATCCCAAATGTTTTAAAATGGATAAAAATACATTTCTTCGAAAATGCTTTGATAACGTATTTATTTATCATGTTTTTCTGGGTACAAATTCCGCAACATTTTTATTAAAAGAGGTACTCTGATTTTTATAAAGCATAAACAAAATCGGTCTTTTCTGGCCGTGAAAATGGGGATGTCACAGCATAAAGCCTAAACTAGGATGCAAGGTAACATTTAAAACATAAAAATAGTTAGAAGAGTACCTTGTGTAGTAGCTTGCTCGTCTTTGACCTTTAGGAGCCTAGCACCTCAAGTGTGATGCCTCAAATGTTTTATAACAAACCAAGAACAAGAGAATGGACTTGAGAGAGAGGTTGGGAGACCAAAATCGGCTAGCTACAACTAGTGTGTATATGGGTGTCGATTTTTGGTGTTAGGGTCTTCTTAAATAGCTTAGGATTACAACCATTCAAACCCTAATGACTCTTCATATTTCTTAGTCTTTTGGGCTAAACCTTTATGGACTTTCACATAGGTTTAGTCCAACTCTAATCAACATGAGTCATGAGCCCAATAAGAAGTATTTACTGATTTACTTAATCAATCCCTGTAACTTTTAATTAGTTTCTTTTGATCACTAAATTAATACCAAATTAATTCTTGATCAATACTAATTAAATAATGTGATTCCTCAATTAATATATTATACTTATAATATATTAATAAATCACAATAACCTCTTTCTCAAGTATCCATCCTGTCAAATTGTTCCAGAGTGTTACAACCCAAATGGACCATGCTATCATCGGGTCAAGTACATATCAATTATAGTTATGGGCTTAGACACCTAATCCAACAAATAGAAGTATATTTCCTTCTAATTTTATAATATTTTAACATTTTGATTACTCATAAGTTAGTTTTGTAAAAATCACAAGTGAATTTATTCACATTGTGAAGTTAAACTGTATATAAATCAGTTTCAAAATTCATAGTATGAATCTGAATTATTATCATTCACACTGTTAATCTGAACTGAATATAATTCATTTTTCAGCATTCACAATGTGAATCTGAGATAAAATTTTGAAAAACAATAGTTTTCTGTTCATTAATATGAATGTTTATTTTAAGTGTACAAGAAGTTATGAATTTTTATATATTTATTTTATACACACCCAATAATGGTGTGATGCTAATTAAGTGTGATGCTAATCAGGTTCATGGAAGCATATATGGGTGATATGGTGAAACTTTTGGCCGTGTAGTTTCAAAGTTGATGAAAAATAAAAGGTTGAATAGATTGAGACAAAGTTTCCTGACAAAAAGGATGGTTTAAGTGTCCAATGAAAGAAAATCAAAAGTGTTTGTAAAAATAAACAAGTTTCGATATAAAGATAGAGTGGAGAAATGGAAAAGTGTTAAAAGACGGATTCAAGACTTGCATGGCTAGTATGATAATTTGGTTATTCATGGAAGAACAACTTATTAATTTCTATTTTAATGTTGAAATAATTTAGTGTGGATTGTTGTTTTGATAATTTGTTTTTGGTATTTGCAAAGAAATTTATTTATTTTGTTCTGTTATTAACATAACGTGGCTTGAATGTGAATGTGGTATGTTTTATATTTGTATGTAGAACAATATATATATTTTTAAATGCATGAAATAGTAATATTCTAGGAATAATAAGAACGTGAATGGTAAACACGTACATAAAATTTATACTACCTTCGTCCCATATTTAGTGTCCACTTTTGACTTTTGAAGTCTTTATTCTTCAACTTTGACCTTAAATATTTTTGTTTTTGATATATAATACTTGATGCAAAATATATGAATGGATTGTGGTTTAAATGTCTTTTCATTGTTATAAGTTTATCAAGTAATTTATAACACAAATAAAAATATTTAAGGTCAAAGTTGAAGAATAAAGACTTCAAAAGTCAAAAGTGAACAATAAATATGGGACGGTGGGGTATATTTTTAATATCATAAGAACATCCACTTCATTAATATATAAAGTTATGTAATTGAAGAACCTCAGTTTCATACAACCATTGACAACATAGAAATGCAAATAATTCTACTATAAAAAAAATTGAATTGAAACTATTTAAACAGTAAAAAATAATCTTTCTGTGAGAAAACAAAGGGTTTTAGCTAATCATGTGATAATAAAGAATTTAGTCACAATGGTCATGTAAACTAGTCATACCTAAATTAGTCTTTTAAGTTCATTTATGTGGAACTTACTCTAATAATTAATATCAATGGTCATGATAATTAATTGGTGCATAGAAAAATTATACACGATAAAGTTCATAACTTTATTAACCTAACCCTAGGATGTGGTCTATCTCTAGTCACAATTGTCAATGGTCACGATCAACTATGATTCAAGCAAACACGGTCAGATTGGTCATCTGGACTGTATTTACTCAGCAATAGGCAATAAAGATACAAACTTTAACACATGGATCTTTGATTAAGAAAACATAGTAAATTAAAAAACTTTGAATATCCAAATCATAAAAATCAACATATAACTATATGGTTCATCTACATGTAAGCGAAAACAAAGGGTTTTAGCCCATAATATCAAAATAAAAATAGAAAACAATCATGAATAGTATGCTAAACATAATGATTAAGCAAACTAAAAGATAGCCTAATAATTAGTGCTTCTGATTCCTCGGATTCTTGCTTCAATCGAGCTCTCCAGCTTGATGGCTTGTGTGACAACCCGAAATTTCTATCTTGTAAAGTCATTCAATTCAATCAAAACTCAGACTTGTTTTTTCTATCTTTTAGCATTGTTTAGACTCTGTTTGAGTGTTCTAAGCCTAGTACATTCAAGGATTGGATGGTAGAAAGTATTTACTAGAGTTCAGTGTGCAGCATTCAAGCCGGAAAACTCCAACACTTGGAGTTTACGACCGTAATCTCTTGGCTGGCCGTAACTCCTTCCCTGAGTATGATATTCCTTCACTTTTCATCACTTTTCATCACTTTTCACACTTCCAACTCAAGAACACTCATTTCTCTCTCAAGTATCATCAAGATCACTTCTATTTTCTGATAAATTTGTAAGTGATTCTTCCCTTTATTAGTGGATACCTTTCATAATCTAGTAAAGTCCCTTGATTTCATCCGTGAATTCATATTTTGGGGTTAGATCTTCAAGAACACCAAGAACACCAAGAACACCCACTAGTTATTTGGGCCGTGAACCCCCTTCAAGCTTCAAAAACGTAAGTATTCTTCCATATACTAGCTATCCTTTAGAAGCTCTTGAAATACACCCTAGAAATCAACCATTTCACCAAGAACAATAAGAGTTTACGGCCATAGCATCTCCTTTGGCCGTAAACCCCTATCAAGAACATCATTGGCCGTGAACTTCATGAGGCCGTGAACATCTTTGACCGTGAACACACCATGGCCGTGAGCACCCTACGCCGTAAACACACCCTTGTGTGTGGCCGTAAACCCCTTTAGAACAATCATATGTGATTGTAACACTTCATTCCAAGTGTTTCCTAGTCCCTAAGGTGGTTCCAATTCATGATTAGTTGTTATATACACCAATTATATCTATATATGTGTCATTATATGCTTAATAGGATCCGTTTGTGCTCGAGACTTCACTTGAAACTTAACATCCTATATCGATCTTTCATTCGAATCACTCACCACAGGTGAGTTCATACCCCTAACTTATCTTTTAAATGATTTTAAATGCTTTTATGGGGGGAGGGGGAATACAAGTAGAAAACAGTATATTTATTGTATCAATCGCATGTGATTAATAACTATTAAACAAGTGGATTTCTTATGCTTCAAAACTATGTTATCAAACAAACTATTTCAAAACATTTTATAAACTGACATCAAGTCATCTAAATTCTTTATTAAACTCTTTTAAACTTATACATTGTCAAAATTATGTCTATATAGATATAGTTATATAAATAGGATTGAAAGGGCTTAGGACTGATAACTCGCTTTATTTCCTGTTCCTTGTTTGGTTGTGGACTTAGGGTATCGGTTGTTTGTCCGAGTGTCATTTGAATCTTAGTTATATATTATGTATATGTGTATAGATATAAAAGTTCTTCGTTCAGTTCAATACCTTTAGGTAGCAAAGGTGTACAAACATGATCAGTCATTCAAACAACAGTACTAGTAAACTATAATAGGTATAGTTTAGGAAGTTACTACTTACTATTTCTAGAACAATGAAACATACAAGAGTCAGTTCATACATAAGTCAGTTCAAACATACTATAATGAGAAACATAGAGAACATACTATACACTAGAACAGAGAGAACATACTATACACTAGAACAGAGAGAACATACTATACACTAGGACAGAGAGAACATACTACACTAACACAATAACAAAGATAACATTAATGTGAGCCACTACTTCATGGCGCGGAAATATACTGTTATGTCATGTTTTATAACCAGAGTCTCCTGGGAGGAGAGCGTGAGTTTGTGTATAGATCTATACGGGATTGACCATCCTACACCTTGCTGCTAGCTACAGTGGGACCTGTAGGTCTACGGGTGACGAATGTCATACCATTTCGACGTCTTTGATCGTCGTGTTTTACTAGTCAATCAAGTATGGTTATAACTTCATCACATTTTACCTTAATTAAACAAACAGGTTTAAGGTAGTTAGTACATCTGTAGTTACTTATATACAATACTACTGTACATCGTCATTTTCCCACTACATTCATATTGTGATCTTCTCACATAAACGGTAATGTAAACTATTTTTGGGTAATAATAGTCATTCTTGTGGAAAAACACTCACTTTTATAAAGAGCAAATATACAAAACAGTCGAGTCTTGGTAGAAGACTACTTTAGTAAAAAATATAGGATTTTCTAGGAAGTATACAAACATTTACAGTAAACAATTACAAACACTTTCATCAAACTTATACAAACAATGACACTAAAATACTTATGAACTCACCAGCTTAAATGCTGATCTACTCTTTCAAAATAACTTATATTCTCAGGTCACCGGTAGACAGGTACCGATGACCAGGTTTTGAGAAGACGGAGCACATTGAAGACTCGTCTTTTATTTTGATTCATATTTTGGTGTCTTTCGAACTGTACAGAACACACTTGTATTAAATTATACTATTAATGCAATGGATGATGTTGTTGCTTGTTTTACTATTATGCATTGTTATGATACTGTACATGACGTCCTCCGCCCTCGAACGTTTTCGCCGTTCCGGTTTGGGGGTGTGACAGATTGGTATCAGAGCTTTGTTTATAGTGAATTGAGTATATCAACCCATAAAAGGTATACAACTATAAACACACCGGGATTAAAATACTCTGACCAAGAGTTTATACTTTTTAAATAATAATAAAATATTTAACTAAAGTATACATACAAGCATTCATACTAGGATCAGTGTCATACTAGAACAGAACAAAAGTATTGCAGTTGTTGGACAACACAAGTAGGCTTGGGGACATATAATCAGATCTGGGAGTGATATAGCTTGATCAACTATATCTTTCCGAGAAGTGATTAGCATGTGCCTAGGAATGGTTGTGGTGTTGCAGCAAGTCTAAAAACTTACCAACACTACTACAATGAAAACTTTAGAACAAAACATAAACTTAAAATACTATAGGAGTATTTTGTGTTACTATAATTACTTATGTGCAAACTAAAAAGGTCTTTATTAGTATGTCAATAGTTGCTGAGTGGATACGCTAAGGTTATATGTGACTAAGGTGTCATAGACTTAGAATCTGTGATCTTTGCTTTACTTCCTGTTCCTTGTTTGGTTGTGGATTTAGAGTTAGGATCACTTATTCGAAGGTCTATCCTGTTTTGGTTACGTATGACTGGTATGCACTACGCAAATGTTGGAGTATCTGGTAAGGATCATCTTATAATTATCTTAAGTAGTACGTCTATTAACTATTTCTTTTACCCCTATTCCCGCGTAGATAACATGGCTGGATTCCATCCCCACGACGACCCGTACTTCCCCAACCAAGGTAATGGTAGATGGCTCGATGCAGAGCCAGAAGAGGATCATGCAATTCCATTGGATGATGACTTCGCAGAGAAATTCCCGGAGGATTCTGACTCCGAGCCAGAAGTCAATGATCTACCCCTGGTAACTCCAATCCCAAATCCTAACCCTCGTCCGGCTTTTCAAGGCCCGACGCCTTTGGGGGCGGAAAACTTGGGAACATGCAGTCAAGAGCAGGGTCAGCCCATACCATACAAGGGAGACAGAAGCTTCTACAACCTGAGCAAGGGAGGCTCAGCAAACAGAGTCCTGCCTATTATGGTCCGCAGGGTTGCCCGAAATAAAGAGCAGGGTAGGACAGCCATCAACCGAGTTATAGAAGTTGATGCCAATGCGGGAGTTAATACAGTCCGCATTCGCCATCTTGAGGATGCTCGTGAGAGAGCTATGAGAGACAATGAGGCGCTGCAGCAAGAATTAGCTGCAACTCGAGCTGAAGTCATAGAGCTCCGAGCACACCAAAGAGTACATGAGAGACACTTGGTAGCTATGGAGCGTCACCTGGCCGCATTAAGGGTTCATCCGAGGGGTGCCCGTCGCCAGTAAGAGGTGCTCTGCTCATCTTTCTTGTAATTAAGGAATAGCCATCTTATCTATGCTCTAAGTAGCACTTTTCCCTGTAATTCTTGTTTATCTTAAAGACCTTGAACTTTCAGTCTGTTAGGTCTTTGTACTGTCAAAATTTTATTATTCTGGTTTGATGTAAGACCTACTCCGAGGTCCTTTTCCCGAACTTGTTACATCTTTAATACCAGTATTAGAGACAGATATCTAATCTCGTGGGAAACCTTTGTCCAAATGCTTTCATCCTTCTATTGCTAGATATCTATTTCAATCATACTCTCATCTATTTTGTTGGGCTATGGAGAGTTAGTCCATGATTCACTCTCATCATACTCTCTATTGAATGCTTACCAATATCTTCATCTTTATAAACTTACAGTTACAAGATGCCTCCTCGTAGATCAAACAGGCGCACTACTCCGATAACTCTGAATCACCAACTGCCACCACCTCCTCCACAATACAATCCAGCAGCTATCCAAGTTGCAGTGAATGCGGCTGTTACGGCAGCCCTAGCTCAGTTCAGTGCTAGTGGTACTAGCAGAAGTGGAACAACTGTTCATTCCACTCAAGGTGATGCTCCAGTGCACTCTAGAGAGTGCTCGTATAAGGACTTCACCAACTACAAACCCAGGACCTTCAACGGGACTGGCGGAATCATTGCCCTCTCGCAATGGTTCGAGAAAACGGAGTCGATCTTCGAGATCTGCTCCTGTCCGGAAGGGAGCAAAGTTAAATTTGTTGTCTGCACCTTCGCGGACAGAGCCCTGACGTGGTGGAATAGCCATGTCAAGTCACTAACTCTAATAGTGACTAATGCTATGGGCTGGGAAGCTCTGAAGGAGCTTATGATCGAGGAATACTGCCCGAGGGGCGAGGTTCAGAAACTTGAACAGGAACTGTGGAGCCTAACCATGATGGGCTCCGACATAGTCTCCTACATTGCCAGATTCAGCGATCTGGTGGCACTATTTTCGGGAATGGTCCCTACTGAGGGAAAGAAGATAGAGAGGTATACGTGGGGGCAGGTGCCTCCATTTCAGGGGAATGTATTAGCTTCAAACCCCACTACCTTCGACAGTGCCAAGCGATTGGCACAACGACTCATTGATCATGGAGTCCGCACCCCGACAACGACAACAACCCTGGCCATCCCAGAACCCTCCAAAGCCGCTGACAACAAGCGGAAGTTCTGAGATAACAAGAAGAAGAACGCGGCACAGAACGCTGCCAAAAAGAAGCAGGTTGTGGTTGTTCATGCTGCGATAACACCTACTGCTACTGCGCCAATGAAGCAGTATGCTGGAAGCTTGCCCAAGTGCAAAAATTACAGCTTCCACCATAATGGACCCTGCCAGGAAATATGGTGCTCTAACTGCAACAGGAAAGGGAACACTGCCCGATTCTGCAAATCTCCGGCTAGGCCCATCACCCAAGTCCCCGGCGTTGGTGTGGGCGAGGCTTGCTACGGATGTGGCGAGGTGGGTCACTACAAGAGGAACTTCCCGAAGGCAGGAAATGCCGGTGGAGTGGGAAGAGTTTTGGCTATAGGCCACGAGGAAGCAGTAGCCGACCCTACAGTGGTCACTGGTACGTTTCTCCTCGATAACTTTTATTCATGCATACTGTTTGATAGTGGAGCGGAGAGGAGTTTCTTGAACCAGAAATTTGCTCACTTACTTAAACAAAAATCACTTGCACTTAAAGAACCGTTCACTGTAGAAATGGCTAACGGAAAGACTGAGAGTACTAGTTGTATATACATATGATGTACCCTAACTCTAGATAGCCATTCATTTCCAATCGACCTCATGCCAGTCTCAATAAAATGTTTCGACGTCATTATCGGCATGGATTGGTTGAGTTCTCATCGTGCCGACATCATGTGTTACGAGAAAGCCGTTCGTCTTAATCTACTGTCTAACGAAACCCTAGTAATCTACGACGACAAGCCAGGCACGAACCTTCGTATTGCCTCGAGCATACAAGCCCATAAATACTTACGAAAGGAATGTCACGCGTTCCTTGCTCATGTTGTCGATGTGAGCCAAGAGACGAAGGACAAAGAACATCCCAGAAGTATGCGACTTTCCCGACATCTTTCCAGAAGAACTACCATGATTACCTCCACAACGTCAAGTCGAGTTCAGAATCGACTTAGTTCCAAGGGCTACCCCAGTAGCCAAATCGCCTTATCGTCTAGCACCAGCTGAGATGCAGGAGCTATCCGGTCAACTTAACGAATTGCTCAGCAAGGGCTTTATTAGACCAAGCTTCTCACCCTGGGGAGCACCGGTCTTGTTCGTGAAGAAGAAAGACGGATTGTTCCGTATGTGCATCGACTACAGAGAACTAAACAAACTGACCGTCAAGAATCGTTACCCTCTGCCTCGCATAGACGACTTGTTCGACCAACTGCAAGGGGCGAATTACGTTTTAAAGATTGATCTGAGATCCGGGTATCACCAGTTACGATTGTTAGAGAAGGATGTTCTGAAGACAGCCTTCCAAACTCGTTATGGACACTACGAGTTTGTAGTGATGCCATTCGGATTGACCAATGCGCCCGCAGTATTCATGGATTTAATGAATAGGGTGTGCCGTCCTTACTTAGATCAATTCGTCATCGTATTCATCGATGACATACTAGTCTACTCTCGTAGTAAGGAGGAGCATAGTCAACATCTACTTCAGGTCTTAGAAACACTGCGATCAGAGAAGCTTTATGCAAAGTTCTCTAAATGCAAATTTTGGATTCGAAGAGTCGAATTCTTGGGTCACGTGGTTAGCGAAGAGGGAATTCACGTGGACCCTTTCAAAATAAAGGCCATTGAGAACTGGTCAGCACCGAAGACGCCTACAGAAATTCGTCAATTTCTAGGCCTCGTTGGCTACTATCGCAGGTTCATTCCGAACTTCTCTAGGATTACGAAACCGCTTACAACATTGACCCAGAAGGGTGTGGCCTTTGACTGGGAAGAGACACGGGAGAAGGCGTTCCAAACACTAAAGCGAGCCTTATGCAGCGCACCAATACTATCCCTCCCCGAAGGGATAGAAGACTTCGTGGTATATTGTGATGCATCCAACCAAGGGCTTGGCTGTGTTCTTATGCAACGAGGAAATGTCATCGCCTATGCCTCAAGACAGCTTAAGACACACGAAGTCAACTACACCACACATGATCTTTAGTTAGGAGCAGTGGTATTTGCTCTGAAGATCTGGAAACACTACCTGTATGGTACAAAAAGCACTATCTTTACAGACCACAAAAGCCTTCAACATATATTCGACCAGAAGGAGCTCAACATGATACAACGACGGTGGGTCGAGCTACTCAGTGATTATGAATGCGAAATTCGTTATCATCCCGGTAAAGCTAATGTAGTAGCTGACGCCCTAACTCGGAAAGAATACTCTAGTCGTAGAGTCAAATCATTGACTATGACTATACATTCACATTTGTCCACACAAATTAAGGAGGCTCAGCTCGAAGCCTTGAAACCTAAAAATATGGCGGGTGAATCCTTGAGAGGGATGGATAAAAACTTGGAAGTCAAGGGTGGCGGAGCCTTATATCTCATGGATCGGATCTGGACACCGAGGTACGGCGGTTTCAGAAACTTGGTCATGACCAAAGCGCACAACACTCGATATTCCGTCCACCCAGGTTTAGATAAGATGTATATGGATCTTAAAAAGTTATACTGGTGGCCTAACATGAAAGCAGAGATTGCTACCTTCGTGAGCAAGTGCCTTACTTGCGCCAAGGTTAAGGTCGAATACCAGAAACCCTCAGGTTTGCCTCAATAACCGGAGATACCTGAATGGAAGTGGGAGCGGATCACGATGGACTTCATAACCAAGTTGCCCAATACATCGAGTGGTCTCGATACCATTTGGGTGATCGTAGACAGGTTAACAAATTCCGCACACTTCCTGCCTATCAAAGAGACTGACAAAATGGGGAAACTAACAAGAACCTACATTAGGGAGATTATACGACTGCATGGTGTTCCCATATCCATTATCTCTGATAGAGATAGTAGATTCACTTCAAGGTTTTGGCAGTCGCTACAAAGTTCCCTGGGAACTAGGCTGGACATGAGTACAGCCTATCATCCGCAAATCGACGGACAAAGTGAGAGGACTATTCAAACCTTGGAAGACATGTTGCGAGCCTGTGTGATAGACTTCGGGAAGGCATGGGATACTCATTTACCCCTTATCGAGTTCTCCTACAATAACAGTTCTCACACGAGCATAAAGGCTGCTCCATTTGAAGCCCTCTATGGCCGGAAGTGCAGATCCCCTCTGTGCTGGGCTGAGGTAGGTGACACACAGTTAGCTAAAGGACGAGTTCCTGATAGCACTCTCATATGTCCGGAGATCATACGGGAAACGACAGAGAAGATCGTTCAGATTCGTGAACGATTGAAAGCCTCTAGAGACCGACAGAAAAGCTACACAGACAAGAGAAGGAAACCTTTGGAATTCCAGGTTGGTGACCGCGTTCTATTGAAGGTCTCACCATGGAAGGGCTTGATACGCTTCGGAAAGCGTGGGAAGCTAAATCCAAGATACGTAGGGCCTTTCGAGATTCTCGCTAGAATCGGCCCTGTAGCTTACAAACTCAAACTACCTCACGAACTTAGTAACGTACACCCTACTTTCCACGTTTCGAACTTGAAAAAGTGTCTGTCCGACGAGACTCTTGTAATCCCACTCGACGAGATCGATATCAACGAGAGCCTCAACTTCGTGGAAGAACCAGTAGAGATCATGGACCTAGAGGTCAAGCAAACAAAGCAAAGCTGTATCCCGATAGTGAAGGTTCGCTGGAATACCAAGCGAGGACCTGAATTCACTTGGGAGCGTGAGGATCAAATGAAACTGCAATATCCTCATCTTTTTACTTAGCTATTTGTAATTGCTTAAACTCTAATTTCGAGACGAAATTCTCTCTAACGGGGGAATGATGTGGCAACCCGAAATTTCTATCTTGTAAAGCCATTCAATTCAATCAAAAGTCAGACTTGTTTCTGCTATCTTTTAGCATTGTTTAGACTCTGTTTTAGTGTTCTAAGCCTAGTACATTCAAGGATTGGGTGGTAGGAAGTATCTACTAGAGTTCAGTGTGCAGCATTCAAGCCGGAAAACTCTAACACTTGGAGTTTACGGCCGAAAACTAGATATTACGGCCGTAATCTCTTGGCTGGCCGTGAACTCCTTCCCTAAGTATGATATTCCTTCACTTTTCATCACTTTTCACACTTCCAACTCAAGAACACTCATTTCTCTCTCAAGTATCATCAAGATCACTTCTATTTTCCGACAAATTTGTAAGTGATTCTTCCCTTTATTAGTTGATACCTTTCATAATCTAGTAAAGTCCCTTCATTTCATCCGTGAATTCATCTTTTGGGGTTAGATCTTAAAGAACACCAAGAACACCCACTAGTTATTTGGGTCGTGAACCCCCTTCAAGCTTCAAAAACGTAAGTATTCTTCCATATACTAGTTATCATTTAGAAGCTCTTGAAATACACCCTAGAAATCAACCATTTCACCAAGAACAATAAGAGTTTACGGCCATAGCATCTCCTTTGGCCGTAAACCCCTATCAAGAACATCATTGGCCGTGAACTTCATGAGGTCGTGAACATCTTTGACCGTGAACACACCATGGCCGTAAACACCATGGCCGTGAACACCCTAGGCCGTAAACACACCCTTGTGTATGGTCGTAAACCCCTTTATAACAATCATATGTGATTGTAACACTTCATTCCAAGTGTTTCCTAGTCCCTAAGGTGGTTCCAATTCATGATTAGTTGTTATATACACTAATTATATCCATATATGTGTCATTATATGCTTAATAGGATCCGTTTGTGCTCGAGACTTCACTTGAAACTTAACATCCTATATCGATCTTTCATTCGAATCACTCACTACAGGTGAGTTCATACCCCTAACTTATCTTTTAAATGATTTTAAATGCTTTTATGGGGGGAGGGGGGATACAAGTAGAAAACAGTATAGTTATTGTATCAATCGCATGTGATTGATAACTATCAAACAAGTGGATTTCTTATGCTTCAAAACTGTGTTATCAAACAAACTATTTCAAAACATTTTATAAACTGACATCAAGTCATCTATAACCATTCAGATGGTTAAAACTCTTTTATATGCTAAATTCTTTATTAAACACTTTTAAACTTATATATTGTCAAAATCATGTCTATATAGATATAGTTATATAAATAGGATTGAAAGGGCTTAGGACTGATAACTCGCTTTATTTCTTGTTCCTTGTTTGGTTGTGGACTTAGGGTATCGGTTGTTTGTCTGATTGTCATTTGAATCTTAGTTATATATTATGTATATGTGTATAGATATAAAAGTTCTTCGTTCAGTTCAATACCTTTGGGTAGCAAAGGTGTACAAACATGACCAGTCATTCAAACAACGGTACTAGTAAACTATAATAGGTATAGTTTAGTAAGCTACTACTTACTATTTCTAGAACATGAAACATACAAGAGTCAGTTCATACATAAGTCAGTTCAAACATACTATAATGAGAAACATAGAGAACATACTATACACTAGAACAGAGAGAACATACTATACACTAGAACAGAGAGAACATACTATACACTAGGACAGAGAGAACATACTACACGAATACAATAACAAAGATAACATTAATGTGAGCCACTACTTCATGGCGCGACAATATACTGTTGTGTCACGTTTTATAACCAGAGTCTCCTGGGAGGAGAGTGTGAGTTTGTGTATAGATCTATACGGGATTGACCATCCTGCACCTTGCCGCTAGCTACAGTGTGACCTGCAGGTCTACGGGTGACGAATGTCATACCATTTCGACGTCTTTGATCGTCGTTGTTTGAATGACTCGTCATTTTCCCACTATATTCATATTGTGATCTTCTCACATAAACGGTAATGTAAACTATTTTTGGGTAATAATAGTCATTCTTGGGGAAAAACACTCACTTTTACAAAGAACAAACATGCAAAACAGTCGAGTCTTGGTAGAATACTACTTTAGTAGAAAATATAGGATTTTCTAGGTAGTATACAAACATTTACAGTAAACAATTACAAACACTTTCATCAAATTTATACAAACAATGACACTAAAATACTTATGAACTCACAAGCTTAAATGCTGATCTACTCTTTCAAAATAACTTGTATTCTTAGGTCACCCGTAGACAGGTACCGATGACCAGGTTTTGAGAAGACGGAGCACATTCAAGACTCGTCTTTTATTTTGATTCATATTTTGGTGTCTTTCGAACTATACAGAACACACTTGTATTAAATTATACTATTAATGCAAATGGATGATGTTGTTGCTTGTTTTACTATTATGCATTGTTATGATACTGTACATGACGTCCTCCGCCCCCGAATGTTTCCGCCATTTCGGTTTGGGGGTGTGACAGCTTGTGTGACATCCCCATTTTCCCGGCCAGAAAAGACCGATTTTGTTTATGCTTTATAAAAATCAGAGTATCTCTTTTAATAAAAATGTTGCGCAATTTGTTCCCAGAAAAACATGATAAATACGTTATCAAGGCATTTCCGAAGAAAGGTACTTTTATCCATTTTAAAACATTTGGGATGTCATCGTCAATACATAAACATAAGCATAAACAGAACTCACATTCATTTACACTAGTGATCTACATCTCTTTTAAATCCCTCAGTGTAAAGTAGCTTCATATCGACACCTGTGATACAAATAAGCTTGAGTGGGTCAGGTTGGGAAACCTGGTGAGTACATAGGGTTTTCAACCCACAATAATATAACTATTATGTTAAACATCAAACAATCAACCCAATTACCCATCCCCATTATCTTCTTTACTCTTAAGGATCTACCCTAAGATTCAGCTATTCCTCGTTCATTCATTCCTAAGGATCATCCTAAGGAATCGGAACGAAATCCATCGTTGTCATGGTTTACTCAACAGGCACTAAGTCGCATAGTCGCCAGGGTTTATACAATAGGCACTAAGTCGTATAGTCGTCAGGGTTTATACAACAGGGTACATCTGGTGGACACGCAGTTCAAAACATCTGGTGAACACGTAGTTCAAAACATCTGGTGAACACGTAGTTCAAAACGTATGGTGAACACTTAGTTCAAAACATATGGTGAACATTTAGTTCAAAAATACCTAGTCAATACGTAGTTCAAAAACACCTACAAGTTACGAGCCTGCTAGTGTTCCACTGGACTGTCTAGAATAGTCCGTGGTCGTCATCTATACTCCGCTAGATGACTAGATCATCAATAACATCGAGGCCTCTCATTATTTTATTTTATCACACAACAACTATTACATCTACCCATGTGTACCCAACACATTTTGTAGATATAAAATACATATACAATTTAAATCATTTAAAACATGTATAAAATCGTTCATCCAACATAGATAGCAAGTATACAGATAATATGCACACATAACATGTAATTTATATAAAATACTTCATATCTATGTGTAAGATGAAAGTAACTATGCACTCACTTGATAAGGTGGTGACTCGGTACTCGGACAGCGCTTCGTTTACTTTAAAATAATTTCCTTCGACGAAACCTAGTATTATTACCACTAGATTTTAGTCTAATATTTACCGTGACTAATTATTAGTTTTATTATTATTATTATTATATAAGCGTTTAAACAATACTTTTCAACCACTATGTACAGACAGGGGCAGACATAAAACATCGGAGGGCAGGACCATTTTGGCATATAGCACTTCTGAAATCCAACAACCCTATGCGGCCCTTTAAACCAGATTCCCCGTACCGCGAGTATTTAAAAAGATATTATAACGACCCTTATATAAGTCATAATAATAGTTCAAATATTTATTAAAAGTTCATAATAACAATACTAATTTTAAATATAAGCTATATTAAAATAGGTAAGCATAACTTACTTACAAGGGGGTTTTAGCTAGGAGTCGGGCTCTGCAGGGGCAGAACTTCGTCGCTGAATCTTTCTAAGAAAGATTCGTGCAGCGCTTCAGCGCTCACCTTACTATACTAAAACTACAGAAAGAGAAGTCGAATCACGAGGGACCGAAATGCTCGGGGGATAAGAAGAGAAAGACTCTTGATTCAAGAGAATGGTGCAAGAAATATGAGAGCCCAAGCCTCTTATTTATAGTAACTGAATTTACAAAAACTACCCTCCATAATTAATTAATGACCTTATAGTTATATAAACGACTAAACACCCTTTCATAGTACTATTTTAAATAGATTTAACGATATTTGTACTAAACTAATGTCGAAAGTACTCAACACTAGTCTTATAATAACCGCATCGTCGATACCTTTCTAATGATATATACATTTGTATATATATATATATATATATATATATATATATATATATATATATATATATATATATATGTATATATATATATATGTATATATATATACGTATATATGATTTATACTTTATTTTAATACGTAAATATGATATTATAATTTGTAACTCGTTCATACGAACTCCATTTTTGACGTTATTTATATCCACACGTTAGTATTTACGAGTACTACAACTTTCATTTAGACGCTGTCGGCTAATTCGCATTCTATCTCAGATTTACAAAACTGTATCGAATTTATCGTGCTCGAAGAGTAGGGACCAAGTTTCATCCATATCTTTAACATAAGAGCTCTACTCTCGACATTCTTTATATCCACGCGTTGGTAAAAACAAGATCTAAAACTTTCATTTAGACTCCATCGGCTAATTCTCGACCGATCTTAAATTTAACAGTAGGAGGAGATTATATTGTTAAATGTCCGCGTAAAATTCATAACTTCTACATACGGACTCCATTTTCATCTGTCTTTTTACCGTTGAGTTCCTATTAATGAGATCTTCAACTATCATTTAGGTCGCGTAGGCCAAAAACCGCTCGAACTAAAATTCGAGTTTCGGGCCGTGCACTACTATGCCAAATCTTAGAAAATTCATAACTTCCTCATACGAAGTCAGATTTGAGCGTTCTTTTTTTGTATGTTCTCGGTTTAACGTATACTAAAAATTTTGTTTAGATCACTAAGGCTAAAAAGTCTTCTACCGTAAATTCACTATTTACGTCTCCCGGTGTCGTGCCGGTTTTGCCGTAAAACTTCGACGGGCCATAACTTCTTCGTTATAACTCGGATTTCGGCGTTCTTTATATGTACGGAACCCTTGTAACATATACTACAACTTGGTTAAGATTAATCTTTCTAAATAATCTTCCATCAAAAACTCATTTTTGATGCTCATCGTCTCTAAATTGACTAGCCCGGATCTGCAGGCGTTACAATTATCTCCCCCTTAGGATGAAACACGTCCCGGAATCATCAATGAAACAGGGCTGTATAATGACTCCGTACGTTATCTCTTTATCCTAGGTAATAATCGTAACTTCAATGTTCTTTCGAATGCGTATTTAACTCCTGATCTTCTTGACTGCAAACAGTGCTTGATCTTGCACCCGTTCTCTATGTCTTGTTAGACTTTCAATCATGACCTTCATGTCACAACCTCGCTCTTTATCAGAGACTCCTTCTTCTTCTTAACAAACTTAAGTTAAGTTTATTTGATTTCCACGATAGACTGATGGGTCGTGTTGTAATGACCTCTCATCGTATGATGCAACGCTTAGACTCAAGTCTCTTAGAGTCAAATTCCAGAATGGAATATACCTACCTTCAAGTTCTAATGTGATATGATCATATTTTAGTATGTAACATTTCTAGCTACAAGCTTCTTACTCCAACAACGATTGCAATACTTCTATTGATTGTTTCGCTTATCTTTTACTTCAATCTTTTGAATTAAGTTGGATGCTACATCGATCTTGGTCCTCTGAACCACGTAACATACTCATCTTAGTCGGAATCGATTTGATATGACCACTAGGGTCGAAATAATCATCTGTCTTAGTCATTACCGAAACAAAGGTAACGACATACACGAACAAAACGGAATCAATTAATAGCTTCTTGGTAACCTTGTGACTTTCCCTGATCCAAGTGCGAGTCCTGTGCTTCCGGTAGTATAGGCCTCTACTACCATTCACACCTACTCATACTCGTCCCAAGTATTGTCTCGCAGCTTTCCAAGTTACTATCACAAAAACAATTTTAACACATAAAAATGTGTCCAATCAATCATAAAATTTTCCCTAGACTTTACTAGGACTTCTTCCATGCGTATCTTCAATCATCAATTCTACTTCAACTCGGTTGGTGATGGAAATGTCAAACGATGGGATAACTTCATGGATTATACAAAAAAAAAATCTTTCTTTCTGCTAATCGAAAGTGTACTCCTCCCGTACTAGACGTATTATTTCTTAGACGCGTTCTAAAGGCAAGATATCACTCTTAAAATATCTTCTGATAGGTATCATTCTATATCGTAAGCCTTCTCATTTCCTCTATTTGCTCAGTCTGCTATGAGTCCTTATCATGACATTCTATACACCAAAGCAGGCGTTCGGTGTATTGAGACGAGAATATAGATAGAGGAAGATTTAGACGCGTATTCCTCCTTATTACTCCAAAAAGTTACATGCCAGTTCTAATATCGTAATTAAACGTTTAGAAACCTGAGCACATAAAATTTCCAGATCTGGTCGGCAACAAACCATAGATCCGATCAAACGATAACATAAGGCATCATAAATCATTTAGCACATAAAAGCATGTTAGGCATTTTCCCTAAATAAGCTAGTGCTTGTGTCTATTTAGGCTTACTTCCTAAAATATATTAGACACACTTCTCACGATCATCGCTTAGCATTCTAAGTTTAAGTCTAGAAATAAATCCTTATTCCTAGTTCGCTTAAACTAATGCTCTAATACCAACTGTGACATCCCCATTTTCCCGGCCAGAAAAGACCGATTTTGTTTCTGCTTTATAAAAATCAGAGTATCTCTTTTAATAAAAATGTTGTGCAATTTGTTCCCAGAAAAACATGATAAATACGTTATCAAGGCATTTCCGAAGAAATGTACTTTTATCCATTTTAAAACATTTGGGATTTCATCGTCAATACATAAACATAAGCATAAACAGAACTTACATTCATTTACACTAGTGATCTACATCTCTTTTAAATCCCTCAGTGTAAAGTAGCTTCATATCGACACCTGTGATACAAATAAGCTTGAGTGGGTCAGGTTGGGAAACCTGGTGAGTACATAGGGTTTCAACCCACAATAATATAACTATTATGTTAAACATCAAACAATCAACCCAATTACCCATCCCCATTATCTTCTTTACTCTTAAGGATCTACCCTAAGATTCAGCTATTCCTCGTTCATTCATTCCTAAGGATCATCCTAAGGAATCGGAACGAAATCCATCGTTGCCAGGGTTTACTCAACAGAAACTAAGTCGCATAGTCGCCAGGGTTTATACAACAGGCACTAAGTCGTATAGTCGTCAGGGTTTATACAACAGGGTACATCTGGTGGACACGCAGTTCAAAACATCTGGTGAACACGTAGTTCAAAATGTATGGTGAACACTTAGTTCAAAACATATGGTGAACACTTAGTTCAAAAATACCTAGTGAATACGTAGTTCAAAAACACCTACAAGTTACGAGCATGCTATTATTCCACTGGACTGTCTAGAATAGTCCGTGGTCGTCATCTATATTCCGCTAGATGACTAGATTATCAATAACATCGAGGCCTCTCATTATTTTATTTTATCACACAGCAACTATTACATCTACCCATGTTTTACCCAACACATTTGGTAGATATAAAATACATATACAGTTTAAATCATTTAAAACATGTATAAAATCGTTCATCCAACATAGATAGCAAGTATACAGATAATATGCACACATAGCACGTAATTTATATAAAATACTTCATATCTATGTGTAAGATGAAAGTAACTATGCATTCACTTGATAAGGTGGTGACTCGGTACTCGGACAGCACTTCGTTTACTTTAAAATAATTTCCTTCGACGAAACCTAGTATTATTACCACTAGATTTTAGTCTAATATTTACCGTGACTAATTATTAGTTTTATTATTATTATTATTATTATATAAGCGTTTAAACAATACTTTTCAACCACTATGTACAGACAGGGGCAGACATAAAACATCGGAGGGCAAGACCATTTTGACATATAGCACTTCTGAAATCCAACAACCCTATGCGGCCCTTTAAACAAGATTCCCCGTACCGCGAGTATTTAAAAAGATATTATAACGACCGTTATATAAGTCATAATAATAGTTCAAATATTTGTTATAAGTTCATAATAACAATACTAATTTTAAATATAAGCTATATTAAAATAGGTAAGCATAACTTACTTACAAGGGGGTTTTAGGTAGGAGTCGGGCTCTGCAGGGGCAGAACTTCGTCGCTGAATCTTTCTAAGAAAGATTCGTGCAGCGCTTCAGCGCTCACCTTACTATACTAAAACGACAGAAAAAGAAGTCGAATCACGAGGGACCGAAATGCTCGGGGGATAAGAAGAGAAAGACTCTTGATTCAAAAGAATGGCGCAAGAAATATGAGAGCCGAAGCCTCTTATTTATAGTAATTGAATTTACAAAAACTACCATCCATAATTACTTAATGACCTTATAGTTATATAAACGACTAAACACCCTTTCATAATACTATTTTAAATAGATTTAACGATATTTGTACTAAACTAATGTCGAAAGTACTCAACACTAGTCTTATAATAACCGCATCGTCGATACCTTTCTAATGATATATACATTTGTATATATATGTGTGTACGTATATATGATTTATACTTTATTTTAATACGTAAATATGCTATTATAATTTGTAACTCGTTCATACGAACTCCATTTTTGACGTTATTTATATCCACGTGTTGGTATTTACGAGTACTACAACTTTCATTTAGACGTTGTCGGCTAATTCTCATTCTATCTCAGATTTACAAAACTGTATCGAATTTATCGTGCTCGAAGAGTAGGGACCAAGTTTCGTCCATATCTTTAACATACGAGCTCTACTCTCGACATTCTTTATATCCACGCGTAGGTAAAAACAAGATCTAAAACTTTCATTTAGACTCCATCGGCTAATTCTCGACCGATCTTAAATTTAACAGTAGGAGGAGATTATACGGTTAAATGTCCGCGTAAAATTCATAACTTCTACATACGGACTCCATTTTCGTCTGTCTTTTTACCGTTGAGTTCCTATTAATGAGATCTTCAACTATCATTTAGGTCGCGTAGGCCAAAAACCGCTCGAACTAAAATTCGAGTTTCGGGTCGTGCACTACTATTCCAAATCTTAGAAAATTCATAACTTTCTCATACGAAGTCAGATTTGGGCGTTCTTTTTTTGTATGTTCTAGGTTTAATGTATACTACAAATTTTGTTTAGATCACTAAGGCTAAAAAGTCTTCTACTGTAAATTCACTATTTACGTCTCCCGGTGTCGTGCCGGTTTTGCCGTAAAACTTCGACGGGCCATAACTTCTTCGTTATAACTCGGATTTCGGCGTTCTTTATATGTACGGAACCTTTGTAATATATACTACAACTTGGTTAAGATTAATCCTTATAAATAATCTTCCATCAAAAACTCATTTTTGATGCTCATCGTCTCTAAATTGACTAGCCCGGATCTGCAGGCGTTACAGCTTGGTCGTCCTCTCGTCCAAGATGCTTCTAGGTCGAAATTAAGATGGAATTTATAATATTTCAGCCAACCTATATTATGTGTCACGTATGTTGCATAAAGCGACAATACTCGAGGGCTTCGAATTCAACAGCTTGGAATGACGTTAGATCGATTTGGCATGTCACACACACTTTCTGATCCTTAGTTCCTTCTTGTTTTGTTCCATCTCAGCTTCCAACTTTTTTTACGCTCCTTTTGCAACATTAACTTCAAATATCTACACAATTGCAATTTCCAAGAACTATGAGTACATTTTGTCTATTTTCGCAGTAAAAACACAATTTAAAGTACTTGATATCGCTTGAAATATATGTATAAAGTAAGCGATATTAATTATATAGAAATTGACTCAGTCTCAACATATAACATAATTGTCAATCCCGTATTGATATAATGAATGACTCACATTGACACCCATCCTAAAATGCATGCACATGTATTATGCCGAAACATTTTAAACTTCATCAACATTTAAAATTTTAAGGAAAACCTTTTCAAAACAACTTTGTATGCAATGCATAAATAGTACATACAGGAAATCATGTTGTATGCATAAACTGTTGGACTAAGGTGTCTAAGGTCCTAACTAAATTGGTATAATGTTGATGAATAAAAGTAAATCCCTTTTTGGGTTGCCCTCATAACTAAGAAATTGTCTAGATTGATTTTAGAGAGAGATAAATGTTTTATTAATACACTATATAACTAATATATTAATTAGAAAAAGTTATAATTAATCTAGAATTAATCATGATTACTTTGGAATTAATTTTGGGTTAATTAGAATTAATTATATGTGACATCCCCATTTTCACGGCCAGAAAAGACCGATTTTGTTTATGCTTTATAAAAATTAGAGTACTTCTTTTGATAAAAATGTTGCGGAATTTGTTCCCAGTAAAACATGATAAATGTGTTATCAAAGCATTTCCGAAGAAATGTATTTTTATTCCTTTTAAAACCTTGGGATGTCATCATCAATACAGAAATATAAGCATAAACAGATATTACATTCATTTACACTAGTGATCTACATCTCTTTTAAATCCCTCAGTGTAAAGTAGCTTCATATCGACACTTGTGATACAAATAAGCTTGAGTGGGTCAGGTTGGGAAACCTGGTGAGTACATAGGGTTTTCAACCCACAATAATTTAATTATTATGTTTAAACATCAAACAATCAACCCAATTACCCATCCCCATTATCTTCCTTACTCTTAAGGATCTACCCTAAGAATCATTTATCCTGCATTCGTTCATTTCGAAGCCCATTGCTTCCAGGGTTTATACGATAAGCACTAAGTCCATAGCTGCCGATGTTATTTGTTAGGCACTAAGTCTATAGCTGCCAATGTTCACTCATATCATCTTTCATCTCTCATCATTCATCTACCACTGTTTTACCCAACATATTCGTAGATATAAAATACATATACAGTTTAAATTATTTAAAACATGTATAAAATCGTTCATCCAGCATAGATAGCAAGTATACAGGTTATATGCACACATAGCACGTAATTTATATAAAATACTTCATATCTATGTGTAAGATGAAAGTAAATATGCACTCACTTGTTAAAGTGATGATTCCAAACTCGGAAAGCACTTCGCTTCTTAACAATATAATTTCCTTCGACGAAACCTAGTATTATTACCACTAGATTTTAGTCTAATATTTATCGTGACTAATTATTAGTCTTAGCATTATTATTATTATATAAGCGTTTAAACAATATTTTCCAACCACTATGTACAGATAGGGGCCAGACATACAACACCGGAGGGCAGGACCATTTTGGCATATAGCACTTGTGAAATCCAACAACCCTATGCGGCCCTTTAAAAAAGATTCCCCGTACCGCGAGTAGTTAAAAAGATATTATAACGACACTTATATAAGTCATAATAATAGCCCAAATATTTATTATAAGTTCATAATAACAATACTAATTTTAAATATAAGCTGTATTTAATATAGGGTAAGTATAACTTACTTACAATGGGTTTTTGCTAGGAGCCGGGCTCTGCAGGGGCATAACTTCGTCGTTGAATCTTTCTAAGAAAGATTCTTGTAGCGCTTCAGCGTTTACCTTACTATACTAAAACTACAGAAAGAGAAGTCGAATCACGAGGGACCGAAATGCTCGGGGAATAAGAAGAGAAAGACTCTTGAATCAAGAGAATGGTGCAAGAAATATGAGAGCTAGAGACTCTTATTTATAGTGACTGAATTTTCAAAAACTATCATCCATAGTTACTTAATGAGCTTATAGTTATATAAATGACTAAACACCCATTTATAATACTATTTTAAACAGATTTAATGATATTTGTACTAAACTAATGTCGAAAGTACTCAACATTAGTCTTATAATGACCGCATCGTCGATACCTTTCTAATGATATATACATATGTATATATATGTAGACGTATATATGATTTACGCTTTATTTTAATACGTAAATGTGCTATTAAAAATTATAACTCGTTCATACGAACTCCATTTTTGACGTTCTTTATATCCACGCGTTGGTATTTACGAGTACTACAACTTTCATTTAGACGTCGTCAACTAATTCTCATTCTATCTCAGACTTACAAAACTGTATCGAATTTATCGCGCTCGAAGAGTAGGGACCAAGTTTTCGTCCATATCTTTAACATACGAGCTCTATTCTCGACGTTCTTTATATCCACGCGTTGGTATTTATGAGTACTACAACTTTCATTTAGACTGCATCGGCTAATTTTCATTCTATCTCGAATTTACAAATCTGTATCGAATTCGCCGCGCTCGAAGAGTAGGGACTAAGTTTCGTCCATATCTTTCGCAACGAGCTCCATTTTCGACTGTCTTTTTATCGTTGAACTCCTATTAACGATATCTTCATTTCTCGTTTAGACTTTTTTGGTTAAAAATCGACCAATCTAAAATTCGAATTTCGGGTTGTGCACTGTTGTGCTAAATCTTAGAAAAATCATAACTTCCTCATACGAAGTCAGATTTGGACGTTCTTTTTATGCACACTCTCGGTTTAACATATACTACGACTTTCGTTTACATCACTAAGGCTAGAAAGTATTTTATCGTAAATTCACTTTTTACGATTCCCAGTGTCGTGTCGGTTTTGCCGTAAAACTTCTACGGGTCATAACTTCTTCGTTATAACTCGGATTTCGGCGTTCTTTATATGTACGGAACCCTTATGAAATATACTATAACTTGGTTAAGATTATTTATTCTAAATAATCTTCTATTAAAAAGTCATTTTTGACGCTTATTGTCTCTAAATTGACTAGCCCGAATCTGCGGGCATTACATTATAAGTTGAAGGACTATAGTTGTAATTGTTCAAAAGTTGAGAAAATGACAGGTTCTAGAACCCTCCTGCATGGGACGGTTTTGAGGTTGCTCTTGGAATCTTCTGGAAGCCTTCATATGGATAATCAAGGAACTAGATAAATTACCTTATTTGAAATAATATTATTTTATGTTCAGATTAAGGTTTCTAGGTGTTTCCTAATCAGCTATAAATACAGTCTTAAGACTTGGAATTTTTGGCCAAGCTTTCTAAGAGATCATATCCGAAAATTCTTACCTCTCTCTTAAATCTTCTAGGGTTCTTATGTTGTGGGTGTGGACCATTAAGGCTTGCACACAATTGAAGCTAGTTTTCAAGAGAGTATTGGATTGATCAAAGGTTTTGTTTACAATAACAAATGAGAGGTATCTAATTATCCTTGTGAATTTTGATTTCTATTAGGGTTAGAGTTTTGTTGTTCAATACTATGTTGCTTCAACAGAGTTATGACATAGATCAAGTTAGGTTGCATGTACCCTTACGATTTTAAGGTATTTTTCGCATTATTACATGTAAATCCCATCAGAAACAACATATAGATCGTCAAACAACTTATAGCTTATTAGTATATAATATCATATGAAAACTTTTAAAGTAGAAAATCACAGTAAGGGACATATGCTTCCGGTAAATCATCTTAGTCCAATGCTTAGCAAGGGATCACACTATTCTTTACTTGAACTACACTTCTTTGAGATTTATGTTTCCCAATCACCACCTAAGTTCATCATGTTGGTTGTCAAAAGACCAAAACACCTTTCTATGAGTCAATTGAATATCCTAAGTTCACAATGCTCCTTAAGTATCCTAATATGAATTATGGAAGTCAAAGGAGACGAAAGGAATGAACAATACTCAAGATACAAGCAAAGCACAAAAACACATCAACACAAACCGTGTCATGCGTACACACTTTTTATGCAAATTTTTCCAAAAGGCTATATATAAGACCCTTTGCACTAGAAACCTCAAATAAGAATCAAATTACTCAAGGATATTTGAATAAATGTTATTAAACTTCAAATGAACATAAGAAAGGATCCATAATGGTTTATATCAAGGCTCTCAAAATCGCGATCTTGATCGTAGGATTGTACGATCCTACGATCCTAGGTGTGAAAAACGAGTCGGGTTGTACTTGGGGTAGGATCGCTGGTAGGATCGTAGGATCATAGGTAGGATCATAGAATCGGGATCTGATCCGATCCTATCTTCCCTTGATTTTTTTTTGAGAAAAATGAATTTACCACTTTATGTCTTTTATCCTTTATCAGTTTACCGTTTATCATTTTATGTTATGAGTTGTGACTAATGTTTTGAAGTTTTTATAGTTAAAATTATGTTTTATTTTATGAGTTGTGACTACGTAGGATCCCGGTCTTGACAACCTTAGTTTATATCCTTAGATTGGAATCTAATCCACACAACATTACAACACTTCATTGAAGCTCAAATAAGCATGCATACTTCAAATGAGACTCTAGATGCATAAATTGCCACACAATTCATCAAATGATGATGGAATATCATAATTGGATGTGAAAATGAAATCATAACATCAATCTAAACTTGAAACATGGATCCATAATCACTAGGATTATGAAATCCACAATTTAACTCCATGGAAGTTAGATTTTGAATCAATTTCTATAATTTAACAATACGATACATGAATAGATAAATGAACCAAGGAATTGAACTGAGATATATAACCCAATCGATGAAATCAATCTCATATCATTGCTATGTATCATGAAATTAGAATTTGAAGATCTACGGCTTAAAACCCATCAAACAACACCCAAACTCTCTAATCTCGCAACCACCTTTTAGTTGGAGCTTGGAGATGGATCGAGATATGAAATCATCATTTAAAAATCATATGAAATTCATGATTGGAAGAGGAATTCAAATTACAAAACCCACCAAATTCTAAAACAAAAACTTGAAGAGAGGGATGAATAAGACACCTTCCAAGCTTAGGTGGTTATAAGAGGAATTTATCAATGTTTCACCCACTAGCTTCAAGCTTGACACACTAATGGATTGAAGATGGAAAACTCATCAATAGGGGAAAATAGGTAGCTGAATTCTTTCATGAGGAAGAAGGACGAGAGAGTAGGAGCTCAAATATCTAACAACTATTGCAATGTTGACAACTACGATCCCTTATTTTAATTATTCTTTCAATTTGTCTCAACAACTCACTAGCAGCTTAGAAATATTCACATAAGGTACTTCCCCATCATAACCTCTACAAGCTTGGTCTTACTCACTCACTTGGTCACATACCTAGTCCAAATACAACTTTCCCTAACCTGTCACATTTGAACCCTTGTTACTAAAAGTATACCATTAACACCAAAATTCTAACATATTTTACATATCAACTAATAATAAGACTTATTATTATTATTATTATTATTATTATTATTATTCCCAATTATTTATTTTATTTGTTTACTTAATTTTTTTTCATCTTTTACCAACAGGCCTCAAAAGTTAAGCCTAAAAACATGATGTTACAATATATTGTTTTGAAGTATAGAAGCTTATGTACTAAACTTTTGACATTGTTTAGGACTAAATTACATATACCACTTGTTCTTTATCCATTGTTTTTCTGGTTACACGAGATTATCTTCTCGGATAAATCATGGGAACACCAGTTCCTTACTTATTCTGACAACAACGATTTCCGAAAAAGAGAACGAATTATGTGATTAAAAAGTCAAAGAATAAATCATATGCATGATTGAAGAAATTAAAGAGCTTTTAGGATACATGATTTGATGAAGGAAGTTGATTTTCATAGAAAACGGTGTAGCTTATTGGGTTTAATACCTAAACTTGTATACTTAACAAAAATGTATTCACTTTACCCTAATAAATATTATATGAGCCTAAAAAACAAATATGATGAGACTTTTTATAAAATTATTTACATAAGTATTGTTAATAACTTAATTAAAACAAAATAATCCGGAGTGGACAATGATTAGATAATGTCTGTGACAACCGTCAAAATTCGGTCAAGTCAAAGTCAAACAAAGTCAACAAGTCAAACCGGTCAACTCCAATAATCCTTGTATGTTAGGGTTTACGTTATGTAATCACTATACAATTCGCTATTTTAATGAGAAATCATCATTTGGAAAGTTCATGTGTTTGATTTTCCTTAGCCTTAACAGTGCTAAACAACGAACCAAAGCGATAAAACACTATTGCACAATCATCGGGATTGTGTACGACACTAAAACACGGTTTAACGGGGTTTACGAACCTTGCGTTGTGAAGCCGGACACTCAAATTAATCACAAACGAAACCTCTCTAAATCGTTTTCAGTCTATCTCTTTCTATTTGAAATCTCTCCCAAATCTCTCTCAAAAGTTACTTTAACTTTTTGTAATCATTTGGGTCATATCGACCCTTAACCGGGTCAAAAATCGCTTGAAACGGGGTAAAAACGGGTAAAATAGCCTTAAGGACCTGGAACTGAAGCTTCAGGACCGAAGCCTCTCATCCGAGGCCTCGGATCCGAAGCCTCTCATCAGGACCGAAGCTGAAGCCTCTCAGGAGACCGAATCCGAAGCCATCAGACCGCAGCCTCGCATGCGAGGGTCCGAATCCAGCCTCCATGCGAGGGGTCTCGCAGACGGCCCTTTTTACCGGTTTTTCGACTACGACTTCGTTTTAACTCCGTTTTTCATTATTTTAACGTGAGATTTTCACCCAAAACTATATTTTATAAACTAAGGCCCCAAAATATATAAATCTCCAGGGTTTTTATAAAAATATATTAAAAGAATTAGTGGTTGAACTAATTATTGAGGGAATATTTGCTTTTCCTTAATTTGTGGCAAAAGCAAACCACCACCACCTCACTCTATGATCAGCCACTCTTTCCCACTACCCCTTATCTCCTTAGTGGACCTTTACACCCAATCTCCAGCTCTTCCCACGTTCTAAGAGCTGGAGGATTGATCCTCTCTCCTCATTCTCCATAAAGTTCTTTCATTCTACACTTAGCAACCAAAGGACACTCTCCAAAATTCTCTCATCTTTTCTCTCAACTTTAAGAACTTCAAGGCTTTCTTCTGGGATTCCTTTCTTCAATTAGTAAGTATCTTCATCATTCATATAATTATTACACTCCATTCTACTCAAATCATTGATATCTTACACAAATTCCATCTTATTCGGTGTTAGATTCTCGAATCATCAAGACATCTTCTTAGTGTTCTTGGGTTGAATACTTCCTCTCTCTCACTTTCATCTACTGAAACCACATAAGGTGAGTTCATACCCCTACATTTACATGTTTTTCTTAAGTTTTAAGGGCGGAATACAAGTAAAATCATCAAGAACACAATTAAACTTTTTCTATCAGATTACATCAGAAAAGATGAACTTCGATCACGGACTGTTTTGGTCAACTTAAATATTTTAGTTTTCAAAACTGTTCCAGGTGCAAGTAGTTCAAACTCTTAGCTTTAAAATGGCTACTTGCACATCTCCATATGATTTTTCTACAATTTATGGTGATTTTTACAAAACTGCCTGTCATTTCAGAGGCAAACCCGGACCAGTCTGTGATTATGAACATTTTCACCTCTGTTAGAGATCACTAAAAATCATGATAAAATTTACGATCAAACTAGACTCATATTCCAAACTCTCAGAGTTTGCGGATTTGGATTTAGAGCTTTGATGATTTTTCTATAAATTTTCTAAGAACAGTAACAGAAACTGTATTCAACGAAAAGTTGCTGTCAATTTCATTTCACCTTGTAACATGTTGAGCAAGGTGTATATCTTTATGTGATTATATGTTATTGCAATATATGACATTTCATCTTAATATTTAGACACACATCAGTTTACAAATGGATTTGGACATATAAAATATAAAGAATAACAAGTGATTATAATCAAAGTACAACCGATACATTCAAACATTTAATAAACTATTTTGAATATAGTTTGCATACATTACTACGTACTACCCTTGGTTGATAAACTATAATAGGTATAGTTTATGATACATTACATAACACATACATTTAAAAAGGGTACATTTATACAAAGGATATTTTCATTAAGCAAGGTACGGCCATACGGTACCAAGTTTTCATAACACGTAATTCCGTTAATGACTTTGTGAGACATTTACTTCAAACTACCATTAAGTCCTGTATTGTAACCAGAGTCTCCTTGAGGGAGAGCGTGATAGTTGTGTATAGATCTATATTGGGTTTGACAAACCCACACCTAAACTGCATGCAACAGTTAGACCGATAGGTCTGGGGTGACAAATGTCATAACATTTCCGACGCCTGAAGAACGTCGTTTTAGGCAACCTTGGTCATAGTATGGTTATAATAAACTCACATAAAGTATTAATAAACATTGGAATTTACGGGAACTTCATTAAAATTTAACGAGTTTATGTCGATTTAAACTTGCATTGTTTTACTATAAATATGACAAATTACTTGTACATTTCGGTCTTTGGGTTTTAAGACTACATTTACACATTAAGGAAAATATTAGATTTTTTTAACACAAATACTACTTTTACAAACGAAAGGCTTTTAATAATACCAAACAAAAGCTTATGAACTCACCAACCTTTGTGTTGACACTTTTTCAAACAACTTGTATTCTCAGGAAATCATTAAACAGGTAACCAAGTGCTTTTGAGGATGGGGCGCTAAGGCGTCTACTATTTCATATTTTGTCAACATATTGTAATTGATTCGTAAACATGTAATTCATACAATGATGTCACTTTATCAATTATATATATGTTGGTTGTGTTTGCTTCAATTACTATTACAATTGTTGTTATGATACTATACATGAAGTCCTCCACCCCCGGACGTTTCCGCCATCCTTGGTTTGGGGGTGTGACAATGTCTATGTTAAAAGCATTCAAAATAGGAGCTCTTTTGAAAGCTTTTTAAAATAAAATAACTTTTGAATTTTTTTAAAAAAAAAACTATTAGAGTAATTGTTTCAAACTAAAGCTTAGGAGAGCTTTTTCATAGCTTTTTGTGTAACATATACTTATATAGAGCATTTTGAAATAGTTTTTTATGGTGCTACAATGTGTTTTTTCAAATTTATTAGCTTTTTGTTTCTTATATACAATAGATAAATGAATAAAATAAAATATATACTTTTTTGGAAAAGCTTTAAGCCTCTAACCATAGAACTTGTTAATTAAAAATAGGATGATGACTTATAATGGTAACGGATTTTTACTTTTATTCCGGCTTACTTATTTGTTTTGTTCATCATGTATCATTAGACTTTTTTCTAGTGTTAAAAAAAACCATTATGACCAGTTTTATACTGTTTTCAACGACTTTGACATCTCTGGTGACTGTGGTTATCTTCTACGGTGAGTCTCCTGACAACATGATTTTTCTGGAAAGTTCTTGGCATATAGATAAGACATTTAAGAAAAATCAGGATATTTTTTTGAAGACAATTTTTGGAAATTTTCTTGAAAATAATTTTGGTTTCAAATGATTTAGGAACTCAAGAGCACATGATCATAAGAAATCAAGATCTGCAAAGCGAGTTGAACACATTTTTAGTTCAGACGATTTAAAGAACATATCACTAAAGTTTCATCCATGGCGGAAACAAGATTTGTTCTTGAGATCTGTTCAAGAGATATGTTCAACTGTTTTTATGGTGAGTTCATTAGAACCGAGATATGTTCTTGAGTTCATCAGAAACAAAAAACTCATGTTCAATAATCAGTTCTTTAAAAATATAGAAAAATCGAGATTCAAGGGAGAGTCGTCGAGATTCGGTATATGAAGTGTCAAGAACTCGCCGGAAAATTCATGTTGGACGAAGAAGATGACTGAAGAGCCGTTGGAGATGCAAAAGTTCCCGAAAACCGATTAAAACCAATAATAATGATACTTTTTAACATTAAAGAATCCAATGGTAAATGGTGTATAAAAATAAAAAGTGACTAAAAGTAGGGAAAAAAATGAAATTTCGTTACCCCTAAATCATTATTTCAATAAAAAAATCTTATTGAAAAATCTTAGTTTTGAAAAAAAAAAAGAAAAAAAAAAACCTCATTCAATAGCTTTTTCAAAATTTAAAAGCTTATGTTTGAAAATACTCTCAAAAACTTTTATTGCATACACAGTTAGGTGCTGTTTGTTTTTTCTGAGGCAAAATGTCTGCAGTCTGCGGACCACATCTGTAGACCTCTGCGGTAGAAGAGGTGGACCAAACGTCTGCAGTCTGAAAAAAGAAAACTGTTTGTTTTTTTAACATCTGCGGGCTACTAAAATAAACTGAAATCTAAATAAACTGATTTTTTTAAACTTCAAAGTGATTTTTTAATATTTTTATGACTTTGTTATAAATAATTAACGAATCTAGATCAACTTTTATGTATTATTGTATAAAAAATAAAAATAAAAATGATATGAACGAGGTTTTATGGCCGCGCGTTGCGGCGGTACTTTAAGCAATGAAGTTTAAGTTTCACATTGTTTAATAAAATTTATTTAAATTTTTTGATGAAAAGTGTATGAATTATGTGTTTTGGTATGTTAAATTTGTTAAATGGTTATGCAAAAAGATATAACACTTATAATATAAATAAAAGCTGAATAAACATATTTACATAAACAACTTTACATAGTTGTAGACATATTTAGAAGGGACATTGATATTCAACATATTTTAAGTAATGACAACAGTAGCAGTTCTTCAAAAGGGGCAAAAGTAGCAGTTCTTCAAAGGTTTCAACAAAATACACGGTAGTAACAACCCATGATGTAACAAAATATCGCAGCGACAACTGTCCCAAACGTTTTTACATAGCACGCCAGCTCTCCAAAGTTTTTGTAGAAAATATGGCAGAGCCTCAAAAGTTAATCATATTTCCTGTGACATTGTTCAAAAAGCATAAATAAATATTGAATATAGGAAATACTAAATAATTGATAGACAATCCATGATATTACAGATATACCTTACTGAACTGCATGACATGGAGCACAACTACTTGTCTTTTCCTCGTGAACCAACACGGGTTTTGTTGTTCACGTTTGCTGCATCAACACATTTTTTTGCTTCTTAACCAACTTACCATATGTTTGGTCAAGAGAATCTGCAAAAACCTTCAATATTATTTTCCAAATAATAAAAAAATATTATATGTATATATATATATATATATATATATATATATATATTCCTAAAATAGATTCTAGAAGAAACGATTAGTAAGATTTATGTACCTTCAGATGATGTTTGGAAAAGTTGTATCTGGACAGATTTCATTTGGTGATGTTTAGTTTCAGCGGAAGCGGGTGTGATGGGTGATGTTGTGAGACGCTCTTGAAAGGCTTTTGCTGGAGTAACAGAAGCAGTAGATGGAGGATCAGTTGATGTAGTGGGTGTTTTTTTTGATGATGCTGAGGCAGTTGGTTGGTTGATAATGACTGTTTCTGTGTGACTTTCTTTTTATGGAGAAACTATATCTTCAAAAACAGCATCTGCTACAAAGTCTTTAGCACCCGGCCTACAGAATCTTGCGAATCGGAATTGAATTATTTTTGGCTGGCCTATGAGAATGGTGAGTGGTGCAGGCAATGTGTACGGATCAGTGTATCCATGATGATCAATGAGTGTGTTGCAATCTGTTTGGAACAACATTCTAGCTGCAGCATCAAAAAAGACTATCTTTGCTTGAGCGGTCTCATCTGCGATGTGTGCTGTGATAAAAAACCTGTTGATACGATTATTAGACATATGTATGTTAAGATGATTATATACTCAAGTAGTTGACATAAAAAACATAGTACTTACAAATTGTTTGGTTTAGCAACTTGATCATGATCTTCGCATGGAAGTGTGTTTCCTCTTTTTTGAAGTTTTTTACGACATTCATGACATGCTTTATAAAACCAACCCTTGCTTGCATCTAAGCTAACCAGAGATGCTTTGCAAGTGAACTGAGCTCCCTATAATATTATCTATATTAAATTTAAAACTATAAAATTTGTATATATATTTTAAGATAAGAGAAGGTTTGATGGCTTACTGCATAACGGTTTGGGTTTTGAGATAGCAAGTCTACCAATGGAAACCTGTTTCTTTTCTTTTCGACTTCTACATCTTTACTTTTTTGGTATTGTATCTTGAGTATAGGGTTTTGATTATGTCGTTCGACAAACCTAAAAGAGAAAATGAACTGTAAGATATGTCACAAAGTTATATAAATATGAATAAAGAACTTACTCAGCAGCCATTGCAGCAGCCTCGGGAATAGTGGGGTTGATGTAAATATATGAGGCTGGAGTTGCTGTCAGTTGCAAATTTCCTATTAAAGAAACCAACATAACAATGTTGTTAATTACAAAATAAAAGAAAAATAAGCAAAAATAATAAGGTTGGGGCAGTTTCTATAAATGTTGCTAAATGCAAGAAATAGGAATGTACTTTAATCTGATTTTCTAATATAGCATAATACTTTAAACTTTATTTCTCTTTCTTTTTAAATAAGTGTTTTTCTTTATTAAGCATTGTACTTTGAAAGCAAAATGCTTCAATACAATAAAATGAGAAAAATATACCTAGATACTGTGTGACTTTCATTGAAGTAATAGCAACAATAACAGGAGAAGGTAATGCTTCGATAGCTTCTTTATCAAATGAGTTAGCCGCCTCATCCCAGAAAGTTGTCTCAATCATTGTTCCACTAAACATACATATTTCAGATATTAAATATGATATGCTTGGTCTTTGTTAGATATATGAGATAGAAAATACCTCAAATTTTCTAGTTTGAGTTTCAAAATTGCATTTCCTTGAGTTCTGACTACTTCATACACATTTTCAACTCTTCCGATATAATCTTAACACAAATATAACAATTTTGTGATTTTAAAAGATATATATATATATATATATATATATATATATATATATATATATATATATATATATATATATATAAGTATTACATACCTGTGAGTGTCTTATGGTTATCAAGCCTTGCACCTAATTGACCATATGCAAGAAAATTGAAGTAGTACACAGGAAATCCATCATCACGTATTTCTTCAAATTTTGCTGCCCTGCCTAGCTTGATTTTGGTTTTGTGTGGGACAGTAACAAAGAAAGTATTTGCATTGTCACACACATAGTTGCTTACAGAGTAACAACCATCCATCCTGATTATCGAATCAAAGTAGCCTTTATCTCCCAGACAACCACATGCTTCTATTGCATCTCCCTGCCAAAAATGAATGGTTTTATATGTATATGTATAAGTATCTAACATAGAATTGATTATAATTGACAATTGCATGTAATATTATGGTGAATGCACTCACACTTTTATCAAGGAATATGTAGCAACATTCAGCTTTTTTCCCATATGATAACCATTTCCTAATGACTTTTATTTCTATTGGCTTGTCTCCATCACCAGGGTTTAAGTTTGCTACCATACTTGTATCCATTTTTGTAGAATCTGTGAAGTTCAAATTAAAATGAAAAATCAACAATTAATTTTTTTCCCATAAAAGATTGGAATTTTTTCTATTACAGGGATCCTTTCTGCAAGTTTATTATTACAGGTACTCTTTTATACACAAATGATGTTGAATAATTAATGACTAAAAGTTAACTATTAGATGGAACCTTTCTGTAACTTTACTACTACACATGAACTATTTATGTAACTTTGTTTCAGATTATTTGTATAATTCAGTTAAAATATAAATGCAGAAAAATGCAAGAAATTTTAAACTAAATTTTAAAAAATAAGCAACAATTGACAACATACTTTTAAACTTTGGGCTATAAAATCATGTTACCTGGATAGTGTTTAAAAGTTGGTTTAAAATTTCTTGCAGTTCCAGAAATAAGCATTAAAAAATCGGTTTAAGCTTTTAAAAGTTTTCTTTATAAGTACCTATACGTATAAAAAGACAATGTTTATGTAGTTGTGGATATATATTTCATTATCACATTAGAATTAATAATTCAGAGACTAAGACCGTAAAAAAAAATTAAAAAAAACTTGTAGACTAATATATTGATATGATAATTAGGCATGAATATATTGGAAACATAGATTCAACAAAATTAATTAACGAAGAGAACTAACCTGGAAGACAGGAAGCCGATATGTGGAAAAAGTGAAATCGCATGAAGTGTTTTATCTGGTAATAAGGAGTGGCTGGTGGAAAAATCACGAAATCTCCAAATTGAGATCGAAGAGAACCGTACCTAGAAGATTGCGTGAGGAAAAGAGGGGTAAGGCTGATTGGTTCTATCGTACCTGGAAGATTGCGTGAGGGAAAGAGGAAACAGTGAGCGAAGCGTGGGCATTGTACTGGGCCTGATGCTATATGCGAAAACCTTTTTTTTATAAATTGAATTTTTGATTTTAGGGATAATAAATTGAATTTTTGATTTTAGGGATAAGGCTTGAACGTTATTTAGTTGTTTTTTCATCTAATTTATATTTTTAAATTTTCTGTTATCTAATGTAAGTTATAAGGTTTATCATTTAGTTATTAATTTTTTGTAATAAGGTTTAAAATAGAAGATAGAAAAATAAATAATAAAAAAAACGTGATTAAGATTTCTTTTATTTTTTGTATAGTTATCAAGCCTAAAGTCTTCATAGCTTGATAAATCTTTTATCAGAACAGAAGAAAACATAGACCGCTGCTCTATTATCATAACAACTTTAAGAAACATGATTTATAGAAGAAACCAATTTTTTTTTCCTTTTTTGGTCCCTATTTAACTGTTTCATAATATTTTTTGGTCTATTTACCCCTTTCATGTGCCTTACAGAGGTATTTTTTATTATAAAGAAGGAAAAGACCAAAAAGCCCATGTGTGCAGGTGCGAGCCACGTCAATGAGGTTAATTAAATCGAACAGTAAAAAGGGAAAGCGACCATTTTTTGGACCAAAACCAAAAAAGACTCAAAATCATGAAGGGCAAAAAAGTAAATGACACAAATCGGTTACCTGTATTTGATAATTCTGACCTGTGTTCTTGTAGTACATCAAAAGTAGAACACCAAAAAGGCAAAAACTGCCAAGAAAAAATAAAAAAAAGTTCTTTTGGGTATATAAACATGTGGAAGAGTGCAACATCATTAACACTAAAAAAAACCAAAATAGCAATAGGAGGGGTTTATAAGTCTGTCCATTTTTTTCCTTTTACTTATATAATTTCAAAACATAACTCATTAAGATATTTTAGTTACATTTTTTCTCTATTACTTATATATTATACAAAATCATGTAACATAATTACCTTGCAACTGTTTGATTCCTTCCACCTCTATCTTCAAACTTCAATATTACCAACATCATCGGTGCTACTGCTGCGGAAGGTGATTTTTTTTAAGTCAATGAAGAAGAAGCTCCATATCTACAGCCTAAAATAGGAAGGACTTCAAATAAGGAATTTTTTTTCCCAAAAAATGAAAATTCAGTTACATGTTATTTTTGAGTGAAGTAACTCTAATACTAAGTACCAAACAACGGTCATTACGTAAATTTTTTCATTAAGTTTTAACATTTTAAGCAATAAATCACAAAAGTGCTTAACTACCAACCTGTGCAGATTCTAATTTTGCTAAAAAATTTGAGAAGATAATATTTTTTGTACAATTAGATGGCTGGTCCTCTTGTCTTTTAATCAGTATTTTGAGACCAGCTGCTGATGTAGCCCTAGATGTGCAACATACAATTGCCCGTGGCTGAAAATTGGATGAGGAAGATAAATTCCTATCTTGTTTAAAGACTGGCCTTGGCTCTTGTTGATCGTCATGGCATAACAAACTCTAACTGGGAATTGTTGAGTGTGAAGCCATTGGGGTAGTCAAAAGAAGTGGCAGGAAACAAGGACTCTCATGTGAACATGGAAAAATTGTTACGGCTGCAGAATTTCAACAATGGTGGCCTTATCAATTTCACATGTATGTGAATGGAAGAAAAGGCTTACGACTCAAAATATTATAAATAGGCTTCTTCCTTTCATTTGTAAAACTTGTATCTAGTGTAACACAGAAAGAGTGCAGATTAGCATCAAGAAATGTAAATTCCTAGTTACCGGTGGACGTAGGTCAGAGAAGGACCGAACCACGTTAAATCCCTCATGTTCATCCTTGTGTTCTTGTTTTTCGTGAGCTGTGTGTGTGTTTAGAGTCGTGTGTTAAGTGTCTCGATCCTAACAAGTGGTATCAGAGCAAGGTTGTAGCTCCAGAAGGTGATTTTAAGTTTTTGGTCGAAATTTTTTTCGTCAAAAACGATTTTGGTGTATACCGTTGGAAAGGTCTCGTTCCGAAGATTCCGAAAATATTTTTTTCTGAATTTTTTGACCATCGGAAGACGTCCAAATCGCCGGTCAAAGGTTGCCGGAATAGTTACCGGAAAAAACCAGTTTCGCCGGAGAAGACGACACTGTAGCACCGAAGTTCCGCCGGAGAAGAGGACACTGTAGCACCGAAGTTCTGCCGGAGAAGACGACACTGTAGCAGGCACTGTAGCACGACGTCAGCGGTGACGTCAACAGAACTGTAGCAAGCACTGTAGCACCACGTCAGCGGGCACTGTAGCAACACTGTAGCAGATTTGAAAAATTGCAGTTTAGCCCCTGAACTTTCAGAAAATTGCAGTTTAGCCCCTGAACTTTCAGAAAATTGCAGTTTAGCCCCTAATCTTTCAGAAAATGGCAGAAAACAGTAAGCTTCAGATTGAGAAGTTTGATGGGAAAGATTTTGGTTGGTGGAAGATGCAAATTGAAGATTTGCTCGTGCAGAATGACTTGGACGCAGTTTTAGGTGAAAAACCGGAGGCGATAACACAGGCAAACTGGGAGATTTTGGATAAGAAGGCCAAGGCATTTATTAGACTGACGTTGTCAAAGGATGTTGTCTTCAACATTTTGAAGGAGACCTCGGCAAAGGGAATCATGGAGGCATTGTCTAATATGTACGAGAAGCCGTCGGCAGCAAATAAAGTCTTCCTGATTCGGGAGCTAGTCAACACGAGGATGAGGGAAGGAAGTTCAGTTATAGTACACATCAACAATTTGAACTCGATTTTATCCAGACTTGGGTCAGTGGGAATAAAATTTAAGGACGAAGTTCAAGCTTTACTACTGTTATCATCATTACCTGACAGTTGGTCCGGAACAGTTACAGCCGTTACTAGTTCCTCAGGATCAAAAGAGCTCACTTTTGAGGGAATTCGGGATTTAATTCTAGGCGAAGACGTCAGACGAAGAAATTCCGGGGAATCATCAAGTGAACAATTGAATGCGGTCAGAGGTAGAAAAAATAACAGAGGTAGTGGGAGCGGGAACAGGAGAAGGAGTCAGTCGAGGACTCGAAATGATGTGACTTGTTGGAACTGTAAAGAGGTTGGACATTTCAGGAATCAATGTCCAAAAGACAAGAAATAAGTTAACGCTGCAGTAGACCATTCAGATGATGATGTTTTGATCTGTAGTGTGGAGAGCAATGTGGATTCCTGGGTTATGGATTCGGGTGCTTCATTTCACGCTACCCACAGCCGTGAAGCACTGCAGAATCTAAAAGAAGGAGATTTTGGTAAGGTAAGACTGGCGAACGATGAGGTTCTTGATGTGACGAGCATAGGTGACTTAGTTTTGAAGACTCCAGTTGGTCCATGGACTTTGAAGGATGTCCGGGTAATTCCAAGTCTGAAGAAACAGTTGATTTCTGTTGGGCAGTTGGATGAACAGGGACACGAGGTTAAGTTCAGGAATGGGCAGTGGAAGGTTGTCAAAGGAAATCTTGTGATAGCTCGTGGACATAAGAGGGGTTCATTATATATGGTCAGTTTACCGTCTGAGGGAGTAACCGTCCCAGTTCAGAAGAAAAACAAAATCGTCGTGGACAGAAGAAGGTTGCTTTGCAGATGGCAAACCCAGAGTCACAGGTCAGATTCAGGTTGAACGTGTTTGGAACGGTTCAGAAAAACCAGTCAAGGGCATTCATAGCAGTGGGAGCAAGGGTTGTGCTTCAACTAGAATACCCAGAACACAGTGGGTTAAGAGAACCAGTATTCCATCTGTAAAAGTCTCTCCAGATTATCTGCTTCACATGGAGAGTGTCGTTTGTTCTCAGGATGTTCCAGGATCGGGCAGTTCATTTCAGTGGGAGCCGGTGGAGACAGAGAACAGTTCAGTGGCAGACTTAGCCATGACTGATGTGTTGGAGCTAACGGAAGCTTCAACTAGCCTTCAGGTAAATTGAAGAGAAGGCCAGGGTAACTAGGAAGGAGTCAAGATCAAAAAATTTTACAAAAATACAGATACACAGTTGAAGCAATGGTGAAGATTGTTTCGTGGCTTCAAGTGGGAGATCGTTGAGTGTGAAGCCATTGGGGTAGTCAAAAGAAGTGGCAGGAAACAAGGACTCTCATGTGAACATGGAAAAATTGTTACGGCTGCAGAATTTCAACAATGGTGGCCTTATCAATTTCACATGTATGTGAATGGAAGAAAAGGCTTACGACTCAAAATATTATAAATAGGCTTCTTCCTTTCATTTGTAAAACTTGTATCTAGTGTAACACAGAAAGAGTGCAGATTAGCATCAAGAAATGTAAATTCCTAGTTACCGGTGGACGTAGGTCAGAGAAGGACCGAACCACGTTAAATCCCTCATGTTCATCCTTGTGTTCTTGTTTTTCGTGAGCTGTGTGTGTTTAGAGTCGTGTGTTAAGTGTCTCGATCCTAACAGGAATTGCTTTCTTTTGAAAACGAATGGTAATTCTTTATCAGTATGATTCAAAGTGATTCGAGGTATATAAACTTTGTGGCCTATCTGAACTCCAGTGATGACTTCTGCCTGAATAAGTCTTGGTAGAAGCTGTGTGATAATCATCCTAGTTCCATTGCAGAGCCCTTCCATCTGATTCATGTTGCAGAGTAACATGATTGGAATACCAACTTTTAGTTGAAGACGGTGAGTAGGGAAACCACTGAAGTTAAGCAGGTTCAAATATTCAGACGGATAAAGAACCTCTGTATCCCCTCTATCATTCGCATGTGGAATAATTGAGTCGAAACTTAGATAAACAATAGGTTTCCCTGGCAGATTACACAATATGAGGTTGTTAATTTCATCTGCAGTTTCATTTTTAGGGCAAACAATGGCTTTGTCACAGAACATGGTTGCTGTTGGATTATGAAAAATGTCTTCGTCATATATAAAGCGAACTAAATCCTTAAAAGCATCTTCATGATCTGGTATGAGATATTTTTCTGGTATCTCTACCCATTTGGTGTCAATAGGATCATCTTCATCATCTACACCAACACGTCCATCTCCTATCTGCAACAACCATGATGAAAAAGCAGCAATTTCTTCTTTTTCTTTGGTACTCAGATTAGGTTGAAGAAGCCTCATATTTTTTGATAATTTACATACTTTGAAATGGCTCCATACCGACGATTCAACTATAGATGACTCTATGATGTCTCTCTTGCTCCCTTTAGGTTTTACAGGTAAAGTTTGTCTGAAATCCCCACCCAGCAGCACTGATTTTCCACCAAAAGGCTGCGTTGGCTCATTAAGTATATCTTTAAGTGTCTTATCTAATGCCTCAAAGCATCTTCGATCTGTCATTGGTGCCTCGTCCCAAATAATCAGTGCAGTTTCACTAAGCAAACGGGCAAGCTGTGTGTTTTTACTTATGCTACAGATGGAGTTATTTGTAAGGTCCAATGGAATCTTGAATCGAGAATGTGCTGTTCTTCCTGAGGGCAGCAAAAGAGATGCAATACCAGAAGATGCAACTGCTAAAATAATTTTCCCAGCAGACCTGAGCGCATAAATGATTGTGGTCCAAAGGAATGTTTTACCGGTACCACCATGTCCATAAACAAACATAAGCAGTTGATGGTTTTGCAAAGAAGCTTTGATAACAGTCTCATAAATAATATGTTGCTCGGAATTAAGCGCAGACACCATAACTTCCTTTTTTTGGGTCAGAGAAACTCTATCATAATTTCTCTCTTCCATGAGCAATTTATTTTTTAATTTTGCAAGCAAATGCGGTGGAGGCATAGGCAAACCATAATCACAAAGCGAGGAATAACTGTTATTAGAATTTAGCAAGATCTGTAACTCATATAAGACATATTGTTGCAAGTCAACTTCATTAACATGTAAGTTCACAACATGTGAATCTGCAGCTGCCCTTTGGACTATATCATCACTCATTTGCCGCCATTGTTTTGTCCATAGAGCAAGAGGATCTGCAACATCACAAAATATAAGCATGTGAGCAAACAGGGATCTGAGTTCTTCAGCAGTTGCCCAGCTAGAAGCATCATCCAATGCATATGTCCATTCTTTGTCATCACCAAGCAGCCCCAATTGTTCGCATGCAGCACGATAGGTTGGAAATATGACATCGCCTACTGTCTTGATATCATTAAATGTCTGCCATCCAACCTGGTGACTGAGAACCATCCTTAGATAAAAGAGCTCACCACATGTTGGATGAATATAGATTAATCTTCCAATAGGAGGCGTCTTCTTTGACTTTCTACGACACCAGTCCTTCCCTCGAGCAATCCATTTATATTTTGATAGATAATCAAGATAAGTAAGATGATGACCGATGTCATCAATATGATTGTTTTTTAGCCATTGTGTAAGAGTTGTTTTCTTTATCATTGGATCATCAACAACATCTTGTAACAGTTGTTTGTCCTTAAACGTAACTGTTTGCATGTTTTCCAAATGAACTGCAAGCACTTGCACGGCAGGATTTCGATGATGGATGTGAAAGTCGAATATCCTCCAAGCTGCCTCATGAGGGAAAATGAATCTAGCATCTACAAAGTTTTGTATCTCATTGATGTTGCTCGTTTTTTTATCAACTTTATCAGAAGGCTCGCCTAGAGATTTAGTAATTTTGGCTCTAATACGGTCAGCTCCTTTGGAAATGTATTTGAATAAGTATTTAATCATCATACTCCAACCACAATATTCAACATTGATATGAGCCTGAAAAACCAGAGAAAGATTTTTGTTGTATGGGACAACATAACCATTATCTAGGTTGATTCCATATTTCACTGCAAAGCACCCATCATTTCTTCTCTTATAATGAACATACCCATCCTTATCAAACCGTGTGACATCTTCATATTTTTTTGGAAAATGCTTTGAACAGACCCCATCAAACATGCATGGTGCTTTCATCTTTGCAAGACCGCATGGTCCATGCATCATAAGCTCGGTGACAATCTTGTAGAGTTGAGGATCAACGACTGGATCAGGGATTTCAGCAGAAATAAACTGATCAAGCTGTTCTGGGGTATGAATTTTATATGGAGGTGACACCCACAGGAGAGTATGGCAATGGGGCAGGCCTCTTTTTTGGAATTCTATAGTATACAGCTCTGCATGCATAAGAAAAAAAACATAAGATAAGGATATAAGATTTTGAGACAATATATTGTAATGGATGAACAATATGCCAGTTAATAATGACATTACCTGCTACAACCTGTCCGAAAGGTTTTTCATTTTTCAAATAGTGAATAAAATCCTTAACCTTCATCTCGAATATTCTAGCAATAATATCAGCCCTGTCCTCAGCCTTCATTCAAGGATATTGTGCTAGATATCTTGAAATCTCTGGCCATTTAACATTGCAAGTGTATGTTATAAAATATTGAGGATTTCCATGTACTCTACATATAGCAAGGGCATCCTGATAATGCTTGTACATATATCTAGGACCGCCAGTAAAAGACGCAGGCAATATTGTCCTTTTCCCGACATCATGGCCATCAGAATCACCTTTCAATAACGCATCATGAACGCCCTGAAGGTACTCGGTCCTAAAAACATCTTGCATTGATTCAATGTAATCCAATCTATTTTGCTCAATAGATATATATGCATTAACTAAAAACTGTTGGAACAACCTGCCTCCTCTAGGTAACAATGCATATATGTTGAACCGATCATGTAGTTGAAAGCTGTAAAACATATTCATCGTCAGTTGCTTATCACCTATACATCCATCATTTACTTGCTTAAGCTCGATCGACCAACCATGCTCACCAAAAACAAACAGTAACGGGAACTGCAACGCCATATACAAAGGATGCAACTTATTTATTCTTCGAGGCCGCCCATCTCTCATGCGGATTATTATGTCAAAATCATTTTTACATGTAGGCCCGCTGTCATAAACAATTCCGCCTAGCACACCCAGAGTAGGAGCATTATAGCGCATTTGGTTTCCACTATTATATAACCTGACCATGAACTCTTGAGGTTGTTCGTGAAGACATATATCTCTAGCTGTTCTGAATAGCTTGACTAAATCATTGATTTTGTCGAAAATGTCAATCAAAGTCTTGACAATTTCTGGTTTTAGATCGCCACATTCAGAGCCACTAAAATGACGAAGTCTGTTGCAAACTTCATTATTAGTATCATAGATATATATTTGCAAGAACCTTGGATTACCATCAGTTGGTGGACACAAAGATCCCATCCAATGAGAAATCTGCCCTTCTACCTTGAATACATAAGGCCCTGACCCATTATTAACTGAATCATCCACTTTTGCCCCGAACGAAGTCATGGCGAACATCATGTTATAAGCACGGATGTTTTCCATAAAGTGCTTATCTTTAAATAGTTCTTTAATTATCTCTGGAGGCTGCCTTGGTAGCGGCAACATTACCCGACCGCCTTTGCAACAACGACTATATTTAGGTCTTTGATTTTCGGGAAGACCTTTCCGTCGTTCAGCATACCAGAAGCATGCATAACAATGCTCGCAGATTTGGTCACAATCACCCAAATCCAAATATGCAGTAGATGGACCTGGAAAACATGACAAACAACATAGTTAATAACATCTGAGTCATGCTTAAGCAGGTGGCGAACATATCATGTATACACATGAGAAACCCCATCAAGAAGAATGGCAGACGGATTTTTTTTAGACATACCATTGATTCTGTTACTGTGACTATCACCTGAACCAAAAGATTGAGAATTATGAGGTTGTTGGACATGAGGTGTTGAAATATGAGAGTCCTTGAATACCGAAAGTTTTGTACACATAAGCCTTTTTGACACACGATTTTTTGTAGATTTAGAACTCGATGGGCTATCAGAAAAAGCATGTGGGCTGGATTGTGGAGAAGAAACATAATTTTCAAGTGGATGTTCATCATTATGATTAAGCTTTTTCTTTTTTCGTTGCATATTGTTGTGAAACGAATCGGTGAAAGAAATAAGTTGGCTTTTAATATAATGGAAAATCATAACAATATAAGATAGAGGCATCAAGATATAGCAAAAACAAATCAGTTAGTAAAGAAAAAAGGCCAAGCTAAATAAGCGATGAAAACAACACATTATACATAACACGGCTTAGAGGGTACCTTTTTGAAATTCAAAGGTAGGAAATAGAACTAAAGCAACAGATAACAATATAAGGAACCTGAAACAATCATTTAATGGCTAAGAATGTAGACATGGGCATTAAATCATTTACATGTAACATAATAAAAATCAAATTTAACAATTGTTCAAACTTTGATGCTAATATTTTTTTGTTTACCAAAGGAAAAATGCATTATGGCAGCAAGCAAAGAAACAAAACTGGTATTTTTGTTTATTAAAGGAAAAATGGATTATATAAGTACACTTTCAATATGTTATTCAGGGAGAAAGAGAAATTAAGGCATTTAATTAATAATCGGGAACTGAGATTAATGAATCTGTGAAGAATAAACTAAAATGAGGAATTTTTACCTTTGTCTTGCTGTCTTGGGAGCTCCATTCAGACCACTGTCCTGCTTGCTTCTCTTATGACCCCTGAAGCCGAAAGTCGATTGCAAGAATAGAACTGTGAAGATGAACAGATTGTGGTGATTGAAGGCCACAATAGTTTTTTTTACTAAATTTGTTTATTGCTGGTCTACTTTTACTTAAGCCCTAATTTATAGAATCAACATAATACCATGAGAACTTTAGCCCTAATTATGCTCATGGTTTTCTATCATACGAACATAGAATTCTGATACAGACTCAATAGAATAGCATGGAAACTTTAGCCCTAATTTATTCCCATGTTTTTTTTTTCTGTCATATGAGCACAAAATTCTGACATGGGAACATTGAAGGAAAGGAAAATGACCCAAAAAATCTTTGAAGATGCTCAAAAGATGTCAAAGAAGAAAATACCTTATGATGGGTGAGGTGTGGCTGACAGCTATGAGGTCATAGAAATAGAGAGAAGAGATAGAGCAACCAGTGCAGAGAACAGTTCCAGCAAGTGGCGCGCAGGTGGAGGTAGATGTGACGATGGTGGTAATTGGCTTGAGACGTAGAAATTGAGAGAAGAGATTGAGCTACTCGTACAGAGAACGGATCGAGCAAGTGGTGTGCAGGTAGAGGTAGAAGCTGCGGTATGACGATGGTGGTAATTGGTTTGAGATCGTGAACCGTATGAAGCAGCGTTTGACTCTTTGAAGCACAGTGTAATAACACTGTAGGTTGATGTGCTCTTACCTACAGTGTAATAACATTTGGAAAATGTTAATGTTTACAATTAACGTATATATTTGATAAAAACCAACAACTTTGGTTGCAAAGTTATAACTAAACATTATAATTAGTGATCAAAGAATTTGATACATAAATGGATGAAAATAAACTTCGATTTTTTCAATTAAATCCATTAAAAACGTACCATAAATATTTTCTTGAGAAATTGACGATATTGTATTAAATAATGTTTTACAAAATTTGGCAAAAAAATATAATAACATATTATGATTTTTTTTCATATTTACATAAACAACTTCAATGATTATTATTGTAATAAATCTTTATTTATAAATTTGTCAAAAATATCATGTTTGTATCGTCGAACGTTTTTTCTAAGTTTTGTAATTTTTTTTTCAAATTGTTTATCATTAATAAAGTTGGAAAAAATATAAATTAAAAAAAACTTTAAAAAAAATAAAGATATATATCTTTTTTTGGCTAAAAGATGTCTGAACATGTTAGAAGACTCTGGTCCACATCTGCGCCAAGAAGAGGGCGCGCAGACATTTTTAGGTCTGCAGTCTTCAAAAAAAACAAACAGTCTGCGAAGGCTAATGTATGTGCGTGGTCTGCGCGGCGCAGACAAAAGAGGCCACGCAGATCTGCAGACAAAAAACAAACACTACCTTAATTAACAAGCTCTTTCAATAAATTTCTTCACCGATTTAGTGTGTCTAACAGATTTTTAATCGATTATACAAACCATATTAAAGTGATAAATACAAAATTACTAACATATTTTTTAATCAATTTTAAATAGATAATTTATACAAACCAACCACATTAAAGTGATAAATACAAAATTAATGGGTGCCCCTGCATACCGCACCCTGCGGTGGCTACGTGTCGCCGCGGTAATGCGGTGAACACAACACTATTTGGGGTGGGTAGGTGCGGCCAACCTATCGCATGCCACAACTCTACCGCATAAGAATTGGTTCCTTCCCTTCTTTATCATTTTTTAGCGGTCATTTTTCAAAAAAAAAAATTGTTTTTTTTGTTTACCTATTATAAATATACACACACCTCTACATTTTAAACTACAAAAAACACCAATCTTCTATATTGTTTTGATTAATTCCAAAATGTCTTCTTCTTCATCGACTTTGTCAGATACGTTGGCATTGCGGAAAGCGGGGTTTATTGGGTACGTCATGCGAACAACACTTACTTATTTACAAGAAAATGAAGCGAAAGTTCAAGCCCAAAAATTAGAAATCCTCATTTACGGAGAAATCATGAAGCCGCGGACAACAAACTTGTGAATGACTACTTTATTGATGATGTAGTGTACATGGAAAAATTAAGATGTTTCCGGAGGAGGATGATATTATTTTTACGCATTGTTGATGATATAAAAAATAGATTTTCATATTTTCAGCAGATAATTAATGGAAGAGGTCAGAAAGGATTCTCCACAATTCAAAAATGTACAACTGCAATTCGTCATCTAGCATTCGGCTTGGGACCAAACTAATGAGATGAGTTATAACATCCGTTTTCCAGAATAGATCGATTGAGAGCTTAAAGGGATCAAAGGTAAGGTTTTTGGAAAAAAAAACCTTGTGCCACGACGTGGTGAATGGAGACCCACGATGTGGCATGCCAAATGCATGAAACGTGTATTCGGATGGTCGCCACCACATGGCATCGACTGTAGCCCAAGCCCATGAGTTTTAGGGATTCTTCCATATTTAAGCACCTAATCTCAAGGATTAGGGCATCCTATTTAGCCTCCAACCCTTCAACACGAAACCCTAGCCTCCATGGATGATTAAGAACTTCATTGCTTGATTGAAACTTTATTCTTAGATTTTGGTGGAGCTTGAGGAAAAAGGAAGATTGTTTTGGTGCAAGGAAGCAAGGAATCAGCTTGGATCTATCATCTCCTTCAGATTTCTAAGTTGTTAGAGGTATAAAGCTCTCATCTTGAACTTTGTTCTTCTTGATGCAAGTATAAGTTCATTTTTGCTTGATTTTGGTTCCTTTCTTGGATGCTCTTGGAGTTTGAAGAACTGAGCTTGAGATGACTTTCTAAGTTCAATAAACTTCTGGTGAATAAGAAAAAGAGTCATGTTTGGAGTTACTTGTGTCCATGCTCAAGTTATTGCCTCATTAAGCACTTAATGGTCAGAGAATTGTAGATCTTGTCTTGTGGTGAAATTCTAATGGATAAAGTTGGAAACTTTATACATTAACTATCTGAAATAGACTATATCTGAAGTTATGGGTTTAGAACTGTAAGGGTTAAACTCTTAATGGAGAATATGGCTTTCTACCAGTTTCCATGATGTGTCAATGGGCTTGTCACGACGTGATGGTTCTCAGCTTCACGACTGTTCTGTCTTGCTGTGCCCACGACATGGCCAAGAGGTCTCCACATCATGGTGGAGTTGACTTGGTTGACCGTTGACTTTTGTTGACCGTTGACCATTAACAATTTGACCAGTTTGACTTTTGGTCAAACTTGAAGGAATTGTGTTATTGGTTAACGTTCTGCCTTTGCTTGGTGCTACTCGGTTTGTGGGAGCGATCAGTGTAGGGAGTGAGCATGTCGTTGTGTTTCATTAGGCCTTCGACTCAGGTGAGTTTCATCACTATACTATGTGTTACAATGTATATCCTTGTGTGTCAGGATATAAGAGTAGTGTTATGTTGGTTAGAGTACCAGTAGGTGGGTAATCGTCCAGTGGAGTGCCCTAAGGGATATGATATGTGTATGGATGATCAATTCGACCATTGAAACGGAACAAAGAACAATTGGATTAAAAGACAAGAACGAGTGATGAAAAGGGATATATTTGAAGTCCAAACTAGACCTATAGCTTGAATCTTTGGTAAAAAAAAACTAAGACCTATTGGTTTGAGTTCAAGATAAAAATTAGGAGACACATCCTAACAAAGACCAAGTTTGAATTGTAGCTACAACTCCGAAAAGATGAACACAAGTTCAAAATGTTTTATTTCTTCAATAATCGACAATTACAAATGATCACCAAACGCTTTATATATAGCCTTACAAATGTAACTGAAATAAAGCTAATAATTCTCTAATTAAACGAGCCTTAAAAAGGCTTTATTGAAAACATAAAGGATTTTATTCAATGCAAAAAAAGGTAACGTCTTCAATCCTCTGACGTCAGCAAGCACACCCCACGTCTGGAACCAAGCCAACCAGATCCAATGTGTCTTTCGTAATGTGGCTCCCATTCGCTTCCAGTCGCAGTAATACTATGCCTCATCGTACCGATAGTTAAGTGCAACGAAAGTACAAAGGTTCCTGGCGCACAAAGGTTTGTGACAGCTTGCGATCGACCGCATTCGGTCGCATCCATTCGAAACAACTGTTCGCATCCAACAAGCCATTTGTATCCAATATAGGTGTCATCGACGTTCACACTACCTTCCACTTTTGCATCAGTCCCTCCCTCTTAAAAAGGAATAGACCCCAATTATGTAAGGCCATCGTCATCGAGGTAGGGTGAAAGTATGTAAGGCCATCGTCATCGAGGTAGGGTGAAAGGTCTCCAACATTAAAAGTCACATGAACTCCATACTCTCTCGGCAATTCAATTTTGTATGCATTCTCACCCACTCGTGCCACTACTTTATAAGGACCTTCGGTTCTTAGCATGAGTTTGTTCTTACGTTTGTTTGGAAAACGCTCCTTTCTCAAGTGTAACCAAACTAAGTCACCTTCAACAAAAACTTGAGGCCTTTTGTACTTGTTGGACTTCTTCTTGTAGACTTCATTAACTGCTTTAACGTGATCATGGATTTGTTGATGAATTTTCATCATGGACTTTAGTTTCGCCACAACATCTTTATGGACCAGCTCCTCCTTAGGTAAGGGAATTAGATCCACATGCATATATGGATTCACACCATAAACAGAATCAAACGGTGAATGACCGGTGGCAAAAATAGGAGAGCGATTCTAACCGAATTCGGAATGGGCAAGCTTCAAATCCTAATCTTTCTGTGTTTTATTCACCAATCCTCTCAGCAATGCTCCCAAGGTTCAGTTTGTGACCTCAGTTTGCCCATCGGTTTGGGGGTGATGAAAGGTACTAAACAGTAACTTGGTACCTAGCTTTCTCCACAATGTATTCCATAAATAGCTTAGAAACTTCGCATCGCGATCATAAACAATTGTTTTGGAACTCCATGTTGTCGCACAATTTCCTTGAAATAAAAATTTGCCACTTAGCTCGCATCGTCAGTCTTATGACAAGCCACAAAATGTGCCATCTTCGAGAACCTCTCAATAACAACTATAATAGAATCTTTGAACCTTTGAGTCTGGGGTAAAGCCACAATAAAATCCATAGAAACATCCTCCCAAGGACAGACTGGAACGGGTAGTGGAGTATATAATTCGGGTTTAAAAGAGTCTTTCGCCATGTGACAAGTTAAAGTTTCCCCACGATGTTGTTAACATCCCCCAGCATCTTTGGCCAGTAAAAGTGTTCCTTCAATACTTCCATTGTCTTAGTTACTCTGAAGTGACCAGCTATGCCTCCTCCATGAGCTTCTCGGATCAACAATTCTCGAATTGGATGCTTTGGCACACAATGACGGTTGCCCCTAAACAAAAATCCACCTTGCAAAACAAACTCTCCACTTGGACTTCATGTGCATATTGCGAATACTTCACAAAAATCATCATCAGCTCCATAATAATTCTTCAAACTCTCAAATCCTAACAAGCAAACATCGAAAGTTGTTAACAGTGCATAACGCCTAGATAAAGCGTCATCCACAACATTGCTTTTGCCATCTTTATATTTTGAATAAAAATGGAAAGATTGCAAAAACTCCACCCATTTCACATGTCTTGAACTCAACTTTTTTTACCATGGATAAACTTCAACGATTCGTGATTAGAATGTAATATAAAAGGATTAGCACGAAGATAGTGACTCCGATGATCCATGACACGTACGATCTCATAAAACTCCTTGTCGTATGTGTAATAGTTCAAGCGTGCTCCTCCAAGTTTCTCAGAAAAGTAGGCGATAGGGCGCTTCGCCTGAATCAACATGGCACCAATCCCAACACCGCTTACATCACATTCAACCTCAAAGGGTTGCAAAAAGTCTAGGAGTGCTAACATTGGAGCTACACACAAATAGCTCTTTAATCTTCTCGAATACCCTTTGGGCGTCCTCTCCCCATGTAAAAGTACATTTCTTTAAACAATTCGTAATGGGACTCGTGATAGTGCTGAAATCACGAATAAAACGTCGATAAAACGATGCCAATCCATGAAAAGAACGAACTTTATTGATATTGGTAGGACTGGGCCACGATTGGATCGCTTCAATCTTAGATTGATCTACTGCCACTCCATCCTTCGATACCACATACCCCACAAATATCAAATCATCAGCAAAGAACGAACACTTCTCTTGTTTTCCATAGAGTTTTTGAACTCTAAGGGTTACAAAGATCCGTTTTAGATGTGACAAGTGTTCCTCCCTGCTCTTGCTGTAAACCAAGGTATCATCCAAATACACAACAACAAACCTCCCCAAGAACGACTTCAAGACTTCGTTCATCAACCTCATAAATGTACTTGGTGAATTCGTAAGACCAAAATGCATCATAGTCCATTCGTATAGATCGTGCGTAGTCCTAAACGTCGTCTTCCATTAGTCTCCTTCTCTCATCCTTATTTGATGGTAACCACTTCTCAAATCGATCTTTGAGAAAAGAACCGCTCCATGTAATTCTTCCAGCATATCATCAAGTCTCAGAATGGGAAATCGATACTTGATAGTGATATTATTGATGACTCTGCTATCGATACACATTCTCCAACCTCCATCTTTCTTTGGCACCAATAAAACTGACACAACACATGGGCTTAAACTTTCGCGAACGTAACCCATCACTATGAGTTCTTCGATTTGGAGTTGCAATTCCTTCATCTCTTCATGGTTACAACGATACGCAGCCTTATTAGGTAATGAAGCACTTGGAATAAGTTCAATCTGGTTTTCAATTCCTCGGACTGGTGGCAATCCCAATGGTAGGTCGTCTGGGAACACATCTTGATATTCTTCAAGCAACGTTGCGACTGGACCCCCCTCTTGTGAATCCGTACCTACTTTCGCATCACCTTTTGCAACCATCATGTAAACAGTTTCGCCTTGGTCCAACACCTTTTCTACTTCCTTCTCAATGGCCAGTATCCTAAATATTGGCTTCTTCACATGTTGCTTTCGCATTGACCTCACCTCAGTCGCAGACATAGGCTTCAATGTGATCTTCTTATCATTGTGATTCAGTTCGTATTCATTGGTTCTTCCTCGGTGCAAAACATCTCTATCATATTGCCAAGGCCTTCCCAGCAGAATGTGACAAGCATCCATTGGATTTACATCGCACAACACTTCGTCCTCATAGAATCCCATCTTTAAACAAACCTTGACCTGCTTAGTCACTTTCAACTTATTTCCATCACCCAACCAATGCACAGAGAATGGCTTTGGATGGGCAGTTGTTAGCAAGCCCAACTTTGACATCATTTCACTCGATGCCACATTGGTACAACTACCTCCATCAATTATCACACTGCAACCTTTATTCTTCACCAAGCACTTCGTATGGAAAATTTGATCTCGTTGATCAGAATCAACTTGTACAGCTTGAGTTTGCAAAGTGTGAAGCACTAAGGTGGTGTCATAATTTGGTGGTTCATACGTCTGTTCCTCCTCCTCTATTTCATTCGGCTCATCAAATAAGAATGTTCCACCCAACCTTTCTTCTTCTTCCAATAATTCGTCACGGGCTTCGACGACTTCTCTCAAGGTCACAATTATCCGGTTTGGACAAGCACTTTGTAGGTGTTGCGAGTCAGGCCAGACAAACTAAGGGATCATGTGTGCATGCATTGTATATTGTGGTGTGTGGTATTTTTGGGGGAAATCACTAAGCTTTGGCTTACAGTTGTGGATTAAATGTTTTTCATGTACTATTGGTGATCGTGGAGGGCGAAGGCGTGACTGTACACACTCATCCGTAGCAATGGAAATTCTGCATTATTTATATTACTCTGATCTTCAAACATCTATATTCTGGAACAAATGGTTTTTTTTTAAACAACAAATTATTCGACTCCTATTCTAATCCTAAACACCACATGTCTCCTAGTGACACTTGAACCCATGACCTCTCATTTGAGAAAGTCACTCCTTACCGCTAGGCCAAAGGCCCTTTGGTAACAAATGGGTTTTCATAACTTGGGTTTTATGTAAATGGTGATTTTACCTTATTTAAAAAACAAAATTTTGCTTGTGAAAATGGGACATTACATGAGTATTTGAGGATGTCAGAGCGAACGACTCGGGAGTGTGTATACAAGTTTGCTAAAGTTGTGATTATCCATCCTTTATCGTGGTTGCCATTTATGCAAGCCTACAATTAGCGTCATCCACCAAATATATATGACACTAGTTGTGAAACCTATGTATTACATGAGTTTATTTAATATAAATAAACAAACATAAAGATCTAACAATTTAGAAAATTTAAATTTATAAGAAAAAAAAGTAACATATTAATTATTAAAGTTGAAGTGCTTATTTATCTTTTAAATTTAAACAAATAATTTAAATAAATAAACAACTAAAATAATTGGATTCAATTTAGAAATTTAGAAATTATAAGGAAAGTTGCATTATTGAATTGGATATACATTTATTATTGCATTTATTACATTTAAGTATTATATGAAATTTAATAAAATGAAAAAAAAAACTACAAAATGACACATGGATATAATTTAATCTAAATTTACCATAAAATGACATGTGACATTATGTATAAAAGGATGACAAGTGGCAAAATTATTTTCATTTATTAGATAGGATATGAAAACAAGCATGAGCTCCCTGAAATGTTTGGTAGTATTGATTGTATGCGTTGATGATGGTTAATGTTCCCTAATGCGTGGTGCGGTCAACTTATGTGGGGTGATCAAAAGCAGCCACCAATAATTTTAGAAGCAATTGCGTGTTATGATCTTTGGATACGACATGCACTTTTTGGCCCATCGGGTGCAAACAACGACATCAACGTTTTAAACCAACCGCAGATATTCAACGACATCTACCTTGAGAAATTGTAAGATGTGTCAAGCAAATGGGACATCATATAAGCGTGAGTATTATCTATCTGATGAGATATATCCCGAGTTAGCTACATTTTTGAAATCATTCTCATGTCTAAATAAAAGAAAGCAAATAAAGTTTAAGTCGACATAAGAATCTGTTAGGATGGATATCGAGCGAGCCTTTGGTGTTCTGAAGAGACGATGGCAAATACTCGCAGTACCGAAACGATTATTCGAGCACAAACGAATAAGTAGCTTGATGCACACATTCATCATATTACATAATATGATTATAGAAGACGATGGAAGGGTGATTTGTCGCTACAATGAAAATGAGAATTTGTCGTCGAAGGAGTATGTATTGATACGCCAACGTACATGGCGAACAAAGGGGAAGTATACGACCGAGTTGGACACCACAACCTTCGTGTCGTTTTGGTGGAACACATCTTCGATGCTCAAGTGAATTCCGTTGTCGACTATTTTGAAGACGAGTTGCTCGACAATACAGATGACAAATCGAACATATTTCAAGAGGATTCAAGCGATGATTATGATGACATGACAAGCAACGATGATTACGATGATTAGGCTTTACGTACTATTATATTATGTTTCAATTATGTTTTTTTTTTTATGTTTTTTTTATATTTTTAATTTATTATGTATATTTTTAATTAATGAAGTACTTTCGTTTTATTATTTTCATATAATTAAATTTTATATAATTAAATTTTATTCAATTAAAAAATGATTAATAAAAGAAAAATAAAAGTGTGGTATAACACACACTAGTTTTGTGGGATGGGAGGAAAATGATGTGGCGATTACCTCGCAGGACAATAGTGTGGAAAATGATGTGGTGATTACCTGAAATGGTCTCTATTACACTTTTTCCTTATGGAGCAAACATTGTACACAAATGGTCCTTACCGTAGACGTCCGCTAGATGGATCCGTTAAGTTAAATTTTTTTTGGATAAGGGTTATTTATGTTATTTTGTGAAACTTGCTTAAGGACCATTTATGAAATTTTACACGATGATCATTTGAAATATTACAATGTTCGTCTCCTATATTTTTCTTTTTATATTTTCGACCCTCATTTTTACCTTTTTTTTAATTCAAATTTCTTTTAAAAATTTTCCTTAATTTTTTCACAACTTTTGTATTATATATATATATATATATATATATATATATATATATATATATATATATATATATATATATATATATATATATATATATATATTAAACTTAGGATTTTAGAAATAGTTTTTACAACATTGTTTTACATGAAATCTTTTTATGAAGTATATTTATTTTTACATGAAATGTAATATTTATATAAATAAAAAATTAAAACTTATAATTTTTAATCATCATACAAATATATCTTATTTAATATATAAATAATTTTTGTTGTCTAAACTTTATCTAAAATATTCAAACTACAATACATAATTAAATATTTTTGTTTTCTATTTTTTATCTAAGAAAATTTGAGGTATAAAGACATCATTTTATTACTTTTTAATTTTTACATGATGTAATTTTTAAGATTTATCTTTATTTATCTTATACAAATATATTTATTTTTATAAAAAAATATGACAAGTTATTATATTAAAAAAATACTTTATTATAAAAATAATGGTATGCTGCTATTTTATTATGAAACGAAAACCGAAACATATTTTTATCTTTAACTCGAAATCACATACTTCAAGTTTTAAAATAAAATAACAGCATACTATTATTTCTATAATAATGTAGTTTTTATAATAACACATCACTGTTTTTTATAAAAATAAATATATTTGTATAAGATAAATGAAGATAAATCTTAAAAATTACATCATGTAAAATTTAAAAACTAATAAAATGATGTCTTTATACTTCAAACTTTTTAGATAAAAAATTAAAAAAATATATTTAATTATGTATTGTAGTTTGAATATTTTTGATAAAGTTTAAACAACAAAAATTATGTATATATTAAATAAAATATATTTGTATGATGATTCAAAATTATAAGTTTTAATTATTTATGTATATAAATATTATATTTCATGTAAAAATAAATATATTTCATAAAAAGATTTCATGTAAAACAATGTTGTAAAAGCTAATTTCTAAAGTCCTAACTATAAAAAAATATATAATAACAAAGTTGTGAAAATAATTAAAGAAAATTTTTAAAAGAAATTTGAATTAAAAAAAATTAAAAAAGAGGGCCAAAAATGTATAAAGAAAAAAGTAAGAGACTAACATTGTAATATGGAAAATCTTCAGAAAAGTCCCAATATTTACGGAAAAGTTACACTTTAGTCCCAAGATTTTTTTTTTGAACAAAAAAATCCTGAAAACCAGCAAAAATTTGCAATTTGAACCTTTTTGACCGATTGAAACCGGTACCAAATTAATTTGGGACTATTTCATAAACTAACCCAAAATATTGGAACTTTTCTATAAACAAAAATATTATGACTTTTCTGTAAACAAAAATATTATGACTTTTCTGCAAAAAAAACCCTTATTATTATTATTAAAAATATAAATAAGAATACTATTTTTTGAACTTGTATTATTAATATTGTTAATAAAACATATAAATGCATTTAAATGAAAAAAATAATGACATTGTTTAAGGGTGGAGGTGGAGGAGATGATGATGCTTTTAGCATTGAAATCATGAATTGCTGCTTGTATATTTTTACTTTGTATATGGTCATTTCACATTTGTTATTATTGTTTTCAATTCAGAATATTAATACTTAACAATTTAAAAGAAATTGCATGTTTATAAATAGTTTAAGGTAGAAGAATTTCTCACATTATATATAAAATTGTTTAAGGTAGATTGATTACTTTCCAAATCCAACAGATCCACTACAAACATCTATATAGGTAGTCCATATCAAAATTCAAAAATATTAATTACAATATATTGTTTAATAAAAAGTAATAAGAATAATTCAAAAGTATTAATCCAAAAAACATGTCCTATTACTTTTTATTAAACAAGATATTGTAATTAATACTTTTGAATTTTGATATGAACTACCTATCTATGTAGATGTTTGTAGTGAATCTGTTGGATTTGGAAAGTAATCATTTTATCTTAAACAATTTTATATACAAACTGATAAATCCTTCTACCTTAAATTATTTATAAACAATTTTACAAATATACAATTTCTTTTAAATTGTTAAGTATTAATATTCTGAATTGAAAACAATAATAACAAATGTGAAATGACTATATACAAAGTAAAAATATACAAACAAAAATTCATGATTTCAATGTTAAAAGCATCACCATCTCCTCCACCTCCACCCTTAAACAATGTCATTATTTTTTCATTTAAATGCATTTATATGTTTAATTAACAATACTGAAAAAGTCTTAATATTTTTGTTTACAGAAAAGTCCAAATATTTTGGGTTAATTTACGAAATTGTCCCAAATTAATTTGGTACCGGTTTCAACCGGTCAAAAATGGTCAAACTGTAAATTTTTGCCGGTTTTCAGGATTTTTTCGTTCAAAATTTTTTTTTGGGACTAAAGTGTAACTTTTTCGTAAATATTGGAAGTTTTTTGACAATTTCCCTTGTAATATTTCAAATGGTCCTTGTGTACAATTTCATAAATGGTCCCTAAGCAAGTTTCACAAAATGACAGAAATAGTCATTTTCCCAAATCCTTTTAACTTAACGGATCCATCTAACAAACATTCCCGGTAAGGAACATTTGTGTGCAAGGTTTGCTCCACAAGGACCAGGGAAAAAAGTTACATAGGAACCATTTCAAGGAAATACAATAAACCTAAAGGACCATTTGTGAAAGTTTTTCAATACAAAATTAGTGGGCCCCTTAAACTAGTAAATTGAAAAATCTCTCTAGTTGTGGACATATAATAAGCTTTTCATATTAAGTTTTTTCATGAATTTGTTTCACTAAAAGCTCTACATTTGTGGATCCTCTAATAACAGCTTGTTTGATAAATTTAATGTTTTGATAAATTTAATGGAAAGATAACATCGCAGAGCAAGAAAACTATACATTAGGTCCATGATCGGATATGCTCTTACTACCTTCATTTCTTCATCCTTTTAGCGTTTTACCGTTTAGAGAGATAAAGGAACCCGAATTGATTGAAGGAAGGAAAAACAAAGTTTTTGACAAAATCATCCACAACGAGAAGATCATGTTTAGGCATCTAGTTCATACATTCCGATGGGGTATGATGGAATTGGAATTCAAGATTCCACCCAATGGCCTATTTGATCGCCAAATTGATGGAATTTAGTCCTGTAGAATCGGTATAGATTCCATATGGATGGAATTCACCATTCCTCCGCCTTAGGAAGCCTTCTAATTCTCAACATCAGTATATGAAGAACACATAACAAAGCTTCAAAAAGCTAAAACCTAGCTGATTGGTTTCAAATGAGTTATACTTTCAGGTGCATTGCCTTTTAGGATCAAGACATGAATGAGGAACTGAGTTCTCTTGAAAATCTGGCATTGACAGAACATAGGGACTGATTCGATTCCAAGAGTTTCATGTTTCGATTTGACTCAGAAAATTAAATATCAAGTAGGCAGAGTCTTAAATAACCTCAGATTATTCAATAATAGGATCAAATTGTATAGATACTTAAAAAAATACTGGTAATTCTGATTTCTGAGCGAACATCGTGTTGATGATAACGTAATTAAGCCGCAAATGACTAACAAAATTAGGGTTTTTTCAAGGGTTTTAACAAGTGCAGTGAATTACACAATACCAAAAAGTATTCTCAAGTCAAACACGAAACTTACAAGATTTTACCATCATATCGAACGATCTCCCTGTGTCTATTAGAACACCACGCGAAATTGAGGTGCATCGGAGCCGCTGGCTGGCAGAATCTCCCAACGGCAGGGTTCAAGGTCATCGGATACGGGGCAGTAGCCGGCAAGAGTTACCTTATCAGATGAAGCGGCAATAGAACCGAATTCAAAAACTGTCACGTCCACGTTTGGACCAGGTCGAGAGACCTCCACCGCGCCATTCATGCCGGGAACTTCTTCGGCTGCTTTCTCCGTTGAAACAATTGCCTTAGACTCAGGTTTCTCGGTTATTTTCGAACCAGAACCGGTGCCGGAGGAAGTAGTATCCTTGTTGCCTTTCCACCATGAGAGAATCCCCATTTGTGTAAATTCCGATAACTACGATGCCTGCAAGGGGAAATGAGAAGTAGATAGAGACCTCCATTTCCTTTGCGGTGGTTTATACTTTATATCGAGAGAAATTGCAGCAAAGACCTTCAACTATTTAATAAAGGAACCTAACACCCCTCCCATCTATCTATCTATCTATTTATATTGTATATCTCTCTCATCTATCTATCTGTCTGTTATTATGTATATATATTAAAGTTACGAAGAAAAGGAATAGTAAATTTGTCATTTTTTTTGGCAGAATTGGTTCCTGTATTATTATTGGGCTTCAAAGTTAGGAATAATAATTTAGATGTTTTTTAGCAACTTTGCTCCTCATTCTTTAACCATTTTGACACTTTTGGTCCTTGTAACCAATATTTTTACATTTTTTAGGAATCTTTTAATATTTATAGTTTGGCCACAAAACTTTAACGGTTTGACAACTTTGATTACTTTTCTAAAAAGTTGCAAATTCCTACCCCTTTAATTCTTTAGCCATTTTGACACTTCTGGTCCTTGCAGTCAAAAGTTTTACATTTTTTCATAAAAACTGGATGTTTTTTGGCAACTTTGCTCTTCATTCTTTAACCATTTTGACACTTTTGGTCCTTACAATCAATATTTTTACACTTTTTAGGAACCTTTTAATCTTTAAAGTTTGGCCACAAAACTTTAACGGTTTGACAACTTTGATCCTTTTTCTAAAAAGTTGCTAATTCCTACCCCTTTAATTCTTTAGCCATATTGACACTTCTGGTCCTTGCAGTCAAAACTTTTATATTTTTTCATAAAAACATAAAAAAAACGGTCTGGGTCAAAGTCCGGGCTTTTCATCCTTGCACTTTCTACGTCTGTCATATTTATCGATTCGCAAACAACAGTGAAAGCTTCTGGCCCCCACGTAGCGGGTAACCTTTCTACTATATATATTAAAGTTTATGAAAGATTGTAACAGTAAACAACCACCCTTTTTTGTCAATTTCAGCCCTTCTACTTAGATTGCTCATTTCTGTCATTCCTGGTCCCTATAGTTTGCTTCATCTGCATTTTTATCCTACAGTAAACTATTGGCAGATCTAGCCCACTTCTTTTGTGTTGGAAAATACAATTCGTCCAGATCCTTCTACACCGACCATCTATTCTCTATGTACTCATCCATATCACTGCCACAGCTTCATCTCTCTCTATTCTTATTACACTCTCGATTCTTATTCTTATTACACTCTCGATTCTTCTTCTCACTTCTTCTCTATTGAGCCCGATCGCTTCTTTCTCTACTTTTCTTCTTCATCTCAGGCTTTATAGGATTCGGGGTTGTCACGGCCAAAGGTTCTGGTTCACGCCTTCTACATCTGTTGTTGTTCCTTTTTAAAGAAACAGACGATGCTTCTATCCTGTGCTCCCTCCACCTCCAACCACTGCCTGATCCGTGCTTCCCACCGCTCCATGTTAATTTCTACAATATTTGTCGGTGACGATGGGAATAGAACGACGGCGATCATGATGATGACATACGATCCATCTTCGAGCCCTAAATCTGTTGAAGGATTACCCGTGGATTTGCCGTTTGGAGGTGTACGGAGACCACAAACGCACTGTCGTCGACCCCCTTTTGCTTTTAATTTCTGTTTTCCTTCTTCACCTTTGTTTATCTGGAATTTCTTTGGATTGATTTCAAATTTCGTCTTCTCTTTCTCCAGGTGTGGTCATAACCTGTTTTTTCGAAATCGATTCTACCCATTAATGGCTTCTGATTGTTATTGGTGTTTGCTGCAGGTTCCGCTCATGGCTTCTAATTCCGTGGGTCCGGCTTCTGATTGTTTTCAAGTAACTTCAGTTTTATTTTTGTCATCTAAATTCATGTTATTTATCTTTTTTCCTTTTCTGCATCAAGGCTTCTGATTGCTTGGTTTCATAAATTTCTTCTATTTTTCCATCATCTGAACAATCATGGAGCAGAAATCGACTAAACACTCTTTACCCAAGGTAAATTTCTTGACCTCACCAGAGAAATCTCTAATGTTATTAGGAGTTTAATCAATTTTTTTATTCTTCAATTGTTTTTGGTTGTCTGGTAAGTGCAGGGGCGACAGATACATGGTTAGCTCTAATGGTTGAAGTATTATTTTTGCCTAATATACTGAAATTCCCTTTCCATTTCTTTCTGTAAATTGAAAAACATTTCGAAATCTCTATCTATTAACTTATCATTCACTTTGAAACTCAAAAAGATAAAATCGATCAATTTATCAATTTTGGTTTTTTTTTTATTACCAGTTGCCCATAGTGAAAATATCACTACAGTTGAAGAGATTTATACATACATTTTGAAACAATTAAGTTGTTTCATAGAAGTGGAGAAGCCTGTGGCAAGGGACTCTTCTAATACATCAAAATCATGTCAATATTGGGTTGTCAGTGGTTCTATTTCAGGTTTTGATGTCATAATATCATTATCCAAGATTCAGGTGAGAATTATATATCATGTTTATTTTAAAAGTTTGAGAAGATACAAGTTGATGCTTATATGACATATGTTATTATGTCTCCAGATGTTGCTTTCAATTTCTAAAATTTATGGTTTCTCCACCAAAGAAAGAACTGTCACTGTGCAGCTAAGGAAATTACATATATACGGTACAAGATGGTATTTTTTGTTTCTTATTGTAGTTCACAAGTTTATTACCACAAAATCCATTGACAAATTTCAGTCAAGTGGATTTATCTCATATCAGTTGTGTGCTTATTTATTTGTTTCCATTCATTTTTTCATTCTGCATGTTTGGTTTCTAATAAGTTGTTATGAATTTATACTTAATTCTTTATTTTTTGTCTTCCTAAACAACTTTTATATATTTTAATCAAGCATGTTTGTTTTTCTATTGTGATCAGGCCTACAAACTTACCAAATTTTCATAGGTTTTCTAACTGATATATAGTGACTGTATCTTTATAAATTATAGATGGAATGTTGTGAATGTAAAATATAGGTAATTTGATGTAATTTAAAAAAAAACGATTTAGTAGCTAAGAAATAGTATTTGTACATAAAAGTTACATATGTCAAAGTGAATAATAGATGAAGTCAACTTGAATAACGTCTTAAAATCAATAAAATAGGAATGAAATGGATACTTTCTGCTTTTCATGTTGTGAAATGGATTTTTTATGTGGATTTCCCCTGTTCTCTGGTGTAGAAGGAAAATCAATTTTTTTCACCAGAACTAATAGAGGTTCAAGTCAAGTATATCATTCGTCATTTAGGAGGTCACATATGACAGCTTCAAAATCGATATGATATTATTTTTTTAGTTGTTAGATATACATATGTATATATAAACTTGTAATAATAATTTTCCCATGACAGAGGTCCTAGATGACAAGTTGAAATTTCACATGACAAGGACTTCATCTAGGACCCTGAAGCGAAGAAACCTGAGGGTTACGATCACATCCTAAAGGTGATTTCAGATTCTGATTTGAAAGGGTACGCTCTTTAATTTCCATTTCCGTAATTCATTTTTCATTTTTAAGTTTTTAATTATAATGAGCTAAAATTGTAGTGAAAAGTTTGAGATGAGGAGTAAGATGGTGAGTGGACTGTTGCCTTATTAGTTTGTTCGATTTTGCAAGGTATGTATATTTCAAATCCATCAGTGTCACACGAAACGTTGCTGAAAACATTGAAATTTCACGAGTTGAAACCAAGGACTTACAGAATCAATGTGATCTTCCAAATATACCCTTTATTATGTATTTTTGTAATCTTTGTGGTGATTATTGTTGTAATTTGTTATGAATTAGGTTGGGCATTTTGTGCATATTGGGGGACCTATGAGACTTGATATAGAAGAATCATCGGTTGATTCTATATATGTAACTGTTTGGGCATCTCATCATCTTCCCCTTCATATGGAAAAACCAGAGAAAGCAATGCAACTCTTATGCTTGGATGGAAGGAACATTCAATACTATCGAGGTTGGACGGAGGCACCTCTTATCGGTCGGGAGTGTCGTCAATTAGAGGTACAATAATAATTCAAGATTTTATGTTCATGAATCATGATAATCTAAATGTCATTTCTCATGGTAATTGTAATGGTGTAATATGGGAAAAAGATGATGTAATTTCCGATTTTACCCTCAGCTACCAATTGGGAAGCAAAGAGTGGAGGAGCTTGAATTTATATATGTTATCTCACTATCTCACTGTCTTATTCTAATCTTCCGATAGCTTACTAGACTCTTTTCATTTATGTATAAGTTATTAGACTCTAGTTTCTTATTTGTGTATTGTTTTTCTATTATAAATTGTAGGTCCAAGTTATTGAAATTGTCACCCATATAGCTTCTACAACATCAAAGTTGGCATAAAAAATGTTTTCTACTTTGCATATCAGGTAGTTTTTTTAGTTGTAATTCTAATTTCATGAACGTGAATGCATTATATTCATGGATATTCGTTCTTTTTCTTATAAAAATATTATAACATAGGTTCGGTATTTGAAGTTGTATTCTGATTAATTTTTTTTTTTGTTACTGATGATGTGTAATTTCTTTGTTTCCCAATAACCACATGTACTATTGTAATTGATTTGTTTATCAATTCCTTAAATTTTTATTTCAATTGAATAGGGGTATGACATGATATGCAATTTCCATTTCAAGCTAAATGAAAACATATGTATTTTTTTTATATCTAGGAAGACACTATTGAAAATGTGCACTGGATTAAATAAAACTTACAAGCAGCAACTATTAACACTTCTTTTATCATGTCATGTGTCCAACTTATAGTCGACACGGGCTATTTTTGAATGTTTGACTATCAATAACCTAGCCTTAGCCATTGCTTTATTTAATATCCGAGAGGTAATACTTTACTTTTTTTTAATAGGGTGTTGCTGCCGCACTTGCTATTTACTTTGCAACACAAAGGGGTCATTATATCATAGCATACTACAAATGTGTTTTTGTAAATGGGCGAAACGTAGACAATAGCAACATATTTTACTGTAGCTACCAATTAGAACAATATACTATACTTGCACACAAAAACGACACCTTCCGACTCCCGCAACACGGGGGTCATCTTTCTAGTTTATATTGAATATGTGAAATATTGTCAATGGTAAATTTTTTAAATTATCAATATAAATACTTAAAATATTAATTTTAATATTATATTAGATCCAAAATATAAATCAAAATATCAAATAAACATAAATTATTTTTTTAAACAGTTTAAAATATTTAAATGTTTTAAATATAAAACTAAATCTATCGAATTAACTAAAAATATTCAAATATAATTTTTTATAATAATTGATTTTTTTTTTCAAAAATATGATTTTTAAATCATAACCGTTCACAATAATAATTGTTAAAAATAACATAACCTTATAAATTACATTATGTTTTCTTACAAAAAAAAAATATCGAATAAGTAATTTCTAAATTAGTTAATCATAACGTTAAACGTAACACTAAATCGAGAACTATATTTAGTTTTATTTGAATGTCAGCTGCGAGTAGCGGCCACTAAATGATATGATTTTAATAAATGTTATAACATATTATTTCATGGTTAGTATTAATAACATAATTACTTTACTTGCCAAATTTTAACCATATAATTTTATCATGCGCAACGCGTGGATATTCGTCTAGTTTTTTAATGTAAACAAGTAACTAAAATGCCGAAAAGTATTTTTTTTTTCACATTTTCATTTTCTACTCCTGTACTTTGCCAAGTATCCTTCTACTATGCGTTTGTCTTTACATCTCCCACTCACTCCAAACAATCATCATCATTCCTCATTTTACTAAGTTTCCAAGTTGAACCCTATAAATTAGCCAACTTAATTAGCGTTTTCGTAGGTCGATAAGGATGGTCGCCCACATCTTTGTCTTATTTTTCTCTCTTAAACCCTAATCATTTTTGTCCACTTTATCAGTGGCCGCGTAAATGGTGCCATTTTGTATGTGTCTCATTCTCGTCGTCTTTATTTTCTGAAAAATATTTCTCTCTAAACCCTCTAATACCTTATTTTGTACAACAAACCCTTGATACATGAAGGACGGTATAATCATCAGAACTTTCATAGCATCATCTTGTTTATCTACCCTATTTGAATTGATCATGCTTTATCTCTTTGATTTTGATTTAAAGGTTTAATAAGCATGTATTCATCCATCATCTTTTATTTTTTCTTTCTTATGATAGGAATGGAATAGTGTTTTGATCTTTTAGTTATAAGTGTTGGATCAAATTTTCCATTGGTGCAAATAATGTTCAACTATTGGAATCAAACAATCTAAAAGAAGGGGTCTCATTGATCACTTATCACTTATCACTTCCATTAGTTTTTTTTTTAAAAAATTTTGTTCTACATTTTTTTTTTAATTTGATTGTTACTCCCATAAAAGTCGCTTATGCAAATATGTAAAAGTATTTTTTTTAGGGAAGGGATTGTAAATGCTTAGAATTTGCAACTGAAATTTGATGATTCGGGGATTGAATGAAGGATGTTTAATGAAATGTCTAATAAAAGTGTGGTATATATCTCTATATAGTTCCTATTTATAACTATTACAACTCGATATTTGTTTTTCGTTTGTTTGCATGATAAAAAAGATAGATATTTTTAAATAAATTAGTATTAGTTGTCATATCATATACATAATTTTATCTTTCATGGTTTTTAATGCATATTCCATTATTTTAATTGACGGGGTGCTTTTGATTCAAGGTGTTTTGTTTGTGATTCTAAATACTAGGATTAATTGATAATCACATACTAGATGTAGGTTGTTTGGTTGGTTTAGTTTCTTTTCTTTAAAATATTATTTTTAAAAGTTTCATCTTTTTGATCTCTGGTCATTGTAAAATTTCAATAGCAAGCTGTAACGTCTCATTTTCACAACCCAAAATTTTCATTTTTAATTAAGGTAAAATTTCACATATTTAGACTCCAAGTTGAGAAAACCATCTGTTCCAAAGTACATTGTTTTAAAACTCAGAGTAATATAGTAAACGCAGAAACTTCATTGTTGCTGGTGAGTGTGTATAGTCACGCATCGCCTTCCCACGATCAACAATAGTACCTGAAAACATAAACAACTGAGTAAGCACAAGGCTTAGTGATTATTCCCCCAAATACCACACACCACAAACACATCCAAGCATGCATAATGGGTCCACAATCATCAAATTGGATTACATGGGTCCACAACCAATAAGTATTCTCAAGTCAAACACGAAACTTACAAGATTTTACCATCATATCGAACGATCTCCCTGTATCTACTAGAACACCACTCGAAATTGAGGTGCATCGGAGCCGCCGGCTGGAAGAATCTCCCAACGGCAGGGTTCAAGGTCATCGGATACGGGGCAGTAGCCGACAAGAGTTACCTTATCAGATAAAGCGGCAATAGAACCGAATTCAAAAACTGTCACGTCCATGTTTGGACCAGGTCGAGAGACCTCCACCGTGCCATTCATGTCGGGAACTTCTTCGGCTGCTTTCTCCGTTGAAACAATGGCCTTAGACTCAGGTTTCTCGGTTATTTTCGAACCAGAACTGGTGCCGAAGGAAGTAGTATCCTTTTTGCCCTTCCACCATGAGAGAATCCCCATTTGTGTAATTTCCGATAACTACGATGTCTGCGAGGGGAAATGAGAAAGAGACCTCCATTTCTTTTCGGTGGTTTATACTTTATATCGAGAGAAATTGCAGCAAAGACTTTCAACTATTTAATAGAGGAACCAACACCCCTCCTATCTATCTATCTATCTATCTATATTAAACGTGAAATATTGTCAATGGTAAATTTTTTAAATTATCAATATAAATACTTAAAATATTAATTTTAATATTATATTAAATCCAAAATATAAATCAAAATATCAAATAAACATAAATTTATTTAAAATTATTTTTTAAAACAGTTAAAATATTTAAATGTTTTAAATAGAAACATATCGAATTAACTAAAAATATTCACATATAATTTTTTTAAAATAATTGATTTTTTTTTTCAAAAAAATGATTTTTAAATTATAACCATTCACAATAATAATTGTTAAAATAACATAACCTTATAAATTACATTATGTTTCCTTACAAAAAAATATCGAATAAGTAATTTCTAAATTAGTTAATCATAACGTTAAACGTAACATTAAATCGAGATCTATATTTAGTTTTATTTAAATGTCAGCTGCGAGTAGCGGCCACTAAATGATATGATTTTAATAAATGTTATAGCATATTATTTCATGGTTAGTATTAATAACATAATTACTTTCAATATGTACTTGACAAATATTAACCATATAATTTTACCATGCACAACGCGTGGATATTGGCCTAGTTGTTTAATGTAAACAAGTAACTAAAATGCCTAAAAGTATATATTTTTTTTCACATGTCCATTTTCTACTCCTGTACTTTGCCAAGTATCCTTTTACTATGCGTTCGTCTTTATATTTCTCACTAAATTATATGATTTTAATAAATGTTATAACATATTATTTCATGGTTAATATTAATAACATAATTACTTTCAATATGTACTTGCCAAATTTTCACCATATAATCTTACCATGCACAACATGTGGATATTCGCCTAGTTTTTTTAATGTAAACAACTAACTAAAATGCCTAAAAGTATATTTTTTTTTCACGTGTCCATTTTCTACTCCTGTACTTTGCCAAGTATCCTTCTACTATGTGTTTGTCTTTACATTTTCCACTAAATGATCTGATTTTAATAAATGTTATAACATATTATTTCATGTTAGTATTAATAACATAATTACTTTCAATATGTACTTGCCAAATTTTAACCATACAATTTTACCATGCGCAACGCGTGGATATTCGGCTAGTTTTTTAATGTAAACAAGTAACTAAAATGTAAAAGTATTTTTTTTTTCACATGTCCATTTTCTACTCCTGTACTTTGCCAAGTATCCTATTTATAACTATTACAACTCCATATTTGTTTATCGTTTGCTTGCATGATAAAAAAGATAGATATTTTTTAAATGAATTACTATTAGTTGTCATATCATATACATGATTTTATCTTTCATGGTTTTTAATGCATATTCCATTATTTTAATTGACGGGGTGCTTTTGATTCAAGGTGTTTTGTTTGTGATTCTAAATACTAGGATTAATTGATAATCACATACTAGATGTAGGTTGTTTGGTTGGTTTAGTTTCTTTTCTTTAAAATATTAAAAAAATTATTATTTTTAAAGGTTTCATCCTTTTGATCTCTGGTCATTGTAAAATTTCAATGGCAAGCTGTAACGTCTCATTTACACAACCCAAAATTTTCATTTTTAATTAAGGTAAAATTTCACATATTTAGACTCCAAGTTGAGAAAACCATTTGTTCCAAAGTACATTGTTTTAAAACTTAGAGTAATATAGTAAACACAAAATCTTCATTGTTGTTGGTGAATGTGTATAGTCACGCCTCGCCTTCCCACGATTAACAATAGTACCTGAAAACATAAACAACTGAGTAAGCACAAGGCTTAGTGAGTTTTCCCCCAAAATACCACACACCAAAAACACATCCAAGCATGTATACTTGGTCCAAAGTCATCAGATTGGATTACCTGGGGTTTGTTGGCCTACCGCCTCAACCCAACCGCTCCCCTGAGCCCTTTGTGCCCACGGCTTCAGAGCTGGCCCGCACTAGGTATCTTGGCCTACAACACACAGCAGGTTCACCTGAACCTAACCCTCATGTTATGTCGACATATAATCAAGCAAGAAAATCAAGTAGGCACATAAGCATAAGAAACTATCTACATGATCTACCTTTCGAACAATTCACTACCGCCTACTAGACCCTTACCGGTACACTGAACCACCACCAACAAGTCTCCAAGGAATGCATAACTATGTGTAACCAGAGGTGAGATAGACACCCGGACAGATGATCCTACTCTAGAGCCACAACCAAACAAGGAACAAACAAGAAAACCTAGATCAAGAGTTCTCATGCTATCTTACATGACTACACACAACCCCTAGAGCACTCCACTAGACGATAACCAGCCTACCGGTGTTCTAACTATCATCCTAACACATTAGGATATATATATATATATATATATATATATATATATATATATATATATATATATATATATATATATAATAGATAGCTACAACACAACAACATCCTATATACAAAGGTACATAACAAAATCTAGTGGATCGGCATTGGTGCCTTTGACCCACGGGTACAGTGAGGAAACTCACCTGAATCGGAAACCCAAGACCATCGCAATGCACTCACTTTCTGCACTGATTGCTCCCGCGAACCCACTAGTAACAAAACTAGGTACAACCTTGATCAACAACCCAAATCCTTCAAGTTTGACCCAACGTCAAACTTGGTTAAAAAGTCAGTGGTCAAGGGTCAACAAAAGTCAAAGGTCAACTTCCAGCAACTCTACGCCCAACGTAGCAGATCTACACCCAACGTAGAGCCTAAGGTGGCAAAACGGGTGAAAACGTTGTGTAGTAAGCTGTTGTCCAAGTCCATCCATTAAGTGCTTAATACAAAAGGTCAACCCACCAAACTTTCAAATCTAAACAAGATGAACATATTAATGGATAAAGTTTCCAACTTGATCCATTTTCATGTATATAAAGAGCACCAATCCAAACCCTAGGTCCAAGAAGCCTTTTATTGCTCAAAATCTCATGCATGGGAGGATAAAAGTGACCATGCTCTCATTTTTATGACTTAACAACTCCAAAATTGAGTGGAAATGATACCCTAATGGCCTACAGTTGCTTATACTCACATAAACCATGGTTTTGGGGACAAAAGCATAAAATTCTTAAGCATAATGAGATATAACCAAAAACAACATCGTGGGAGCTTTATACCTCCTGGAGATAGGTGAGAGGATGAAACTTGTGGATCTACACTGATTTGAGCTCCAAAGTGGTTCTACAATGTTCTTCTTCCTTCATAAATGCACATATAACACTCCAAAAATCATAAAATTTTAAAACTTTTAAAAAACAACCATAAACCATCATTGTTTACAAAAAAGCCATTGATTCAAAAGTATTTTTCAAAATCAGAGTTTTCCCAAGACCCAATAACCCAAAAACACGAAGATGTGCACGATCACTCCGTCGCTTTCCCACGACAATCAGAAGTAGCTGAAACAATAAACTGAAACTGTAAGCCAAAGCTTAGTGAGTTCCCCCAAAGTACCATCACACAACATTTAAAATACATAGATTAGCATGTTGGGTCTACAACCTCCCGGTTGGATTACCCTGGCCCACAACCTCCCAGTTGGATTGCCTTGCATACCACATATTTGGTCCACAACCTCCCGGTTGGAATGCCCTGGTCTGTTGACTGACAATACAAAGCAGTAGTCTCAACCCGCATAACATGTCTACATATAATAAACAACAATTATATGATGGGTTATGAGCATAACAACATCCTATGTGATCATGCAACCCTAATTGCTTTAGATCTAAGTTTTTCACTAGTTGAACATGCAATTGAATACCAAAGCAATAATCCCTAGATCTAGCATACAATTTCAAAAATTATATAACAAAAGGGTTTTGATGATTACCTTGCTTGTTATGTAGTAATAACAAGAACTCCTTGTAGATCCTTGACTCTTGAAAGCTTAGTGCCTCAAATGTTACACCTCTAATGGTTCACAAACACCACTAGCAAGAAGATGAGAAGGAGAGAGGAGGGAAACACTTAGAATTTCGGCTAGGTTTCTCTTAGAAGGTTAGTGGCCGAAAATCCTAAGCCTAGGGGGTCTTTATATAGCTGTGGGCTGCTAGGGTTTCTGGAGGAAACCCTAATTTCCTGCTTACGGCTTAAGCAGCCCATGGATCTCCTACTAAGAAGCCTTGGACGAAATCTGTAGGGCCTCGCTATAGGATTTCGTCCACTCCCAATTAAGGAGTCCATCAGCCCAGTTTCACAACTATCAACGATTTGCAAAACAACCCATGTTCCTTTAATCAGTTCCTTTAATCCCAAAATTAATTCCAAATTAATTTACGATTAAATACTAATTAAATAACATGATTTCCAATTAATATATTATTCTCATAATACATTAATAAATCATTTATCAACCTCTCTCTCCAAAATCATCCTGTCAAGTTGCTAAGGTGAAGGCAACCCAAAAGGACCATGCTACTATCAAATTAAGTACATACCAATTATAGTTATGGGCTTTGACACCTAATCCAACAGTATACTCAACAAACAAATAATCATATTTCCAATAATCACAGGTGGTCCTACAGGCCTACCAGTCTAACACCTATTAGCACTTATCATATAATCACACAGGTCTACATCACGCTCAACATATCAACAACAGTATGGAACATGTTATCAACCAATGGGACGACCTTGGTGCCTTCGACCCGCAAGTACAGTAAGGTAAACTCACATCTCAGTCTGAAAAGATCTTTGGCAGAACACCGCTCTGAATGACAGCTCGACTGGTCACCTAAACACCAAATAATGACCAATCTCAAATTCCACTCAAATTACCTAAAATACCCTAGGGTCAAACTTGGTCAAATTCAAAAGTCAAACTTTGGTCAACACAGCTGAGTACGTTGGGCGTACCCAGCCAGAACGTGGGGCGTACTCAGCCCTTGACCAGAAATGCGAGGTTGACCTAGTACGCTCAGAGTACCAATCTGTACGCCCATCGTACTAAGCCTTCAATTAATCCTTCTATTAAGAGCTTATTCCCTTAAGCTTTTACATCTATTTCTCAGATCTGACCCTAAACTAACGTCTCTCACCATAAAGCTTCCAACTTTATGGTGTTGTATGGCTAGCAAATGCCCAAGAGTTAAAACCCCAACTTCTTAACCCTTTAAGATAATTCAACACTTGCATGGAGTGAAAGGAAGGTACAAGATCACATTGTTATCACTCAAACTACCCTAAAACGTCCAGAAGGACAACTCATTGAGTCTAGGGTAGCTCATACCCAAAAGAACCAAGAATATGGGGATCATAAGCATAAAAAGATTAACATAAACAAGATCTAGTGGTATGATCATCAAGTTCAGAATTTTATACCTCAAAATAAAGCTTGGTAGTGAGGTGTTCCTGGATCTATGTGGTCTTGATCTTCCAAGTTGGTGCTTCTTTCTTCTCCTTGCTTCAAAGGCACCACAAACACACACTTTCAAGCTCAAAGGAACACACACAAGAAATTAGGATTGCAACAGACGAAAATAAGGGTTGGAGGCTGGCGAGGGAGTGAGCATTAGAGAGTTAATGATGTTTATATAAGGTCCAAACCCTAAAAATTAGGTTTGTGGATCAGGCACGTACACCCAGCATACGTGAGCTCGTCCCCAAAATTACAAAAAAACCACTATGGGCCATTTTGCAACATTTTCCATGCACAAGGGCTAAAATGCACTTAATCTTCATACTTAGGGTTAAAATTGAAAATACCTCATCATCGGAATGTTATAATTCTCACCCACTTGAACTAGACTTCATACTCGAAGTCCGATGTTGTGAACAACTCCGTGTAATGCTCCCGCATCTCAGACTCGGGTTACCATGTCCCTTCGGAACCTTTTCGATACTGCCACTGCACCTTCACTAAAGTCACCGCCTTTTTGCACAGAGCCTTCATCTTCCGATCCAAGTTCGCCACTGGCCTCTCAATGTAATTCAGGCGATCATTAACTTGAACATCATCCAAAGGAACCACTGCTGAATCATCAGTCACACACTTCCGAAGCTGAGATACATCGAAGGTGTTGTGGATCTGGCTAAGCTCATCAAGCAAATCCAATTTGTACACATCCTTACCAACCCTGGCTATCACCCGAAATGGCCCAATATATCGGGGCCCCAACTTGCCCCTCTTCCTGAAGCATATTACACTCTTCTAGGGTGATACCTTTAGTAAGACGATGTCCCCGACCTAGAACTCCAACTCGGATCGACGCTTGTCGGCATAACTCTTCTTCCGACTCTGAGTTGTCTGAAGTCTTTGTCTGATCTGTTGGATGAGCTTTGTTGTCAGAAGGGCTACCTAAGTCCTTCCCATGAATATATGACTAACTTGTCCCCAACACACTGGGGTACGACACATCCTCCCATAGAGGAGCTCGAAAGGCGGTGCACCGATACTAGAATGGTAGCTGTTGTTATACGAAAAATTCAGCTAAGTGAAGGTAGGAGTCCCAACTCCCACCAAAATCTATGACACAAGCTCTCAACATGTACTCAAGTGTCTGAATGGTCCGCTCACTCTGACTGTCCGTCTGCAGATGATAAGTAGTGTTGAGATGCAACCTCGTACCCGGTTCCTCGTGGAACTTCTACCAGAAATGAGATGTGAACCTAACATCTCGATTAGATACAATGGAGACTGGAATGCCATGCTGAGCAACGATCTCGTGCACATATAAATTGGCCAATTTCTCAGCCGATGAGCTCTCACGGATGGCTAAGAAATGAGCACTCTTGGTCAACCGATCCACTATCACCCAAATTTTTTCATGTCCCTTAGCCATCTGAGGTAACTTGGTGATAAAATCCATAGTTTATGTTCCCATTTCCACATGGGAACCTCCAATGGCTGAAACTTGCCATGCGGCCTCTGGTGCTCGGCCTTAACCATCCGACATGCCAAGCACCTCTCGACATACCATGCTATCTCTCTCTTCATGCACGACCACCAATAACTAAGGGCGCGTTTGTTTTGCATGATTCCTAAGGAATTAAAAGGAATTAGAAACTAAAATCAAGAGGAAAATGTTTTTGGCTTATCAAATGAATGGAATTAGATTTCCATAATAAGAATTTCATTCCTTATTTGAAAGATTTCCAATTCTTCCATCGTTCAACAAGATTCTAAATTCAATTCCTTATCTTTTGTTTTAAATTACACAACTGTCATCCTATTATCTATGCGTGAAATAAAAAAAAATCATCTCTTTCATTTTCATATCTTTTCTACGATTACATTCTCATTGCTTATATATTCCTTCATTCACATTTCCAAACGATTACATATATCGATCGTTGCTGCTATGCCACTGTATTTTATGTGGTTCGTCACTGTTCTTGTTAGTTGTTGTATCATCTCCATTCACAAGTAAGCCTCTCGAATCCTTCTATTTTTCTGCAACCAACTGTGTTTTACTATTGATTTATACAATTTTCGTATGTGTTTTCATCTTTTCTTGATAGACAATGACATGATATATATGTATATCAATGCTATTCTACTTCATCTATGGTTTCTTTGGATAAAGTATCAAGAATTCTCTATACATGTATATAAATTGTAAATTTTTTGGGCTTAGATTTATTGTTGGGATGTGAAATTATTGTTTTTATATGTATACACACCAAGTGTTTGTGCTTTTGCCTCTGTGATAATTTTTTTATTTGCCTCTATGAAATCACTAGTTTTGAGGCTCATATACCATTGGAACCAGTTATATAATTGTTTCATCTGTTTTAGCATGTGAGATAAATTTGTCATATATGTTTGCTGAAAAATTAGGATTGGAAGAATCATGAACATCATTTTATTTTGGTGAGGTTGAAAGAGATAGCTCTTCTTCATATTTCAATACATAAACTTTTGGTAGCCAAAACATTATGTCATTTTGACCATGATTTTGAGAATCTGTTATTTAAAACAAAATTTGACTTAAGATACATTCATTTTACATATAATATGTGTTTTCATACAACCAATTTGCATTTATAAATACAATACTCAATAAGTGTGTAATTTAATATAAATATAAATTTATTATTTATATATTTGAAATACACGTTAAAAACATCAAAGGTCATTATTGATTATCCGTTGTATGATTAAAGGAAAATGTTACTAAGAAAATGCCAAATGCTTTTTGCCAATGGACAATATAAGTTTATTACTTATATATTTGAAATACACGTTAACACCATCTGTTTTGTATAACGTGACAATTAATTGATGATTAAAGTAATAATATTATGTCTTTGAAGTGAATAATTTTCTTTTTGTGGGAGATGAGCAGGAAATGGCACGACTTAGTCTAACTAGAAGAAAACATAGAAAAAAATAAGTCAAATAGTCGTTACATTTTGGAATGAAGTTATGACAATTGTTAAATGGTTTTTTTTATCACGGTGTGCAAGTTACTACAAATATATAAGGGGGGTAAACAACGTATCAAAAACATATCGTCGAATGTGGATCGAGAAGCATATTGCATAAAATACGCTTACAAAAGCAACACTACATGCAAATCACACCTTAGGATGACCTGAAGATGTTTCACAAAGTTGTGTGACATGCGTCACTGTGACAACCCAAAATTTTTTACCTTGTAAATCCAGCCAACCAACCAAAAGTCAGACTAAATTCCATTGCCTTTTAGCATTGATTAAGGGTCATTCTAAGGAGTTCTAAGCCTAATACACTCAAGAGTTGAGTGTTAGGGAGTATTGACTCGAGATCAGAAGGCTGCACCCGAACTAGATAACCCAACATTTGAGGTTCACGGCCGCAAACCTAGTTCACGGCCGTGAACTCTCTTCTGGCCATGATCTATCCTCCATATGTATAGATTTCCCTCATTTCTTCATCATTCTTCACAAAACCAACTCAAGAACTTCCATTCTCTCTCAAGTATCATCAAGAATTACTCCATTTCTCGTCCAAATCGTAAGTGATTCTTCCTTTTGTTCCTTGATATCCTTCTTGATCTAGTACAACCCTATGATTCATCCATGAATTCACCACTTTTGTCTAGATCTTCAAGATCATCATCTTTCACCAAGAACACACACTTGTTCTTGGTGGCCGTGAACTCCCAAAGGGATCCCAAATCGTAAGTGTTTCATCATTTATCTTGTTATACTTGAAAGACTAATAGATCCTAGCCTTGATTCTTCAATATTCATCACCATCTTCATGAGTTCGAGGTGTTCACGGCCGTAAACCCTTCATAGGGTCGTGAACCCTTCATGAATGCATCCATTTGGGCCGTGAACTCCAATGGGTCGTGAACCATTCATCATATTGGGCCGTGAACTCTAATGGGCCGTGAACCATGCATCCATTTGGGCCGTGAACACTTCCCTTTGGCCGTAAACTCCCTTTTGATCAATCACATGTGATTCTAACACTTCATTTCAAGTGTTTCCTAGTCCCTAAGGTAGTTTCCTTGCATGTTAGTTGTTTTAAACACTAATTACATGCCTATATATGCCATTTAGGACTCGTTTGTGTCTCGGGAATTCATTCGTGGAACTTCTCATCCTTACGCGAACCTTCAATTGAATCACCCACATAAGGTGAGTTCACACCCCTATAATCAATCTTTTAAATGTTTCGAATGCTTTTATGGGGGGAATACAAGTTGAACACAATGATAATTGTGTAAATGTTATTTGTGATAACCATCACGTTAAAGGATATCTTATGCTTTTATAAGTGATCAAAATCATTTCAAAAACTCTTTTAAGTTATGTTACTATAGAGTCAAAATATCTTGTAATATGTCGAAGTCTGTGTATTTGTCTGTTTCATATGTTTCCTTATATATTTGCTAAGGCATCTTTTTAACAAAGCTTAAAGTCTAGCCTTAGTATTTTTTGTACTTTCAGCCTCCTATAAATAGGAGCTGAGCATAGAGTTGATGGTAGAGTTTTCCCATTTTTACTATCATTTTGTACTCGTGTTCATTAAAAGTAATATGAGCTGAACCAGATCTTATTTACTTCTCGTGTTCATCTTTTACTCTGATTTGATTCTCATACTCGATTAATCACAACTACAATTGGTATCAGAGCAGGAATCAATACTGCTAAGATCTGATTTTCAATTGAATCTCTAGTTTTTGAGTCGCGAGTTTGTCTCAAAAGTTTCCGCACTGTTTGATTCTGAAAATCATCTCTTATCTACAATTTTGATTTGATTCTGCGTTTGAATTGTGTAATCGAGTAATCGTTTTTGAGTTTCTGATCAATTCATTCATTCAATTTCAAGTTTCTTCAAGTTCGTCTGAAAAATCTCATCCGTACGTTAATGGCGAATTTCAACATGAACACGATGACTTCATTTTCTCATCTGTTAGGATCTTCTACGAAGATTCGTATGTTGATTCCAGAGTACTATGATCAGTGGGCTGATCGAATGGAGGATTACTTGAACGGATTGGACGAGGAACTATGGAGCTGCATTATAGGAATCGCTCAACCTCCATCGAATGTTCAACATATTAGATCATCTGGATCAACACCTGCAGTTACTGATCAATCCACCAGGCTGAAGAACAACGAAAAGCGTTGTTTGAGAGAATTGCAAGGTGCCTTGCCACCTATTGTTTACAATTACATCCGTGGTTGTAACACTGCAAAGGATATTTTGAATACTCTTAAGGAAAAGTATCAGGGAAGCGAGAAAACAAAGATAAATTCTGTTAAGCAGTGTCTTGTGGAGCTGAAAGAGTTCAAACAAAAAGAGAATGAAACGATTGAAGTTTACTATGATCGTCTTAATGAACTGATCTATAGATGCAATCGTTATGGAATCACAAGGTCATCAATGGAGTTCAATCTCACTTTTGTGATGGGACTTCGTAAGGAATGGAGAAGTGTAAGCATGATGTTGAAGAATCAACAAAGCTTCGATACTTCATCTCTGAATGATTTGTATAATCAGTTGAAAACTAACGAAAGTGAAGTGAATGAGATGGCTGAAGAGTCGAAACTGAGTTTGGGAGGTCCTTTAGTTCTTGTTTCGAAAGTGTCTGAGAAAGAAGCCGTTAAGAAAGATGATTCTGATGAAGAAGGCTTTCTAATGAATTCTGATGATGAAGCGATTGCTTTTTACTCGAACAACGAGTTAAAAAGTTTTTCAAGAAACCTTTCAATCCCAAGGTGAAGCAGAGTGATGTGAAAGAAAGTTTCGTTAATAAGTCTGTGGGTGAGGAGAAGAAGAAATTCGAGAAGAATGATGTGAAGGAAACTGAAGCCAAAATTGAGAAGAAACTTAAGGGAGATTCGGGCATTGATTGTCATTACTACAACAGAGCAAATCATTTGGCTAATGATTGTATGCTTCGTAAGAAAGAAGAGAAAAAGAATAGGTTCAAGGACGAAGCCTATTATGTTGAAAGATTGGAAGAAGTTCGTGCAAAGACGAAGGGGTTGTCTTTGGTTGCACAAGGCGAAGGTGAGGAGGATGGCACGAATCAGATTTGGTCTTCAGGATCTGATGATGAAGAGATGTGTAATCCGACGCATGGGGCTATGTTCGCACAATTTGAAGAGGATGAGGACGAAATGGTGACTGGTCGTTGTTTCATGACCAAATCAGGAGACAAATCACCGATGACAACTAAGGTACGTGCTATTCTTAAGTCTTTTAACATTTCTTTACAAGCTTATGATTATGAAATAATTGCATTTGATGATACTGTTGCTTACTTTGATACAATTGTGGTGTCTGCTAGTAATGAAGCTAAGAAACTGAACATCCAGTTGCTAGAGACCCAAAAATTGCTAGATTCGAAACGAAGCAGAGTAGAGTATCTGGAATTGTAATTGAATAATGTGAATAATGATAGGGAATGTCTAGATAATGAAGTTCGAATGTTACTTGCTCAGCGAAACATCTACTGTAATTCAGCAAAAAGACTTTATGCTAAATTGACTTCATTGCATCATTCATCTGATATAAGAAAAGAACAACATAGGAAATTGTTGCCTTTTCTTGTTTTCTAAAGAGAGAAAGTTGATAGTTTTTCCTATGATTGTGAGAAAACCATAGTAGAATTCGATAAAGTGCCTGATAATCGATTTGCTTATGGTATTGTTAAGATAGACGAATATTTGAATGCTGATGAACTTGTTGAGATAGTGAATGATACTTTGACCAAAAGTGAACAAATCAAAATTTTGAAAAGAACTGAGAATTCGAAACTCGACTCTCAATCTAATTTTGCTGATATCGATGATAATTCTGATAGTTTTAGCGAAATCAGTGAAATTGAGAAGGAGGAAAGTATCGATTGTTCTCAGTTATCTGTCATTAATGTCACATCTAAGTCAAAAGGTAAAGAAATTTGTAATGATTCGATGGTTGTGGATGACACTGATAGACCCTCTACCTCGAAAGTTTGTGACTTTGATCATGTGAGTGTAAGAGACAGTCATACAAATAAGAGTGATGATGAGAATGAAGAAAAAGTTTCGGACAATTCTGAGCCAGAAAAGAATGTTTCGAATGAAACATCCATTCCACGAGTTGTTGTTGATCAAGTGTTTGGAGACACTAAAAATTTCGACAAAATCGTATCTGACAAAGGTGCTCATTATTTGGAAACAAATACGGTTGTGTATCCAAATTTTAAGTTTTCAGATGATGTTGTATTTCCGAATCAAGTGTTTGTCACTATTGGAAATGTTGAAAACATCAAACAAGAGTTCAACAAAATGGTCGAAGAAGATAACAAGAAAACATTAGACGAAGGATTCTTTTCAAACCAAAGCACTGTCGAAAACAATCTAACAAAGAATTCATATCTTTTTCAAAGACAAAAACCACAAAGAAAATGGGTTGATAAACAAGAAATAACAAAAGAGATTTTGAAACAGGAATCTAATGAAACAAATGAGAATGTGAAACTTAATTCACAAGAATTTAAGGATCTTGTTGAAAAATTTTCGAATGTAAAAGGAATTTCGAAAAGACAGGCACGAAAGAGAATTTTTTGGCAAGTAGTGTCCAATGAAAAGCAATCAAACATACCAACCAAGACAATGTCTGAAAATGAGTTGCCTAAATCAGTACAAACAAAGTTTTCAACTCGTTCGGATAAAAAGGAAAATCCCGCTCAACCAATTTCGTCTGATACTCAAAATTCTTCAACGAAGTTTTCAAAATCAACATCTTCAAAGACTTTTCAAACAAATGAGCAACAAAAGAATTTTCATTCCAAAAGTCAACAAAAGTTTTTAACTCCAAATTCATTCTTTTCAAAACAAACAAACAATCAAAACAAATTTTCTTCAAATAGAACAAATCGACATTTTGCTAATGTTTGTCAATTTGACAATGTTAAAAAATTTGAGAATATTCGAAAATTTGACAATGTTCGAAAATTTGAGAATGTTCGAAAATTTGACAATGTTTGAAAATTTGAGAATGTTCGACAATTTGAGAATGGTCGAAAATTTGAAAACGTTCGAAAGTTTGCAGACAATCAAACTATTGTGAATGATAAATCCAAACCATCTGCAAAGTTTATTCCACAAAAACCAAATTTTCCGAATCCATCCACACACGAAGCCACTAAAGTTCCATACAGAAAAGGTTCATCAGGGGTGGAAACAATCAATCATTGGCTTGAAGAAAAAGGGAAAAAGTATCAATCGGGAAAGTTTTCTCAACATCAAATCAAGAAAGCCTATGAACAGTATTTGAATGATACTTCATCTGGAAGTTCATCTTCGAAAGAATCAAATACTCCAGTTCAAAAATGGCAACCAATCTCAAAGGAAAAACACACTGAGAAGCATGAGAAGAAAGTCAGTGAAAGTCCAAAACTATCGAAAAATTATGTTTCGATATCTTTAACTGATGATGTCGACTTAATTGATACTTTCAAAACCAAAGTTCGAAATTGGGCTTTAGGTTCTAAATTTCATTCGCTTTTTCAAACTAATGACCAAGGACCCAAACAGCCTTGGGTACCTAAATTCTTTTAATGAATGCAGGTACTGAGTGACGAGCAATATGATGAGAAATGGTACATTGATAGTGGTTGCTCACATCACATGACTGGAAGGAAGGAGAATTTGCGTGATTTTAGGAGTTTGGAAAATGCAGGAGTAGTGAAGTTTGGAAATAATCACAAGTGTCAAGTTAAAGGTTATGGCAAAGTAACAAATGGGCAATTTTACAGTGAATCGTGTTGCTTATGTTGAAGGTCTTAAACATAATTTGATAAGTGTTTCACAACTAGTTGTGTGCACTGGTAATCAAGTTGTGTTTAACGAAGAAGGAAGTATCATTTCTAATGTTGAGACGCACGAAGTATTGCTGAAATCAAAAAGATATAGCGATATGTTCACTCTTGACATCAAACCTATTTTTGGGAAACCCTAAGTTTGTTTACTTTCGAAAGCTTCATCTGATGTTAGCTGGTTGTGGCATCGACGTTTATCTCATTTAAACTTTCAAAATCTAAATAAGTTGGTAGTAGAAGATCTTGTTTGAGGTTTACGTGTTCTAAAGTTTGACAATGATACTTTACGTGCAGCTTGCGAACAAGGAAAACAACATCATAAAGGACATCCAATTGTCATAGATTCGAAAATTGTTGAACCGCTGGAACTTCTTCATATTCACCTTTGTGGACCATCAACTGTTGAAACTCTCAACAAGAAATGGTACATTTTGGTTATTGTTGATGATTTTTCACGATTTACTTGGGTGTATTTTCTCAGGTTAAAATCTGAAGTCGCTCAAACAATGATTGAATTTATCAAGAAAATTGAAACAAGTCTGAAAAAGGAAAGTTCGTAAAATCAAAAGTGATAATGGTTCCAAGTTTAAAAACAACGTGCTCGATTCGTTCTTAACTGAGAGAGGAATTTCGCATAATTTCTCATCGTCATATACACCACAACAAAATGGTGTGGTTGAAAGGAGGAATAGGTCTCTTTGCGAAGCAGCAAGAACCATGTTGACATATGCGAATCTTCCTCAATATCTATGGGCAGAAGCAGTTTCGACAGCATGTTTTACTCAGAATCGATCCTTTATTCATCGTCGTTTCAATATAACTCCGTATGAAATTATAAATAACCGAAAACCTAATGTCAAATTCTTTCATGTGTTTGGTTGCAGGTGTTTTATCATGAATCTCAAAGATAATATTTCGAAATTTCAAGCTAAGGCTGATGAAGGAATATTTTTGGGATATTCAAATAATTCGGTTGCATACAGAGTGTTGAATAAGCGAATAAGAAAAGTTGAAGAAACGTTTAACCTCACTTTTGTTGATTACTATGTGAAACAAGTTGAAAAACGTTTCGAACAAAAACAAATTCTTAATGAATCAAATGATGAGTCTGAAATTTATCATTCATCTGAGTTTGATTATGATTTAATTTTTGGTGTTCCAGACAGGGCTGCTGATGCTGAAGTATATGCTGCTGATAATCAAACTCCTGAATCTTCGAAACATACTGATGATTCGACAATCACCTCAGATACAACTGCTAATGGCAAAAGTATACTAGAAGCTCAAGTGGAGGGGGAGCACTTGAACATACCTTCAATTGTTGAGGGGGAGCATCCTTTCGAGGGGGAGAATAGCAGTGTAAATGAAAGTTTCGAGAGGGAGCATCAGAATGACAATGATGTTAAGAGGAGCATAATGATACTGAAAACATAAATCTTGATGAAAATGATGAATTTCATGAACTAAATGATAATAATTCTGTGTCAGGATCCGAAAATGAAGAAATGTACGAAGATGCAACTTTGGACTTTGATCCAGCATATCCACCATTGGAAAAAATGCATAAGAAATCATCCAAAAGAAGAAGTCATTGGGAATCCACAAGATGGAGTTTTGACTAGAGCTCAAATTCGTGTAAAGAATGAGGTACTGAATGCTCGTCAAGAATTTTGCATGTTTAATGTTTTTATTTCGAAAATAGAACAAAAAACAGTTAAGGTTGCAATGGAACACTCAGATTGGGTTGTAGCAATGCAATCTGAACTTGCTGAGTTCGATAGAAACAAGGTTTGGAGGTTAATTCCTAAACCTGAAAATGTTTCAATTGTCGGATTAAAATGGATTTTCAAAAACAAAACCGACAAGGATGGAAATATTGTTCGAAATAAAGCACGATTAGTTGTTAAAGGATATTCGCAACAAGAAGGTATCGATTATGTAGCAAGACTCGAGGTTGTTTGAATATTTTTGGCTTATGCAGCTGACAAAGATTTTGATGTTTATCAAATGGATGTGAAGTGTGATTTTCTCAATGGTTAACTCGAAGAAACAGTTTATGTTGAACAACCTCCAGGTTTCATAAATGAAGAATATCCTGATCATGTTTATATATATTAGATAAAGCAGTATATGGGTTAAAACAAGCACCAAGAGCATGGTATGCAACTCTTACCAGTTTCTTAAAACAATCGAAATTTAAACAAGGATCAGTTGACCCCACATTATTTCGAAAGAAAGTTGGGAATCATCTAATGATTGTTCAAATTTATGTTGATGATATTATTTTTGGCTCTACTGACCCTGCTTTGTCTAGTGAATTCGAGTGTTTGATGAAAAGCCAATTCGAAATGAGCATGATGGGTAAAATCAGTAATTTTCTTGGTTTAAACATTCATCAAAGCAGAGAAGGAATTTTCATCAATCAAGAAAAATATACCAGGAATTTGCTCGAAAAATTTGGAATGACGAATAGCACGAAGTTAAGAGTACCAATGGCGGTTGGAACAAGGCTAACACCTTCGTTAGACACTTCTGCTGTTGATCTTACTTTATACAGGAGTATGATAGGTTCATTGCTTTATCTTACAGCAAGTCGACCTGATATCATGTTTTCTGTATGTAATTGTGCTAGGTATCAAGCAAATCCAAGAGAACCACACTTGACTACAGTGAAAAATACGTTAGGATTGTGGTATCCTTCGAAATCAGGATTTTTCATTCAAGCTTTTTCGGATGCAGATCTGGGAGGATGTACACTTGATCGAAAAAGTACAAGTGGAGGATGTCAATTGTTAGATGGGAAGCTTGTAAGCTGGCAATCGAAAAAGCAAACTTGTGTTGCAATTTCTACTGCTGAAGCTGAGTATGTTGCAGCTGTTGCTTGCACTTCGCAAATCATATGGATCCAGAGTCAATTGCGTGACTATGCAATTAATATGAAAAAGATTCCATTGTATTGTGATTCACAAAGTGCTATACGCATTTGTCATAATCCAGTAGAACATTCGAAAACCAAACATATTGCTCTTCGTTATCATTTCATTAAAGATCATGTCGAAGATGGCAATATTGAAGTTCATTTTGTAAAAACAACTGATCAGCTTGTTGATATTTTTACAAAAGCATTGGACGAAAAATCATTTGTTAGAATTTTGACAGGATTAGGAATGATTGAAGCAAGTTCGGTTCCAGGACTACTTTCAAAAGAATAACAAAGAAAGAAGATGAAAAAGTGTCGATTCAGAGGCATTGTTGAATGATTCAGAGGCGTATCGTATTAACCATTCATAGGTTACTGTTCATATTCATCGCTTCGATACGCTTCGTTTTCGACATTTGGGAGAGAAAAGTTTCGTTAGTTTGGTACATTCTTGTATTCTTGAGTTTTCGTTTATTTTTTTATTTCGAAAAATTGGAAAAACCAAAAATATTTTCGTTCATTTGTATCCTTTTCGAAAAATCAAAAATACCAAAAAGATTTTCTTTTGTTATTTGTTTTATTTTTCGGAAAAACTTAAAAACACAAAAATATTTTCTTTCTTTTCAAAAACATAAAAGACCAAAAAGCTTTTTGTTATTTTGTATTTTGTCTTTTCTTTCTTAGTGCGGATTACAAGAGAGTTTTATAAGTGTTATGCTTGCGTTTCTAGGGTAAGGTAAATTTTCGAAACTTTGTACTAGTTAGAATGTCCCTAGAAGCATGCTGCAGCATGTAGACCTAAGTCTCCATTGACTCAATGTGTGATTTCGAAAGCCTTAATGAAATTTTTCATTACGAAAATTTCTTCCCAATCAGGCTTGCATTCACATTATTCTAATGAGCTAGCTAACTCTTCTCACATGAGTTAAGAGTTTTCTGTTTGGTCCAAACATAATAGAGGTACAATTGAATTCGTGAAACAACCTTTTTCATCTCAAACTTCTAACACATTTCACACACATTAACGTATGTCCAAGAGGTCATTGATCAAACCAATCATGACTTAGACATATCAAAACTCTGTGTTTATGATCTTGATTCATGAGGCCGTGATGAAAGTGAAACCCAATTTTCTAAATTTTTAAGGAATTGACGGGGAACTATGTTCCACATTTTCACGAAACATTTGTTTAAGTACCAAAATTTCGATGCTCCAAATCATATTCTTTCGTTATGAGTGGTCTTGATCAAATGTTCGAAACCCACGACATTTGTTACCCAACAGGATCCAGTTGAAAACAATTTTTCTTTGAATATGATTTTCGTGGGAGTATCAATTCTTTCAATTGTCACTTTCAAATTAAATCAAAGCATACTTGTCACTGACTACACTGGTCAAACAAGTAATTTCGGTTACAATTACTCACCTTATGTTTAGGTTGATGTGTAACGAAATTTTTAAGCCACCCACGAAGCCTTGAAAAAGAAGCCCTTCGATACTTCTCTACAAGTATTCGATTGTAATTCATGGGAACATACACAAGCTGTTGATTATCTCTCTTGATAATTAACGAAGCAATCTTTGCCCGAGGTTAAACTGCCTTTGTGTCGAAATTTTATTTTTCGACATCACAGATCCCAAATTTTCGTTAGTTTGCTTCTTATCTTATTCTATTGGCACACTGCACTCACGAAATCCTTGAGGTTCTGAGTATTACCAACTCAGGCTGATGATTTCGACAGTCTGGCATATGACTTCGTCTCTAATCCCAAAGACGAAAGAGCCTAACCTCCATGCTGAAGGTTTTCGATCTTATCCACTTGGTACTCACGAACAGTTTGATGTGACAGTTTGGCAACTTGGTCCGATTTTCAAGGTACTTTATCTGACGTGGTGCTCATAACGGCTAGTGTCACGACTTTCAAGGACAGACGTGGGTTACTCTTAATGAACCGTTTGGAATTCCATTGGGGTTACATATAAAAGGAAATTATTATCTCCTTTTATAATTACGCGTTCAAATTCTCAGAAGATCAAAAAGCCCTAAATTTCTCTGTTCTTCAAGATTTTCTCAAAACCCTAATCAATGGCTGCTGATCCCACCAACACCAGTGACGATGCCTCATCTCAACCACTTATGAAGATTCAAAGCACCAACTATCAGGTTGAAGGAGATGTGTCAATGTATCCTAAAGAACTCAAGATGCTGATTGTTGCTCTTCAACATTCAGGTCTTGCAACTGCGATGTTAAATGCTTTTGAAGTCCCGTTGTCATGGTTATGAATGGCTGGTTCCACTGCTTCCTACAGCAAAGCCACTGATGTAATCACATTCAATCTTGTGAATGAAAAGCGAATTCGACTCACGAAGAAGTTGTTTACTCAAATCTTGGTAATTCCAAATTCTCCTCAATTCTTTAAACCTACTGCTGATCAAGTTATGTTCATGTTTAACGAGATGGGTCATCAGCCACCACTTGTTAAGATCAGTGATTTAAATAAATCTGGTCTTCCTTGCATATGATATTTTTTGTTTGGGATATACCTTCGTTGCTTAACTGGGCGAAGTGTAGGGCTTGACAAGGGGAGAATGGAAGTCTATGCTATGGTAGCTGGGTTGTACTATGATCTCAATGTTGATTATGCTACTCAGATTTGGAAAGAATTTATCAAGAGCCTGGAAAACATGAATGTGGTAAAAGGAATTTCGTGTGCACGTTACTGGAGTTTGGTTCTTCAGTATGTATATGAGAAAGAAGGTATTTCAGGTCCTGCTGATGAGGCTAAGGCAGAATTCTTGAAGTATCATTTTCCAAAGACTGTTGCAGATGATTCAGAAGTATTCCCAAATGTTGCTCGAATTCCTGATGGATGTTGAAGAAAGTTGATCCAACAAATTCAGTATTGGTGGCATACTTGCAACATGTTAATCCTTCAGTCGAAACTGGGTTTTTATTGAAACTAAGTGATGAAGGTTCATCTAAGAAGTCGAAGAAGTCAAAGAAGGTTCCTGAAGAGGTTGTTGTTCAAGAAACTCCCAAGAAACAAGCTAAGACTAAGTCTCCTAAGAAGATTGCCAATGAAACTGAGAAGCCTAAGGAGAAGGTTGTTCCTGAATCTTCGAAGGAATTCATCCCTTCGAAATCAGGTGTGTTCAAAAGATTTAGGAATTTCACTTATCAGAAACGAACTTCATCAAAAGATCAATCTCCTACTATTCGCAAGCCCCAGCTTAACCGACAAGGAGTGAAAGTTGGTGAGATTCCTGTATCAGTTTCACCATCATCCAAGAAGCGAAGAGTTGAGGATATGGCGAAGCACATCAACAAGAAGAGAAAGAAACGAAAGCTGGTGGTTCGTGAAGAGTCATCAGATAGTGAGATCGTTCCAGAATCACCTTTGGGTTCGAATTCCCCAAAAATCTCACAACCACTAATCCTTGAAAATGTTTCGTTGCCAACAACAACAGTTCCACTCGAAATTGTTGTTCCCAAATAAGTTCCTGAGAAGGTTCCAATTTCTCCCATTGTTGCAAACGTATCTGATATGGGTGCACATGTTGTGGTGAGTGTTAATCCATCATCTCAAGGTATTCCTGAACCTATTTTAATTACTTTTGTTTCACTTCCACCTTTTATTCAACACATTTCCACTACCAATACTTCACCAACTTTCGATCAAGTATTAAAACAACCCTTCACAACACTTTTCCCATCACAATCCACCGATCCACCAAAACCAACTTCCGATGATGAAACAAATGGAGGAGGTTTCGGCGGAACATTTGCTGATTTGGAATTTGATTTCGAAGAGGAGAACATACCTGATCATATGCTGATGTCGGGGAAGTAGTTCAAGATTCTCAATCGATAACTCAATTCTATTCTTCAATCACAAGCTGATTCCGGTGCAAAGAATTTAGTATCAGGGATAGAAGTTGATGTTATGTTAAAGGCTATGGAGCTTCGAATGCAGAAGCAATTGGATGGTATGGACAAAAGTAACGAATTGAGGGTCAAAGCTCAGACTAATTCGTTTAATTCTACACTCAAAGATCTTCGTTTGACAACAAAAGAACGACATGTTCTTTTTGTTAAAGATGTCAAGATAGTACGGGAAGATGTCAATCGAAAACTTGAGGAGCTGAAGGTTGAAGTTTCCAAAGAACTAAATGAGCTGAATTCCAATTATTCGACAACCAAGTCGAATGTTGACACTATTGCGGCTGCAGTCAGAACGATTGTTGAATGGTATCAAGCTTTAACTCCCAAGTTTGACGCAAAGGATACAGCCGATGCTCAAAATTTCGACAAGATGGGTGTTTTGCTTGGTGAACTGAAAGAGTTAGTATCGAAGCCGTCTCCAACTTTGGTTTTAACTCCTGAGTTTTTAACTAAGAAGTTAAATTGTTTGGATCAAGCCATTTAGAAGGCTGTTGCTCCAATTTCGAAGTTTGCAAACATGTTACCCACTGGTGCCCCACCTGTTGTCACAGGGGTGCAAGGGGGAGAAAAGAAAATTCAAGAAGGCAATTCTTCGAAAATTTCAAAAGGGGTTGATAAGCCGAAAAAGATTGAGAAGATTGTTACTACTGCTGGTGAGTTAACGAAAGTTGTATCTACTCAAGTCACAACACCTATAGTTCCAAAGGTGAATACAACAGAAGCCATCAAGACAAAAACAAGACCCATTCTGAAGGGAATTGTGTTTGGTTCGACAACTGAAGGAGGGAGTTCAAGTTCGTCAAAGCCAAAGGTTTCTGAAGCTGATAGAGATAAAGGAAAAGTGATTGTGTTTGAAAAGTCAAAAGAAGAGAATAAGGCTGAGATAGAAGCTGAAATGGAGAAACAAAGACATATTCAAAGCATTATGAGGCTTCGTGAGAATGATCCACCTGGTATGGATAAGGGAGATCCAAAGAAGTTGCATATTTATGAAAACATTGAAGCCAGAGTGTCATACAATCAAATGTATGCATTCGAGAAGAAACCACGAAGGAGTTATTCAATCGAAAATTCTGATATGAATTAACTCGACTTTCCTGTTAACGAAATGATGTTCATTACTGCTCAGTATAAGGTGATAGAGAAGTTCAAGAACGAAGATGACTTTCTTCATATGAAACTTAGGTTTCATGCTGTTATGGGTAAGGAACAAGAAGAAGTGTGGTCACTCATCAAGATCAAAAGGGTGTTGAGTATCACGAAAGATGTAATGATTGAGAACATGATACAAAATTTTTGTTATCATGTTGTTAGAGCAAACAATGTTGCATGTGATTTCTCGATAGTAGATTTCCCTCTCATGAACTTGAATGATCTTATTCAAGTTGCATTAATTCTGGAAAACATGGATGCTTCTCAACTTCAAGGAACTGATAAGGAAATTTTGAGAGTAGGTCTCGGTCATATCAAAATTTTCATAGACAACTATTATGATTGTCTAGCCTTGACTGATGTTGAATTGTCTACGGCTCTTGGGAAGGAAGTGAAAGTGGCTATGAAATTGTCGAAGACTCAAACTGAACTGAAGAAGTATGATGATGGGGAGATATGCTTAAAGCCTTTTGGATTGGTCTTTACTGGAAAAGACAAGAATGGCAACGCTAAGAGGTTTTTATTCTAGTCTTCAGAGATAGAAAGATATACTACTTCGCAATATATGAACTTCATTGTTCGTATGAATAATTGCAAGAAGAATAATGATGGAGATAAAGTTGAGTTAAGGAAGGTGATGACATGGTACCCGGAGATACGAAGGATGATGCACTTTGCTGCACAGATTCTCACGAATTGAGAAGTTCGACATGATTACAAAGGGGGAGATTGTAGAGTCAAAATATCTTGTAATATGTCGAAGTCTGTGTATTTGTCTGTTTCGTATGTTTCCTTATATATTTGCTAAGGCATCTTTTTAACGAAGCTTAAAGTCTAGCCTTAGTATTTTTTGTACTTTCAGCCTCCTATAAATAGGAGATGAACATAGAGTTGATGGTAGAGTTTTCCCATTTTTACTATCATTTTTTACTCGTGTTCATTGAAAGTAATATGGACTGAACCAGATCTTATTTACTTCTCGTGTTCATCTTTTACTCTGATTTTATTCTCATACTTGATTAATCACAACAACAATTACTTTATAGTTTATAAAACTCCGTTTTTAAAGTATGAGCATAACTCGATAAATAATTGTGTCTTTTCTACAAATCAGATACAGTTCAAGTAAACATACTAGTAAACTATACTAGGTATAGTTTAGGGGTTCAAGACATACTATAACGAGAAACAGAAAGAACATACTATAAAGAGAAACAGGGAGGAACATACGATAACAAGAACAAGATAACAATAATGTCAGACTACTTCACGTCTTAGCAATACACTCATGTGTACGGCCGTACACTCCCTCTGATGGAGTGTTCGGCTCGATTTCAATGCGAAGAACTTACGCAACTCAATCCTATACCCAATGCTTGAATGTACTGAGCTTGGAACCCGTAAACGGACTCTAAACAATGTTAAAAGATAGCAGAAACGCGTCTGACACTCGGTTGAATTGAATGGCTGGACTTACAAGGCAAAGGTTTTCGGGTTGTCACATCATCCCCCCGTTAGATGGAATTTTGTCCCGAAATTAGCTTTCTTAGCAGTACTATTGGGGTTTGTACTCCTCTGATTGGCAGAATACCCACTCGTAGACTTGGCAACTTTGCCCTAATGTTCATGATAGGATTCATACTTGGTCCATCTATCATTACCTCGTGTATACAAGTCGTATATAATTAAGATTAGTAAGACGGTCAGATGTGCGACTCTGCCCCAGGTCCACAACCAAACAAGGAACAGGAGATAGGGCGGAAGCACACATACTAAATCTGCGTAATCAAAATCATATACCACCCTCGCGTATACACTGAATAATGATAGGTGGGCTGTATTCGTCCTTAGCCTCTGTGCTTGAACTTGATCTGCTGAACGAGTGGTATTTCGGGAAGGTCTGCTGAACATACGGCGGCAAGACTTCGGAGGGCAAAGTACTCTTCGCATGAGTACTTCGGGGTTTAGAATACGAGGTAGACAATTCCGAAGTCTGGGTCGGACTGTCGTTACGAATAACGAAGGTTTCGTGAATTTGACGGTCAAGGCGATGGAAACATATGAACTTAGTATGGTGAGGACCATACCAATTCATGACGAATGATAGCAACAGACTCTTTACTGAATAAAGGTTTGGCCTATTTGAAAGAAATGTTTGTTATACGGTGATGTACCCCTAGTGTGTTCGACAATGTACTCTTTGTAAACGTTCTAGTGCTTTCTGTTTTCTCCTTAATGTTAACACTTCTATGTATCGTACCGCTATGTGCGAGTACATACAATGCAAGTGCTTTGATAACTAGTGTCGATACTTTATACTACGATCCTCCTTGGTACCACTATGATCGCCTGACATATACAAGTTATGAATAATTAAGATGAATAAGGCGGTCGACTGAGTAACTCTGCCCCAAATCCACAACCAAACAAGGAACAAGAATTAGGGCGGAATCAGTCACTCTAAGTCTGCAAAATCTTATATGCACAACCCTGATGTACATACTAAGCCATCATAGCTTCTCTGAACGGATCTTTTAGTTCCCTTGAATACTGTGACTTGTTCCGATAAGTGAGTTATTATAATTACTTTTAAATGTTTTCCCCAAGTTTTAATCTTATATAAATATTAATTAATTAATTTTTAAAGTAGTTCATAGATCGAAGACGTACCGCTGGTCGCTGGGGACTCCGGGGTTGCTTCTCCTGCGGTGATCATCAGAATCCGTCCATCCGCGCCTGAGTTCCTCGTTATCGGGCAGTCCTTCTTGTAGTGTCCTGACTCACCACATCCATAACAGGCTTGGTTTTCTTCAACTCCGGGGACTTGGGAGATCGGTTGAGCCGGTGCCTTGCAGAAATGAACTGTGTATCCCTTTCTGTGGCAGTTCAGGCACTGCATTTCCCGACATACTCCAGTGTGGTGATAGTTCCACTTTCCACACTTCGGGAGAGTTCTAGCATATCGATTGGCAGATGCTGGAGTAGTAGGTGTTGTGGCGGTGTATATAGTACTCGTTTGTTGCTCCTGCAGGGTTTCCTGTGTTGTTCGCTTCTTCTTCCTCTTGTTCCCCGACTTTCATTTATAGTCCTCTCCCCTTGATGGCTCGGGAACAGGGACTACCACGCCATGGCGAACTCCATGGTCAATGAGTCGCTGAGCCAGGCGTTTGGCACTATCGAATGTGGTTGGGTTAGAAGACAATACATCTACTTGAATCAGAGCAGATAGACCCCAGATGTATCTTTCTATCTTCTTGCTCTCCGGGGTAACCATCCTGGGACATAGTGCTACCAGGTCGCTAAACCTGTCTGTGTAGGCCACTATGTCTGAGCCGACCATAGTATACTCCCATAGTTCTTGTTCCAGTTTTTGAACTTCGCCCCTAGGGTAGTATTCTTCTAACATCAACTCCTTTAGGTTTTCCCAACCTATGGAGTTAGCCACTATTAGGGTCAGTGACTTAACATGGCTATTCCACCATGTCAGGGCTCTGTCGGAGAAGGTGCAGGCATCAAACTTCACTTTGCTCCCTTCTGGACACGAACAGACTACGAAGACCGAATCTGTTTTCTCGAACCACCACATCAGAGCGATGACTCCACCATTTCCATTAAAGGATTTGGGTTTGCAGTTCATGAAGTCCTTATACGAACACTCCCTTGGGTGTCCGTGAATAATTCCGGGGTTGGTTAAGTGGGTACCGCTACCAGATCCAAAGGTACCGCTCCCATAGTTCTTGTTCCAGTTTTTGAACTTCGCCCCTAGGGTAGTATTCTTCTAACATCAACTCCTTTAGGTTTTCCTAACCTATGTAGTTAGTTACTTTTAGGGTGAGTGACTTAACATGGCTATTCCACCATGTCAGGGCTCTGTCGGAGAAGGTGCAGGCAGCAAACTTCACTTTGCTCCCTTCTGGGCACGAACAGATTGCGAAGACCGAATCTGTTTTCTCGAACTACCGCATCAGAGCGATGACTCCACCATTTCCATTAAAAGATTTGGGTTTGCAGTTCATGAAGTCCTTATACGAACACTCCCTTGGGTGTCCGTGAATAATTCCGGGGTTGGTTAAGTGGGTACCGCTACCAGATCCAAAGGTACCACTTTCGCCGATGTGAGCTAGAGCAGTTGCCACTGCGGTTGATATTGCTTCTTGGAGAGCAGCAGGGTCGAACTGAGGAGGAGGTAGTGGTGTTTGAGTTGGATTTATCGGAGTAGTGCATCTTTTTGATTTGCGAGGAGGCATCTTTGCTAAAAGAATACAAAGATGAGACGGAATAAGTCTATAGCAGTGGTTTATACGCCAAAAGCTGAAAGACAAGGTTATCCTAGTTCTGAGTGTATCTGGTTCTGACTTTCATAGGGTTCTGGAAACAATTCATAAAAGAGTCTATACCAAATAAAATTTATGAATTAGAAATGGCTATCCTCGAATGAATATCTATGACTTGAATAACTGTTACCAGTTGCATGAAGAGAAAATAATCCTAACACATAATGTGAGCAGTGTCTCCACTCGCTCATTAAGTTAAACTAGATTATTATTTATTAGTGTGACACATAAGATGTTTTGGTTACTTCGGCTGATCCTTCTATGAAAACTTCTCATGAACCTGCTCTTGTTCCTCCTTGACTCTTCTATTGACTGCTATGAGGAAGTGGTTGAATCTATCTGGGTTTGTCGTGCGAGAATGGAAGTGTCTAAAGAATCTATGAGATTTAAGTGAAACATTATGGGGTGATCCTTACAGAGTCATCCTATAATTGCACAATGTATACAAGTTGTATATAATTTAAGATTAAATAGACCTTCGAATAAGTGATCCTACTCCAAAACCACAACCAAACAAGGAACAGGTAGTGAAGCATAGATCACAAATTCTAAGTCTATAAAATCTCAATTATATAAAACCTTGGAAGTATACACTCCATGATTATAGACCTATCCGAAAGGGTCTTTTAAATTATCACATAAGTTATTTATAGTGCCTAAAATACTCCTATAGTATTTTAATGTAATGTACTTGATATGTTTTAAACTTGTTGTCATGTTATAGAATCATAAAATACTCCCATAGTATCTTAACTTTATGTTCTGATCTAGTAATCCCTTAAATAGAGTTAGGTAAGTTTTAAGACTGTTGCAACACCACATCACTCCCAAACACATGTCGGTCACATCTCGAATGAATATAGTTGATCAGGCTATATTGATCCTAGCTATGATTACATAACCGTCCAGGTTTGACCGCAGTGTTCAACCTTTAAATACTTATGTTCTGTTCTTCCTGTGATACTTGTTCTAGTATGTATATATGTATAAGCATGTATGTATACTTTTATAAGATATTGTTATATTTTTAAAATATAATATTATCCAGAGCACTTCGGCCCCACTGTATTTATAGTTGCATATCTTTTATCGGTTGATATACTTAGTTCACTATAAACAATGCTCTGATACAAATCTGTCACACCCCCAAACCGGAACGACGGAAACGTTCGGGGGCGGAGGACGTCATGTTTAGTATCACAAGACATGCATCATAGTAATAAAGTAATAAACAACCATTTCATTAGAAAGAAAGTGTTTAAAAAGTATGTGGTTCACATAACATAGGCTACAAAGTAAATAACAAAACAAGACGTGAAGCTATTATGCTCCATCTTCTGAATCCCAGAGCGCGTACCTGTCTACTGGTCTCCTGAGAATACAAGTTATTTTGATAGCGTAGATCAACATTTAAGCTGGTGAGTTCATAAGATTTTAGTGATGTATGTAAGTTGTAAGAAAGTTGTAAGTAAGTTGTATGTTCTTTTAGAAAAGTTCGTCTGTTCCTCCAGAAAATCCTATATTTCCTGCTTTGATGAAAGATAAGTAAAAATGACTCTACAATCCTTTCTATGAGTACTAAATGGATACAAGTTATATAAAACCTAGAGTAAACAAACAATCGATTGTCTGTATCTGCCCTAAGCCCACAACCAAACAAGGAACAGGAAATGAGGCGGAAGTCACACATCCCATTGTTTGTTAGATGATAGTTGTATATAACCCTGGCGTATTCACTTGGTACTCACGGAGTTAACTGCAATAGTTCCTTTATATTTGATGAAAACATTCTTTAAGAAAACCGCTATTTCTTTTAGTAAACAAATGGTAACCCCAATGGTTTCTTCTATAATCACTTAGTTTACACTAGCTATATATAATCTAATATCGAACGGATAGTTAATTGTGTGAATCTGCCCTAAGCCCACAACCAAACAAGGAACAGGGAATGAGGCGGAAAGCACACGTCCAACTACCTATCAGAAAACGGTGTATTGAATTAGTATACTAGAAAACGGTGTATTGAATTAGTATACTATGACCTGACCCATACCTGGTACTCCTTATGATTACATGGTGTATACGGAATATATATATAGCTAAGAACGAATAGATAGTAGGCTGGGTGAATCTGCTCTAAGCCCACAACCAAACAAGGAACAGGAAATGAAGCGGAAAGCACACATCCTACTACCTGTCGGATCCGATTAATATATATCCCTGATGTATAAACTAAGGAATCATAAAGTTAGCATTATAGGCCCCTTCCTACGAAATTTACTAGACTCGACGATTCTGTTTGTCGCTTGTATTGATGTAAGTTTTCCCTAGTTTATAACTATCTTAACTCGAAAATAGTTTGCATTAGCTTTCAAGTGGAACTGTCACAATATGAAAGTAATGGGAAAAATGTAAGTACACAGTTTTCTTTTAAAATGACATACTTCAGTACTGAATACCTTAAAACATGTTTGTTTTATTAAGGTCATAATGTGATGAGTAGTACCCATACTAACGCTCTCCCTGCAAGAGATTCTGGTTACCAAACGCAACTTCAACAAACGAATTGCTAAGTCGTGAAATAGTCTCACATTTAAAGTTATCTGATCATGTATACCCAATTTACTATCACCTTTTGTTTAGAACAATGAGTTAGTGATCATTGGTATAATTAGATCCTGGTTTGTTCTTCTGTTATAGTATCTTAGTATGTTCTTTCTGTTATAGTATCTTAGTATGTTCTTTCTGTTATCGTGTATTGTATCTTCCTCTCTGTTTCACTTTATAGTATGTTCTCTATGTTATCGTGTATTGTATCTACCTCCCTGTTTCTCTTTATGGTATGTTCTAGTGTGAACTGAACCCATAAACTATACCTATTATCGTTTACTAGTATCTTTACTTTGAACTGTTATTGACTTGAAGAAAAGACTCATTTATCTACTAAGTTATTATTGTACTTTAAAAATGGAGTTTTATAAACTGTAAAGTAACATAACTTAAAAAGAGTTTTTTGAAATGTTTTGATCACTTATAAATACATAAGCAATCCTTTAAAAGATGTTTATAACAAAACATTTACACAATTATCATTGTGTTCAACTTGTATTCCCCCCTCCCCTAAAAGCATTTAAAACAGTTAAAAGATTGATTATAGGGGTATGAACTCACCTTATGTGGGTGATTCAATCAAATATGCGCGTAAGGATGAGAAGTTCCACGAATGACGTCCCGAGACACAAATGAGTCCTAATGACATATAATGGCATATATTGGCATGAATTTAGTGTTTAAAAGCAACTACATGCAAGGAAACACCCTTAGGGACTAGGAAACACTTGGACCAAGTGTTAGAATCACATGTGATTCATCTAAGGAGTGTGTACGGCCACAATGAGGAGTGTACGGGCATGGGTGTACGGCCATGGAGTGTATGGCCGTACACTCATGGTAAAAAGTGCACAAAAGTGTGTTTGAATGATAGGGAAGCTTGTGGGACTATTGCTCAACAAGGATAGGAGCTAGATTCTCATTTTGGAGGCCCTTTTGGGGTGTTTTGAGGGGTGTACGGCCATACATGGGTGTACGGCCGTACACTCCTTATGTTCCAGTTTGAATGTCGATTCTAGGGTGTTTAACATGAGTATCTAACATGTACTAAGCATAGGGAAATGATACTTACACTTTGGAGGCTCAAAAGGGTGTTCACAGCCACCAAGAACAAGTGTATGTTCTTGGTGTTCTTGGTGAAAGATGAAGATCTTGAAGATCTACCCAAAAAGATGATTTTCATGGATGAAATCAAAGGGTGATACATGATTAAGAAGGATAACAACAACTAGAGGGAAGAAACACTTACGTTTTTGAAGATCTAGGATGAAGAACTCGATGATACTTGAGAGAGAATTGATTTTCTGGACTTGGGAATGTGAGAAATGACTTAGAAATGGAAGGATATCACACTTATGGAGGGGGTGTACGTCCAACATGGGTGTACGGCCGTACACACATGTGTACGGCCGTACACTCATGGGTACGGCCGTACACTCCCTCTGATGGAGTGTTCGGCTCGATTTCAACGCAAAGAACTTACGCAACTCAATCCTATACCCAATGCTTGAATGTACTGAGCTTTGAACCCGTAAACGGACTCTAAACAATGCTAAAAGATAGCAGAAACGCGTCTGACACTCGGTTGAATTGAATGGCTGGACTTACAAGGCAAAAGTTTTCGGGTTGTCACATGGAAGCATTTGTAAATATGGTGAACATGGGAGGATTTAAAGCCGATAATGGTTTTAAATCTGGATACTTACAACATCTAGAAAACGCATTGAAGGAAAAAATACCTAGCTCTAGCATATTAGGTAAACCCCACATTGAGTCAAGGATCAAAACCATGAAAAAAGATTGGCAAGTCGTTTATGATATGTTGAATGGTACGAACACAAGTGGTTTTGGTTATGATAGCTCCACTCATTCTGTAACAGCTGAACCAGTAGTTTGGGATTCTTACATACATGTAGAATATTAAAACTTTTATATATTTTGTTACTACTTAATTATTTATATTATAATTTTATGTGCTAACCTTTTGTGATACAAAATAGGTTCATAAAGAGGCAGGGAAATGGAGAAATAAGATATTTCCACATTACGAGGATTTATGTATCATTTCTGGAAAGGATAGAGCTCAAGGGAATAAAGCCACGGATTTTGCCCAAATGGAAGAAGATGCAAACAATGAAGAACAATCTGAACAAATAGAAGATGGTTTTGAAGAACAAACCATAGAAAATGAAGAATCTCCAAACATAGGCTAAAAGAAAAGAAAAAGAGTTGATGTTGTTATTAAGGGAATAACTATTGCAGCTAACGTCCTTGAAGAAAAACTTGAAAAAGCAGCTAATAGCATGAATCAAGCAATACTAGGAGAAACATAAGTACAAAAAAAAAAAGATTCGACGGTGATTCCTGAAATTTCAAAAATGCAGTTATTGAGTGCCTTGGATAGATTCAAAGCAAGTAGGAAAATAATGCGTGATCCGGAAACCGTGTTAAGTTTTTGTAATTTGTAAGCAAAGATCGGGAGGATTTTGTGAGGTTCATGTTGGAAGAGTGATATAATTATGAACTAGGTATGTAGACATTATTTTACATAGTGTTTGGTTAACTTTTTTTTTCTTTTTTTTTAAAAAAAATTTAGATTGAAAATAATGAATGACATTTGTGGCTTTATATTATTTTATATAATCATTTTATTTCTATTTAAAATATATTGTTATGATTTTTATGTGTTCGACGAAATACATGTTAGTTATTTTTTAATTTATATTTTATAGAAGAGTTCAATAAAAAAATGTTGTAATTATATAAAACTTCGTTATGTTTATTAAAAAATATAAGTAAGGTACAAGAAATTACTAAAAAGGGTATTTTTGTCAAATTACAAAAATCATTTTCCATTTCCTTTGGGAAATCAGCAAACCAAACAGAAAGCAGATTCCATTCCATGTCAACCAAACGCATTTAAGTTTGTTGTACATTCAGACTCCAATTCCTCTAGATTCCAATTCCTTTGACAGATTCCATTCCTTTGACAAATTCCATTCCTTTTAAAAACATTATGCTAAACAAAACGCAACCTAAGCCTCAAGTCCTAATACATCTTGGTGGCTCCGGGGTGTATCGAAAACCTGGACTTATGTGCCTCCTCTAGCACAGCTTGCCTGACCCCACCAAAATCTGGCACCCAAACCCGTCCATACCGGGTCAATAATCCATGACTGTCAGTAGCAAACCTGTCAATCTCACCCCTGAGTCTCTCCTACTTCCAATTTTCCTTCTTAACTCCCTCAGCCTGAGCCTCCCTAATCAGATCAAACAATGGAGAATCAATCAAAATCCTCATACATACACCCCGAATAGTGGAATTACCCACCTTGTGGCTCAAAGCATCAGCCAACACATTGGCTTTCCCAGGATGATACAAAATCTCGCAGTTATAATCCTTGACTACGTCAAGCCACCTACGGTACCTCATGTTCAGATTCGGTTGATCCATGGGGTACGTTTAGATTCGGCTGATCCATGAGGTACCTCAGACTCTTGTGATCCGTGTAGATGGTACAGCGGACCCCATATAGATATTGCCGCCAAATCCTGAGAGCGAACACCACTGTCCCCAGTTCCAAGTCATGAGTCGGATGACGGACCTCGTGTAGCTTCAGTTGCTGAGAAGCATAAACAATAACTCTCCCATGCTGCATAAGCATTACACCTAAACCAGTAATGGATGCATCACAAAATACCACAAAGTCCTCAACACCCTTGAGGAGGGTCAACATTGGGGCCTCACACAACTTCCGCATCAGTGTCTCGAACGCAGTCTGTTGATCCGACCCCCAGTGGAAATCCATGCCCTTCCTCGTCAGACGAGTGAGGGGTACCAAAATCTTGGAGAAGTCCTGAATAAATCTTCGATAATACCCTGCCAAACCCAAGAAACTTATGATCTCCGAGGGAGACTTCGGAACCTCCCACTGCATCCCGAGCTTAATCTTGGTCGGGTCAACCAAAATCCCATTTTGGTTGATGAGATGTCCCAAGAACTGAACCTCTCGTAACCAAAACTCACACTCCGAGAATTTGACATACATTCGTTCACGCCTCAAAACTCCCAGAAGCTCTCGAAGGTGCTCCTCATGCTGCTCCCTGGTCTTGGAATATACCAAGATATCATCGATGAATACAATTATTGATCGATCAAGCATCGTGTTGGGGTGCAAAGTTATGCATGAATGACTTTGTAATGTTTTGAATCTTGTAGACCCACTTGCATGTGGTAGTGATGCCTTGTGACATGATATATATATATATATATATATATATATATATATATATATATATATATATATATATAGAGTAACATGTAAACACCTCTATATATAGTGGGTTGCATACCACTTATAGAGGTGTTCTTGAGAGATGTAGTTCATAGTGACTAGTGAGTGAGATATTTATGAAGTTCTAGTCTAGTTCCTTTTTTGTACTCATTTACTATGACCGAATACATCTTTTAGCACCCCAATCACCGTACTCTTTGTGTTCATTTAATTCCGCATGCCAAATCAAATGCTCATAATTCATGTCAATTGGTATTAGAGTGGGTCTTCGAAGATCAAAGTGATTTTTGAAGAAACGGTTCTCGGTTTGGCTACATTCAACACAATTGGAACGTTTATGGTGAGTCTCTCAATGATCTCTCAAAATCTTTTTGATTCATGCTTGCGTTTTTGAAATTTTTGATCATTTGACTCAATGGATCAATTTTTTTAAAAAAAAAACCCATTTGTTATTATCCAACAATTTTTTTCATTGATCAAACCTGATCCAATCCTATTCTTTTGTTTGATTCGATTATCAAATTACTAATGTTCATTTGAATCAAATTTTGCCCCAAAAACTATCCATTACTGTTCATTGAATCAAATTTGTGAACAAATATTTTGCATCTGATAATGTTCGAATTCATTTCTTGAGCCCAAAATCAAAACCATAATTGTTCATGAATTTTTTGAGTCCAAAAGTTTTTTTAATCCGACATTAATTTGTTTATTGTTCATGTCCAATTTCTTGAGCCCATAAATCAATTAATTCGATATACTCACTGATTGAGCCCAACGATTCATTAAAATTCAGTCGATACTTATTCACCGTTGAGTCATTTTCGTCATATGCTTAAAATGTTTGTACGTCACGATGTTCTTGACTCACGATTTCTTCAACCTGTTATTATGTCTTTGTTTCCGTTTCTTTATCTCTAAAAATCGATTGGATTTTATCGTTAAGTTGGACTTGTGAATCTATTTTATGTAATGTGTTCAATCACAAAATCGATTATGATCAAGTTATAGCTAAGAAATCGAAAATTGGATCTTTGATTTTGAAGAAATTGACCAAGAACACTTAAATGTGGTGAAGAACAGTGAAACAATCACATTTTGATCTGAAATTTGATGTTAGATTCATAAATTTCGTGTTTGTTGACTTTTGATTTCGAAAAGTCAAACTCAGAAAAAGCCAAACTCGAATTTCAAGTGCTGAATCATTGAATTGGAGGTTGAAATTGGCTGGTACAAGTTAAAACATGGGTTGTGGATGTCGAAATCAAGGTTGATTTGGGGTTTATTTCGAAATTTGCTTGGGTTGGAGTTCTTGGTGTCAAACACATTGAATACGCTTCTGTTCGACTCTTGAATTTTGATTTAGAAATTGGATGTTTTATGGTCAATGTTGATGTCGAATGAAAGAGACTTGATGTTGAAAGGAGTAAAATTTGACATCGAAGGTCAATTTTGGTTTGGAATCGGTTTTTGGCAACGAATGACATTTACTGAGTGTGACTTGAGAATGAAAGTATATGTTCGATGGTCTACAAAAGGTTTGGAGGATCGCAATCTAATTCAGTTTAGTCGATTGGGTTGATGTCGAACATGGATTCACTATTTGGACAATTTGTAAATGAGTTAGCTATGTGACATCAAAGTTAAGTGAGTTTGGATGGCGTTTGGTGCTTCCCTTTGGGTTGATAGCTTTGAATTTTGAACTGGTTTTGATTAAATTGGAGTTCATTTTGGGTTAAAAGTCAAAACTGAATTCGATGTGTAGGATTGAATGGGAAGGTTGTGATTCTGATGTCGAACGTTCAATTTTGGGGTCAATAGTATTTTTGTTTGAAATCGATTTCGACATCTATGGATCGAGATTTGGTACCTTCGCTGTGGGTTTATAGATTATATTTGACAATGAAGGTTATGGCTTGACAACGAAGGTTGGGTTGACGATCAAACAATTCTCGAAATGGGTTAATCAAAGTTAATGTCGAACAAACCTTTGCATTTGAGACCTTCAATGTGTACTCGACGTTCGCAACTGGATAGTGCAGATGAAGAAGAAAAAAATAATGTCGATTCGAATCCCTTAACTATCAACGAATTGGCAGTATTAACCCACCTTCGAAACGGGGTCATAAAATGTGCACAATTGCTGAATTTCCATTTCGCATACATGTAGTTTTTGCGAGTTGGCAGAATTTACCCAGTTTCGACATTGGGTTGAAAATTCTAAGAAATGGGAATATCTTCGAAACAGGTCCGTACAGTTAATGCAAATTAACACCTTATGCCCAGTTTCACAATTGGGATAAAGTTTCGCATCTTAGGCTGTTTTGGGCGCACCGGGTCACTGCAGAATTTCGAAATTGACAGTTTCTACCCAAATTTTTGAAAATTCGTCAAAGGAGATCTGTGAATAAATCATATTCGAAAATTGAAATATTTTTCGATTTTCCGGATTAATTTAAAACGTTTATGCCATGTGTTAAGGGGGAGTTTTGTATGGAAAATTCCGAATTGAGCGCTTTCTCATTCCTTTTTTGTTTTATAATCATTTTTCGATTATATAAAGGGGGAGAGAATTAAATATGAGAATTCAAAAGTTAAAATTTTCATATTTCGCGGACTTGAAGACCGAAGTGACCTTGAGCAATTGAAGTTAATGAAGTGATTCGATTTGAGATTTGAAAGTTATTAGTTCATGATGGGTTTGGATTTATTGAAGATTTTTGGGGTGTGCTTTTATGCACAAATTTGGATAATTTTGTGGAGGTTAGGATACTCCTAATTGCCTTTTGATGCTCAGTTTGTACGGTCTCACGCTCTAGAACCCGGATTGGAAGGTCATTGAAGAATTGAAGATTTGAAGTTCATTTCTACATGTGTCATGCTTGAGGCTTGGTTCGTGAAGTTTCTCATTTTTGGAAGATTGAAGCGGGTCATCTGTCACAACTAGCATTCTAGCTAGGAAATTCTGTACTCTTGTAAACATAATCTACTGTAAACTCGTAAACACAAATTCATGTTGTGCTTGAAATTCAAACCACTTTCATGAAACTTAACTTTTTGGGCCATAATGGGCCTAAAATGGATTGGTTTACCTTAATGGGCCTGGTTGGGCCATAACAAATCCAATAAGCCCTAATAGGCCGTAAAACTCATTCTTTTATGCAATTTGAGCCGTAAACTACCCAATGGGTCCAATGGGCCGAAAAACCATTAATTTGGGCTCCATATTATGGACTCTAGCACAAAAGGCCCAAGCCTTTCCTTCCCTTCTCTCTCTCTCTCTCTCTCGGCCCAAGTAGAAAACAAAAAAAAAGGAATTAAGGGGATTAAGGAGGGTTAGCCACCTCCTTATTACATGTTGGACTTCCATGCAAGTTCACATGTCTCCATGCAACCATCCTTTCATCTATCTCTCTCTTCTCCCTCTCTTCTCTTCTTGTTTCGGCCGAGAGCACCCAACACCCACACCAAATTCATTTTTCAAACACTCACTATTCTCTCAAGAACACCTTTCATTCCTCCATCAAAAATTCGAGATCTAGGGCATTTCAAGGAGGTTCTTCCATAAGAAATCATTATCTTTGGTAAGTCTTTACACATCCAAGCTTCATAACTTCACTCTCTTGTTAGATCATTCCTTTACACAAAGTTTTTGGTGTGTATACTCTTAGAAATCTTCTTGAGTTCGAGATCTACTCAAGGAAGTTGCTAGGACCAAACTCTTCCATTTTGTTTCTTCAAAACCGAAGCAACAAACCTAAGGTGAGTTCATACCCCTCTATTTTCGGTTTTCATATTTTTTATGGGGGAGAATGCAAGTAAAATGTGAAGATCTATGTGTATTTGTATGATATGTGTGATTTCTTGTGTTTTTGTGATATATATGTGCTAAAAATGAAAGATATTTCGAGATCTATACTTCAAGAAGGAAAAATATGTGACCTAGTTCATATTTCACTTAACATGTCAAGATAAACTAATATACAAGCTTTAAAATAACACACTACAACATAAAACTTATTATTGGACTATTTTGTCAAATAAACAAAAGTTTGAGAAAAAGTTGTCATTTACGGTTTTTACAAGGTTCAAAATGCCAAAACAGTTAAAATGGAAATTTCTATGAACATTATGTTTTTCAAAGGACTAAAAATGAAATTTGTGGCTTATTGGGCTAAATTTTGGGCTTTTCGGCCCATAGGCCCAAAGTTGCGAAAAATATGGATTTAAGGGGCTGAAATGGTAAATTTCTCAAAATAGTGGGTAGAAAGGTAAATAAATCTATTTTTGGGGTTTAAAATGATTATATTTATTAAAAAGGATTGAAAATGCAAAGATTTTGGATTTTGGATAAAAAGTGTAAAAATTGCGAAAAAGGTGGACTAAAATGCAAATATTTTAACTAAAGGGTTGAAACTTTCTAAAATTTACTTTTGGGCTTAAAACATTATTTAAATAAGTGTTTGGGTCAAAGATGTCAAGAAAAATGGTTCAAGGACCTAAAATGTCATTTTTTTTATAAAACGGGCAAAAATTGCCAACTTTACAAAATAAGGGGCTGAATAGGTCAAACTAATATTTTTGGTCAATTATATTGATAATAATAATTATTGGGTCAAAATATACAAAACTTTATAACTTATGGGTTGTAAATAGAAAAATAATATTTTATAAATCTATAAATCGTTATAAAACAAATTCGTGATTTATACGACATATCGATTAAACAACTCACAACATTAATTCTATGCAAAACAAGTAAACGTTCAAATGGTTGGGCTTGAGAGATTCTAAACATGCTTAATGGGCCTTCGTGACTCATTAACATGGCTTTGGGCGCAACATAAACAATACATGTTATTGGGCCTCCTGTGACCCAATTACATGCTTAGGGGACCCTCAATGGTTTTTACATGCTATTGGGCCTTAGTGGCCCATTAGCATTACTAGTATGGTCCAAATAAATCATATGCGAAATGGGCGAACGCACTTTTCGTATACTCGACAGCCTTAAATAACATACGAAATTAGTAGGGCCTAGTAGTCCTCTTCTCCTCGTCTGTTAGGCTTACCTTCTCTTCAAGTAAAATAAAATTAGATCATTAATCAAGGTTAATCAAATTCATCTGGATTGAGTGATTAATAATGGGTGACACCAATAAGTGTCGGTCGTAGTCTCTAGTTGTAATCAAAGTCTCCTGTAGGGAGAGCGAGAGTTTATGTATAGATCTATACGGGGGTGACTCCCCCACACCTAAGTTGTTCGCTACAGTTAGGCTCGGCCAGTCTAGGGTGACAAAGTCTTAAGATCAAATTTCGGTGTTCATTAGAATACCAAGACAGACGAACTAGTCATTATCATGCATGGTTATAACGACTCACGTAGAAATCCGACATCATTAATCAAGGGAAATCATATTCATTCGATGTAACGATTCAATAAAGCAAAAACAATCATAATTTTTATCGGAAGACATCGGGTTTTCCAGGGAAACCAATCTTACTCATTTGTACTTTCAAAAACTATAATGCAAAACTTCTCATTTATTCACGTTTTGAAATCATTCACGCATATACTTACAGGATCATCACCACATTTTCAAGAAAAGTTTTAATACAGAAAATATCGGATTTTCTGGGTTTTACAAATGACATAAACTCCTTTACATCAAACACACTGATGAACTCACCAACATTATATATGTTGACCGTTTTCAAAATAACTTGTATTCTCAGGTAATCGTTAGACAAGGAAGCATCCGGTGTGTTGAAAGTTCTTTCGTAATTACTAATCACCAAACTCTTTATATTTTGGAATCATGTAATGTAAACCTTGTACTTGATGTAAACAATGCCAGTTGTACTATGTAATGGTTGGTGATGCGTGTGTTATGTTTCATATATATTCATTGTGATGATATTTCAATTTAAGTCACGCGAGCCCTCGGACGTTTCCGCCGTCTGGTTCGGGGGTGTGACAGGTTGGTATCGGAGCTATGTTTATAGTGAACTAGCATATCTAACCACACATTGATATGCAACTATATACCCAAAGAGGGACTAAATAACTCTGAACAAAACAAATAAAATATACCAATAAACACTCTTATTTGTGCGACTTAGAAAAATGAACACAATAACAAATCGAATAAAACGATTGGGAGAACCTGACATCCCGGTTAAGCCAGGACTGTTCACAGTTGTATTAGGGATGAATGTAGCCTGATCAACTACATTTCTTCGTAATACAACTATCACATGCCCTGGAACGATCGCGATGGTCAGTAAACCCAAGGCATACCCTATTGTTAATCAAGAAGAATGCATTAACTCAATTTTATAACAACTAAAAATATTTTACGATTAATAATAGCTTATTCATATACCTCATTACGTGTTCCCCCTCACAGTCACCATGGAAGAGGGGCATCAGGGCATCCAGTTTCATCAGGTCTTGGTGGCCCATGGGATGATTGAGGACGACCTAGGGGAAGAGCAAGGGAGAGCACACGGCGTTGGACCCGACGAGTACACAGACACAGACTACGAGTTTGATGGGACCGATGACGATATGGAGGAAGAAGGAGGCACAGACGAAGCCTCCGTCACACCACCTACTGGCGAGACACCACAGAACCACCCCGCCCCACCAGGAAATCCCGTAAGAGAGAATCGTTCTCCGGAGGCTGAGGCTGCCGCACTACGATAACAAGTATTCGCCATGGAAGCACGAGCGGTGCAGACAGAACAGGAAAGAGATGAAGTCTTTGGAGAAATGACTGAGATGGCCCAGTTGTTGGCACAACACTTCGGCATATGATCTGACTACCACCCTTGGGCGCTTCCTAGTGTGTTAGGACCAGCTTTACCCTACTAGTGCTATGTTCTCTATGTTCGCTATATTATGTACTACCGACTCCATGTTTAAGTGATTACACTACTCATAGAGTCGTTATGCTGTCGAACTTTGTTCCTCTATGTATGCTCTTTCGAGCAAATTTTCATGTACCAAAGTACGGATATTATTAGTAAAAAAATATATTATGTGTTTTATGGTGATGTTGTGACTTGCTATGTGTTTTATACTATTATTGTTTGGTGTGAATTTATGGGAACAATTAGATACAAAAAAATCGATTCACGAAATTCTCAACTTAAAAACAATACATACTCAACATCTTTCTATTCCGTAACAACAAGATGCCTCAGAGACCAAACCGCGGAAATAACCAACCACCGACACCACCGGAAGTCAACCCAGCCGCGTTTCAAGCCGCCGTATCTGCTGCGGTCACAACAGCCATGACGCAAATCCACCAGGGGAACAATGGCGGAGGAAACGGGCAGGGAGCTGGAAGTTCAAACAACGGAATAAATCAAGGACCTACCAAAACATGCTCTTACAAAGACTTCACCAACGCCAAGCCACAAACCTTTAATGGAACGGGAGGCGTCATAGCCCTAAAGAGGTGGATTGAGAAAATCGAATCCGTCTTTGAAATTTTCGGGTGTCCAGATGGGTGCAAGGTCAAGTTCGCAGCATGTACCTTTGTCGATCAAGCTCTTTCATGGTGGAATGGCCACATTGAAGCCATGACCTTCCAGTGGCAAACGCGATGCCCTGGGAAGAACTGAAGGAAATGATGTTGGCAGAGTACTGCCCTAGAGGCGTGATACAAAAGATGGAACAAGAATTATGGAACTTGACAGTTCAGAACTCCAACATCGAAGCATACATATCCAGGTTTAGCGAGCTATCCCTTCTGTGTCCGGGTATGATCACCTCAGAAGGGAAAAAGATTGAGAGGTTCATATGGGGATTGACTGCACCTATCCAAGGGATTGTCATTGCGGCAAACCCTGAGACGTTTGATAGCGCCAAAAGATTGGCCAAGAAACTGTATGATCATGGCAACAAGAAGAGTGTTAAGATCGTGGAAGCGGATGTTAAGAAGGAAGGAGAGAATAAGAAAGGAAAGAGTAACAAGAGAAGAGGTAAACAGAACTCAGAATCATCCAAGAAGCAACAGACAGTGACTGTCCACGCAGCAACCCAAGCTACCCCGGCACCACATGCTCCAGCCTCATCCACGCCGAATACTCTAAAGCAGTACATAGGGAATCTTCCCAAGTGTAACAAATGTAACTACCATCACCTCGGGGAATGCAGAGAGATGATGTGCACAAGATGCAACCGGAAGGGCCATACAACAAAATATTGTAGGACCCAGTTTCCACAAAACCAGATGCACAACAACAACAACAACAACAACAACAACACCAAGGATGGAGCCAGTTATACCTGTTATGGGCGCGGGAAAACTGGAAATTTCAGACGAAATTGTCCCAATGCGAACACCCAGGCGACAGGAGCAGCAGGAAGAGTGCTGACTATGGGGCAAGGAGAAGCGGTTCAGGATCCCGCTGTCGTCACCGGTACGTTTCTCCTTAACCACTCATATGCATGCATCCTGTTTGATACCGGAGGAGAGCGAAGCTTTGTGAGTAACAAATTCAAACACTTGCTAAAACAACAACCCCAAAAGCTTAATGAAACCTTTACGGTGGAAATGGCTAATGGGAAAACAGAATCAGCCGGGGAAATCTATGTAGGATGTACCTAACTTTAAATCAGCATACCTTTCAAATAAACTTGATGCCTATAACTATTAGGAGTTTTGATGTGATTATCGGCATGGACTGGTTGAGCCCCCATCATGCCGAAATTTTGTGTCGCGAGAAGGCCGTTCGCCTTCATCTCCCTAATCACGAAACCCTAGTTATATACGGAGACAAACCCAGTACGAACCTTCATCTTTTCTCGTGCATTAAGGCACAAAAGTGTCTACAAAAGAAGGACTTGGCGTTTCTGGCACACATAGTGGATAAGTCCAAGGAAGAGGTCAACATTCGAGACATACCAGTGGCTTGCAACTTCCCGGACGTCTTTCCCGAAGATCTTCCGGGGATACCCCCAGAAAGACAAGTCGAGTTCTGAATTGACCTGGTACCGGTAGCTACGCCAATGGCCAAATCACCCTATAGGTTGGCTCCTGCGGAGATGCAAGAACTGTCAAGCCAACTCAGCGAGCTCTTGAGTAAAGGATTCATCCGACCTAGCTTCTCACCCTAGGGAGCTCCGGTCCTTTTTGTTAAGAAGAAGGACGGATCCTTTAGGATGTGTATCGATTACAGAGAGCTGAATAAGCTCACTATAAAGAATCGCTACCCACTTCCACGAATTGACGACCTGTTCGACCAGCTCCAGGGAGAAAATTACTTCTCTAAGATAGATCTACGGTCCAGCTACCACCTGCTCAAGGTCCGGGAAGAGGATATTCCCAAAACTGCTTTCCGAACCCGCTATGGACATTATGAATTCGTTGTAATGCCCTTCGGTCTAACGAATGCCCCTGCCGCATTCCTGGACCTGATGAATCGAGTCTGCCGACCATTCCTCGACAACTTTGTCATCGTTTTCATCGACGATATTATAGTATATTCTTGAAGCGAAGAGGAGCATGGCCGACATCTCCGACAAATCTTGGAAACCCTGTGAACTGAAAAGTTATACGCAAAACTCTCTAAATGCGAGTTCTGGCTCCGAAGCGTAAACTTTTTAGGTCATGTTGTCAGCCAAGAAGGGATACATGTGGACCCTTCTAAGATCAAAGCCATTGAAGGATGGGAAGTCCCACCGACACCCACAGAAATTCGTCAATTTTTAGGTCTCGCAGGCTATTATAGGAGATTCATTCAGAACTTCTCCAAAACAGCCAAGCCACTTACCATGCTTACACAGAAGGGTGTACCATTTAAATGGACAGAAAAGCAGGAGGTTGCCTTCCGAACTCTGAAGCGAGCTCTCTGTAGTGCACCAGTATTATCACTACCAAAGGGAACAGAGGACTTCGTAGTTTACTGCGATGCTTCGTATCAGGGTTTAGGCTGTGTACTCATGCAACGTGGTAAGGTGATAGCTTATGCATCCCGACAACTAAAAACAAATGAGGTGAATTATACCACCCATGATCTCGAATTGGGAGCTGTGGTCTTCGCCTTGAAAATTTGGAGGCACTACCTTTATGGTACCAAGTGCACCATTTTCATCGACCACAAGAGTCTCCAGCACATTTTAAATCAAAAGGAGTTAAACATGAGGCATAAAAGATGGGTTGAGCTGCTAAACGATTATGAGTGCGAAATCAAGTACCACCCAGGCAAGGCTAATGTGGTAGCTGATGCCTTGATTCGGAAAGAATACTCCAATCGTCGTGTAAAGACTCTTTCAATAACCATCCAATCCCATCTGTCCTCACAAATCAAAGCAGCCAAATTCGACGCCATGAAGACGGAAAACAGAACGAGCGAAGCGTTAGGTGGAATGGAAAAGAACTTCGAAGTCAAGGAGGATGGAACATATTATTTCATGAACCGAATTTGGGTCCCTAAACTTGGAGGATTCAGAGAAGTAGTCATGAATGAAGCTCATAAGACACGATACTCCATCCATCCAGGGTCAGATAAAATGTACCTGGATGTCAAGCAATGTTATTGGTGGCCTAACATGAAGGCGGAGATTGCCACTTACGTTAGCAAATGCCTCACTTGTGCTAAAGTAAAGGTAGAGTATCAAAAGCCCTCGGGACTATTACAACAGCCGGTAATACCCGAGTGGAAATGGGAAAGGATTACTATGGACTTTGTGACCAAATTACCCAAGACAACAGATGGATTGGATACCATATGGGTGATAGTCGACAGGTTGACAAAATCCGCTCATTTCCTGCCAATAAAGGAGACATACAAGATGGAGCGACTAACAAGAATCTACATCAAGGAAATTGTGAGACTCCATGGAGTACCAATATCTATCATCTCAGATCGAGATAGTAGGTTCACTTCACGCTTTTGGCAATTGCTACAGAAGGCTATGGGGACACAACTCGACATGAGCACTGGTTACCACCCACAGACGGATGGTCAAAGTGAGCGAACCATTCAAACGCTTGAGGATATGCTTCGAGCATGTGTGATAGACTTTGGAAGGTCGTGGGATACCCATTTACCTTTAATTGAGTTTTCATACAACAACAGTTATCACACAAGCATCAAAGTTGCTCCTTTCGAAGCATTATATGGTCGTAAATGTAGATCACCGTTGTGCCGAACTCAGCAGTGTACATCCCGTGTTTCATGTTTCCAATTTGAAGAAGTGCTTATCCGACGAAACTCTCGTCATTCCGTTAGAAGAAATCGAAATCAACAAGAATCTCCTGTTCATCGAGGAACCCGTCGAGATCATGGACAGGGAGGTGAAGCGTACTAAGCAAAGTCGCATTCCAATAGTGAAGGTTCGGTGGAACGCAAAGCGTGGACCGGAATTCACTTGGGAACGCAAAGACCAGATGAAGCAAAAGTACCCTCACTTATCTACTATAAACTCGTAAACCCAAATTCATGTTGTGCTTGAAATTCAACCCACTTTCATGAAACTTAACTTTTTGGGCCATAATGGGCCTAAAATGGATTGGTTTACCTTAATGGGCCTTGTTGGGCCATAACAAATCCAATAAGCCCTAATGGGCCGTAAAACTCATTCTTTTATGCAATTTGGAACGTAAACTACCCAATGGGTCCAATGGGCCGAAAAACCATTAATTTGGGCTCCATATTATGGACTCTAGCACAAAAGGCCCAAGCCTTTCCTTCCCTTCTCTCTCTCTCGGCCCAAGTAGAAAACAAAAAAAAAGGGAATTAAGGGGATTAAGGAGGGTTAGCCACCTCCTTATTACATGTTGGACTTCCATGCAAGTTCACATGTCTCCATGCAACCATCCTTTCATCTATCTCTCTCTTCTCCCTCTCTTCTCTTCTTGTTTCGGCCGAGAGCACCCAACACCCACACCAAATTCATTTTTCAAACACTTACTATTCTCTCAAGAACACCTTTCATTCCTCCATCAAAAATTCGAGATCTAGGGCATTTCAAGGAGGTTCTTCCATAAGAAATCATTATCTTTGGTAAGTCTTTACACATCCAAGCTTCATAACTTCACTCTCTTGTTAGATCATTCCTTTACACAAAGTTTTTGGTGTGTATACTCTTAGAAATCTTCTTGAGTTCGAGATCTACTCAAGGAAGTTGCTAGGACCAAACTCTTCCATTTTGTTTCTTCAAAACCGAAGCAACAAACCTAAGGTGAGTTCATACCCCTCTATTTTCGGTTTTCATATGTTTTATGGGGGAGAATGCAAGTAAAATGTGAAGATCTATGTGTATTTGTATGATATGTGTGATTTCTTGTGTTTTTGTGATATATATGTGCTAAAAATGAAAGATATTTCGAGATCTATAGTTCAAGAAGGAAAAATATGTGACCTAGTTCATATTTCACTTAACATGTCAAGATAAACTAATATACAAGCTTTAAAATAACACACTACAACATAAAACTTATTATTGGACTATTTTGTCAAATAAACAAAAGTTTGGGAAAAAGTTGTCATTTACGGTTTTTACAAGGTTCAAAATGCCAAAACAGTTAAAATGGAAATTTCTATGAACATTATGTTTTTCAAAGGACTAAAAATGAAATTTGTGGCTTATTGGGCTAAATTTTGGGCTTTTCGGCCCATAGGCGTAAAGTTGCGAAAAATGTGGATTTAAGGGGCTGAAATGGTAAATTTTTCAAAACAGTGGGTAGAAAGGTAAATAAATCTATTTCTGGGGTTTAAAATGATCATATTTATTAAAAAGGATTGAAAATGGAAAGATTTTGGATTTTGGATAAAAAGTGTAAAAATTGCGAAAAAGGTGGACTAAAATGCAAATCTTTTAACTAAAGGGTTGAAACTTTCTAAAATTTACTTTTGGGCTTAAAAAATTATTTAAATAAGTGTTTGGGTCAAAGATGTCAAGAAAAATGGTTCAAGGACCTAAAATGTCATTTTTTTATAAAAAGGACAAAAATTGCCAACTTTACAAAATAAGGGGCTGAATAGGTCAAACTAATGTTTTTGGTCGATTATATTGATAATAATAATTATTGGGTCAAAATATACAAAACTTTATAACTTATGGGTTGTAAATAGAAAAATAACTATTTTATAAATCTATAAATCGTTATAAAACAAATTCGTGATTTATACGACATATCGATTAAACAACTCACAACATTAATTCTATGCAAAACAAGTAAACGTTCAAATGGTTGGTCTTGAGAGATTCTAATCATGCTTAATGGACCTTCGTGACTCATTAACATGGCTTTGGGCCCAACATAAACAATACATGTTATTGGGCCTCCTGTGACCCAATTACATGCTTAAGGGACCCTCAATGGTTTTTACATGCTATTGGGCCTTAGTGGCCCATTAGCATTACTAGTATGGTCCAAATAAATCATATGCGAAATGGGCCAACGCGCTTGTCGTATACTCGACAACCTTAAATAACATACGAAATTAGTAGGGCCTAGTAGTCCTCTTCTCCTCGTCTGTTAGGCTTACCTTCTCTTCAAGTAAAATAAAATTAGATCATTAATCAAGGTTAATCAAATTCATGTGGATTGAGTGAGTAATAACGGGTGACACCAATAAGTGTCGGTCGTAGTCTGTAGTTGTAATCAAAGTCTCCTGGAGGGAGAGCGAGAGTTTGTGTATAGATCTATATGGGGGTGACTCCCCCACACCTAAGCTGTTCGCTACAGTTAGACTCGGCCAGTCTAGGGTGACAAAGTCTTAAGATCAAATTTCGGTGTTCATTAGAATACCAAGACAGACGAACTAGTCATTATCATGCATGGTTATAACGACTCACGTAGAAATCCGACATCATTAATCAAGGGAAATCATATTCATTCGATGTAACGATTCAATAAAGCAAAAACAATCATAATTTTTATCGGAAGACATCGGGTTTTCCGGGGAAACCAATCTTACTCATTTGTACTTTCAAAAACTATAATGCAAAACTTCTCATTTATTCACGTTTTGAAATCATTCACGCATATACTTACAGGATCATCACCACATTTTCAAGAAAAGTTTTAATACAGAAAATATCGGATTTTCTGGGTTTTACAAATGACATAAACTCCTTTACATCAAACACACTGATGAACTCACCAACATTATATATGTTGACCGTTTTCAAAATAACTTGTATTCTCAGGTAATCGTTAGACAAGGAAGCATCCGGTGTGTTGAAAGTTCTTTCGTAATTGCTAATCACCAAACTCTTTATATTTTGGAATCATGTAATGTAAACCTTGTACTTGATGTAAACAATGCCAGTTGTACTATGTAATGGTTGGTGATGCATGTGTTATGTTTCATATATATTCATTGTGATGATATTTCAATTTAAGTCACGCGAGCCCTCGGACGTTTCCGCCGTCTGGTTCGGGGGTGTGACATCATCCATTCCTAACTTTGAGGGGGAGAATGTTGGGGTGCAAAGTTATGCATGAAGACTTTGTAATGGTTTGACTCTTGTAGACCCACTTACATGTGGTAGTGATGCCTTGTGACATGAAAGAGAGAGGGATATGGGGAGAGAGAGAGAGAGAGAGAGAGAGAAAGAAAGAGAGAGACGTGTAAACACCTCTATATATAGTGGGTTTCATACTACTTGTAAAGGTGTGCTTAAGAGATGTAGTTCATAGTGACTAGTGAGTGAGATATTTATGAAGTTCTAATCTATTGCCTTTTTTTACTCATTTACTATGATCAAATACATCTTTTAGCACTCGAATCACCGTGTTCTTTGTGTTCATTTAATTCTGCATGCCAAATCAAATGCTCATAATTCATATCACACCGGCCAGCAAACCCGATTCATCAAATACATAAATGCCGCAGGCGTATTGGTGAGCCCAAACGGCATCACCACGAACTCATAATGGCCATAACGAGTCCGAAATGCGGTCTTCTCTATGTCATCCTCTCTAATCCTCATCTGATGATACCCTGACCTCAATTCGATCTTGGAGAATGAAGATGCACCCTGCAGTTGATTGAAGAGGTCATCAATCCATGGAAGGGGATAACAGTTCTTCACCGTCAACTTGTTCAACTCCCGATAATCAATGCACATCCGGTGTGAACCATCCTTCTTCTTGACGAATAAAATCGGTGCTCCCCAAGACGAGCTGCTCGTTCTGATGAACTGCTTGCCCAACCACTCCTAAAGTTCAGAGGAAAACTCTTGCATCTCAGGCGATGCCAATCGATACAATGCCTTGGCAATCAGAGCCGTACCGAGAATCAAATCAATCCTGAACTCAACATGCCTCTCGGGAGGCATGCTGGGTAACTGCTGGGGGAATACACAACAAACTCTCTAACAACTGGTACATCCAAAACCAAAACCTCGGTCCCGACCTGGATGTCAATCATATAAGCAAGGTAGCCCATACATCCATGATGCAGATACTGTCGGGCCCTGGCGGCAGAACAAAAAGCTGATCCAATCCTGGCACCCTCTCCATAGATAACCAGTTCTACCCTACTTAGGGTTCGAACTATCATTCGCTGACCCTCACAGTCGATCATAGACCCAAATTTTCTCAACCAATCCATCCCTACTATCACACACTTATCCCCCATGGAGATAGGAATCAGATTAATCGAATAACGCACCCCAAAAATCTCCAAAACACAACCCTGATAAATACTCGATGCAAATATCCCATTTTTTTGGCGATAAAAACCTACAACGGACTCTCTAACTCCCCAGGAGTCATATCAAAATCCCTATTAAAAGTCTGCGATGCAAAGGACCGACTCGCACCCGAGTCGAAAAAACAAGAGCATGCAAGGAATTAACTAAGAAGGTACCTAGAAGAAGCATAAACATAAGCATACCATGAAATAAGTGACAGAATAATAAATAGAAACATACCGGTAATGATGTCTGGTGCCACCCTGTCCTCCTCTGCAGTGAGATGGACAGCATGACCTCGAGCCCTCGGGGGCTCGCCCTACCCTGGCGTCCATCCGTAATCCTCGGGGTAGCAGTACGTGGCGTCTAAGGGACATTGGGCCTTCACGTGGTCCAACTACTCACAATGATAACAGATCCTACAACTCAGCTAAGGAGCCTGCTGACGGAAGTCCTCCACAAAATGTCCCTCCCGGGCGTAATTGCGGCATGCAGAAGAAGAAGACCAACAAACTCCCTTATGAACCTTACCACACTTTCCATAAGTGTGGCCCATCTCTCCCCCATATATCGAATCAATGGGCTTGAACCGCTATATCGCAGGCTATGACTGCATAGGAGGCTGCCTCAGCTCCTTCACCTAGAGCTCCATCTCAATCTCCCGCCTCCTTGCGGCCTCCTGTAGCTTAACAAGAGTACCATATCGCTGGGTGGACACAAACTGGCGGATATCCATCTTGAGCATGCTTAATTACTGGGTCATCTGAGCTTGCTCAGAAGAAGCAAACTCAGGGCAAAAAGAGCCCTCTCTGTAAACATCTTAGTGATCTCGGTCACCGTCTCAATCCCCTACCTCAGATCCAGATACTCCTGTGCCAGTCTCTCCCTCTCAACCAACAGAACATAACTCATGAGAAACATCTCTGAGAACTGCTCCCAAGTCACAACATCCCTCTGCTCAGCAGTGTACGAGCCAATCACCAATCTACACCAATCCTTCGTCCCTGACCGGAGAAGGTTCAGGGTGCACTTGACCTTCTGGTCAGCAGGGCAGGAGCATGTAATGAAACGCCCCTCGGCATCGGATAACCACCGCATTGCAACAATCGGGTCCTGAATTCCATCGAACACTAGGGGCTTCATATTATCGAAGTCCCAATACTGGAAAGCTCTCTCTCCTCGGATCCCTAGAGCAGCAATGGCTGCGGTGGCTGAAACAGTAGCAGCCTCAGTAAGAGCAACATAGTGATCGTCAGACAACTCAGTCATAGTGGTCTTGATCGACCCAAATTTCTCCAGCATAGACCTCCAGATAGTAGCAACCACCTCAGTGGCGATGATCTCCCGAATCTGATCATCAGTCAAACCCGACCTACCTTAGCCACCTGCCCCACATGATTATCCTCTCGTCTAAAAAACACCATTCTTAAATTAAACCAAAACTCGTTAAAAAAGCCACAATACACATTACTAAAATTACGAGACGAGACTAACACTTGGGATTTGTGACTTCCTTGCTACGCGTACGGGTCTTATGCTTTCAGTAGTACTGGCCCATACTACCTTCCACACCTACCAGTATTTGTCTCAAGGATCATCACATCTGCCAAACACAATTACAACCACTAGCGTACACCCTATCCTCACTCCTTAGGAAGTGGCTACACATTCCTCATCCATGAAACTTCCACCAACCCTACAGCACTCGCGTATGCTAATCATACATAACATTGGATCTTATAGACAGTCTAATACTTGATTCAACCCTAAGCCCTTCATCATACAAGAACAGGAAATAAGGCTAAACCAAACATTCTCAGGCTATAGAATCTTAGTTATGTACAATTATGATGCATACAATAAGCAACTACAGTAATGATGTCAATTCCATACAAGAAGTAATCCTAGGCTATCAGGCATCATATATCAGGCAATCCTATAATGCAATTCCGGAAGATCTCTAGCCCACCACTAGCAAGTTTTTCTACCATAAATAACATATCAAATAACAGTGAAGGTAACTTGGGGTATACTTCCTTGCTCTGGATGATCTCACACTTCACAATCTTCCTTAGTTACTTTTGAAAACAATTTTGAAAGCCATTATAAAACTTTTACCATTCCCTAGTTTGAGTCTAGATTCACACGAATGTTCTTCCAATTCACTCAAACCAAGGCTCTGATACCAACTTGTAACACTCCAAAAATCATAAAAATTTAAAACTTTTAAAAAACAACCATAAACCATCATTGTTTACAAAAGAACCATTTATTCAAAAGTATTATTCAAAATCAGTGTTTTCCCAAGAACCAATAACACAAAAATAGGAAGATGTGCATGATTAGGCCTTAGCTTTCCCACGATCATCAGAAGTAGCTGAAACAATAAACTGAAACTGTAAGACAAAGCTTAGTGAGTTCCCACAAAGTACCATCACACAACATATAAAATACATAGATTAAAATGTTGGGTCCACAACCTCCCAATTGGATTACCGTGGCCCACAACCTCCCGGTTGGATTGCCCTCCATACCATATACTGGGTCAACAACTACCTGATTGGATTACCCTGGCCCACAACCTACCAGTTGGAATGCCCCGACCGACAACCTCCCGGTTGGAATACCCCGGTCTGTTGACTGACAACACAAAGAAGTAGTCTCAACCCACATAACATGTCGACATATAATAAACAACAAGTATAGTCAGCAAACAAATAATCATACTACCAATAATCACAGGTGGTCGTACAGTCCTACCAGTCTAACAGCTATTAGAAGTTATCATATAATCATACAGGTCTACCGCACACTCAACATATCAATAATAGTATGGAACATGTTATCAACCAATGGGCCGACCTTGGTGCCTTCAACTCGTAAGTACAGTGAGGAAAACTCACCTCTCAGTCTGAAAAGATCTCTGGCAGAACACCGCTCCGAATGACTGCTCGACTGGTCACCTAAACACCAAATAATGACCAATCTCAAATACCACTCAAATTACCTAAAATAACCTTGGGTCAAACTTGGTCAAAGTCAAAAAGTCAAAAGTCAAACATTTGTCAACACAGCTGAGTATGCTGGGCGTACCCAGCCAGAACACGGGGCATACTCAACCCTTGACCAGAAACGCAAAGTTGACCTAGTACGCTCAGCGTACCAATCTGTACGACCAACGTACTAAGCCTCCATTAATCCTTCTATTAAGAGCTTATCCCCTTAAACTTTTATGTCTATTTCTCATATCTGACCCTAAACTAACATCCCACACCATAAAGTTTCCAACTTTATGGTGTTGCATGGCTAGCAAATGCCCAATAGTAAAAACCCCAACTTCTTAACCCTTTAAGATATTTCAACATTTGCATGGAGTGAAAGGAAGGTCCAAGATCACATTGTTATCACTTAAACTACCCTATAACGTCGAGAAGGACAACTCATTGTGTCTAGGGTAGCTCATACCCAAAAGAACCTAGAATATGGGGCTCATAAGCATAAACTTTTAACATAAACAAGATCTAGTGATATGATCATCAAGTTCAACAATTTATACCCCAAAATGAAGCTTGGAGGTGAGGTGTTCCTGAATCTATGTGGTATTGATCTTCCAAGTTGGTGCTTCTTTCTTCTCCTTGCTTTAAAGGCACAACAAACACATACTTTCAAGCTTAAAGGAACACACACAAGAAATTAGGGTTGCAATGGACGAAATGAGGGTTGGAGGTTGGTGAGGGAGTGAGCATTGGAGAGTTAATGATGTTTATATAAGGTCCAAACCCTAAAATATTGGGTTTGTGGATCAGGACCAGCGTACGTGAGCTCGTCCCTAAAATTACAAAAATGCCACTATAGGCCATTTTGCAACATTTTCCATGCATAAGGGCAAAAATGCAATTAATCTTCATACTTTGGGTTAAAATTGAAAATACCTCATCATCGGAACGTTACAAACACAAATCATTCTAATGGATCAAAACTCCTAATGGGGTTAGGGTTTCTAAGGAGGTCGTTTGGTAGGATGGAGGCTGAGGAGGGAAGGGCTTCAATGGAGGTAGAGCCTTTAAATAGGGCTAAAACCCCAAGATTAGGGTTTTCATTCTGGACTGCTACGACATGCGTAGTTACAACTATGTCATGCATAGATCATTTAAATCCTATGATCTACTTCCCTCCTACGCGTTACGTAGGGGACTACCTTATGCCTCGCGTAGGACCAATCTTTCCACACTTCAACCTACAACTAAGTAAAGAATTATACTTGCAAGGACCAGGTGTTATAGTTCCCCCCCACTTAAATTAGATTTCATCCTCAAAATCAGTTCCTGCTTCCGCTCTCACACACTCTTTGAATTCCTTGGGGGTCCTCCATCTCGACTCCTTTAATGCGGTTGATATCACTTGAATGCCAATATCTGCCACCCTCAACAACAAGAGTTTCAAGATAAGATTAATAAACTAATCCGAGAAGAGACACCCCAGTCTGAATCACATCTATTACAACACCTTATGAACAGTCGACCATCTCCCGACATTTCTGTCAGCACACTATATCCTTAAGCCACGCTAACTTAAACCCACTCTTTTATCCGAAACCTGCAGTTTCTGAAGTCGTACACAAGATTTAGGTAGATAGAGCCAACCCATTTATCATCCACGTTGACCAAATCCCACAAACCTGTTCCGACCAAAATCTCCTGACTTTTTGTCACCCATTTAGTAACCAAAGAAAGCAACTACAACTTACACTATAGCCGAAAACATCATACACCAACGCACCCATGACTAAATTTATAGCAGATACCCAACAGATGAGACTAACCAACCTTCACATCAACTATAATGACCGAAAATCCACAGATTTGATCGGTCCTAGATCTTTCCGGCCAAGTGCCACCCTATGGGAAAATAGAACATGAAACCCACATTGACCGCCGTCCTCGATAATCCTGCATAAACATGCTTCGACGAAATTTGAACGAAAATCAATCCATCGAATACTAAAGTAGACCAAGAACTCACTCGGCTCAACAACTCTGTTATTCACTGAAAACACTCAGGCTTACCACCGATCCGCTAACCAATAACAACACTCGGGCTTACCCCCGATCCGCTAACCAATAACAACACCCAGGCTTACCCCCAATCCGGTAACTAATAACAACACTCGAGCTTTATGATGTGTGCAAAATATATACCTACCAGTTTTAAATTTATAACCTAACCTAACTTAACTACTGATGCACTTATAGGCAGTGTACCTAGTAAGTTTATAATATACTAAAGTAAGTTGGGTATCGAACACATGGAACATAATTTAGCTAATAAAGTAACTACTAAAAATTAGTCTAAGAACAATAACTAAAAAGGGTTTTTTTACCTGATTTTGTAAGTTCGGATTAACTTAACTATTCAATTAACTAAAAACTAAGCAAACAACTTAACTAAGACGATTGTTATCAAGATTATGAAGATACTTTCGTTTAGATTTGAATCCCTCTTTTTCCTGTGGCTAGTTTCAAAACATGGATTTATTTAGTTGGTTACCAATTTAGGTATTATTAGCAATCTTGATTTGATCTCCTAATGTTTTCACCAATTCATAAACTACTATGTAATTATCATACATAATTAAACACATAATCGATTATTAAAGATTATTGGGCTATGTAAGATATATCTAAGATAATTATCTACGATCAAGACAAATTAGCAAACATAATTTTGATCAAATTATGTTCTCTAACACACTTGTCACCTTTATTACCTAATCTAGAATTTGGCCAATCCTAGCTCTAGCAATTTAATGATCATAAACTAGTAGGTAAACAAATTCATGTAATTAAAATGGTCATTCAACTACACTTAACTTGAATCTAAGCAATAGAGATTAAAACTTTAGCATGCTAGTTATTGATAATCAAACACAAGCTAAGCCAGCTTCATAAAATCCATGAAAAGCTAGGAACTAACACATAGTATTAGGGTTCACCAACACTAAATAAAAGCCTAATGATTTAGCTACTCATTGTAGAAAGTAAACACATAAGAACATAAGAATTGAAGCTAGACATGATTATTCTAATGCAAACCGAATATGTTATGTGATCTCTTGCTACAATCTTCAATTCTCTAAATCTTCAATCATCTTCTCCTTCCAAGGGTTGTTTTTTTTTACAGTTTTCTATCCCAAAAATCGACCTAGATCTCTAGAATATGTCTCTAATCTTCCTCAAAGTCGATATATCAATCAATATTTATAGTTTCCTAAAATCGCTCCTCATGTCGTGAACAATAGGGTGTCACGACCTGAATTCAATATATAACCTTATTCAACAAGGAAACTTGCTTCCGCGCGTAGTAATCTTTTGGGTATTTCATTTTCACGACGTGAATAGTAAGGTCTCACATCGTGAGCTTCTGTTTTACGCATACCATCGAGATCTTTCTTTATGCCACACTCTGGTATTCATAAAGCCATGTCGTGGGAAGTGTATTTGCATGGTTTTTCTTTCTATTAAGCTCCATTAAGCTCCTAGCTTCAACTCCAGTCCTCCCAGGTTCCATCTTTTTTCATGTTCAGTCCTTTTTCTTCAAGAGTGTCATTTTTGGCTGCAAAATGTAATTTAACTTAATAATTACCACATATCTATGAAATTAACCAAAATATAGCTTAAAATATATTAAAATAATGCCTAAAAATATGGCAATATCAAAATACCTCACACATATATTTTGCTTAACCTCAAGCAAAACTTTATTTTTAATATATCACATAGAACCATGCCCACCATTATCACACAAGTCAATCCAAATTAAACCCACTAATTACGTGTTACCTCAATGTGTGTATTTGTGTCTAATTCCCAATTACCTTCCAGTCCTAAATACTTACGATCCTTACAAACGCTCCCCCCTTATTTTGAACAACATTCATTTTATGCATCCCTCCGAATCCATCCCCAGAAAACTTTCTTAACGTCAAGGTATTTTTGGTTAAGCTCCCAAGCATACATAAGGAAAAATAACATAGAAAGAAAAATTACAATAATAACTTTGACTTTTGGCAATTTTGCCTTATTCTTCAATTTCTTCAACTTGAGTCTTCAATAATTAATCTTTTTTTGAACTTTTCTTCATATTTGTTGATCTTCATAACTCTACAGACTCTTATTCACTCAAAATTTTGCAACTTTTTTTCTTTTCTATTTTCACTTTTTTTTTCACAACTCACTTTTTTCACTTAAAACTAAAAATCCTAAAAAGAAAAACATATGATTAAGCAAGGGAACTTAACTTCAACCTTATTGGTTAGATGTATTAGACTAAAGTGCAATGACTACATAAGCTCTCTAGGATACCTTTCTGGTACACGATGCTAAACATATTATATCCCTCAAACTATACAAGGTTGCTTTTTTGCCTCACGATTTCACTAAGACTGGGAAGCCACAAATACACTATAACACATTGGTTAACTAAATCGTAGGGTTCTCTTTGAATCATCCCACATAACATTAGAAAACTAGCCCAAATGTAATAATATTAAAATTTTAAAAATGACTAGATTTTTTGGACTATTTTTTCAAGCCTCTTAATTTTTTAAAATTTGTAGCATTTTTATGCTCGATAATCCTTGTTCGACCCCTATTCACACTTATTTCATACAATGCTGTCATTGTATGCTTAACATAATGAATGCAATAAAAAACAATGAAAGGGAGAAAAAGGAACAGACTCCCTTGGGGTAGTAGTGGCAAGATTGAATCTGATCGTTGGTGGGAAAGCTTGAACATCTCGAATATTTTGCTGGAACTGGACTTTTGCTGCTAATGGTGAATGTACCAGATAAAATATGAACCAACGACTTGCATCTTCGAAAAGTGTGGTGCAAGAAACTTTAAAATAATACTATGTACTTCAGTCATAATGTAGGAAAGCATACGCCACATTGGCATGTCGAAAGAAAGAGCAGAAATTAGTGATTCTGGTGGACTCACGACGTGAGATGTAGAAATGCCACGACGTGAAATTAGATTAAATGGCTCGAAATTGTGATGTAAATACCCCTCACGACATGACACATAAATCATCACGTCATGAGAACTAATGGTCACAGAATGCAGTGTTTCAAAAAAAAAATCTCTTTGCTTGTAAACTTCAATTGATCTCTTAACTGCTTAAGACTCGTTTTAAGGCTCTTATCTCTTCTCTAGCTCTCTTTTTTCTCTTATCTTTCTTCCTTCTCACACGAATGTCAGCCCACACTTATCAAATATTGTGGTCTTTGATTCTTAACTCTAACTCTTACGACTTTTTTCTCTCTCGATATTTCAACAATTCTGCGAAAATAAACAAACCAAGGAAATCCTGAAGGTGAAATAAGAAAACAAACACAATCATTCAGTTACATGTCTTAAAACCAAAACAAATAAAAACTAAAAACTCAAAAATAAATTTAAAAGGATAGTCTTTTAGTCTTCATCTTCATCTCCTCGTTATCCATTGGATCCGATTCCAAATTACGCGATGCCAATATCTCTTCCCAGGTCGGATTGTAGGGTGATTGTGGTGGCATAAGTGGCGGTCATTCAATGTGAAAAAGCAAATAAATCCCATAAATTGCTTGATTTTGGTGATACACAACACCCCGAATATTGTCCAGATAATAACCAACCCGACTTTGGAATTAGTCGGTTGGCACTCTTCCAATTTGCATGTACTGATGTTGTGGTTGTACTCTCTCACCTCTTCCTCTCACATTTCTTAATCCCCATCGGTCTTGGTTGCTCTTCCACATTCTCCATTTGTCGCATCTCATCAACAACTGGTATTCCATAATATCCTCCCATGTATACTATCGCATTCATTGACTCCAAATAACTCAAAGGAAGATAACTTCCCTCAAAACATGTCAAAGTATGAGTCAACCTTGGAATAAATACGCCATATGGTTTTGCCAACCGGGTTGCGAAACGTCCAACCATGATTGGACTTTCTGCTCTCGAACTAACTGCTTTCCCCCCAAATATTGAGCAAGAAAATAGGAGATGTTGCAGCAAACTCCGGGTGCCATAATACTCAAAAGGAAGAATAACTTGAGGCTCGTAACCTTGTCACCATGTTTCTTGTGATTTATCAAAAATGTAACAAAGGCGATGGATGAGATGGTGAATGGGAGACCGGATATGACTTTATTAAGATACCGCCGAAGTAAATGTTGTTATTTTCGTCCAAAACCCATAACCATTTACCCCCGCCGAGTAATCTCATGGAGCCGACCGCCAAAATATATCAAACTGAGGTGACATGCTTCATTTTTCTCATAAAATCCCATCTTCCATGCCAACTCGGCTAAACTTTATTCTCGATATTGACCGCCAATTCAGAATACAAGTGCAATGGCGTATTGTGGATCCACCGTATTAGCTTCAAATGATACATTAAAGAAAAATTCAACACATAGTTCCTTATAACCCGACTCCTTAAATGAAAACAAGTTCCTCCAACCATTGCATGTAATAGAAACAACATTTCCTTCAAACAACTTTTTAAGGTACATGTTTAGTCTTTCCAAGATTGCAATCTCATTTAAGTTAGCCTAGTCAATAGTCGGCGAGATTGCAAATTCTATGTTATAAATCCACCCCAATTTGTTTGTGTAGTTGTTCAAAATTTCCCGTTGAATGTTGTTTGGAAATTCGTAGAATGGGTGAAGGTTGGACTCATCACCTTGGGACTATGGAGTTGCTTTTCTAGGACCCATTTAATATGCAAAAGATAAACAAAGAAGATCCAAAACAATAACCCAACAATTAATCTTAACAAAAAAAACTATATGAATTTGTTTACCGAGTTCTCACGTCGTGAGGACTGAGTCCTCACATCGTGAGCCATGTTCGACAGCAAGGATGAAATCGCTTTTTGTTCAAGCAAAATCGAACCAACTTATCACAAAGGTTTTACTTTAGCAGTTAATTTAAGGCTATTGTTCACACATGCAACACCAATTTCATAGAAAAATCGAATGAATTTGACTCTAAGAAACCCGAAAACGAACCCTAACTTCTAAATGCATAAATCAGTAAATTGAAGGGCTTAAACATATAAATATTACCTTTGGATGTGTGAATATCATGAAATTAAGAAGAAGAAAACAAACTCCAGACGGAAAATTCAAGTGAGGGATCAAGGGAAAAGTTTCTTTAGAGCTCACGTCGTAAGTTGTGGTTTGGGATATGAAAGCTAAATGGTTTGTTTGATTATAAAAGGTACTGGTCCCCGTTGAAATTCATGTCGTGAGATAATAGGTATCACGTCGTGAGATTTTAAAATTGAAACAGTTACGGGACTTTCTTTGTTCCCATGGTGTGGTAACTTATTCACACATCGTGGGCTTTGAAAATTGCCAAAAACCCATTTTTTTTCTTTTCAAAATTTTTAAAATTATGAACACTCTCCAATTAGATCCTACACTTGATTTTTTAAATAGAAGATGCAAAAATGACTAATCATAAAAACAAATAAAATAATGCAAATCTTATAAACTAAAAAGAAAGGGAAAAATGCAAACCGAGCTCACGTTGTCTCCCGAGAAGCGCTTCTTTTGATGGAGTTATGAGTCGGACTCCTTCTTTTTCAATGTTGTTGCGGGTGGGAGTGGAATCTTCCTTTTCTCCTTCTGTTCTTTCCACCTTCTTTTCTAACACCCGCAGATTCGGGTTAGTCAATTAAATATAATAATCTATAAAAATGAAATTTTTATAGAAGATTAATTAGGATAAATAATCTTAACCAAGTTAAAGTATCTGTGACAAGGATTCCGGACATATAAAGTACGCTAAAATCCGACCTCGTATGAAGAAGTTATGTTTCTTCGAAGTTTCGCGATTAACCGCCATGGCTCTACGCATCATAAAAAGTGAATTTTTGATAAATTAATTTTTAGCCTAAAAGGTCTAAACGAAGTTCGTAGTAGTCATTAAACCAAGAGCATGCATATAGAGAACGTCCAAATCTGACTTTGCAAGAGGAAGTTATGATTTCTCGAAGTTTCAGCGCAACAACATAGGCACATAAATCGAAATTCTTATCGGTTAATTGTTAACCGAAATAATCTAAACGAGAGTACATTGATATAGAGAACATCGAGAACGGAGTCTGTATATAGGAGTTACGCTTTCTGCAACGATCTCTAACAGCCTAAGCCTATCAAAAATATACACTTTTTGATAGAGTGAGAATTAGATATTAAGGTCTAAAAAGTTGTAGATCGTATTTAGAGCTTTCTGGGGATATAAGGAATGTCGAAAATGGAGCTCATATGAAGAAGTTATGCCATTTTGAAAATCTAGAAAATCGTTCACACATGATGTCTTGGCACCACGAGAGAGCGCCACGTGGCCATATCGGGACAGCCCTTTTCTTCTGAGACATGTTGACGTAGATGAAGGAGATGATGACATGTGGCACCATAGTTGGGTGACACGTGGAACCTTCTAGAAGAGCCGTACGCAGACAAACGAAGCAGCGACACGTCGTAGAAACCCATAGGAGCCAGCAAGGCCACAGTGCGCGACACGCAAGCCCCCAGAAGTGCCTATAAATAGCTTCCGTAAGTTCATTCCTTCCCCACACTTCTCGTATCTTTCTTTCTCAAGTTTCTAGCCCTTTTAGCCCATATAATCTTAATGTTTGGGGTATTCTTGCGAAGCCTAAGGTCCCTGAGGGCCCGACATCTAGTAGTTTTCAGGCCAGAGTTCTGCCCGTGCAATTCCGTGGTTCTCACTTAAAAGCTCTGTAAGTTAAGCTACACTCTATCACTTTTAGTGTAACTTATATTTATAGTCATAAGTTGTTATTATGAACCTATAAATAAGTTTTATTCTGTAATTCCAAGTCGTTATATTGATTTATCTACTTACGGAGAGGTGTCTAGAATGGTCATGTTTGCTTGGTTGTTAGATTTTGGAAATGCTATATGACGAAATGATCCTGTCTCCCAACTTTCGTGCCTGGCTGATCCTTACTTGATAGATCTTGATGTAGACATTGAGATTAATGAGGAATCTAGACTATAATTATTATAGTCACCAGGATTACAAAACTAGACTAAGGCTTAGTACTTTATGTGTATAAGTCTTTTCAAAGTACGAAGCGAACCGCTGCTAAATCATCAGTCACCCATTTTTATCAGTTGAGTGTATAGTTACTTTCTTCTTACACATAGATATGAAGTATCTAAAAAATTAAATGCTATATGTGCTCATGTGCAAAGATGTTCTGTGTTAGATGAAATATTATTTGATATATATATATATATATATATATATATATATATATATATATATATATATATATATATATATATATATATATATATATATATATATATATATATATATATATATATATATACCGTATATGTATTTTTTAAGTTAATACATTGGGTAACGAAGGGTAGTAATAGATACCATAATATGATGAAAGATAAGATGCCATAGTATGAGGAAAGATGTAGGCAATGATAGGATGTCATGACTGTAGAAATGGTACTGGAAAGCCAATGATGTAGAATGGTACTAGTGTACCAAGATGTAGTTACTTAGCAGAGTACAGGTGACAACCACCAGCCTATTCATGATCGTCCCATGGAACACAGGCAGGTTTATAACCTGTAGGTGATGGACTTCGTGCCCATTTGATGTACTTTACTCTACTGAATCGTACTGCAGAGAAATTCCTGTAACAGTACTATCAGTAACGATAATTAAGATGATCCTTAGGACAAATCCTTAGGAATAAAAATAGAAAGAAACCTACTGACGTGCATTGTGGAGAAATTCCGAACTAAGTGATGCTCGAAATCGATCACCGCCCCATTGGGGCTCAGCCAATTTATCCCCACAATCACCTTGCTCTCGCGCAATGGAATAAGAACCAAAGCAATTGGATACTGCTTGCCAAATAGCTCCAAAACACAACCCCGATGTACCTTCAAAACTCGAATTGAACGATCATCGACAATCTATACCTCTAATGGATAATAAAGCTCCCCTGGAGCGTCACCGAATCTCTTGCTAAGCGCAAGAGATACAAACGACTAAGTGGCGCATGGATCAAACATAACTAAAGCGGTAATATCGTTCACTAGGAATGTCCATATAATACATCAATCATATAAAAGAATAAACATCAAAGCAATAAATCGGATAAGAAGAAAATACATACCCATAACCACATCTAGCGTTGCGTGAGCTTCGTAGGCTGTCAGCTGAAAAGCTAGGCTCCTTACCACTGGCGCCTCCGCCTTACCCTAGCAGCCGTTGGTGATCCTCGATGTCGCCGGGGCAGGCACTGCAACCGTTCCCCCTACTGCCAAACTCAGAAAATCGGCCTTCTTATGACCTCTCTGATTGCAATGAAAGCAAATCAGAGCCGATTCATGTGTGGTGGTAGTGGCAGTACAATCCCTGCTGAAGTGACCAGTCTTGGTGCACTTGTAGCAGCCAGAACCACCCGCCCTACAGGCTCCCTCATGCGTCCGACCACACCAACCACATCGACCCCGACCTTGTTGGCCCCACTATCTCGAATCTACAACCATGGGCTTCTTCCCCGAGCCCTCTGATACCTGAGCCTGAACTGGCTTCCTCTTCCTCACCGCCTCCAGATCTAAGTCACGCTCGCGACCCCGAGCTATCATGTCATCTAACGTCTTGCAGCTATACATACTCACAAACTCTCGATTCTCATCCTTCAACATATCATGGTACCGATCCTTCTTCATCTCCTTGTGCGCCACATACTGCAGAACCAGCAATGAACTCTCGCGGAACATAACGGTGATCTGTACCATAGTCTCGGTGGTTTGGCGAAGGTCCTGAAACTCCCTCGCCAGCTGCTGATTCTCAATCAAGGGCACACAATCAACCTTGAATCTCGTAACCCTACAAGAAAACAGTCCTTTAATGACACGCGAACAATGACACACACTGATTTAGGATACACATTTTTTGCGTGTCCTAAAAACAATGTCAACTTTTCAAAATTTGAAGGAGAGAGGACAAGTATTTTTGCGTGCCCTAAACTTAATGTCCAACAAAAAAATAAAAAACACGGAGGGCACTTATTTAAAAATGGGTGTCGTGTAGAGATGTCGCTTTATATTTTTTTAATAAAACGCGCGTTCTCTTCTTTTGCAGCTGGGGGGAAACGAAAATCCCAAAAGTTTGAAAAGCCGCCATTGTTATCCTCTACCTTATTTCCATCGCTCTTTTCTCTCTCTCTCTCTCTCTCTCTCTCTCTCTATCTTTATCTCTCTCACTCTAATACCCAAAAAAACCCTAATATCATCGCCAATCCTCTTTTCTCCCACAACAAAATCTCAATTTCACCAAATCTTCGATCCCGTCTTTTGAATAGATCGAACCCGCATATGTTCTTGATTTCTCTATGTTTCTGTGTGGTCACACGAACAAAAAAAAGGAGTGCAACGCCTCTACCTTTCAATTTCATTTGTCGGCTGCTTCAAATCAACTATTGCTAGGGGTGAGCATGGTGCGGTTTTAAGGCTAACCCGAACCGCAAACCGCATGGTGCGGTTTTGCAATGGTTTGGTTTTACGGTTTTTAAATGCGGTTTCAGTTAGTATCGGTGTGGTTTCGGTTTTAAACAGTGTCTAGACTTTGGTGCAGTTTTTTATGTTTATCAGTGCGATTTTACAACCGTAAGAACTGAAAACCATGTGCATGTAAGCTGGTATTGAGATGCTTTTTTTTCATTTTTGAAACATTTCATGCCGAAAACAAAAATACATAATCAAAAATTGTAAGTGGCTTAAAATACAACATGCGACTACTCTCACAAACTAATTAATAATCGAAGGTTTTTTGACTTTGACTTAATTTCTTACAAGCTTATTACACATATCGATTAGTACGTTTGGATAACAACAGAAAAGTTCTTTTGCGCCCCATATGGTCTTACACAAATACAAAGCAAACATATATATATATATATATATATATATATATATATATATATATATATATATATATATATATATATATATATATATTATCGTTTATAGGTATTTTAAATAGCATGTATATAATATATATTAATTGATTTATTAACATACACACTTGCGGTGCGGTGTGGTTTTGGTGGACCGCTTTTTTGGATAAAAACCGCACCGCACCGTTGACCTTCGGTTTTTGAAAAAATTAAATCCGCACCATTGGTTTTTGCATCGGTTTCGTTTTTTCGGTTGCGGTTCATTGCAGTTTTTTCGGTTTTTCTTTAGTCGGTTCGGTTTTTGCTCACCCTGACTCTTGCTTTCTCTCTCACAGGGGTTTCTTTATGCGTTCCCTTCACCCCCATTGACGTCGTTTTCCAAGGTCAGTCCGGATAAGCAGCATCATCGGTAAGTGGAAGTTATGATGGAATCTCTTTCGGATACAAAAGGCTTTCGAGAGAAAGGGAAGACGCTGGAGATAGAAGGGGTCGACTGCATCATTCCGATGAGCAGTTAGTATGATTTGAATTGAACCTCCGTCTTCCAATCAACCTCCATCGTCGATTTCATTTTGACGTCACAACCATCATGTATGACTTAGCCTCTCCGAATCACTTAGTAGGTACTTTAAGTTTTGAGTAACACGAAGGAGCTAAAGATGGATTCATGGGCGAAAACCATGCATTAAACAGTCCAACTGATTATGGGGAAGATTTCTTTAACAATCTTCCAAGTCCTAAATGTGACACACCTGTCTCAACTTCTGGAAGGAATGAAGAATTAATGAGCTTTGAAGATGCACTAAAAGAAGGTGATGGTGGTAATGACCCATCTTTTAATGATATTGTTCAACGTGATTTGGTTGTTGGGGATTACAACGGAGTTGTTGCACAATGCATAACTACAGATAAAATGGCAGATGCTTTAGTTATTGCTCAGGTTGGTGGTGCTTCCCTGTGGGAGAGCACACATGATCAGTACCTTAAAAAGAATCGTTCTCCTTACATTAAGGTGATTTTCAATTTCTTTTACTTTCTCATTTCCATTTAACCTTTGTATCTTTATTGATGGGTTTCTTAAACACAGGTTGTTGCTGCAATGGTAAATAATGATCTTTTTAGTCTAGTAAACACCAGGCCCTTGAAATCATGGAAGGAAACACTTGCTCTCCTATGCCCTGTAAGTTGTTTCCCTGAGTGTGGTAAAAACTTACAATTTTTTACTTTTGACCTTCTTTTTCTGTTTTGGTCTCACGAAGATGGTATTATTACTAATTTACTATATACACAGTTTTCTCAAAGGGAGGAGTGGTCTTGTGACAACTAGAAAATTTTGGGTCAAACCAAGTCTAAGTGGTCTTGTGTATAAGTGTATCCACCATGTATATCTATGTAACTTTGATGCAATAATGTTTATTGAAAGCCAAGAGGGCACCATTTGTATGATTAAATATAATATAGACTTGGAAATTCATGTTGAAATAAACCTTGAAAAGCCAATGCAAGTCAAATAAGAATCAAATGGTTTTAATATCACAACATGTATTTATGCCATGACCTTGAATTCTTGATTTTTAAGGCCACGATCCTTGTGATTTCTATTCCTCAAGAACGAAAACACATCCATAGGATCATTACAAGACCGAAAACACTAAGTTTAAGGCCCATTAAGGTCGAAAACACCACAAGATAAGGCCGGAATCTATTTTGGAACAATGCTTTAAGCAAAATCAATTAGGAATGGCAACAAGGTGATTTCGGTCATGTATGGCCGAAATCTCATAACCTTGGATGATTTCTATTGAGTTCCAATAGATATTATTCTATGACTAAGATAAGGTTTGAATTTAGGATGTGATATCCCACCCCATTTTCCCATGCAGACTCGGCAGTATCCCAAGCAATTAACCACCAAACATCCATGAATTAACCCACAAATAACCGAGCTAATATCCTCCATATAATCTAGTAAACATTATAACACTCTTCCATCCCTTTTTATTCACAGCGGTAAGCACATCCAAGAACCCCACATTCATTTCCCTTAGCTATCATTCCAAAACTCTCTCACAAAGAAAGCCAAGATCTTCCAAGTTCAACCATTCTCCAAGCTTGGTCCCTAGATATTTTGTAAGTATTTTCAAGATTTGCTAGTGATTCTATAAATTCTTATGTTAGTTTCACCCCATTTACACACATTAAAATGTGTTGGAACCTTTAGGATAACATTTTTCTCAAGGAAGTTCACCATCCTCCTTCAAGAACTTAGGTTTAAAGAGCTTCACACCATCTCCTCAGTCAACCCATCAATACCACTCAAGGTGAGTTCATACCCCATATTTCCAAGCTTTTTCATGTTTTAGGGGGGGGGGGGGTACAAGTAAAACTTTACTACACAAATACTTACATGTTTGCATCTTTATGTTAAAAATAAGATATTATTTGCATAATGTAGGATTATCACTACTTTTATACAATATTTGTGATATATTAGTTTTGATGTGCAAAGTTAACAAGAACATAACCCATTTTATGCTACAAATATCATAAGGAAAGGATGATTTTGAAAAACTACAAGGTTTTGGCAATTTTTACTAAAAGATAGTTTTCCTAGCAAAAATGGTTACAATATAGTCATTTACTATTTTGGTGGGTTACAACCCAAATACATTATATTTTGACTACATATTTTGACACTAGACAAGATTAAAACTTTATATTTATATAAAAGATTATATAAATAGTTTCAACAAACATATAATACAAACTGTGATTGGTCATAAAACCACAGTTTCATTTCAGAAGAACCATATAATTATTCTAGGGTATAATTATTTCATTTACAAGAAAAAGGGGTCATAGTTCATGTAAATCAGTTGATGCTCTTGTGAGACATTCTATTCACCGTACCTACCTAACGTACACGTTAATTCTTACATTATAACCAGAGTCTCCTTGAAGGAGAGCAATATAGTTGTGTATAGATCTATACGGGATTGACAACCCTGCACCTCAGCTGTTTGCTACAGCTAGACCGGCAAGTGTAGGTTGACAAAAGTCTACCGATTCCGATGCCTGAAAAACGTCATTCAGGCATATCAGTCATATTAAGCATGGTTATAATAACTTACACATGGATTAACGAACTACTCGGTTTACGAGGTAACTTACACCTCACAAGTTTTATAAGAAGATAAAACTACATACTATTTTCAATACAACATTTCTTACATTTTTGGTCTTAGGGTTTAAGACTACAGTTCACATTTAAGAAAATATTGGATTTTCGGGTTCATACACTATCATTTCACAAGAAAGAGATACATAGGAAATACATGCATTCTAGTCTTGAGTATGAAACTTACAACTCATCTTTAAAGAAAATATCGGATTTTCTAGAAGTATACAAAAATCATTTTGGACGAAACCGTTACAGATTCTTCTTATACAAAATGCTAATGAACTCACCAGCTTAATTTTTGACACTTTTCAAAATCACTTGTATTCTCAGGAAATCAGTAAACAGGTATTCAAACCATTTTGAGAGCAAACGTTGCTGCATCATGAATTCTACTTTTCAGTTACTTGTATTTGAATTTTGTACAAACAACGTTTGTAAACAATGTAAACTTGTAATCTCAATGTATGATGTTTTGGGTTGCTATGATTCATTTACATTCAATTGTTATGATACTGTGAAATTAAGTCATCCACCCTCGGACGTTTTCGCGGTTCCGGTTCGGGGGTGTGAGAGATTGGTATCAGAGTATTGTTTATAGTGAACTAGTATATCAAACCATACAAAGATATATAACTATAAAAACAATGAGGCTAAAACACTCTGACTACAAATATACTTTTAAAAATATAATAATATTTTAAGTAAAGCATAAGTACATACAAGTTAGGGCAGTGTCATAACGAGAACATAATAAATGTAGTATGATGAGTTGAAAACTAAGGGTAGGCCTTGGGATATGTAATTCGACCTTGAATAAATATAGTCTGATCAACTATATTTATCCAAGGTGTGACTAACATATGCTTGGGAATGGTCGTGGTGAACAACGAGTCTAACACTTACCAAAAATCTAGAACTATAGAATTAAACACAAACAATTAAAATACTATAGGAGTATTTTAGGATACATACACTAAAACTTTTCTTGCATTTCTCACATTCTTTCACAGACATCATGGCAGGATTCCATGCACCAGGAGACGCCTATTTCCCTAACCAGGGAAATGGAGGATTGATCGAAGAGGATCCCGAAGAGGATCCCGAGGAGATCATGGAGGAGGAGCCCGAAGAAGAAGAGTTTGAAGAGGAGCTATAGGAAGAAGTGGATGAAAAGGAAGAACCAGAAGAAGAGTCTGATGCGGAATCGAAGGTTATCAACCCTCCTTATGTAGCCAGGGTTCCCGCGAACCGACTTGGCTACCAGGGACCTACGCTCTGCTGGGCGGAAGATCTAGAGAGGTGAAGCCGCCACCAGCACCAGCGTTCGCGTTTTGGTATGCAACAAGGTTACTATGACCTCAGCCACGGAGGACCGGCTGACAGAGCCCTCCCAGTCATGATTCAGCGAATCACGGACCTTGGTGATCAGACTAGAGCGACGGCAAACCGAGTCATGGAGTTCGGAGCTGCTGCGGAAGTCACTGAGGCACAGACTCGAGACCTGGAGAGAGACTACTATCCCATGGATAGACTCATTGAGGGCCTTACCCCCGCTCGAGCATAGGTAAGGAAGTATGAGGTGAGGCACTCAACTCTCGAGGAGAGATTGATCGCAGCCGAGCGTCGGCTAAGAGAGCTACAGGGCGCCTCGACTTCATCTCAGGAACCGCACGGGACTACCCGTCGTGAGTAGGATTCATCCTACTCACAACTTGTTATAGACTAGGTTTATGGGTATGCGTTGGTGCTACCCTTTTTCCTATATGTAGGACCACCCCTACGCCTAAGTGACTACACTATTTGGAGGGTCGTTATGCTGCCAAATTTTTATCTTTTGATGTACTATAGGCCTCCTTAAAGGTCAATTTTCCCCAAATTTATGTACTAGTACCTTATCTTCAATGAAACATATATGTATTTCATTTTATTGGATGTTGTTATCTGCTATGTCTTTTCTTTTTATTTTTATTTGGTATAGTAAAAATATCAATTGTAAAGTACAAGCAACTCTCAATAACAACTAGATTCGATACAAACAAGGTGTTCCATTACAGT